>NC_054480.1:57494712-58117297 GCF_017639515.1 Carcharodon carcharias | reverse complement strand
CACCCTCACCCTCATCCCAATCAGCGTCCTCCTCTTTGGAGGAGATGTGCAGCTCCTCCATCTTCTCCTCAGCCAGGTTGTAAAGGGCACAGCAGATGACGATGATGTATGACACCCTCTGCAGACTGTATTGCAGGGTTCCACCAAATCAGTCCAGGCACCAGAACTGCATCTTCAGCATCCCAATGATCTGCTGCACCAAGTTGTGAGCTGCTGCATGAGCCTCATTATACTGTTGCTCTGCTGCAGTCTGAGGCCACTGCACGGGTGTTATCAGCCATGGCCTCTGCGTGTAGCCCTTGTCCCCAAGGAGTCAACCCTGCAGCCTCTGTGGACCCTGGAAGACTGCAGGGACCCGCGAGTGACTCAGGATGTAGGCATCATGCACATTCCCTGGAAACCGTGTGCACACCTGCAAGATGTGATTCTGGTGGCCGCATACCAGCTGCATGTTCAGTGAGTGGAAGACCTTGTGGCTGAGCAAGTCCATTGAGTGTAGCGATGGAGACCTGAGCACCACATGAGTGCAGTCAATCACACCCTGCACCTGTGGGAATCCCGAGATCAGGGAGAATTCAATGGCCCTTGCATCCTGGCTGTCCCAGTCCCGGGTGAAATGCACAAAGTTATGTTTCATGGAGAAGATAGCACCCGTGACCTCATGGATGCATTTGTGGGTGGCAGATTGTGAAATCCCACAGAGGTCACCTGTGGAGCCCTGAAAGGAGCCACTAGCATAGAAACTGAGCACCGCAGTTACTTTCACAGCGAATGGCAATGGATGCCCTCCATGTCCCCTTGGCACCAAGTCCTGCAGTAAGTGCCAGATGTGAGCCACCAAGTCCCTAGACATGCGCATCCATTGGTGACGCTGATTCTCAGTCATCTGCTAGAATGGCAGACGGTGTATACAGACCCTGCGTGCCGCTAGGTGCCAACCAGCGACGGCTCGCTGTCACTCCTGGGCAGAGTGTGTGGGAGCCCCTGCTGCCCCTTCTTCATGAGGTTGCTGCTCCTGCCTTTGCTTGGCCAGGAGCCTCAGACACACTTTCCTCAGTCTTCTACTGTCTTTCTCAGCCATCAGGCATACAGCTAGGTCACCAGGATCCATGATCCTGATGTGGCCCTCCTGCAGCATAAAAAAGAGAGAGAGACGTGGTTATCATGGCTGTCCTTAGCACCTTTCCTGGCCCTGTGTAACCACCCCCTAGTGCTTCCAGGAGAGTGATGGTCGCCCCTCGAATGGCCAGCGATGAGTGCACTGCATGGCTGCCCTCTCAACCTGTGACATGGGGGACACTGGCCCAAACCCGGATGCTGAGATTGCAAGGGGCTGTAAGCATCTCCAGCAGTGACTGTTCCATGGCCAGCGTTGGTGAGGAGACATGTGCAATCCAACTGCTCCGCAGTCCAATAAAGTGGTGGTGGATTCGAAGTTTGTGCCGGGGGATGGGGGGTATGGAGCGTTTGGTGGCCTTTAGGTGCTTCCGCATTGCCTGCATGGGTGGGCAGGCTAAGAACCTGATCCCAATCATATCACTGTGGCTGCGCCTGATCTGTCTTAGTTGTAGAGGCATGGTCAGTTTATACAGGTATCCCTAATGCATGGCCACTTCCCTCACTTACTCTGCCCCCCACCTCGATTGCCTGTGCACCGGATGCAGCACCAGGGTAGCACTTGCCCCCCCACCCCCCCCCCCACCTCAGCAGTTGCCTCCGAGGTTGGCCAGCACTTGCCCCCAAACCCCCACCCCTCAGCAGTTACCTACGGGGCCGGGCATCAGTTTCCCCCGCCCCTTGGTGCCCCTGAGGCCTGTGAACAACAGGCGAGCTGTGGAGAACGCTGCTGCTCACTCTCCTCAGTTCCCCCAAAGTGAACGCCATCAAGTGCACGTTGCCTGCGTGCTGTTGTGAAACATGTCGGCGTGCTTTCCCACCGAAGTGGACGGACGATACTGCGGGGTTCTAAGAGCTTGGCAGGATAGTCTTTTAATTATATGCCAATGTATTACAATTAGCTCCCCACCGACCGATGGTGGGAAACGTGGCACGCCATCAGCGGGCTGAGCTGAAGATCGCCACCTGCTTTCACGCCATCATGAAGTGGTTCCCACCATACTTTCCGTGCACGCCACCTATCAAGCCCGCCGGCAGCCGGCTCGGAAAATTACGCCCAAAGCTTCAACAAGCTCTTAATATCATTCAGGTATTTGAGCAGGAGAAAAGGCATTTTCTAGGATTGAAAAAGAAGTTTCAAAACAGAAAATTAATCATTATATTTCATATTATTCGTTATTTGCATACATGCACCTGTATTTTCTTATCCTTTGTAGAATTTTCCTAACAGCTAAACCAATGTCCCCCCTAAGCTGCATGGCCATGCAGCAATCAGGAAACATGCAGTGCAATAAATAGGCCACACACATCAAAGAAAAATTAAAGAGAACATTGGTCTCTTCTTCTGTATATTAAAATTACCAATTCATTTGCATGTAAATTAAGTCTGCATGTTTTTATTTACTTGTTCATGGGATGTGGGCGTTGCTGGCTAGGCCGGCATTTATTGCCCATCCCTAATTTCCCTTATTCAGGGAGCATTTAAGAGCCAACCACATCACTGTGGGTCTGGAGTCACATATAGGCCAGACCAGGTAAGGACAGCTGATTTCCTTCCCTAAAGGACATTAGATCCGAAGGATGATATTTATGGACTATTTTACAATTGGTGGGGTGATTCCTACAAAGGTGATTCAGGTGGGAGGGGCTAGGAAATTCAGCTGTGCACAATCCGCTCCAGCTTCACAGAGTAATCCAATCACCGGCATTTTTCTAATTGAGCTTAGTGTACAAGCAGATTCTCTTTCTGTATTTTGTGTGAGAGCCTTATTTTAATATGCGAAAACAGAAGTGCTCATTCCAAAACCATCTACCCATTGTTCGAATCCTACATGAATTCCAACCTATTGTGGGTTTGCCAATCTATGATGTAGAAATATATGTCCCACACCCTCACATATTGTTAACTGCATATTTAATGGTCTAAGCATATTGTAGCAATTGCCCTTCTTTTTTATTACTTTGTTGTTCATTGATGGGAACAGTTTCACACAGACTTCGACTCGGAGGCGGACTGGCTATTGCAAAATTTCTCAAGTGCATCGATAGTAGACAACTTACTCCGCTGAATTTGGGATACTCTGACTTTCTAAAATCAATCTTTCCTGTGACCCTGAGGCATTTTCTTGGTTCCTTGTCTCCCTCCCAGACTGCCACGTGCCGCTGTGATCGCCTTAGCTTACATGCTCCAGATTCTCCAATCGTAACCTTTGTTTGGTACATTTCTCTCCAGCTGCTTGCACATTTTCTGTTGGGTTTTTGTAATCATCTCTTGCCCATCCTCACAGCGTAACAGGAAATGTCATCCTACACAGCTGCCATCGCACTCCGCAGCCCAGCCCTGTATGCCTCTGCTCAGCAATTAATGCTGTTTAAATGGCATGTAAGGTGGGGAAAAATGGATTTCACCACTTCAAACCAGAGGATGTGCTATACAGCAGACAGAAAGCTGAAGGGTTCTCTCTACCCAGGGCCTGAGAAATGTGAGACGAAGAAAGAAACTAAACAAGTGGAGGAGCATGGAAATGGAGACAAAGATGGGGGCTGGCTGGGAAGAAGTCAGGCTTAGTTCACATTAAACAGAGCAAAAACAAACTCATATATAAGAAAGAGCTCTTAACCTTGTTGACTGAAGCAGCCTCAGTGTTAAATGGATCTAAGCCAGGTGGTGAACCACGATCTTTTCCTTGTTAGTAGGTTTATTCACAGGATACAGCATTAAAGATCCTCGTCTCCAGTGTCCCAGCTGACTCTCGTTCTATGTGCAGTTAGCCCTTAATCAATCAATGCTCATTGCCTATGCATCTTTAACAACATAAAATGGTACTGGGTTTGTAAACCCAAGATCAAGAGTTCAAATCTCACACTGGTAAACTATGAAACAATGTAACTTCATCTGAAACAGATAGAAACAGGTTTGTACTCAAAAGAGTTACAACATCTTTAACAACATAAACAACCAACTATTAACACTCAGCAGATGAGGAAATGAGAAAAAAGCAAGCGTTTTTTCTGAACATTAGACTAATTATGCCGAGAACTAGAAAATAGAAATCAAAGAATGCCATAAAATAGAACACACAGGTAGTCATAGGGCAGAAAATTTCACTTGTTGGGCGGGCGTGCACCTGACCTGAACGGGAGAAAAATAGCACACGATGGCATCGAGCAAGCGTCCTGATGTCATCGCGCACTCGAGCAATATTTTGGTCAGCAGGCACGTGCGGCAGTCAGCAGCGCACCCGCCAACAATTAAGAGGGCTGTTAAGCCCAATAATTCATTAATTAGATGGAATTTTTCCCTGCCTGAACAAGGGCAATTAGGGATGGGCAATAGATGCTGGCCTAGCCAGCAACGCCCACATCTCATGAACGACTAAATAAAAATAAACAGTATAGCTCAGTCTCAGAGCTATTCTGACTTTGTGCCCTATCTATTAAGCCTCATCCTTATCCTACTCAACACAGCTTGTGAATAGCTAGAAGCAGGATGTTTAGGGTAGTTGGGAGGTCAAGAAAGAAGGGGCATAGGTACAAGATTAAATGTAAGAGGTTTAGAACAAGGAGTAATATAAATGACTTAACACAGTGAGTTGCAAGGCTGTGGAATTCAGATTACAGATTAACACCTGAGGCATCAAATTCTGTAGTGACAAATGGCCTTCATGACTTTACCTAAGACAGTTCTTAGCTCCCCAGCCAAAGAGGATGGAATTCAAAAATGAGGATATGATGCTTCAGTTGTTCAGAGCCTTGACCAGATCCCATCTGGAGTATTGCTTTCTGTATTGAACATCAAACCTCATGGGAGAACATAATATCCTTGGAGGCTGCTGAGCAGAGATTCACCAGAATGATTTTTTAACATATTTATTCTTTCATGGGATGTGGGCAGCACTGGCAAGGCCAGCTTTTTTTTTGCCCATCCCTAACTGCCCTTTAACTGTTTGGCTTACTAGGCATTTCAGAGGGCAATTGAGGGCAGGACTTTTTAGTAGACATGCGGGAATAGGCCTGACATGATGACATGTAAAATGACGCGCTATGTTCTCAGGCATGTGTTCTGATGTCATTGCGCAGTCCCACAATATTACGATCGGCAGGCTCGTGCCTGAGTCGGCTGCGTGCCCGCTGATAAGTAAACGGCCTATTAAGGCCATTGACAAAGTAATTGATGTAATTGTTAATGCTGCCTGTCCAACCTTAAGGTTGGTGGGCAGGCGAAAAGGCCAAGCGGCCTTCACGTTTTTAGGAAACCTCATCCATGAGCGGGATGAGGTTTCCTAAAGCTTTTATTAAATAAATCAAAAAATTTTCCTAAATATAAAAACATGTCCCATCTCATGTGACACAGTCATATGAGGGGACATGTTTAAATAAATTTTTAATCCTTTTATTTAATTATTTCAATATTGATTCATTCAGCAAAAGAGCGTTGGTCCCGACTCTTCCTCCTCCCCCCTGCCCGCACAGGTAGCGCTGAGCACTATGGCTCATGTAAAATGGCAGCACAGAGCCAATTGGCTCTGCGACTGCCCCCGCCTGAAAAACTCAGGCCTAAGAATCAATCACACACTACTATGGATCTGGAGTTACGTGTAGTCTAGCTAAGGATGGCAGATTACCTTTCCTAAAGGACTTTAGGGAACCAGGTTGGTTTTTACAACAAGCAATGACAGTTTTGTGGTCACCATTACTGAAAATGACTTTCAATTGCAGATCTTACATTGTATCAGCTGCTGTGGCAAAATTTGAACCCACATCCATAGAGAATTAGCTTAAACCTCAGAATCACTGATTCAGTGACATTACCACTATGCCACCATCTCCCCCAAGCTTTGATTTGATATAAGGGCTTAAAGGGATCAATTATGACAACAGATTGCATTAACTTCAGTCCCCACTCCAAACTGTTTTCCTAGCTATAGAGTTCACCTCTCTCCCTGATAACAGTTTGAGATTAAATCAGTTTGTTCGCAACTTTGGTGTAACTTTTGATTCCAAGATGAGCTTCCGTCCTCCTATTAACACCATTACTAAGACCACCTATTTCCACCTCCATAACATTGTTCGACTTTGCCTCGATCCAGTCTTTGCCTTTGTTCCCTCTAGACTCAACTATTCTAATGTCTCCCGTATTGCATTCTTCATAAGCATGAGGTAATCCTATGCTGCCTATATCTTAACTCACAGCATATCCTGTTCCCCTAACACCTCTGTGCTCGCTGACCCATACTGGCTGCTGGTAAAGGCTTAATTTTAACATTCTCATCCTTGTTTTCATAGCTTTGCCCCGACAGTCTTAATCTCCTCCAACCCCTTAACCCTTCAAGATATATGAGATCCTCTAATTCTGGTCTTTTTGCATTGTAATTTATATTTGCTCCACCAATGGTGGCTGTACCTTCAGTTGCCTGGTGACCCAAGCTCTGGAATTCTCTGCCTACACCTCCTTGACTCGCTACCTCACTTTCCTGCTTTAAGACACTACCTCTTTAGTGAATCTTTTAATCATCTGGCCTAATGTCCTTTTATGTGGCTCAGTGTCATACTTTGTTTTATAATGCTTATGTGAAGTGTTTTGGGATGTTTCATTACATTAAAGGTGCTACAAAAATATAACGCTATTGTTTTACATTTGATTTTTTAGACAATTGAAGAGTAATCTAACTGAGATATTTAAAATGATAAATAGTTTCTTTGGGGTAAAACATCCCTGCTCCCAGTACATTGCAAAGTTAAAATCAAGGCATTTGACTCTGTTTCTTCCTCTACAGGTACTACCTGACCTGCTGAATATTTCGAGCAAAGCATTAGAAAACCCTTATCAGCTCTATTCCCAGGGCACCATGCTACATATTAAACAACCAGGGATCAGGAACCTGGGCCATAATTAGCTGACCAGACATTCTACATGAGTCAATCTAGAATAAATCATTTTTTATCACTACCAGTGCTTGCTACTTTGCATCTAGTCACAGATGACAGCCACTTGCTCACGAACTAATAGGACAGTGAGACCGTAATGTTTGGATAGAGAAAATGGTTTTCTGTTCAATATAACCCTTCCCTAAGGTTTGACTAGACTGTTGGAACCAAAGCAATTTAATATTCTAAGCACAGGGCCCAGCAGGCAATCCACAATTTTCACCTGCAGGCAATCTACCAACAGCATAATAGTATGGATAATTTAACAAGATATCAATACAAATTGCTTCTTCTCCATTAGTACAAGCAGAGAGACCTCTGAAGAATCTGAAATCCACACAGCTGAAGTGCAGCTCTCTCATATGGTACTACATATCTCCCCAAAAAATACTTGACTCTATATCCCATATTTCCATTGTAACTGTTAGTTAGCCTGGCTATGGTTAAGATTTTTACAAAAGACTCTTCCTTCTCTACAGGTCATTGGAGTGAATCATTAAGTACACCACCCACTGATGTACGTTAAAAGGCCAGACTTCAGTAAAGATTCAGTGCTAACTATCACAGTCACAAGATAATTAAACAAAATCATTCCTAAGAGACAGCACTGATAGACATTCTACAATTAAAGTTCTTGTTCACATTCACATTTGCAAATGATAAGACTTTAAAAAGTCACTTTGAAGCTTTTACGGCTTCATTGCACATTATAAAGATTAATGTTGCCTTCTCCACAGAATAGCTTATTTTACTTTCCTTTTTCATTAGCAGTCAATTTTCTTTTCCCAAACAGATTCCTTATTCTCAATATGAGAACTTAAGGATTCTGTTAACATTGTAAATACATCAATGTTTAGCAGGCAAAACTAACAGATTAATGCTTAACTTGCCCATGTGCTATCTCAGTGTTGGTTATATCAATGCAGGTATTAAACGTTTGATTTTTAACTGAGTTAACACCTCTACTAAAATAGCAGACTAGGGTTTAAGTGTTTGCTGAAATCACCAACAGTAATTTTTATGCTTAGTTGTTTATTGCCTCACTGCCACTTTTTTTGGCAGTTACACAACATAAAGGGAAAGATTGCATTCATATTGTGTTACATCTGAAGGCACTTTACAGTAGATCCGACAGGCAACAAATGAATAAATAACTGAATAATCTGTTTTTGGCTGTAGGGTGAAGGTTGTCCAGGATCCAGGGAGCATACTCTGGCCTTCTTTGAATTATGCCACTGGAACAGCACAGACCCTCAGTTTAAGATCTCACCTCTGAAAATGCTGCACTCTCTCAGTATTGCACTCAAATGACAATCTGGATCATATATAGGAGTACTGGAACAGGTAAAACAAAAAATTACAAGCATGATACCAGATCTGAGAAGTTGTAACTATCAGGAAAAGTTGAACAGGTTGAGGATCTTTTCTCCAGGAAAGAGAAAGCTGAGGGTGATTTATTATAAGCCTATAAAAATATAAAAATGTTTGATAGGGTAGACTTAGAGAAGAGGCTTCCATTTATGGGGAGTCCAAAACTGATGGTCATAAGTATAAGATAGACACTGTTATGATTTTTTTTCTGTATCCCTGTATGCTAAATCAACAATCTGTGGAGATTGTAACATTTAAGATGCAGAGTGTTCCACTGCTTGTTACATTTGTTCCTGCCCAGTAAAAAGGGCAGGACGATCTTGGAGTGTTTTGCTAGGTCACCAGGTTAGTCCAAGACTCAGTGAACAACAGGGCTGATGCAGTCAATTTTTTTTAGTCAGTCAGCCAGCAAGTGTCCCAGATAATGGACAAAGACAGGAGACAGAAATAGTTAAGAAAAAAGAAAGAAGCAGAGAAACAGGCTCCAAGTTAGAGGAAGGGTTGCAGGGATCAGACTTTAAATAAAGATGGCCGTTGGAGCGAAGATACCCCTTTGGAGCAATGGTATTCTGCTTGGCTTGGTGAAGAGCTGAAATTATGCTTGTGAGCTAGTATTTCAGTGTACTCAGGAATTCAGAGGAACAAAAGCTCAGAAGGCAAAATTGAAACATATGAGGTTGGCCATCATTGAAGTTGTCCGAGTTGGAGTGATGTTTGGAGAGAATTCCAAGGCGATATCTTCAAATGTGAAGATTAGAAACTCTCATGAGAAAGACCGAGTGTCAGTGAGATTGGTTGACTCACAGTGTGACTAGCATCTGGGGGGGTTGTTGAGAAATACATGGAATCCATTTTGGTTGCATCTGTCATTTATTGAGTAGTGTGGTGTGCCCCACCACAGTGGGCTTGTTAATTCACATGTACATCATACTCACCCTGAATGTTAGAGCATAAGATACATATTGTGAATTATTTTATCTCTTTAATCTGGTATAGTAAAGTTTATTTTTGTTTGTTCAAAACCCATGGAATCTTGAGGCTTTCTTCACTGCATAAGCGTCATGAATCTCAAATTTTGTCTACTTCAAACAAAACGTAATTTGTCCCTAACCAGATCTTGGCCACAACTATGGGGTCTGAACGAGGATTGTAACAACACTAATAACTCCAATAAATGATTCAGAACTTCTTTACCCAAAAAGTGATTAGAATGTAAAACTCAATTCCAGGTATTGTGCCTCAAAACTGGCAACCTCAGGACCAAGGCTATGCTGGATTTTAGGAATTGTTTGATTTCATGGTGGTTCAGGCCGTGGGCAGTTCAGGAGATGCCAGGCTGGGCGGCGTCAAGGATTGCTTGGAGTGCAGAAATAGACCAGTGCAGCACCGAACCGAATTGTCCAGGTAAGTTTTATTTTTAACTTTATTCAATTAAAATTGATGCATGGCATATTCTAAAAATGTCCAGCTTTTGGACAACTCTGGTTTTTGGACAGCTGGAATTAAGGCATTGTACTGTAGTTGAGGTGAATAGGATAGATGCTTTTAAGGAGAAGTTATAATATGTATATAAAGGGGTATATGTTAGTATATGAGGGAGAAAAGAATATAAGGTTATGCTGATCGGATTACATGAAGTGGGATGTGAAGAGGCTCGTGTTGAGCCCAAACACTGACATAGGTGAGTTTGGAGAAGAGGCCTGTTTCTATGCTGTAAATTCAATGTAATTCTAGATCCTGATATTTATAGGGTGGCTTGAAGTCACAATCTTTTAACTTAATTATCAATTCAGCCAAATTGGCACTAGAAATTATTATATGCTCCATTCCACTTTATTTTCATTGCATATTTTTTATCTGATCGCCTATTTTAATTTAAGGATTGTAATTGGAGTTTTGTCCTCACAGACTATAATTCCTTCCTATTTATATAAATTCAGTTGTGCACATCACTCCCACCCCACTCTGCCTTTTCAAGTCTAGTCTATCATATCACTCCTTACACCCACTTATCTTGCAAGCATATATATCATATTCTTTCTATATACTTCCTCAAATCTCATCCAACCATTCACTATTGCCACTCACAGAGATTATGCAATTTCATGCCTCTGCCTAACATTTGAATTTGGAGAAAAATATGCCTATTGGTACGTTCCATGTGGCCATATTTTATTCATAAACCTTGGCCAGAATGCTTGCAAGCTACCTGAAAATAGAAAGCATCAAATCCAAGACCATATGGTCCTTAGCAAACTCTCAAATATACACATATACACACACACGCACAACATACACACACGCACAACACAAACAAGCACACACATACACAAATGCACACCACACCCACACTCACAAACACAAACACACGCACACAAACACACAACACACCTACATTCACGCCAAAACACCCACACTAACACACCTACACCAGTACACACAAATGCATGCCACATATACACACATACACCCACACATGCACACCTACACACTATCATACACCCAGACACAAACTCATGCATACACACACCAGATACAAACACATGCAAATCCAGATCCAGACTCACATCCACAGCCCTATACCCAGACCCACATCCCCACATACACTCACACACATACACACCCATACACAAAGTCAATCACATGCATAAACGCACTGACACATACACACATACAAAGGCACATGCACACACACACACACACGCACACACTTCCAGGAAAAAGCTTATCTTTTTTTTCCCCTCCATGATATGCTGAAGCACTCTCTATCCTGCCTAAGCTGAGATGAGCTCAAAAGAGAAACTAGGAATTAAACCAGGGTCTTCTGCTTCTCGATGACTCAGATACATACTTCCTGTCCAGGAAACCATGCATTCTAGTGCATTGTCATCCAGAGCACAAGGTGTCAACGTTTCACATCTAGCCATTTGGTGCCACATATATCGCATAAGTTGTTTTACTAAACCAGCCTTTTTTTTACCACTAAAGACAAGTTTCAAACCTGTAATCATATTAGAGAATGGCCAAAAGTCCTAAGCAATTACTTTAGCTCCAATGTAAAGATCATTTCAGTGTAAATTATCAGTGGCTACAATTAAGGGATTTCCTTTAATCAATTTAAATTATACTGCTTAAGATAAAAGTGTCTCGAGGATAGATTTCTGCATGTGGATTCAAGTTGGAAGTTATGTGGATAATGAGTCCAGTGAAGCATTGACACTGTTTCTTGAACTGAGTAAAATAGCCACCCATTGGACCCTTCATTGTGGAAGCAAAAGCTGAAATTCATTATACACAGGAGCAGAAAGTTCTGACCATAGGTGGTTCTGAAATGCCCTCTATCATGTCTATCGTTTTGAGTTGTGCAATTACTCAGTGAGCTAGTATGTTTAGTCATGGTCTGTCAGGGAATTTATGTGAGATCCATAAAATAACTGCAAGTACAAAATTTGCTGACAGCCCACAGTTTAATATGCAAATAAAGTTATATTGTATTGGCTTTTTTCTCTAGTTTATTGAATTAAAGCCCTGAGAAAGCACTGTTTAAGTTTGAGGCTTTTCAAAGTACATGACCAGAGCAGATTTTGTTCTTCATGGATAGGCTGCTGACTGTACTAGGTAGCTTCTTTACTTGGAATATTAAGAGTTTCAACCTCAACTAATCTGCCTGCAGTAAGATTTGTTTTTTTTTATCTAGTTTTTTTTTACAGGTTCTAAAGAATAGTAAATCAGTTGGAGTGAACAATTTATTCAATAAAAATGCGTGTGCTGTTTAGTCAGATTCTTAGTTCTGGGCTGAACCTCTGTGGGGTCTCCCAATTGATCTCTGTAACTCTGTGCATACCCAGGTTAAAAGGCATGAAAATAAACTTCTGATTTAAAACTAATTAATTACAGCACAGAAGGAGGCCATTCAGCCCATCATGCCTGTGCTGGCTCTTTGAACTATCCAAACAGTTCCAGTCCCCTGCCATTTTCTCATAGCTCCTACATTATGCTTTTCCTTTCAAGTATTTATCCAATTCCCTTTTGAAAGTTATTTTAAAATCTGCTTTCATCAGCCTTTCAGGCAGTGCATTTGAGATCATCATAACATGCATGCTGTGTGAAAAAATTTATCCTCATGAACTCAGCTGGCTCTTTTGGTAAAATAAGAAAAAAGTACTACTGGTTTGGGGGAGCAGTTTAAACAGTTAGTACTTTGTATATGAGTCTGACCATTTTGTTCTTCTGTGAGGAAGAGATCTAATGTAGTGAAATTGAAGGAGCAGGACATTGGATCAGAACATGGTCCCAATAGTTCTCATTCTTGCTTTCACAAAACCTCAGATTGAAGGGGGTATGGGAGTTTCCTCCTGCTCATATACCTCACCCATTCCAAAGTTACCTTTGGATGAGCATCTAACATGATTCTGGACTCCTCTGGGAGTATAGTTCACTGGCATAGGGCTAAAGGAAGTCACACAGATAGGGAGGGCCAAGGCAGTGGAGAGATTTGAACACAAGAATGAGAATTTTATATTCAACAGTTAAACAGGTAAAACATGGATTGCTGATGTGTATGATTTGCAATAGATGGATTACAAAAGAATTACAGATGAATAATTTCTAAGCCTAAACAATATTATACATTTTAAAACTCAAGAAAAAAGGTATTGATTGATACAGAATAATCTGTTGAAATGTTCCTGAATGCACCAAGTTCTTGCATTATATTAACATCAACAAGTATTAAAAGAATAACTGAAGCAATTAAACTCATGCCATAAGCTGTATTTTTATGTTTGTCAGTAGCTTCTTGCTATTTTGATACATAAAGATCTGGGTTTGCATAAATTGGTTTGAATTAAAGAAGGTCAGAATACTGTTAATTTTTCACTTGGTTCATCATTTCAGCTTTGCGAATGTGCAGAAAGGGAATTGTTTATTATACATTTTATAGAATGAGTCAGTTCCCTGAGAACATGTTGTTAAGGCTGTGTGTAGTCCTCAGGTAAAGCATGGCTAGAAGGCTGTGACTAAGTGGTCAAGTCCCCATTTTAAAGTTAAACACTCTGACCCTATTTTCACAGAAACCTTCAATGTAATTTTATTAATTATGGTTAAATAGAAAAATGCATAGCATTTTAGGAAGGAGAATAGAGTTGGTTGAAAAACCAAAGTTTCCCTGCAGTACAGGATGTGGAGATGGAAGAAATTAAACTGAGATAATGCATCATATGACCCATAGGAGGTTGTAGTTACACCATGACAAGTTTACAGAGACACTCACCTTTAGAAAAGTGAATATATAAATTTATCATGATAATGTTGGTGCAAAAAAGTGACAACATGTGACAAGAAATAAGGTCCAAAGTAGCATGAGCCACTCCATGATAAACATCCAACCAAGAGAACCAGAATAAAATAAAGGCCTTAGAATAATTAATATTACAATTGACCCACCAACTTATGTTTTAGCATTAATTTTGTTCTTATGCCAATTGAAATTATAGTTAAGTAGTCTGAGAATGACAGAAACACAAACAAAATTGTTTCCATTTCAATCACAAGATGTTTTCTCTGGAGTGGAGATGTTTCAGCACTCTAATGGATATCTGGGCTCTCAGCCAAGAATGCATAGTGAAGCTTGGCTGACAGCCCAGATATCAATTTGAGTGTTGAAAAGCTACACCCCAAGAAAAACATTGCTTGATTAACAGCTCTCTAATCTCTTCTATCAATTTCACAATGTTTATTTACACAAGATAAGGAGTTTCAAGTTTTTTTCAGTTTCAGCTATTGATACTTAAAAAGGTCTAGATGATTGACACTTTCATTGGGCTATGGTGAAAGCACTTTTTATGAATGAATGACTTTTTTAAAGCCTTTTTTTAATACATCCTATTGTCACAATAGTGCTCATTGGTTCTTTACAGAGTATATGAGTGTCCACGAGGGTGGATGGAGCAGCATAATTTAGCATGGAGGGTATGAGGAGCCATGGGGAATGGATGGACAGCATGAGATGACATGCATGGGACATGGGGAGTGTGTGGGGGATGTGAAGGATTGTGAGGGATGGAGGGCCTTACTGTTTTTATTATAACTGGACAGAGTCCTAAAGCACCAATAGTGGCCTTTATCCAGCCTGCCTTCACACCTGGCAGCCCCTGTTGCTGCCTCCAAACTCTTTCCTGGGTCATTGGACCCAACTCCAGCACACACCCACACCCCACAAATGAAACTCCCACCTTTACGTTCTCCTGAGGTGGGATGCTGAGCTGGAAAAGTCCCGCTACCTGCCTCGAGGATGAAAATCCAATCCTAAAGCACAAAATCTAGGCTGGCACTCCAGTGCAATACTGAGGGAACAGGCTCAGATGAGAAAGGCATTAGCACCTCGTTCCACCAGGTGGGAGCGCTAACAATGACTCCACAGTGTTTTCACTGTGAGATTTTTGAGGAAAAACCCAGACTGCAAACCCATTGAAATGAATGAATCAGTAGAAGTCTGTATATCAGGCTTTGGAACTGAGAAAAGCTTGAAGGGTGTTGTAAAATGCGAGTGTTTGTGAAACTAACACTTTAAGGTTTTGGTTGCTGAGGACCATGATTTACCTGCCAACCTTGTATAGCAGAACGTTGGGCATGCCCAGCTCAAACTTTTCAGCTGTCGGAAATCCATGAGCTATTCACACCTCGCTGTAATTAATAAATCATTGTATTCAAGAGGCAACAGAATTACAGCAGAACAAAAGAAGCATAACAGGATGGCAACTGTTTGGGACTAACATCAATTAATCTGCTCTTAAAGCTGTAAATATGGTTTAAAAAAATCAGTGCCGGCATTTTCAGTTCATCAATGTAGCTTTGCAGTTTTGGAAAACCTGCCCCCTGATAAAATTGCTGCACCCCCTATAGTTGTTGCCTTTTTTTTTTCACAGTGAAAGGGTTTCTCCTAGCAAACCAGGCAGTCAGTCAGCAACAGGCTGTGCAAAGGTCAAAACACGAGTCAGGTGAGTTTGAAATTAATTAATTTGCTAACAAGGTGACCCAATAATGCGAAGAAGCATATCATTTTTATTACTTTTGTATTATTATGCAAATCTAGTTGTAGCAGTTTAATTATGTCTAATTTGAACCTCATCATAACTCTTGCATTATATGTTCACTTATTATGAGTGGCTTAACAATTTATCTCGAATCCCATCACATTAAATATATCATTATTGTATATCACAATTTCACCACATACCTATATAAGTGTCTGTTCCGTCTGTCTTTGGAAACATTAAAGAATTACAAATACAAAAGGCACAAATATTCAATCCTGAATAGAATGGGGGTATTATCGTTACACTCCTATATTACAGAAGTAAAAGCAAAGCAGTGAGACAAACTCCCCTAACAATAAGATGTCCCAATCCTTAACATAGAAACATAGAAACTAGGAGCAGGAGTAGGCCATTTGGCCCTTTGAGCCTGCTCTGCCATTCATTATGATCATGGCTGATCATCCAACTCAATAGCCTGCTCATGCTTCCTCCCCATATCCTTTGATCTATTCCACCCCAACAGCTATATCCAACTCCTTCTTGAAAACATACAATGTTTTGGTCTCAACTACTTTCTGTGGTAACGAATTCCACAGGCTCACCACTCTCTGGATGAAGAAATTTCTCCTCATCTCAGTCCTAAGTGGTCTACCCCATATCCTCAGACTGTGATCACTGGTTCTGGACTCCCCCACCATCGGGAGCATCCTTCCTGCAACTACGCTGTCTAGTCTTATTAGAATTTTATAGGTTTCAATGAGATTCCCCCTTTTTCTTCTGAACTCCAGTGAATATAATCCTAATTGACTCAATCTCTCCTCATATGTCAGTTCCGCCATCCCAGGAATCAGTCGGGTAAACCTTCACTGCACTCCCTCTATAGCAAGAACATCCTTTCTCAGATAAGAAGACCAAAACTGCACACAATATTTCAGGTGTGGTCTCACCAAGGCCTCGTACAATTGCAGCAAGAATCCCTGTTCCTGTACTCGAATCGTCTGGCTATGAAGGCCAACATACCATTTGCCTTATTTACCGCCTGCTGCACCTACATGTTAACCTTCAGCAACTGGTGTACAAGGACACTCAGGTCTCATTGCACATTCCCCTCTCTCAACTTATAGCCATTCAGATAATAACCTGCCTTCCTGTTTTTGCTATCAAAATGGATAACCTCACATTTATCCACATTATACTGCATCTGCTATGCATTTGCCCACTCATTCAGCTTGTCAAAATCACACTGAAGCATCTCTGCATCCTTCTCACAGCTCATCCTCCCACCCAGCTTTGTGTCATCTGCAAATTTGGAGATATAACCTTTAATTCCCTCATCTAAATCATTAATATATATTGAGAATAACTGGGGTCCCAGCACCGAACCCTGCGGTACCCCTCCAGTCACTGCCTGTCATTCGGAAAAAAAGCAGTTTATTCCTACTCCTTGTTTCCTGTCTGCCAACCAGTTTTCTATCCATCTCAATGCATTACCCCCAATCCCATGCGCTTTAATTTTATACACCAATTTCTTATGTGGGACTTTGTTGAAAGCCTTCTGAAAGTCTAAATAAACCATATCCACTGGCTACCCCTCATCAACTCTACTAGTTACATCCTCCAGAAATTCCAGTAGATTTGTCAAGCATGGTTTCCCTTTCATAAATCCATGCTGACTCTGTCCGATTCTGCCACTGTTTTCCACATGCTCAGCTATTAAATCTTTTATAATGGACTCTAGAATTTTCCCCACTACCGACGTCAGGGTGACTGGTCTATAATTCCTTGTTTTCTCTCTGCCTTTCTTTTTAAATAATGGGGTTACATTAGCTACCCTCCAATCTGTAGGAACTGTTCCAGAGTCTATAGAATCTCGGAAGATGACTACCAATGCAACTACTATTTCTAGCGCCACTTCCTTAAGTACTCTGGGATGTAGATTATCAGGCGCTGGGAATTTATCAGCCTTCAATCTCATCAATTTATCCAACAACATTTCCCTACTAATACTGATTTCTTTCAGTTCCTCCCTCTCACTAAACCTTGTGTTCCCTAACATTTCTGGTATGTTATTAGTGTCCTCCTTTGTGAAGACAGAACCAAAGTATGTATTTAGCTGGTCAGCCATTTCTTTGTTCCCCATTATAAATTCCCCTGTTTCTGACTGTAAGGGATCTACATTTGTCTTCACCAATCTTTTTCTCTTCACATACCTATAGAAACCTTTACAGTCAGTTTTTATGCTCGCTGCAAGCTTACTCTTGTACTCTATTTTCACCTTCTTAATCAATCCCTTGGTCCTCCTTTGCTGAATTCTAAACTGTTCCCAATCCTCAGGTCTGTTGTTTTTTTCTGGCCAATTGTATGCTTCTTCCTTGCATCTAATGCTATCCCTTGTAAGCCATGGTTTGGCCACCTTTCCTGTTTTACTTTTGCGCCAGACAGGAATAAACAATTGTTGCAGGTCACCCATGCGCCCTTTGAATGTTTGCCATTGCCTACCCAAAGTCATCCCTTTAAGTAACGTTTCCCAATCCATCATAGCCAACTCGTGCCTCATAACCATTGTAGTTTCCTTTATTAAGATTCAGGACCCACATTTTTTTCCCCTTAGTGTTTCTCAGCTCTACCCATACAGATTCCACATTGTCTGAGCTAATATCTTTCTTCACTATTGCCTTAATTTCCTCTTTAACCAGCAATGCAACTCCACCGCCTTTTCCTTTTTGTCTGTTCTTCTTAAATAGTGAATACCCCTGGATGTTCAGTTCCCATTCCTGGTCACCCTGCAGTCATGTCTCCGTAATCCCGACTATATCATACCTGTTAACATCTATTTGCGTGGTTAATTCATCCACTTTATTGTGAATGCTCCTCGCATTAAAGCACAAAGCCTTAAGGCTTGTCTTTTTATCATTATTTGTCCAGTTCCCACTATTTTTCACTGAGGCCCTGTTTGATTCTTGCCCTTGATTTCTCTGACCATCACTTTTATTATTCCACTTTCTGTCTTTTGTTTTTGTCTTTGATTCCCCTTCTTCTGACTCCTTGCATAGGTTCCAATTCCCCTGCCTCATTTAGTTTAAACCCTCCCCAACCACTCTCGCAATTGTCCCCCCTAGGACATCAGTCCCGGTCCTGCCCAGGTGTAACCTGTCCAGTTTGTACTGGTCCCACCTCCCCCAGAACCGGTCCCAATGCCCCAGGAACCTGAAACTCTCCCCTTCACACCATCTCTTCAGCCATGTATTCATCCAATATATCCTACTATTTCAACTCTGACTGGTACGTGGCACTGGTAGTAATCTTGAGATCATTACGTTTGAGGTCCTACTTTTCAACTTACTTCCTAGCTCCCTATATTCTGCTCTTAGGACCTCCTCCCTATTTTTTATATATGTCGTTTGTACCAATGTGTACCACGACCACTGGCTGTTCACCGTCTCCCTTCAGAATGTCCCCCAGCTGCTCTGAGACATCCTTGACATCCTTGACCCTAGCACCATGGAGGCAACATACCATCCTGGAGTCTCGTTTCCAGCCACAGAAACGCCTATCTTTTCCATTTACAGTTGAATCCCCTATAACTATTGCATTCCCACACTTTTTACTCCTCCCTTGTGCAGCAGAGCCAACTGCAGTGCAATGAATTTGGCTGTTGCTGCTTTATCCTGAGAGGCCATTCCCCCAAACAGTATCCAAAGTGGTATATCTGTTTTGCTGGGGAATAGGCACAGGAGATTTTTGCACTGCCCGCCTAGTCCTCTTGCTTTGCTTGGTCTTCACCCATTCCTTTCCTGCCTGTGGACTCTTAGCCTGCGGTGTGACCACCTCTCGATATGTGATATCCACAATACTCTCCACCTTGCAGATGCTCCACAGTGTCCCCAGCCGCTGTTCTAGCTCCAAAACCCGGGCTTCCAGGAGCTGCAGCTGGAGACACTTCTGGCACACATGCTGACTCCAGGCACTGGGAATGTGCCTGACTTCCCACATAGAGCAGGAGGAGCACACCACAGCTTTGAGCTCTCCTGCCATGACTTACCCCTTTAAATTAAATTAAACCTTTTGGAAGATACTTAATATCAATTACTCTCGGGACTTTCTTCCCTCTGCTCATTGTTACAGAATATAGCCCCTACAAATGATGAACCACAAAATAAGACCTTAATAACTATAAGTAATAAAAGTAGTAAATGCTTACTCGGCCATACTCACGGTACTGAAAGGATCACCATGTTCCCTCCTCACCGAACTCTCTCGGTCACCCCTGCTCTCCCAGCTTCTCTTCAACTCCCGGCTCCTTTCGCGTTCCTTTTCAATTTCCGATTCCCCTCATGCTCCTCTTCAACTCCCAACTCCTCTTGCACTTCTCTTCAACTCACGACTCCTCTCACATCCCTTTTCAACTCCCGGGTCCTCTCTTGCTCCTTTTCAACTCCCGACTCCACTAGGTGCTGCTGACTGCCTGTCCCAGAGTCCTCCTCTCGCACTCTCCTCCTTTATGAGTGCCATGACATCACAGAGTCCAAACTTGTAACAATCATGAAGTCTTGGATCCTCAGATAAAGCTGGATAGGATTCAAATGCCTGAGGTGCAGCCATACCTTTTTTTGCCTGCATTCTTCTTCTTCCTCAATATCTATCAATCAACAGAATGCTCAGTGGAATTTCAATGCTGAAAACCATGGTTGCTGCTAATAATAGTTAGCAGCAGCAACAATGCTATGGGGGAAGGTATGAATAAATGTGTCACAGTGTGCAAGTACCGGCAGTTAGAAACCATGGATAATGCATACAGAAAACTAAAAGGAACAAAAAAGTTGTTTTAAGCACTGGAAGGTTATCCATTTAAGTTGCAAGTTTCTAAAATAGAGAACAAGATGTCCCAGCAATGCCTGCTTAAAACTGGATAGCAAAGCTGAAAGATAGAAGTGATTGCTAATTTCAATACTGGAACAATTATCACACGATTGACTACAATTATGAAATTTAATGGTGCTTTTACACAATTCATGTTTGTGATTTAATCACTGAGTTGCTGCTTGCACCTACTAGCTTGCTTTAAGCCATGGTCTGTGGGTGTGTGGGTGTACACAGATTGAACCATTGCTTAATTGTCCCAACATTATTCAGTGAACAAGGGTTGCTGGATCATGCATTAAGTCATGGAAAGGCTCAGGCCTCAAACGACAGCTTCCCAGCAGATACCTTCAAGGTTTTTCTGTGCTCCTGGCAATCACTGGGGTTAATTTCATAAGAATTCTGTAGCACTGCAATTGCCTCTGGCAGAATCCTACTGTTACTCCATTCAAGATATGCAGAGAAACAACCTAGCATTGCCTTTCCTTATTTACAGCAGGCACTCTTGAAGTGGCTACATGTCAGACATATTCGTACACTTTCAGATTTTACTTTTTAATGCTGAAGTCAGTGCTAATTGAACAGGAGTAGTGCAATGATTTGTAAGCTTTTTTTAAAGATTCCTGTTGGCCGCACATCTTTCAGGTGAGATGTTAAACTGAGATCCCATCTGTCCTTTCAGATGGTGATTTAACGTTACAATTTCAAAAAATCAAATTTTATTGGCTGTAACTCACTTTGAGACATCCTGAGGCGAAGAAAAGTGCAATCTAAATTCAAGTTATTTCTCTTTCTGTAGGCTTTCTCAGTGATAAAACCCCAGCTCTTCTTTGAGTAGTGCCATAGAATCTTTAACATTTAACTGACAGGACAAATGAGAGCTTAGCTTAATGCCTCAGAAATATGTACAGCCCTTAGAAATCTTAAGAAAGTTAGAAATCATTGTACAGCTCCTGTGAAAATGCACATGCAAATGACACTAATGTTTTTTAAAATTTGTTCATGGGATGTGGCCGTCGCTGGTTAGGCCTATCCCTAATTCTACTTGAGAAGGTGGTGGTGAGCTGCCTTCTTGAACTGCTGCAGTCCATGTGGTGTAGGTACACCCACAGTGCTGTTAGGAAGGGAGTTCCGGGAATTTGACTCAGCGACAGTGAAGGAACAGCAATATATTTCCGAGTCAGGATGGTGAGTGACTTGGAGGGGAACTTGCAGGAGGTGGTGTTCCCATGTGTCTGCTGCCCTTGTCCTTCAAGATGGTAGTGGCCATGAATTTGGAAGGTGCTTTCTAAGGAGGTTTGGTGAATTCCTGCAGTGCATCTGGTACATGATATACACTGCTACCACTGTTCGTCGGTGAAGGGGGGAATGAATGTTTGTGGAAGGGGTGACAATCAAGTAAGCTGCTTTATCCTGGATGGTGTCAAGCTTCTTGAGTGTTGTTGGAGCTGCACTCATCCAGTGTATTCCATCACACTCCTGACTTGTGCCTTGTAGATGGTGGACAGGCTTTGGGGAGTCAGAAGGTGAGTTACTCATTGCAGGATTCCTAGCCTCTGAACTGCTCTTGTAACCACAGTATTTATCTGGCTAGTTCAGTTCAGCTTCTGGTCAATGGAAAGCCCCAGGACATTGACAGTGGTGGATTCAGTGATGGTAATGCCATTGAACATCAAGGGGTGATGGTTAGATTCTCTCTTGTTTAGATAGCACTTGGCTGGCACTTGTGGGGTGGGAATATTACTTGCCCCTTGTCAGCTAAAGTCTGGATATTGTCCAGGTCTTGCTGCATTTGGACATGGACTGCTTCAGTATCTGAGGAGTTGTGAATGGTACTGAACATTGTACAGTCATCAAAGAACATCCCTACTTCTGGCCTTATGACGGAAGGAAGGGCATTGATGAAGCAGTTGAAGATGGTTGGGCCGAGGACACTAACCTGAGTAACTCCTACAGTGATGTCCTAGAGCTGAGATGACTGACCTCCCACAACCATAACTATCTTCCTTTGTGCTGGGTATGACTTCAACCAGCGGAGAGTTTCCCCCCTGATTCCCATTGACTCCAGTTTTGCTTGAATCCACACTCAGTCAAATGCTGCCTTGATGGCAAGGGCCATCACTCTTACCTCGACTCTGAAGTTTCAGCTCTTTTGTCCATGTTTGAACAAAGGCTGTAATGAGGTCAAGAGCTGAGTGGGCCCTACGGAACCCAAACTGAGCTTCACTGAGCAGGAGATTGCTAAGCAAGAGCCACTTGATATAAATGTTGATGACACCTTACATCATTTTACTACTGATCGAAAACAGACTGATGGGGTAGTGATTGACCACATTAAATTTGTCATGCTTGTTGTGCACAGGATATACATGGACAGTTTTCCACATTGCCAGGTAGATGCCAGGGTTGTAGCTGTACTGGAGCAGCTTGGACTCCCACTAATGTTAAAGTATGACAGAGAAACATGTTCTTCAAATGGCAGCATTAAAGATCACACTCAGCAAAATAATTCCTGGAAATTTACAACTCATTCCGTACAACATACATTTTCATTTGCCACCAAACAACCAATATACCAGCTGCGTTTTTAAAAATCATATTTTGACATTAAAGAATAGTTTCCTCCCCAAAGGTCAAGTACCAGGAAACTTTATTATTTTGAAATTTACATCCAACCAAAGCTGGTTTGTATGTATACCTTGTGTTAATATTTTTGTCTCAACTTAACACAAAATATTGAAATGAAAAAGCATTCCCAAAATTAAACCAGGAGCACACCTCAGCAAGTATGTTTTTATTATGTTTCTTTTTTGTCTCTATTTGTGCCTACCCTTCTATATTTCTGTCTCTTGTGGTTTATTCCTGTACTCAACATCATAGCTTGGATTTCACTCCCAAGATGGGTGCAAAGGGTAATTTTCCGGCTTGACACACTCACTTCAGGGAATAGTCCCCCAGATCACTCCAGAGGGTTGGGTACATGCTGGAGTTGGGCCAGCCGTTCTTGGAAACAGGTCGGAGGTGGCCACATGAGCTGCAGACTGCCAAGGTGGGCTGGTCAAAAGGCCCTTCTTATTTCTTGGGGCTTCGTCCCATTTGTATTGTTCAATGTTAGGCCCATTAGCCCTCAATCCTCACAGTTCATCACCCCTCACCTCTTTCAATGCCCTATCCATGACAACACATGTCAACCTATGACCCTATCCACCCCCAATGGCCCCCTCATATCCTCCATGCTAACTCATGCCTCTCAAGCCATCCCCAAGGACCCTTATTAGCTCCAACAATGTTAACTCATGACGCCCCACTGATCTACATGGCCCCTTATCACTCCATGCCAACTTAATGCCAACTCATCCCAATACATGCCCCCCACCCACCACCCTTATACTCTCCATGCCAACTCACCCAGTATCTACCATGGGCAGACCTCAGGAGCCATGTGGAGATGAAATAAATAAAGTTCAAAGTACCTATTACAGACTTCACTGCATAAAAATGTTTCATTGAATATGGAATTCAATACAATAAAATCCCTCAGTACTTAATCTCTTATAATAACAAACAATTGTATTCATAGTCCTACAGAAAAGACAGCTAACCCCTGAATAACCTCTTGGAACTGCCAATCAGGCTGTGAACTTACAATCCCCATTATGATAGTGTCAGGTTGGGAAAACAGTCAAGCATTAATAATACTATAATGATAGCACTTAGGGTTATATCAAGAAACTGCTATTGAAACTGGAACTACTGATTTTTTTTTCAATTCAGAGACATAAGTAGGTTAGGTTTTTTTTCAAAATGTAAAGGGCAGGCGATTAAATAAGTTTGCAACTTGACAATTCCACAGAGCTTATCCAGAGCTTTTATGAACATTTACGTCTACTGTAAAAAATGTGTATGTCTCACACACACTGCGGGATAAGGACCTCGCTCCAAATAAAATGTGTCTGGCAGAACTCAGCACTGAGTTTAAAAGACCCTGCTGGGTTTGGATCTCCCCCATGTGTGGGTCACATCCTGCTCCCTTTCCCCCACCAGCGAAAATAGGATCTGTTGGAAATGGGGGCAGGACTTACAGATCTGGAGTAAGATTTTGGGTAAGGCATTAAGTCTTCATGGGTTCACCAAAACCTAGGCCTATGTTTCTGTATGAGGTGTAAAATGTAGTTGTCTGTTGACATTCTACAGTGTATGCTAGATGTAAAGCTCCCTTCACATGTCTCCAATAATTAACTCTAACTTCAACAGAACTGTAACCTGTTTCACCAATTCCACAGTTCCAACTCCCACAGCAGCTATCTTTCCAGCCTATCTAAGTGGTGATCTATGCTTTATGCTAGGAGCCACATTTACCAGGAGCTGGAGTGAGGTTTCCTGAATCCAGTTCATGTAGGTAGAAACATTCATCTTATATGGGCTGTTTGAAACTCAGATGCTAGAGATGAATGTACAGTGAATAAAACCACACAGCCCTAGTTCCAATGTTTTTTTAAAACTAAGGATAAGATTTTGCTACAACACAGTTTCACTGCTAGGGAAGGGGCATGGAAGAGCTTCTGTTTGATTTGCCTACCCTCCAGTGACAGTTACCGTCATGCACAAGATGGGCTCACAGCCATACAGAGGAACCAGTGACTGATAGCTGATCAGCAAGACTCTTGTTACAATATGTCAAGGAGGATGAAGTGGAAAAAGATCTGCTAAAGATGCCAGAAGTGACCTAAAGATATTTTTAATGCAGGCTCTAGCTGCATGCAAGGTCTCAATTCAAGATCCTCTCCCTCCAACATAGTCAATAGTAAGATTTCTGCTGCTGTTCTGGAATGTGCAGTGGTGAGCGGCACTTGAAATAATATGCTGAAAAATTAGTCGGTTAACTTGCTGCAGAACCTTGCTGTCAATTAAATGTGAAAGGGTGGGCAAAGCTGGGTCCCCGCCAAGGGAAGGTTCTTAATGCTGCTGGCAAGGAAGGGTATCCAGGAGTTTGCCTTCCATTCCCATTTTCTGGCACAATGCCACCTGATTTCAGGCAGTTTAGCAAAGGAAAACACAATCCAAAATGTGAACTGTTTGGTTGTGCGAGTTGTTAACATTGGGCTAGAATTATTTGAATACTTCAAGAACACCTTCCACAGCATTGCCAATTATGCCTTAATTATATGCTGACAGTTATTGTGTAAACATTATTACAGCAACATTCCACATATCCTACAGAAACATCATGCAGTTTGCACACATTAACCATCAGTGTTGTTTCATTAAGGGACTCTTTCATGAATGTTAATTAATTACAATGAGATAACACTTTATTTTCAATGAGGTAAATTATCACCTTCTTGGGCTATGGATATATCATTAATCATACCATAAATATATGAATATCGTTCAGAGTGTTATAATCAGCTTTGTTCTGACAACATTTTCTTACGCAAGTATCCTGCTTTTCGTTTCTGTAAGTAGACCCTTAATTAAACATCAATGGTGGGTTAGTGTGTACTTAAAGCTTTCAATTTCTGCAAACATAGTTGTTTAGTACCTTTTATTTTGTACTATAGATCACTTAGCCTTATTTCGTCTGATGAGAACTGACTACAATCCTCCAGGGACATCCACTTTGATGGCCACTGCGAATGTGTGTCCATCTGCTCAACTAGGAAAGAGGTCTTGTCCCAGGAAGCTGGAAATAGCAGCATCGACCTGCCATGAAAGCCTGAGCTTCCTGAGGCACTGCTGCTCAGACTTGTTCAGAGAGCTGATCCTCTGCCTATAGACTCTGTGTTGGGAAGTGAGGGGGGATTTCACCTCCTTTGAGCTGGACTTCTGTGTCCGTCCCCTATGCTCCATGGAGCAGTGTGCAGCTGTGGACAAGCCAGCTGGTGATGCTGATGGTGTTGATGTTACTGCACCTTTTGTTCCTTATTAGAGGTGCAAGGTGGGGATGCATAAGCTGTCCCCAAACTATGGTGAAGGTTGACAGCAGAAAATGCAGCTCAAGGTGAGTTAAGTGTAAAGTAGGCAAAGTGCCCTCCAGGAAGTAGAGATGCACTCTCTCAGTAGAAGTACTGTCAGCAACAGTTTCTCAGCTGGCCATGGCTGGAGTTCTTCAATTTCACTGTTAAAAGCCTTCCCAGCCTGTCAGTTTCACTAAAGAAGCCCTCCCCATTGTGTACTCACCTCGTTAACCTTGGTGAGTTTCACACAACTCAGGATATGGATGCGCTGGATGTTAAAACCAGCTGTTATTGGCTTAACTGAATTGTTTACTTACTAACTTGACAGCTTCAAGGAGATTTCCCAATCACCTGCAAACCCATACAGGTAAAACCCAGAAGTAGATGGAATGATGTTGAGTTTTTGATCCAACATCTCGTTTAGGGGTTTTAACTCCCTGCATCCACCTGTATCCATCCCTCCTTTCCCTTATGAGTATTCTTTTATTGAAAAATTCTTACATGAATGTTGATTAATTGCAAAGGAACACTTCCTTCTTAGTGAGGTGAATTATCACCTTCCTCAGCTATGGATATATAATTAATAATTGTACAACTCCTCAGTGAATTTGTACTCATACACCTGTCTTCTGGTTATACCAGATCGCTCCATTTGACATGCTTACCTTGTTGAAATCATTAATATTCTCCTATCTGCTTTCTCATCTTATTCCTGCAATCTATAAAGTTACCAACTAATGATTTAAAGTCCTTATCATTACTCAGTTTTATCCATCTTATTTTAATTTTGCTTTCTCATTTGCTACATTCATATTGTCTCTAGCAGATGTGCTATTGTTTATCATTCCTAAATCCACATTCTTTGTAGATCTAACCTTGTTTTGCCCTGAAACCTATGGGAGTTTGGTCTACTGAAGGAGGTGCAGCAAGTGTAACCATGTAACTATGCAGCACCATATGTAATCTTTATTCCAAACTGTGGGAATGTACTCATTGTATGGCCAGTGTGCATCAGCTGGCCAATGTTAAAGTGGCATCCAACCATGCAGACGTTGGAGCTCTAGCCTTCACTTCTAAGCTTTTGTATCCTTTCATCTCCAACTCTTGACTGTTATGTTCTTCTCTTCGATGTAAACCTACCAATCAAATGACAAAGATTAGTGAAACAATAATGTGGGTTTTTCATACGAAGATGAGACTATATACAGATAATGTTAAGTAGGAGGCTAACTATAATACATTTGGCTCCTACTCCTGTTATAGTAGAGTGAATACAAACCATGGTACTAACATATCACATCCTGTGGAAGAGTTAGTGAGTGATAGCTGTTCAAGTTATTATTCCTTAAAGGTACATATACATCATACTACAACATCCCCCTTTTTTTTTAAACCAAAGGTTTACATTTTAAAAATAAAATCTTTGACATGACAGCAAAAGAAAATAACATTGGGCAGGATTTTTGTGTCGTCAGGCTAGTGGGCCTGGGAGTGGCTGGGAAACGGCCCGCCACCCGCAATAAGCCCCAACCGTGATTTCAGGCTGGCTGGCCAATTAACGGCCAGCCAGCATGAAAGGCATGCTGAGAAGCTCGGCACTGCTGGGGTTGGGGTGGGAGGAGAGTGAGTGCTGAAGTCAGCGTCAGTGTTGGGGAGCACACAATGAAAGCTCCCTGAAGGCAGAGAGCTGCCTTAGGCAGCTGAAGTATTTCAAACCAATGAATAAAGTTTTTAAAATTCTGGAAAAAAATATCCACAATCTGGATTCACTCACCTTAACTTGTAGATGAGAAAAATTCTGCCCCCAATTTTTAAAAAATTTAATTATGGAAACCTCAATCTGCCCGTGGATGACGTTTCCTGAAAAATCCGAAGGCTGCCTGGCTGATTCGCCCGCCCACCAACCGTAACGTTGGACAGGCAGCAAAAAATACGAGTTAATTAATTGATTAGTGGCCTCAATAGGCCTCTTAATTGTCAGCGGGCGTGCTGCCGACTCTCACACTTACCTGCCAACCGAAATATCGTGCAAGCGTGCAATGACGTTGAGTTGCTTGTCTGACATCATCATGCACTATTTCACACTTGGGTGTGTTGGGCGCATGCCTGCATGCCAAGCAGAAAATCCTGCCCATTGTATATGAATAAACCATTATACCAAGCAATAAATGTACAAATCCCTGAAACATGTCAGCAGTTTGCTTATGCATTCAAACTGGGTTACAGTGATCTTTGTTGGAAGCTGCTGCACATTTTCAGAATGCTGGCTAGAGTGCTTTGTTCGTGTTGAGTCTTAGACCATGTTGTTTTCACAATAGGAGAACTTGGTGTTTCTGGTTGTGGTATTGTTCTGATTTGGTATCTATTTCATAGCCCTGCTATGCCATTTGGTTTTCCTGCTTGATACAATCTAGATTCTGGGCATATGCTGATGACTTCTGCTGGATTCCAGGTGTCATCAGTTGGGTGTTGTACTCAAAATTTCCGTCTGATGTTCAGGTTGGGTAACTTGTTACCTGCTTACCAGTCGCGGGCATTATTCATCTTCCCCTGTTTTTTAAGCAATGTATCTTGTACTCTTGAGACTATCGATGGGTACTGACTGGGGAGGGTTGCCTGAACTTATCTGCTGAATAGTAATGTGCACTGGTTCCTTAGTACAATGAAATGTGTACATTTGGAATAGGTATACATATTCAGCTCCTACTGTGTCGTGCAGACTGTCAGATGATGACCTGTGTTGCAGATTTAGATTATCTTCTCCCAGTGTAAACATGGGGTTTACAGTGGTGCTTTTTGCTGTCTCTGGTCTTCATCACTGTCTTAATGATACTAAGCACAGGTTCCTGCATGCCAGTAGGCCTGTGATCACTGGGCCCATGGTGTCCTGGTGTGCCCAGGGTGAATTTTTGCAGTGGCACCTGGGATTGTATCCCAGGGGTGGAATCTCTGAGTCATTGCATGTGGTGGGTTTGACAGTGGTTGCTTGAATCATCGCTTGCCAATTTTATAGGTATATGCATTTCAGTGTATGTAACGGATGGATGTTTTCGCCTGCACCTATATCCAGTTTTGCATATTGGTTATGTTGGCCCTGCATATAATCTGGATGGTGACAAAGGCTTCTGTTGGTACCACTGTGTCAATACATTCTTTGATGTTCATCATTCTGAATGTCAGCTGATTTTGTATATCGATGATCTGCTCATCCTCATCATCAGACCATATTTTGGCTACACATTTTGTGGATCTTGTCCTGACGCTGTTTGGTACATGCTGTTGGTTGATTGGAATCTGTACTTGTCTGGCTTTTGTTGTGGCTTCTTATGATGTCAAACCACTTGTTTTGACCTTTGCTTTCTACATTGGCACTTCCAGTGCCCTCTGGTGCTTTATGCCTTGCATACAGCATTAAAATCTGGGCATTTTCTGAGTGTGCATATGAGGCAACACCACCCGAATCACTTACAAGGCTTTCCTGCATTGCCTATTGTGCCAATGGCAGATGAATTACTCATAACCTGTAAACTCTGTCTACCCATTCATACTCATGACTGCTTTGTAGTGGTGCTTCCAAGGTGTAAGCTTTGAGTTGGTCCAAGAGATCCTTTTGGAACACTTCTGCCAGGATAGATGCTATCACAAGCTTGATTATTCTGTCAGCTAGCTTTGCTGTTGTGCAATCATGCCCCTTGCTCCTGCATCGACTTATGAATTGGTCAATGGTCTCTGTTGGTTGTTGCCTAAAAGATATTGGGCAGAATTTTGCTCTTGATGGGCGGGTGGGCCCGACCGACTCGGTGGCGGGCGGGCAGCCGATCGCCGCCGCTGAAACGGGCCCCGCCGCCATTTTAAGTGGGTGGGCCAATTAAGGCCTGCCCAGCACGTCGCCCGACGGGAAGCGCTAAGCGGGGGTGGGGTGGGGTGGGGTGCGGCGGGGATTCCCCAGCTGCCAGAGTGCGCTCTTTCAGGCCGGACATGTTCAATCTGTGAAGGCCTTCACTGTCTATTGCAGTTTTAATTTTATGGCTTGTTTCTCTGGTTTGAAAATATTGAGATCCAGAAAACATAGCTGTTTGTGTTGTCGGAACAAGATAAACTCAGATAGAGGTCCACTGCCTTCCACTTGAGTGTTGGAAATCTTTTTGCAGGATTCTTAATGTTAAATGGTACTGTTGACAGCTATTCATGCTGTTTTGATAGCTCTTCTAAAGTTAGTTTTGCTCTGAGATGCAGTACCTTAGTGGCCACTGCTTTAGCTGGTCACAGGTTACTGCTTGACTGCATCAGGGCATTGTTGAGCTCTTTCTGGTTCTTATTGGCTTAACACTAAGCTTCTCCCACAAAATAGTGATTTGGGCAGGAGCTTGTACTGTTGACTGCAAAAATAAAATAAAACAGTGAATAAAGCTTTTTTTTTTTACACACTTCTTTTAGCCTTTAGGAGCTGTTACTGGATGGACTTTTTCTTCCCAGCTCAGCCTGCACTGTTTACAGTCCCCAGACTTCTTGTAGGAACAGTCAGCAGTAGTAATAGAGTCTTTCCTGTCTCAAAGTCCTGCTTAAAGTTATATTTTCCAGAGTTAGCTAGTTAATTTCTGTTCCTGCTTAAACGTCACATCAGGTAAACTTGTACTGATTAAGCTCAACTAAATTTGAACACTGGGACCCAGTGCCTGCTGGCTGGAGTGAGGTGTGATCCAGGAATGAAGAGACAGTATGTAGGATTCACACAGAGCTGAGGAATCACTTACACACATTGGACAGAATTATACGACAGCGGGATTTTACGCTCCTGCTGAAGTCAACAGCGTTTATAATGGCTCGCCGTATTTTACAGCCCAGTCCCCACCAAAACTGGGCCACAAAATTCTGCCCATTGAGTATTGATAGCTGTTTCACTTTCACACCAGTTATTTTCTTCTGCTGCATGTGAGCGGTTGAGGCTTGTATAGTTCTCGGTCAAATCTTCAAAAACCATGCTGCCACCTTGTTACACACTTCTCTTTGATGTAAATGTGCTAATCACATGACAATGATTGGTGAAACAATAACGTGGGTTCCTTATTTGAAGATAAGACTATATATAATGTTAACAGAAGGCTACATCTGACTCCTATTCCTGCTGCTGTAGACAGAATAAAATTAATGGGATTAATACAACACAGCATGTCAAGGTGATAGTGAGTGACAACACTTCAAGATATGCTCCCTGAAAGTTACACATACATCATATGACAACAACTGGCCATTTTCTGCAGTCAGCAGGTTTTCAGCTAATTTAAAGAATCAAAGATAAAGGCTCAAAGGACAGAATTTTAACTGCCAAATGGGGGTGGGTTTGGATGCAGGAAGGAGAGTTAAAGCCCTGAAAACAGGCATTGGGTCAGAAACAGACATGATCCTGCCACTTCCAGATTTAACCAAGGTGCATTTAGAGGCAAGTGGAAAACCCTAGGGGAGCTGTCATGTAAGAAATTTTAACAGTATTCGCCAACAACATCAGCAGCTGCACCATCTCACTGTTCCTCAGCCACATAGCGCTGTATAGGGCAGAGGGACAAGTACAGAGATTCAGATCCATGAAGGGGAACCCTCAACACAGGGTCTACAGGCAAAGGATCAGCCCTCTCAACTTTTGTGAGCACCAGTGCCTCAGGAAGATCAGAATTTGATCTGCAGCTTCCAGGAGTAAAGCTTTATTCACTGTGCACCTGGTATGCATGCATTGTTAGTGGATGTAAACATAGCTGTCCCTGGAAGGCCATCCTTGGTTCAATGCCTCTCCCTAAAATTATGTTCTCTCTTCTGCATGAGTGTGAGAAATGAGTAATGTGGAGAGGAGGAAACGCCAACTGTGGAGGGTAACTGTGAAGCATGAGAGTGACATGTCAATAAGATGAGGGTGAGTGTGAGTGTTGGCTGTTCAGATGGGGATGTGAGGAGATACCTGGACAGAGAGTGGAATACGTGAAGCTGCAAGATGTGCTATCTGAGGAATGCTGTGCAGGAAAATGCTGGGGAAGACAAAATCTGGTGGTTCAGAATCTAAATGTGTTATGTCACTCACCTTTCTTGCTCTCCTGAGATGCTTTAACCTCTTGGTACACTGTCTCCAGGTTGGAACAACCAACTTCTGCTGCCCACTTCCTTGGCCACTTCCATGGCTGTTTGGTTTGAGCAACTGGCTTGTTCCGTGGGAAACAACACTTCACTTCAGTCACTCAGATCCCACAGCAAATCTTCCAGGGAAGAGGCCAAGGCCCAGGCAGCAGAGAAGCCTCCCCAGGTGTCCTGTATATTCCTTTGGTTTCTAAAGCCTCAGGAGGCAGTGTAGAGTTCAGCAACCCTGATTCCTGCCAGGATCCCTTTAGCTAGAAATCCTTTCTTTGACAGATACAGAATGTCATCATGCTTGCCCTCTGTGTTTGGTCAGGAACCCTCAAAGAAAGAGATAATGCTGTGGCCAAATCAAAGAGCTATGACAAAGCCTGTTTTTCTATAAACTGTTTCCTGACCCACTGTCTGTCGTCCCTGTGTGCTAACGGATATTATCCAGCAGATGTAGGTAGTGTACAATCCAGTCAATAAAAATGACTGTTTATTCCAGTCAGCAACAATAACTTGCATTGATGTATTGCCTTTACTGTGGTAAAACATCCACGTTCTCTCAATTCTTCTTGCTAAACTCTTGAAAGAGAGCACAATATATCAATTGATGATCCATGCGGTTAGCACAGATTCGCTGCATGCCTTCAAAAGAGAGTGGAACTAGTTCCTGACCTGGGCAGAGGCTATGGCATTCAAAAGGTAGATGGAATACAAACTAATGTCAATTATAGTCAAATTAGTCTCCTGGATTGCCTTTTGTCACCTAAAGGAGCTGGAGAGGAATTTTCCAGAACCTTTTCCACTTGGTACTTTAAAAAAAAATCTTAATTGCCTCTCCCAGGGGATTACAATAACAATAACAACTGGTATTTATTTAGCTCCTTTAACATAATCAAACATCCCATGGTGCTCCACAACAGCTTTATTAAACACACTTTACCATATGAGGAGATATCAGAGCTAATGAAGTAAAGCTTGCTCAAAGAAGAAGGTTGTACAGAGCATCTTAAAGGAGGAAAGAGCAGAGGGAAGGAATTCCTGAGTGCAGATTTTTGGCACCTGAAAGCATACCACCAATGGTTGAAGCAATTAAAATCAGGGATGCTCAGAAAAGCTTGGCTGCAGGTAGGTGAGGGGTGTGGGGAATTATGGCAGGGGGAGTTTTAACGTGGGTCATGTGGGTGTGTGCGGGGGACATATTAGGTCATGTGCGTGTGAAATTCACTTGGGGGAGGCTGGTTTTCAATTTCCACATGTTGTGTTAAGCTATTTAACATTGGATCCACAGGTATCCTGGGCCCCCTGGACTCTCCAGTGAGAACAAAGTGAGAAGACAATGGCATTGGGCTGAAGACATAACAGGGGAATCTGTCAATAAGTACTCTATACTCACAGCTGCTTTCTTACTAGTTTGTGTGAAAGGGTTTGTTCACAGTCCTTGTGCTGAGAGGCTTTACACATTTGGGAAACATCATTTGAAACATAGAAACATGCGTCATCTGCACTTTGGAGATTCAAAGATCTGACCCAGCAGATCAGCATGTGCACTGCTTATGCTGTATTAATTTGGACCTCAGAAGATGACTGAGATAAGCACCAGCAGCAGCACCAAGAGCAAGGCCTGCATCAGCGGAAGTACAGAAGCAGGACTGTACCAGCAAGAGGAACTGCACCAGGAGCAGGAACTGCAGCAGGAAGAGTGTACCAGCAACAGGAACTAATTGCAGCAGGAAGAGTGTACCAGCATCAGGAAATGCACTAGGAGCAGCAACTGCAGCACCTATTGCTGGTGGTGCTGGTCTTGGTCTTATCTAAGATCCAAACCAACACAGTGTCAGCAGCACGAGGAGCAGCAGGAAATGCAACAACAGCTTGCGGCTCACAGATCTGCAGTCCTGCAGGAGAGAGGGGAACAGCAGAAAGATTGGCTCACCGGAGATCATACCAGCACAAAGGGCCGACAGATAGAAGATAATCTTGCTTGACATGTCAGAGGAGGCTCAGATGAAATGTCAGCTGGTGGCAGATATTTGGAATCTGCTGGAACAGGACCTGCTGCCACTTGGCCTGATGGCCGTGCTTTACCAGTGGCTCTCAAAGTCAGTAATGCCCTCAATGTTTTTGTCTCTGGATCCTCTCTGGATCCCTCCAAGTCTCTGCTGGAGACATTTGCCGGATCTAACATGATTGTCTAAGTCAGGCGACTGATTGCTCCTTTGCCTATGATGACACCAGTCAGAATGAGTAGATGCTTGAATTTGTGGCTCTGCTGGCTTCCTACAGGTGCAGGGTGTAATTGACTACATGCATGTTGCAATTAAGGCACTTATAGTTCACCCAGGAGCATTTGTCAACCACAAAGGCTTCCACCCGAACAAGATGCAGCTGATTTGCACCCGCAAACAGATCTTTATGCAGGTGCACAGATGTTACTCGGGCAGCTGTACTGATGCTTTGGTCTTGAGGTAGTCCACCCTCCTGATTTATTTACACCTCAATGCAGAGTGAGCACGTGACTGCTCAGGGAGAAGGGATACTTACTGAAAACATGGGAGTCTACTGCATTCGTTGCTCCCAATGTGGTCTCCTCTACATTGGAGAGACCAAACGTAAACTGGGCGACCGCTTTGCAGAACACCTGGGGTCTGTCCGCAAGAATGGCCCAAACCTCCCTGTCGCTTGCCATTTTAACACTCCACCCTGCTCTCTTGCCCACATGTCTGTCCTTGGCTTGCTGCATTGTTCCAGTGAAGCCCAAAGCAAACTGGAGGAACAACACCTCATCTTCCGACTAGGCACTTTACAGCCTTCCGGACTGAATATTGAATTCAACAACTTTAGGTCTTGAGCTCCCTCCCCCATCCCCACCCCCTTTCTGTTTCCCCCTTCCTTTTGTTTTTTTCCAATAAATTATATAGATTTTTCTTTTCCCACCCATTTCCATTATTTTTAAATATTTTAAAATCTTTTATGCTCTCCCCACTCCCACTAGAGCTATACCTTGAGTGCCCTACCATCCATTCTTAATTAGCACATTCGTTTAGATAATATCACCAACTTTAACACCTATGTGTTCTTTTGTTCTATTGTTGTTGACATCTTTTGATGATCTGCTTCTATCACTGCTTGTTTGTCCCTACAACCACACCAACCCCCTCCACTTCTCTCTCTCTCTCTCTCTCTCTCTCTCTCCGCGCCCCCCCCGCCCCCCACACACCTTAAACCAGCTTATATTTCAACTCTTTCTTGGACTCGAACTCAAGTTCTGTTGAAGGGTCATGAGGACTCGAAACGTCAACTCTTTTCTTCTCTGCCGATGCTGCCAGACCTTCTGAGTTTTTCCAGGTAATTCTGTTCTTGTTTTGGATCTCCAGCATCCGCAGTTTTTTTGTTTTTATCATTGTATAGCAGCAAGCTTTGGATCTGTGGGAGGAACAAGGCAAGGAGAACAAAGGTTTTCAGATGATTCCAAAGAGGAAGAGGAAGATGAGGAGAAGGGGAAAGGAGAGTAGGGAATAGGAGGAAGAGGAAGAGGTGAAAGCTGCTCAGGGCAATGCACTACCACTGACACCCATTGCTGCCTGGATGCCCAGGATACTTTCAGTCTAGTAAGTTTCACTTAGATTCCACATGTGCACAAATCCAATAACCAAATGCAAAAGCTATTTTTGCTCCGCTCACGACCCAATGCCTGTAACACAAGCAGTCCTGTAAACAAAAAGCATCCCTTTCACAAGCCCAACATTGCTAGGCCTCAACTTATGGGTGAAATATAATGCCCTCCCTGTGGAGAGTTTGGAGGTGGTGGGTGGTGGGGGCATTCAATCAGGCGGGAGAGTGCTGGGTGGGGTCCCAGCTGTCTTTCACCCCAATTAAATCTGTGGCAGGAAGGTCCAATGATGGACTTCCCATCCTGCTGGCAATCAATGCCCTCATGTTGTTAAGTAATGCCCACTTAAGGACCTTAACCGTTGTACGAGCAAACCCGTGCATGGTTGCCTGTGGGCTCCCGAGAGGAGGTGGTGGGGTGAGACCTCATTCAAAGATACTCAGAGCATGATCAAGGGACCTGGCATTAGGAAGGGGGTGTCCATTAAGAGCCAGCCCTGCCCTTGCTGCAGACCCCTGCTCCCTACTTCCTGGTGACCCCTATCCCACAAAACCCCTCCCACCATCACTCACCTGTGGCCTGGGATCCAGCAACCATCCTGGACCCCGACAGCAGACACTGCCTCCCTAGTGGCTCTGCTGTTCAACTTAGCTAACAGCCACTGATTGGCCAGCAGCTCTTGGCAGGCGAGATTTCCATCCCCAGTGTCCTTAATCCCAGGGAAGGCCTGCCACTGTCCAGTTGTGAGCCTAAATGACACTTATAATTTGGCGGGCCTTCCCTAAAAAAGGCAACATGGGCTTCCCGGCGGCTCTCAGCCAGTGGACGAGATCCCCGTAGCCTCCATTAAATCCAGCCTCATGTCTTTGGATCCATCATCTTCCAACTGCAAAGGACACTTGCCAGCCAGAAACTATGAATAGGCAAGGCAGGAAATAGGAGCAAAATAATATATTTATATGGGTCACACAGACCAAAAACTTAACATTCTAAAGATATATTTATATCCCAAAGGGACAAGAGTTCTATTTGGCAAAAAGAAAAGCAGTCAAGAGGAATAAAAAAAACTAAGAGATTACATAAAAAATAAAAGCTTATAAAACGCAAAAAAAATGCACAGACCCTGGTGAATGAGAGAAGTACAACAAATAGCAAACGGTGATAAAATTAACAGGATGAGCTGCACAAAAGGAATATGAAAATAAACTTGCAATGAATATTCAAAATGAACACAAACAGCTTTTACAATTATATTAAGAAAAGGAGGGTGGCCTGAAGTAACATGGGCCTCTTGAAATTTGGTGACAGTGATACTGTCAATGAAAACAAGCAATTGCAGACATATTGAATAATTACTTCATGCCCATATTTACAGTAGAAGAGGAGGATAGCATGCCTGACATCCCAAGGAAACTAAAATTGAATCAGGGATTGAGTCTCATCAAATTTAACAAAAGCAAAATAACAGTATTGAAGAAAATAATGACACTAAAGACTGACAAATCTCCAGGACCAATAGTTTCCATCCCAGGTTTTCAAACAAGTAGGTGAGAAAATTGTTTACTTCCTGACCAGGATTTCCTGGTCGGCGAGCTGGGGGCGAGGCCCGCTCGCCGACCTGTAAGACGATGCGGGATGATGTCCGGCAGAACTCCCGACATCACCCCGTCTCATTTCAATTTTCAGGTGGGCGGGGGCTCAGCCGAATCAGCTGTGTGCCTGCCGACCTGTCAATGGCCTACTCAGGCCATTGACAAAGTAATTAATGTGATTAGTGGACCTGCCCATCCAACCTTAAGATTGGTGGGCAGGCCAGGAGCCCTGCTGGGCTTCAGGGAGAGTATGAAACTTCATCCACGGGTGGGATGAGGTTTCATGTACGTTTTTAAAATTTTCATAAAAGTGTATTTAAAAGTGATGGACATGTCCCAACTCATGTGATAGTATCACATGAGGGGTCATGTCAGGGAAATTTTTTTTTCTCTGTTTTTAAGATTTTTTATTGTGGAGCCGAACTTCCTGAGGCAGCACTTAGCCTCAGGGAGATAAGTACGCTCTTTTGTGCGCATGCGTGAAAGAGAGCACTCTCAGCTCAGGGAATCCCCCCTCGCCCGCACAGGGAGCGCAAAGCCTTAATTGGCCCACCCACGTAAAATGGCGGTGCACCCCCGATCGGAGGCGTGCCTCCACGCACCCGGTCCTGAACTTCCCCCTAATGGTGGGAAAATTCTGCCCCTAAGTATAATGTTCCAAAGTTCTATTGTTTTATCTAGTAGACTTCACAACATTTTATTTTTAAAACATTCTCCTCTTGTTTAAGCTAAAATGGAATAGTTTGGAGAGGCAGATGGGGCCTCCTAGGGGATCTGCCTGGAGACAAACCCCATGTGACCTGATTATTATGGAGGCAGAAACTTCAGTTGAAATTTGTTCCAAGTAAAGCACAAGCTTTAAGAGCTGCACACAAAGGAAGAAGCAGTGGGCCTTGCTGTTATCAAACACTTAGAGGCAGGCAGACTGAGATTTTTGGGGGAGAAGACCCAGAAGAGGTGATGCTATGCCAGGCAGAAGAAAAGGACTGCTTTTGGGTTGATCACCAATTGGAGGGCTGGTGAGGACGGAATCTATGTTCAAGAAAACAATAAATGTGAAGAGTTAAGACCACAAAATCATCGGAGGGTGCCTTGAAATCGGGAATCCATTTGTTTGTGCTCAAAGAGTTGAGTGAAGAATGCTTGGTTTAAAAGAACAATTGAAGATTCACCCGGCTGAAGCAAAGATCCTGATGGAGCTTTGGACTTTAAACTCAGGACCACGTGTCTATGGAGAGTGCAGTATAATGTTTAAACACAATGTGGGGCTTTTGGTTATTTTAAGAAGTTACTAGGGAGTGCCTTTTCTGCGGTTTTGTGTGTTAGTTGCCTAATAAATAGTGTTTTGTCTATGTTGAATTTAGTGTGTTTGTTACAATTAAAGTCTTAAAACATGAAATCTTGTGAAGTAACCCTTTGAGTTGGTTGTTGGGAAATTCATATATAATTTTTAAATTATCTGTCTCTACGGGGATCATTATAATATCAACATGGGAACCATTCCTTTAGATTGGAAAATTGCACATGTCAATAAGCTAGTTAAGAAAGATGCAAGAGGGAAGCCAGAGAACTATAGACCAGTTAGAAAATTACTGGAATCTATAATTCAGGATAAGATAAATGAACACTTTGAAAATATTCAGCTGATCAGAGAGAGCCAGAATGGATTTGTAGAGGGCAGGTCATTCCTAATGGATCTGACTGAAGTTTTTGTAGAGGTGACAAAAGTAATGGATAGAGGAATGCCTGTGGACATTATTCCTATGGATTTCCAGAAGGCATTTGATAAGATTCCTCAGAAGAGACTGTTAGCTGAAGTTGAAGCCCTTTGAACTGAAAGCAAATTGCTGAACTGGTTAGGCCACTGACTAAGTGTCAGATGACAGAAAGTAGGGATAATGGGCAGGTATTCTAATTGGCAGGATGTGATAAAAGATGCAAAAAAAGCAAAAGTGCCATGAGAAAAACTTTTTCATGCAGCAAGTGGTTAAGATCTAGAAGGCACTGCCTGTGAGTATGGTATGGGCAGGTTCAATCAAATCATTGAAAAAAGTAGACTATTATCTGAAAAGGAAGAATGTGCAGGGTTACGGGGAGAAGGCAGAAGAATGGCACAAAGGGAATTGCTCATTCGGAGAGCTGGTGCAGATGATGGGCCAAATGGCCTGCTTCTGCACCGTAACGATTCTGTGATTGCTCTGATTAAAAACTTAATTGCAATCTGGCCTTACGACTGAGAGTATAATCAAAATTGTGCCAATGTTATTTGGAAAGAGTTCCCATTATGTGACACAGAGAATGCTTGACGGAATTGGTTTAATTGAAAAATTTATGGAACACTTGCAGTAATAGGTTGCTTTGTTACTGTCTTATATGCAATGTGACTCAAAAGTGTTTATTTTTTTCAACTTTTATGGGGAGGTGCCTGGCCACCACCCTGCACTTTTTCTATTTGTAAGGCAGCAATCTGGGTCAGTTTGTAGGGCATTGCATCCCAAGACTCCAGTCTTGCTACTTTGTTAGATAGATTATCAGATAACCATTAGTCTCTGCCTTCATAATTTTCAAGTGTTCTTAATTAGGTCTAGAAATTTGTTATTGTTCAGAAATTTGGCATTATTAGGTGTTGGGTATCTTTTATCCATAAATCTGAAAACATCCAAAAACCACACTTTTTTTGAACCTCATTGACTTTTAGCACAGGAAGTGTAGTTCTGAGTTCTGGAGTCCGAGCTCCGGACGCTGCGGCACATCCGGGAGGGGGAGAGTTACCTGGACGTTTTGTTTCAGGAGGCGCTCACACCTGGTAGATTAAGTACCTCAAATTCGGTCAAAGGTCAGGGTCAGCTGGGTGTGACTGCAAGTGAGGCAAGTAGAGGGATCCTGTGTTCAGAAACAGAGGCGCCTCAGCTCTTGATCTTGTCCAACAGTACTTGCTCCCTGTGTGGATGAGGAACAGGGCTGTAGGGAGGATGAGCCAGCTGACCATGGCACCGTGGCACAGGAGGCCATTCAAGAGGGGGGAGCAAAAAGAAAAGTGGTAGTTGTAGGAAATTCTATAATTAGGGGAATTGATAGCATCCTTTGTAAGCAGGATCGAGAGTCCTGCATGGTATGTTGCCTGCCCGGTGCCAGGGTGAGGGACATCTCTGACCGGCTTGAAAGGATATTGAAGAGGAAGGGGGAGGATCCAGTTGTAGTTGTCCATGTTGGGACAAATAACATAGGTAAGACTAGGAAAGAGGACCTGTGTGGGGATTATCAGGAACTAGGAAATAAATTAAAGAACAGGTCCTCAACGATTAAAATCTCCAGATTACTACCCGAGCCACGTGCAAATTGGCATAGGGATGCGAAAATAAGGGAAGTAAACACGTGGCTAAAGGAGTGGTGCGGGACAGAGAGGGGTTCCATTTCTTGGGGCACTGGCATCAGTATTGGTACAGAAGGGATCTGTACCGTTGGGACAGTCTCCACCTGAACCGATCTGAGACCAAAGTTCTAGCGAAAAGGGTGGTCAACAGGACTTTAAACTAGAAAGTGGGGGGGAAAGGAAGGGTAAAACTCCAAGAAGTAGGACTAATGGGAAACAAAGCAGCAGGTTAGCATGTAGGGGGTGGATTCAACTTCATGGAAAATTATGAAAAAACTGAAAAGAAAGGAGAGCCCAGGAGAGGCTATTAAAGTCTCTAGAACACAAAATAGGACAGAGAGTTTGGAAAGGGCTAGGAATCTAACTTCAAGCACATCAGATAAAAGAACGACAATGAGAAAGGGGACAGGAAACACAGAACTGAAGGTGTTGTATCTGAATGCATGCAGTATACGAAATAAGGTAAATGAGCTTGTGGCGCAGATTGAAATTGGCAGATATTATATGGTGGGCATCACGGAGAGATAGCTGCAAGGGGATCAGGACTGTGAGCCAAATATCCAAGGATATACATCCTATTGAAAAGATAGGCAAGTTGGCAGAGGGGATGGGATTGCTTTGTTAGTAAGAAATGAAATTAAATCGATAGCAAGAATCGACATGGGGTCAGATGATGTTGAATCTGTGTGGGTAGAGTTGAGGAATCGCAAAGGTAAAAAAAACCATAATGGGAGTTATGTACAGGCCTCCAAACAGTAGTCAGGATGTGGGGCACAAGATACACCAGGAGATAGAAAAGGCGTGTAAGAAAGGCAAGGTTACAGTGTTCATCAGGGATTTCAATATGCAGGTAAACTGGGAAAATCAGGTTGGTAGTGGATCCCAAGAAAAGGAATTTGTGGAACGTCTACGAGATGGTTTTTTGGAGCAGCTTGTGGTGGAGCCCACTAGGGAACAGGTAATTCTAGATTTAGTGATGTGTAATGAGGCAGATTTGATAAGGGAGCTTAAGGTGAAGGAACCCTTAGGAGGAAGTGACCATAATATGATAGAATTTACCCTGCAATTTGAGAGGAAAAAGCTGGAATCAGATGTAATGATATTACAGTTGAATAAAGGCAACTACAGAGGCATGAGGGAGGAGCTGGCCAGAATTGACTGGGAGATGAGCCTAACAGGAAAGACAGTGGAACAGCAATGGCAGGAGTTTCTGGGAGTAATTTGGGAGACACAGCAAAAATTCATCCCTAGGAAGAAGAAGCATACTAAAAGGAAGATGAGGCAACCATGGCTGACAAGTGAAGTCAGGGACATCATAAAAGCTAAAGAGAAAGCATACAATGCGGCAAAGAGCAGTGGGAAACCAGGGGTTTGGGAAGACTACAAAGACCAACAGAGGACAACTAAAAAAGAAATAAGGGGGGAGAAGATTAAATATGAAGGTAAACTAGCCAGTAATACAAAAGAAGATTGCAAGAGTTTTTTTTAGATATATAAAGGGTAAGAGAGAGGCAAAAGTGGACATTGGGCTGCTGGAAAATGATGCTGGAGAAGTAATAGTGGGGAACAAAGAAACGGCGGAGGAACTGAATAGGTACTTTGCATCAGTCTTCACAGTGGAAGACACGAGTAACATCCCCAAAGTTTAAGAGAGTCATTTGTCATACCTGACAAATCTGTTAGAATTCTTTGAGGAGGTAATGAGCAGGTTAGACAAAGGAGAGCCAATGGATGTTATCTATTTGGACTTCCTGAAGGCCTTTGACAAGGTGCCGCACAGGAGGCTGCTCAGTAAGATAAGAGCCCATATTATTAGAGGCAAGGTACTAGCATGAACAGAAGATTGGCTGTCTGGCAGGAGGCAGAGAGTGGGGATAAGGAGGTCCTTCTCAGGAAGGCGGCCGGTGACTAGTGGAGTTCTGCAGGGGTCAGTGTTGGACAACAAGTTTTCACTTTATACGTTATTGATCTAGTTGAAGGAGCTGAGAACATTCTGGCTAAGTATGCAGATGATACAAAGGTAGGTGATGGGACAGGTAGTATTGAGGAGATGGGGAAGCTGCAGAAGGATTTGGACAGGTTAGGAGAATGGGCTAAGAAGTGGCAGATGGAATAAAACGTGGGGAAATGTGAGGTCATGTACATTGGTAGGAAGAATAGAGGCATAGATTGTTTTCTAAATGGGGAGAGAATTCAGAAATCTGGAGTGCAAAGAGACCTGGGAGTCCTAGTACAGGATTCTCTTAAGGTTAACTTGCAGGTTGAGTCAGTAATCAGGAAGGCAAATGCAATGTTGGCATTTATTTCGAGAGGACTAGAATATAAAAGCAGGGATGTGCTGCTGAGGCTTTATAAGGCTCTGGTAAGACCTCATTTAGAATATTGCGAATAATTTTGGGTCCCGTATCTCAGGAAAGATGTGCTGGCCCTGGGGAGGATCCAAAGGAGGTTCACGAGAATGATCCCTGGAATTAAAGGCTTAACATGTGAGGAACGTTTGAGGACTCTGGGTCTATACTCGATGGAGTTCAGAAGGATGAGGGGTGATCTGATTGAAACTTACAGAATACTGAAAGACCTGGATAGAATGGACGTGGGGAAGATGTTTCCATTAGTAGGAGATTCTAGGACCCGAGGACACAGCCTCAGAGTAAAGGGAAGACCTTTTCGAACAGAGATTTGGAGAAACTTCTTTAGCCAGAGAGTGGTGAATCTATGGAATTCATTGCCACAGAAGACTGTGGAGGCCAGGTCATTGAGTGTATTTAAGACTGAAATAGATAGGTTCTTGATTGGTAAGAGGATCAAAGGTTACGGGGAGAAAGCGGGAGAATGGGGTTGAGAAACTTATCAGCCATGATTGAATGGTGGAGCAGACTCGATGGGCCGAATGGCCTAATTTCTGCTCCTGTGTCTTATGGTCTTATGGTCTTATGGTCTTATGTGCCACAAGGGTCTGTTCACGATACTTATTAACAAAGTTGATCATGAAATCAAAAGCTACATATCCAAGTTTTCCAATGACACAAAGAAAGGTGACATTGTAAGTACTGTAAATGGAAGCATCAAATTACAAAGAGATATTAATAGATAAGTAAAACTGGCAAATTGATTTCAGTGTAGGAAAATGTGAGGTTATCCACATTGAACCTAAAAAGGATAGAAAAAGGTACTGTCTAAATGGTGAAAAGCTAAGAATCTTAGAGACTTAGGGGCCCATAAACATAGATCATTAAAATGTCATGAACAGTTGCAGAAAACTCTATATGTAGAGGACTAGGATAAAAGGAGAGCTATACAAACCCCAGGTTAGACCACACCTGGAGTACTGTGAGCAATTCTGGGTACCACACCTTAATATGGATATATTGGCCTTGGAAAGAGTACAACACAGGTTTACCAGAATGAATACCTGAATTACAAGGGTTAATTTATGAGGTGAAACTATACAAACTAGGGTTGTATTCTTTGTAGTTTAGAGGGTTAATGGATAATTTGATCGGAGTTGTCAAGATATTAAGAGGAACACATTGGTCAGATAAAGAAAAATTACTTCTGGTGGTTGGAAAATCTAGGATTATGGGCATAGTCTAAAAAAAAAGGGCAAGACCTTTCAGGAATGAAATTAGAAAACATTTCTAAACACACTGGATGTTAAAGTTTGGAAAACACTTCCATAAATGGCAAGTAATGCTAGATCAATTATTAATTTTAAAGCAGAAATTTATAGGTTTTTGTTATCTACAAGTATCAAGGAATAAAGGGCCAAGGTGGGTATATAGAGTTAAGTCACTGATCAGTGTCATGAATATGGATCATAACCCCAAATTACCTATGGACATATTGAACTCTTAAGTAAGAAGAGTTTTGTTTAAAGAAAAGGACATACAAGCAAAAGCTGGCTGAGACTATAAAGTAACAATTTGCTGGAAAATTCCTATGTGGATTATACTTGACCAGAGAATAGAATCCCACACCTAAAAGGTGTCAAGGCCTACTTCAGACAGAGACACTTCAAAGGAAGAAATGCAATGCAAAAACTGAACTGTAATCTCCTGTGTTTACTAAGATAATGGATGCTGATTAGCCTCTCAGCAGAAACAATCCCCTGTTGAGTTATATCCCAGACTGTGGACATGATCTAAGTTGAAAGAAAACAGTTTCTGGGCAAAAATACATGTTTGTATTTTTCTCTTCTAGAATTACACAAGAAAAAAGGTTAAAAAGCCAACTGAACTCTGGTCTCTGTGTGTTAATTTTGGTATTCCAGGCCTAGGTGTGCTAGTATGTGTTGTGAAGGTCATAGCTAAAAATCCTCAACTAGACATCCCTGCGCTTGCATTAAAAAAAGTCTCTCTCTCTGATTGCTGGAAGCAAGCCACAAGTCAGCAAAGCTACTGTCAGAAAGAAAACAGGACAACCCCTTTCAGCTAACCTGCAGAACCAAGAGTCTCCAAACCAACTGCTCAACTGCCCAAAGTCAGCTCTACTGAAATCATCCAACTTAACAACCATGACATTTCATCATCTACTTCTCACAGGCATGCCAAAGACTGATTCGTATATCTTTTATAACTTCTATTTCTGGACTCACTTCCCACTTCCAATGTTTGTGTATGTGTGCTGTGTTTTTATTATTTTTTTCTTGTATTTTAGAAACTAGTAAACTCACTCTTTCTTTGAGTTAAGAAATCTTGGTTAAATTTGCGCCTATTAAAACATAGGTACATTTGGACTGGGAAAATGTATCCACAAGGGAAGAAATCCTTTTTAAATTAACCTTATTGTGACCAGCCAAGGGGGTTGAATAAAGAAGGGGAGTCAATTCATCCCTCCTTACCTGGAAGCATAACAATTTGGGGTACCTCATCTAGGGTTATAGCAAACTGGGGGACCTCACCCAGGGACCAGTCATAACATCAGCCTTGATCACACTGAATGGCACAACTGGCTAATGGCCAACTCCTGCATTGATGTACCACATTCATGTGTAACTACAAATCTCTTCCTGGCACTTCAATGGAATGCAATCATTGTCACTTCAGCAGAGATAGAGGAGGACTGTTCAGATTCCTGCTCTGACTCTGAGATGCTTTTAACCTATGTTCTTTCGGTTTTGGAGTCCATGAGGACCTCACCAAAGATTGTTCCACCTGTACTTATGAAGCAGCAAGCTTGACCATTGGGAGGCAGCCTGTGCTGTAATGACTGAGGTGGGTGGAAGAGGTGAGAAGTTGAAGCACTTTGAGCTGATTCCCACTTCCATGTCCTCTTTCACTATCGTCCCTCTCATGGCTCGACTGCACTTTCCCTGAGCAATATACTGGTGAACAGTTTACAATAGTTCAGTGGGGAAATGAATTGCCAAGCCAGGGTATCGTTTGTTTTGGTTAATATGCCATTTATAGTATACAAGTCATTGGTAAAGGCCTGTGTGCATTCAATGAATTACTACGTAAAATGCTCCCTGCAGGTGGTCACTCATTCCTTGGGCCTAGGGGGGCCTGTAAAGGAGGAACCTCACTCCCTTGCCCACCACCAGCCTGAGCAGTGAAAGCTGCCGGGCATCACATTTGGCACTTCCGCAAGTTAAATCCTTAATTGGCCCATGGGTGGGTAAGCCTCCTACCACCTCCCCCGCTGCAGGTAAAATTTGTGGTGGAGGTGGGCTGGTAGGTGCCTGGAATAATGCCCATGACATGGAGCCCAATTTTATACTCCCATGCCACCTATCAACCTGCCTCTGGTGGGGGGCATAAGATTGAGCCCGTGATGTGTGGATCAACAGGAGGAAGTTAAATTAGGCCTGAATTTTCACTCCCAATTTCTTCCAGAGACTGGAAGGAGGTGAGTGTGGTGGCATTTGGGGTGGGGGGGAGTTTGAAGACTGGAGGGAGGTGGTGGGGGGAGAGTTTGAAAACTGGGAGCGGTGGGGTGAAGAGTTTGAAGACTGGAGTGGGGAGGGAGTTTGGTGGCTGGAGGGAGGGGGAGAGTTTGGAGGCTGGAGGGAGGGGGAAAGTTTGGAAACTGGAGGGAGGGAAGGGGGTGTTTGGAGACTGGGGAATGGGGATAGAGAGACTTTAGACTTTGAGACTGGAAGATGGGGGTTGGGGAGGTGGGAGAGAGAACTTTTCGACTCTGAAACTTGGGGGGGGGGGGGCGCGGTTGGAGGTTGGAAAGTATACACCTTGAGACAAAAATGAATTAAGGACTGACGGGGACCTAGTGGTGCTCTCAAGCATGTGTTGTACAGTGGAACGATTTCTTGGACTAAATGAAGAAAACAGAAGAAATTCAGATTGCATTTAAGTAATTAATTTCTTTATATTATTCAATGCGGGCTACTGAGTACATTTGCTGCCTTTGAGTGCATTTGATAGCTTTGAGCATATTTGATAGCTTTGATTGTTTTTACGTGGCAGATGATGTATGCCAGGCAGACCAAATCCACAAGGGAAACTTGGCCATGCTATCACATCAGCTTTGCAATTTGTATTTAATATGAGGTGTGTGCGCTGAATTCAGAAGCAATTAGTCCAATAAGACCTTTAGAGATTTTAAAAATTAAATTAAAATATTTAACAAAATAAAAGATTTTAAGCACATACTTAAAACAATTACTTAATACTATAACAAATCCTAAAATTCCTAATTAACCTGACTCCCAGTTACACACCCTCTTTAAGGCAGCAGTCCAAAATAGATTTTAGATTTTTAAAAAACCAGCAAGTTAACACAGTACCCACTTGACAGTGGAATTCCAAATGGCTTTCTCCAACTTTAGTTACTAGACACAACAGACTTATGCACAAATGGCTGGAGGCTTCTTGAAGGCTGTTTCACATACTCTTGTTAGATCTTACTTGGCCCTCACCACATAGCCATTCATTCTCCTTTAGATATGTTTCTCTCTCTTTAACGTGTAAATTCCATTGTTCTATATGTATTTGAAACTACCTTTCTCATAATATAAAAACTGTCATGTTACCAATATTGTCAGTAGTGGTAACTAACAATGGGAAAAATAAACATGCTCCTTAGCCTTGCTTATTTGGTTAGTTGTAAACAATCTAACAACCCTTTGAAATCCAAACAATCCCTTCACTTATATAAAAATGCAAATTCCCTTCACCCCTTACATGCTAAGAGAGCATCCATGTTTACTTGTTAGCGTTTCAAGTATATTTCTACACCTAGCTTATTTTGATAATTTGAAGCTTGCAGTCTACCTGACTCCAAATGTAATTAAATCACACAGACAGAACCATCTACACTCACATACCCAACATTACAACAAACCAGAAAAATATTATGAAAATTATTATACTTTCATAACATGATGCACTTGATGCCTTTTGTCATTTGGTTGCATTTGATGCCAAAGATGGCAAAACACTGCTGACTGCATAAAAAAACTCCTTCCAAATTAGAAGATTTGATGTCAAATGATCACTGATCATTTTTGAATGCATCTGAATACAAAAATGATGTAAAAAATTTTAGTAGGGAGTACACTGCTATGATTAACCCAGGAGAAAAATCAATGAGACTTCAAAGAGTTCTGTGGTTTATTTCAATAGTTATAAAATGTTGGTGGTGTGGAGGGGTTGGGGGTTGTGGGGAGGGGAGGGAAGTGGAAGGAAGCTTTTCTGTGTAGGGCAGCTGAAGTTGGAAGGCCATGTGATGAAATCTCCAGGAATACATCCATCCGGAGTTGGTAAACCTAGCAATGCGTCCAGGTCCAGGGTCATGGTACCATGTTCCTGGTACTGACCATGTATGCCATCTTAAACCATTCCTTCTTGGTTTTCCCAGCCAGGGTTTTCCTCCTCTTCCAAGGTAACACTAGGTTCTTTTGGTTCCTTACAGCTGCCAGCAGCACAACCTGGAACGCATCACTGAAGTTGTGCATAACTTCTGTCCTTCTAACTTCCATTGCAATACTGCTTTCCCCTTCCTCCTTCCAAGTGCTTCAAGTTGCATGTTGCTTTTGATAATAAAGCACTAAAGATATAGATGTTCAAATGATTTATGCTCAATAGGTCACAAATACAGCTGCAGAGATATTTGTTAACTGCCAACTTTGACAAATTTACAGATCATGTACAATTAACAATGTTTTAGTCAATGACTTGACACATGAATGCAACAATTTCAGAAAATCATAGCACAATGAACATGTTTTAGGAGGCCAGACCGACATGTGACATCAGTTGTAAAATACATCCTCTCCAACGAGCCATTAGTGGAAGTGCACATTATAATGCTAATTACTTCCCATTAAAGAAAACGTTTATCGTAACTAATTTTTAATCATGTATCCTGGGACACTAAGGGAGACAGAATGCTGCCATGCAGCCATATTCATTTTCAACAAAAGGCCTGCTGGATTTCAGGATAACCATGTCTACATGCGGCCTAATCAATAGTCTTTAAAGGGACTATCACAGAATGGTATGTTTTTAAACAAAATTACCTGAAGATGGAGCTGGGAATGAATAGCTTTCTCTGCTCCATGCCGAGTGCCCATCTACCCCTTCCTCCTGATTGACTCCTTCTTCTAATCACCCCACTCCTGATTTCCCCCGTCCTCCCTCCTTCATCATCAATTGATGGCTGCAGCTCACTGGCAACATGCGATGAGGCCTGTCGCCTAATTTAGGATGTGTCTTGGGTCTCCAACTTCTCCTAGCATGTCAAGCCTGAAAATGGGCCCTGGTAAATTTCCATCCCCTCAACTCCAACTTGATCCATAGGCTATACTGCTTTTGAACACGTTTAAGTATGTATCCTATGGGATGTTTGTTTTAGGGGAACAACTTCAAAATGTTATTAAAACAAGGATAACAACAGAATATTAGGGACACATTTATTGAAGGTGAAGGGGGTCTCGCCCACTAGCTGGAGAGACGCGAAAGCCCCCCATTGCCTCTTTTAGAGAAGGCCCACCAAATTAAGTGCCCCTCAGGCACTTGACAGGCCAGTGGCAGGCCTTCCCTGGGATCAAAGACCCCAGGGGTAGAAGTACTGCCCGCTAAGAGCTGCTGGCCAATCAAAGGCCAGCAGCTCTATTGAATGGCAGCACCAACAGGGAGGCAATGGCTGCTGCTGGTTCAGCACCCATCTGAAGCCTAGAATTGTGGATGGACCCAGGCACACAGGTGATGGTGGGAGTGGGCTCATCGGTTTGCAGGGGGGGTTGCTGAGAAGTGAAATGAGAGAATGGGGAAGGGAGGTATTGGGGGGCTCAGCAGCAAGGGCAGGGTGTGGATCTCAGCGTGCACCCCCACCACTTCCTGATGCCAGATCCCTCCCTAAGGCACTGAGCGCCTTTGAACAAGGGACTCCCCCAATGACCCTGCACCCCACCACCAAACCACCGCCCCTCCCCCCCCCCCCAACCCCAAGCAATCCTGGAATGGTTTGCCTTCCCTCCACAGACTTAATCGAGGTGGAGGCAGGAAGGCAGTAGGGACCCCACCCTCTAGGGACGCTCCAGCCTGATTAAACTCATCACAGGGGAGGGCATTAAGTTCTGTGCAATATTTCTAACTATTATAACAATGTATTACGAGTATTAATAAAGATGGAGGCTGACTGAAAATTTGTGTTTGTATGAGAGTGTTCTGGTGAGATGTAACATAAAATGTGAGGTTTATGGCATAAAATAGATTCATTTAAAAAATACAATCATGTTTGGAAAAGTTTCACTTATAGCCTTGAAGTATCGCAAACTGGGGCTTACAATGAAGAAAATAAATCTTGAAGATACAAAGTTCTATAGCAAAAGCAAAGATGAAGCTGAAGCTGTGTTCATCATGGGATTTATTACATCAGTGTCTATTTTAGCACTCAGCTCAGTCTTCCACTGACACAATGTCACATGAACCACAGGCTTCTTGCTCATTATTGCTTCGATATGGCTCATTAACTATATTTTTTCAAGTAAGAAATAGCCTCATGTCCCAATAGTTTCTTCCCCTGAAGTTTCTGCTTGACATTAAATTCTCTCAACTTTCCTCTACCCTTTTTTGCCTGTGGTCCTCTCCCCAGATCAAATACCAACTCTCTCAATGGTCCGCTAGACTCATCACCCGAAAATATGGCAAATGTCACCTCTGGATGATTGTCCTTTTGTTTGTCCTTCCTTACTTCAGGGGAACTGCCTGTGTCCTCACATGGGACTACAACTCAAATTAGGAACTTAGATTTGGGGAGAGAAAACTGAGCTTGAGTCCCAATTGCAGTACAAAATAACAGAGCCCCAGCTCACCATATGGCTAGATTTGGGAGATTTCTAGCATAAAAGAGATGTCTCTATTTTGTCAATAAAATTAAGTCTGGCTAAAACATGTTACTAACTGACGCTCAATCAACAGGCTAATCATTACATTGCCTAGGGGGATGATTTCTTGTGTTCATTCTTGTGGTAAAAATTGTACATGTGGGTATAATGATCACGTTTCTGATTTCCCTACACATACTTTCCCTCCCCCTTCACGGTCAAACCTTATCTGGCTCAAGTTTATAATTTAACGTTTAACATAATACTAATGAACATCTGGGCGGCCTGAATTATCACTTAACTACATATCAAATAACCTTGTAATTGCACCAATGCAAATGTATGCAGACCAGGTTCACAGCAATTCTGCAGCAGTGCTTACCAAATACCGAAATTATACAAGAACAGTCCAATTGAATATGCATATCAGTCATTGAAATTCTAGTCAAAGCAGTGACATACAAAGTTATTTCAGATTAATTACAGACAGCACCTGCGTCCTATATCCTGGCTAATTTCATACTGTGCTACATGCATAGCACAGTTTTTGTAAGTTTAATTAGGAACAGGGCAGCTCACTGACAACATTAATTCTGTGTTAGCCAAAGATACAATTTGTTTTACATTTGTAAATTTTTATTTACTGTCTGTTCCCCTTTATCATTCCACCTTCATTCATCCCTTATGTCACAAATAAATAATGTTTAATCCACAGTAATTGGTTCAATTAGTGATAACGACTGGTCTTCATGTATGTGAATTTGCTCCATTCAGTATAGAACATCTCTACTATGAAGGTTAGGTATGCATTCAGCAGACGGCAGATAATCCTTCTTGGTCTCACATTTCGGATGTGTATTCCACAGCATTGGAATTTTGTTTTTCATTCCAATTTTTTCTGCCAACCTTTCTCTCCTCCTTTCCAGCCTTGAAAGGACTGAGTGCCCTGAAATAATGTGACTTTATGGATCAGAGTTGTTCTCTGGTATCTCGTCGAATCATCATAATAGTACTGGAAAGTTATTAAGGGCAGTTAGAGAGCAATCCCAGTTGGGAACTAGGGCTAACCTTTCCCCTTGTTAACCCAAGGGATATTGAGGCAAATTTATTTTACTGCCCTATAGTGAGATCACCTAACACACTGCTATAAATTAGAAATTGAAACTGGAAATTTCCTAATCTGTATTCTCAGCTGCTGATGAATAAAGTTGCTTAGGCAACACTGGAGCCTTAGCTTCAGAGTTCAAAGCTAAGCCTAGCTCTAGAATATATGAAAAGAACTAAGCTTAAGGGGTTTTGTCAAAATGCTAATTAAAAACTTTCTTTTCCAAGGTGGGACGTTAAGTGTCCTTTAAGCTCTGCTGAGATCTTTTTTTTTATAATGAGAACTACTCTCAGCCAGAAGGTATTAAATTACCTGTCGATGGATGCTTAGAGTTTTCATTCAAAGTTGAAGCATAGAAGGCACTTTCATTCGGCATTTGTACTAGATGCAAATATGCTATATTGTATCACAATATGAATCTAAAAGGAAGAAATGGGATTGTTACAACATTCAGTTGGAACGAATAGCTCTTTGTCAGTTATATTGAGCCATTTGCTATGATTAGATTGCAAATTTACAATTGGAAACCTGCAGAATAAGTGCAAAGAATAAGTGGAAAACAGCTTTTTTGCTAAGTGTGGACAGGCATCCAGAGATTTGCCAACAACCTAAACTATTTATGTTATCAGTCAGATGCCATTTTTTGTATTCAATGTTTCCCATCATATTTTCTGTTAAAGTGCTTTTGTTCATCCACAATTTGACAGAGGTATAAAACATTTTCAGCATTGATCTTGTCTGTCCTAAATGTATTGTAAAACAAAAATAAAAATACCTGGAAAAACTCAGCAGGTCTGGCAGCATCTGCGGAGAGGAGCACAGTTAACGTTTCGAGTCTGTATGACTCTTCAACAGAACTAATTAAAAATAGAAAAGAGGTGAAATATTATATATTATATTATATTATATATATATAATATTATATATAATATTTCACCTCTTTTCTATTTTTACTTAGTTCTGTTGAAGATTCATACGGACTCGAAACGTTAACTGTGATTTTCTCCACAGATGCTGCCAGATCTGCTGAGTTTTTCCTGGTATTTTTATTTTTGTTTTGGATTTCCAGCATCCACAGTGTTTTGCTTTTATCTAAAAGTATTGTAATTGTTTTTGTTCCATTTTGCTTCTAGTTGAAATGGACTAACAAAGTGCACTAGACATCTGTGGAAACAGGGCTGTTTCTTTGTAACTGATCAGTTCAGACAGACTATAATAAAGGTCTCTCAACCTTTTCGTATCTTGAGTATATATTTTTATGTATTCCATCTGTTCTCTCAGGTGGATGTATAAGATCCCATGGTACATATTTCAGATTGTAGCAGGGGAGTTTTCCCTGGCGTTCTAGTGAATATTTATCCCTCAATTAGCAACAGTAAAAACAGATTACTTGGTTATTATTGCATTTTGTTTTAGTGCACAAATTGGCTGCTGTGTTTCCTACATTACTGCAGTGACTGCAATTCCAAAGTACCGTAAATTTTGGTATGGGAGTCAACCTTTTAAGCTTCAAAAAATCCCCGCAAGAAGGGGGGTTGACTTCTATGTGAATTATAAAATGTGAACTGCTGGTGTTGGTTCAGGAGGGCCCATTTCTGTTTGTCAGTCGGCATGTGTGATCTGATTTGTGTGGGCCTGTCTTAAACATCCACACATCTTCTTAGTAACATGGCCTGTATTGTCCCAACTCATAAGACAAGTGCAGTGCTTGTTGGGTCCCACATGACATGAAAATAAAGCCAGAACTTTATTATTTTGCCATTTTGAAAAAGTTAATTTTCTGCTGAACCAAGAAGATGGCTGCTACAAGTCAAATGACCACAGGGTTGGCTCTTTGTTCTGAGAGCTACCACCAAAGACTGCAAGGACAAAATAATTCCTTACAAAAACAGAAACAGAAATACCTGGAAAAGCTCAGCAGGTCTGGCAGCATCGGCGGAGAAGAGCACAGTTGATGTTTCTAGTCCTCATGACCCTTCAACAGAACTAAGTAAAAATAGGCGAGGGGTGAAATATAAGCTGATTTAAGGGGGGGGGGAGTGGGGGAGGGGTGGTTGTGGGACTAGCAAGCAGTGATAGGAGGAGATAGTCAAAAGATGTCACAGACAAAAGAACAAAGAGGTGTTGAAGGTGGTGATATTATCTAAAAGAATGTGCTAATTAAGAGTGGATAGCAGGACAAGCAAGGTACAGATAGCGCTAGTGGGGGTGGGGTGAAATAAGACTAAAAGGGCATAAAAGCTATAGATAAATGATGGGTGGAATACATTTAAAACTAATGGAAATAGGTGTGAAAGGAAAAATCTATATAAATTATTGGAAAAAACAAAAAGGAGGGGGAAGAAACAGAAAGGGGCTGGGGATGGAGGAGGGAGATCAAGATCTAAAATTGTTGAACTCAATATTCCGTCTGGAAGGCTGTAAAGTGCCTAGTCGAAAGATGAGGTGCTGTTCCTCCAGTTTGCGTTGAACTTCACTGGAACAATGCAGCAAGCCAAGGACAGACATGTGGGCAAGAGAGCAGGGCGGCGTGTTAAAATGGCAAGCGACACAGAGGTCTGGGTGATGCTTGCAGACAGACTGAAGGTGTTCTGCAAAGCGGTCACACAGTCTGCGTTTGGTCTCTCCAATGTAGAGGAAACCGCATTGGGAGCAACAAATGCAGTAGACTAAGTTGAGGGAAGTGCAAGTGAAATGCTGCTTCACTTGAAAGGAGTGTTTGGGCCCTTGGATAGTGAGGAGAGAGGAAGTGAAGGGGCAGGTGTTGCATATCTTGCGTTCGCATGGGGAAGTGCTGTAGGAGGGGGTTGAGGAGTAGGGGGTGATGGAGGAGTGGACCAGGGTGTCACGGAAGGAATGATCTCTATGGAATGCCGTCAGAGGGGGTGAAGGGAAGACGTGTTTGGTGGTGGCATCATGCTGCAGTTGGCAGAAATGGCGGAGGATGATCCTTTGAATGCGGAGGCTGGTGGGGTGATAAGTGAGGACAAGGGGGACCCTATCATGTTTCTGGGAGGGAGGAGAAGGCGTGAGGGCGGATGTGTGGGAGATCGGCCGGATACGGTTGAGGACCCTGTCAACGACCGTGGGTGGAAATCCTCGGTTCAGGAAGAAGGAGGACATGTCATGTTTTTGAAGGTAGCATCATCACAACAGATGCAATGGAGGCGAAGAAACTGAGAGAATGGGATGGAGTCCTTACAGGAAGTGGGGTGTGAGGAGCTGTAGTCGAGGTAGCTGTGGGAGTCGGTAGGCTTGTAATGGATATTGGTGGACAGTCTATCACCAGAAATTGAGACAGAGAGGTCAAGGAAGGGAAGGGAAGTGTCAGAGATGGACCATGTGAAAATGATGGAGGGGTGGAGATTGGAAGCAAAATTAATAAATTTTTCCAGGTCCTGACGAGAGCATGAAGCAGCACCGAAGTAATCATCGATGTACCAGAGAAAGAGTTGTAGGAGTGGGCTGGAGTAGGACTGGAACAAGGAATGTTCCACGCAGCCCATAAAGAGACAGGCATAGCTGGGGCCCATGTGGGTAAACATAGCCACACCTTTCATTTGGAGGAAGTGAGAGGAGTTAAAGGAGAAATTGTTCAGTTTGAGAACAAGTTCAGCCAGACGGAGGAGAGTAGTGGTGGATGGGGATTGTTCGGGCCTCTGTTCGAGGAAGATGCAGAGAGCCTTCAGACCATCCCGGTGGGGGGTGGAGGTGTAGAGGGATTGGAAGTGCATGGCGGTTGGGGCCAGGGAACTGGTAATTGTTGATGTGACGTAAGGTGTCAGAGGAATCATGGATGTAGGTGGGAAGGGACTGGACAAGGGGAGAGAGAAGGGAGTCAAGATAATGAGAAATGAGTTCCATGGGGCAGGAAGAGGCTGATATGATCAGTCTGCCGGGACAGTTCTGTTTGTGGATTTTGGGTAGGAGGTAGAAGTGGGCCGTCCGAGGTCGGGCGACTATCAGGTTGGAAGCTGTGGGAGGAAGATCCCCAGAGGAGATGGGGTCAGTGACAGTCCTGGAAACAATGGCTTGATGTTCAGTGGTGGGGTCATGGTCCAGGGAGAGGTAGGAGCAAGTGTCTGCGAGTTGACTCTCAGCCTCCGCGAGGTAGAGGTCAGAGTGCCAGACATCAACAGCACCACCCTTGTCAGCAGGTTTGATGACAATGTCAGGGTTGGACCTGAGAGAACGGAATGCAGTAAGTTCAGAGAGAGACAGGTTAGAATGGGTGAGAGGAGCAGAGAAATTGAGACGACTAATGTCACGCCAACAGTTCTCAATGAAAAGATCAAAAGAAGGTAAGAATCCAGAGGGAGAGGTCCAGGTGGAGGGAGAATATTGGAGGGGGGTAAAAGGATCCGTTGAAAGGGGAGAGGACTCCTGCCCAAAGAAGTGTGCACGGAGACGAAGGTGGCAGAAGACGAGTTCAACATTGTGCCGAGCCCGAAATTCATTGAGATGAAGGCGTAAGGGTATGAAATTAAGTCCTTTGCTGAGCACTGAACGTTCAGCGTCGGAGAGGGGAAGGTCAGGGGGTATAGTGAATACACGGCTGGGGTTGGGATTGGAAGCTGGGGTAGGGACAGAGGGACAGGCAGGTGTGGAGAGTCCTGGATGGGTGTTGGTGTCGATGAGTTGTTGGAGCTTGCATTCCTTAGCACTTGAGAGAAAGAGAAAAAGTTTCTTGTTGAGGTGTCAGATGAGACGAAGAATAAAATGAAACTGGGGGCACGCACAGCTGGAGGGAGAGGTCGAGTGTGTTCATATGGCGGTGCATGGCACTGAGTGTGCATCTCAGAATGTGATGGGAACAGCAATCCGAGGAACGTTGTATGTTCCGGAGATACCTGTAATCTTGGGTGTGTTCGAAACATGAGGGATGGAATTTCAATTGAAATCCACGTGGGGTAAGTCAGAGACGGAGACAGTCACTGAGAAAGGAGATATGGCTGTGAAAGCGGGTTTTAGTAAACACCTTTTCAAACACCAGGAGAGAAATGGAAAGCAATGAAGGTGAATAAGGCAAAAGAGAGATTAGAAAATCCTGATGGAGAGCAGGACAGAACTTCTTTAAGGTAGCATTTCTTGAAGAGAAGTGGCAGTCAATTAAACACAGAGATAAAAACAAAAAACTGTGGATGCTGGAAATCCAAACCAACAACAGAAATAGAAATACCTGGAAAAACTCAGCAGATTATATTTCTTATTCAATCTGTGGAATCTCACACCTCATTGTACAGACCCCTTGTAATCAATGAAAGCAGAGGAAGTGCAGACAAACTGGCTTCCCAATCTGAACTATCACAAAAGAGAGAGATCAAAACTCAATATATCAGAAGAGATGCTAATAACCACCTCACCTCTATCTTAAGGAGGAACAATGGAATTTTGGACGGAAGCAGAAAAATTGATTGTTAAGCTGCGATGAATCATGAATAGACCATGTCACATGACACAAGCCTCTGGCCTTTTTTGGCCTTTTTGACATTACATCTTTAGCCTCACAAACAGTCTGCCATTTAACATCCAACTGGTGAACCACCAAGAAGCAGACCTCCAGACACGATAACAGCCTGCTCCTCGAAGTCTGTCTCTGCTGAAAGATTTCCTACCATCACCTGCAGAACTGATCCTGTCTTTGTGTACCTATTTCACCTTGTGGGTGTCAGCAACAACTGTAAAGCAAACTCTACAGTGCTAGTCTTCAGCCAGCTGAACTCCTACATGAAAGAATTCCTCATTGGACTCTGACTCTGGACTTTGGAAATCATGTGAACTAATATTCATTTCTGTGGTTCTTGTATTGTTACTGTCCATAGTTGTAAAACTCATTTTTCTATGTTCCCCTCCCCACACTTTACTCTGTGTGTATGTGTGTGTGTGTGTGTGTGTGTGAATGGGAAGTTGCAGACGCTCCTCCCCGGGTTTTGAATATGAAATAAAGTAATCTTCTGAGTTGATCATAACAGAAGTTTGCTGCAGGTTATTAGTAAATTGGATCACACAAACCGAAGGTTTGGGAAAACATGCCCCTGAAAATTTAAAGGTAATTCAAAATACCTTCTTCTTATGGACATGTGGTGAGAGGAAATAAGTACAGCTTGCCAATCTCTCTCCTGTCCGTAACACCCTAAGCATGTATCCCTGTGCTGAAAAATTGAGGCCAACTCTTAATGTGAGTACAGCCTTAAACATAACTTATTAGCTGAAAAATGGTATGTTGTGGGTGGCGGGGGTTGACTGTATCAGCGTAAGTGTGCATCATGGTGACGTGAAAATGGGGTTGTCTCATATGCCATGACCTATGGCATTTCGCTGCTTGTGTAATGTCCTGAGGTCGTGAAGCACTATATAATTGCAAGCCTTTATTTTAGGAAGCCATTTGGATCATACCAATGAAAGAACTGTTTGCTCAACAATTGGAATTTGGAATAGCTTACAGTCCTGCTAACAGAGGAATCCTGATATAAGTACCATTCAACTGGTAGTATAGGCCATTGGATATATTTTTGATTCTCATGAGAAGGATTTAATCAAGTGTGTTGGCTGGAATCCATTTTCTTATTCTCATCCAGTTCCCATGGCTAACAGAACTAACGCTCCAAAATCAGTAAATTTAAATACTTCTTCATAGCACTCATCTGAATTTCAAACCACAAAGCTCACTGATGCTATAAAAGTAAACGGTTTGTAGCCTATAGTTCTGGAAAGAATTGAAGGGAGGATTTATCTTCCCTTACTGGAAATTAATACTGCTTGTGTAAAGAAAAAAATAAAACTTCAGTAACATTTCAGCTGCTATGGACACAAGAAATACAAAGAATTTCCAAGATTATACTTCAAAATAAAGAAAATCAATTTTTTTGGTACTTTGGCAGTGCCAGTAATAAAAGGGAAAAGAATGGTAGATAAAGAGCTTGAAAATCTACATACACCTGTCACAACTCACATATGTACATTGATTAAGAGACATGCTTTCTCCAAAATTTTCCCCTCCAGGTCTGAGCCAGTGTTCTCACTGTCTTCCACCATTTCTCATCTGTTCATGGATGTTGTGTATAGACCCTCCCATTGCACTCTTAAAGCTTCTGATCATAAAGAAGAGTTGTTTGCCCATGGGCGGAAATGTTCCAGATTTGCACTAAGCATGGTAGCGGGTAGGTAAAATAACGTTTTACCCACCAGCAGTGATGGTGCATTATTTATGTACTCCAGGGAATACATACAGTCCCCATGGCGGGCGGGCTCTCATTCATCCGCCTGTCATCACCCCACTGTTGCATCACGCTGGCCACCATGTTTAAAGTGCAGCTGCAAGCACACATCTCAGTGATTCTGGATCACCACTGCTGCACGGAAGACATGGCCCTGAAACTGAAGAAGACTGCAGCACCCAGATTCAGCGATGCAGCATTTGAGTGACTTTTGGATGGCGTAGAGTCCCACTGGGATATCCTCTATCCCTGCTCTGGCCGCTGGATGGGCAGCAACAGCAGTAACCTGGCTTGGGAGGCAGTGGCAGTGGTGATAAGCGCCAATGCCCTTCAAAAGAGGACAACTACCCAAGAGGATGAATGATCTCCTCGCTCTGCAAGGCTAAATCACTCTTCTCATCACTCTCAACTCACACTCACAAACCCATCATACATCCACAGCACCCTCACTCACTGCCGGTTCAAGGGACATTACCATTCAATCTCTCACACTCACCGTCATTGTCCTCATCCCATCCATAGGCCCCTCAACACCCACACATGCCAGCCATACTTATCATCTATCCATACAGGACAAGCTGGCACACAGCAAGAGGGAGAGGCCGCAGACCGGTTGTGGAATGCCTGAAATCAAGGCCCTCACAGACTTTGAAAACAGAGCCATCCAGCTGGTCAATGACTATCTGGACTAGTCCTGTGCTAACGATGAAATTGGTGGTGCTCTCCAAGTGAGGGTCCAGCAGTGCAACATCTACCAGTCTACAAAAACAGAAAATGCTGAAAAAACTCAACTGGTCTAATAACATTTGTGGAGATGGAAAAAAGAGTTAATGTTTTGAGTCTGTATGACTCATCTTCAGAGCTTTCCACTGATGTTGTTAGACCAGATGCTGAGTTTTTCCAGCATTTTCTGTTTTTGTTTTAGATTTCCAGCATCTGCAGTATTTTGCTTTTATCCATCAGACCACCATGCTGTGAGTGATGTGCCCTGCTTCACAGGCCACTGCCATGCACTAATGATCTCTCCTTGCTTTTGCTGGCATATCTGCCAACCAGCCGATGGAGTCCATGAACCAGGGCCTCCAGTCAAGCTCCCAAGAAACACCTGAAGAGGAATCTGGGGGAACCCCACCCCGCCCCCCCCACCCCACTGAAGTCCCATCACAGCGCTCAGCTACACCCTCCACCAGCGCAGAGACACACACCTCGATGGGACCTAGCTTTAGAATAGCCTCAGGATCACAATCAAGTGAGCACATTGCACCATCCAATCCACAGCAGGTAGAGGAAGGGACTTCCCAAGTTTCTGGCACTCGGAGGACTGCTGAAGGCCAGAACTTTGCTGAGTCTGAGTCAGATGATGAGCCTCTGGATTTGGACATGTCACTGTTGCTGGAGCTGCAAAAGCAAGCGAGGGAACATCAGGAAGGGATGTTCACTGCACTCCTCAGGCTGCAAAGCACAATGGAGGAGTCCGTCTGCCTTTACTCTGAAGTGATGACAGCAGCATGCCAATGCACCGAGGTCAACACTGGTAGGATGGTGCCCGCCACGGAGACCTTGGTCCAGGATGTCACTCCTGCACTGCTGCATGGGCTCAACTCCATCGCCGATGCTATAGTTGGCCTCCAATAGCGTGTATGCGAAAGGGGTTTGGGCAGCTCGATCTCACACCAGCTATCGATTCTCCTCAAGAAGTCAGCTTGAGGCCCCCTGGCATCCATAGGATCAGCAGGGTGTACACTCTGGGCCCATCCATCAGGTGACTCAGAGAGTGTCCGGCCCATCCTACTCACCTCTTCCTGTGATCTCAGCAGATCCAGCTCCACAGGCTGAGGAGGATGCCACTGCCACACAGCAGGACCCCCAAAGCATGCTGGGGCCCTCCAGGTTTTGGCCTTCCAGAGGACACCTGCCAAAGTCACCACAAACAGGACATTGCAGTCAGCAGTCTGCTTCCATCTCCGCTGTGGATGTTCAGGGAGCAACAAGACATAGTGGCAGGATTAGGGCAGTGAATGAGAATTAATTGCACAGCCTGGCACGGGTGTTAATCACTTGAACATACTGTTCACTATTGTCAATAAACTACCAAAAGTGTCTCCCTGCTTATGGCTCCTTGTTCTGATGAACGGTGTTCTTGTCATTCAGATGTGAAACCTTTCTGTGCAAAATAAAAGGCAGGTGTATTAGCCCAGGGCCTCTCCCCTGTGCTCTGTGCAGCCTTCAGACCACAGTGATGGTCCAGCCTCACACTCCCTGGAAACATTATTGATGCTTGCACCTCAGCAGTGCTTTTTATTACTGCCAGGATGTATTGGCAGGCACCACAGAGCTCTTTCATACTCTGTGTGCTCTCAGCACCTTTAAGGTGGGGCTGGCCCCCATCTCTTCAGCATCTGTGACCACTGATGCTGTGCACTGGCTCCTGAAAGGGTCAAGTGCTGAAGGTGGACAAAGGATGAGATGCTTTTAAAGCTTCTTAACTGCATCTCTATCAAATGACCTGGATCACAGAGTGCAAGTGATCTGCCCTTGGCCAGAGAGGAGTCAGACATTCACAGAGGCTATGTGAAGATTTATGGAATGCCCTCTCTGCATGTCATCATCATCATCCTCCTGGAATCGAGCGACTATTAGGACTTCCACTGTGCCTCCATGACAGGAGCATTCTCAAACAGTGTATTTGCGCTACCATAAGCCAGACTGGAGTCAAACGTTCACAGTTGCGATGTAAGGAACTATGGGGTCACCTCACTGCATGTCGTCATCATCCTCCCCAAATCTGGCAGCTATGAGGGCCTCCCGAGTGTGCCTGCCTCGTCTAGCCAGTGCAAGAGTGCGAGAGCCTCATCCCCATCGTCATCACCACCAATGATCGCCTCACCCTCATCCCTGTCAGCATCCTCCTCATCGGAGGGGACATGCAGCTCCTCCATCTCCTCCTCAGCCAGTTCCTCATCACGTTGCAGTGCCAGGTTGTAAAGTGTTCAGCAGACGATGCAGATGTGTAACATTCTCTGTGGATTGTATTGTACGGCTCCACCAGACCGGTCCAAGCACGGGAACTGCATCTTCACCATCCCCATGGTCTGCTCCACCAAGTTGCGAGCTGCAGCATGAGCCTCATTATAGCTAAAAGTAAAAAAACTGTGGATGCTGGAAATCCTAAACAAAAACAAAAATACCTGGAAAAACTCAGCAGGTTTGGTAGCATCTGCGGAGAGGAGCACAGTTAACGTTTCGAGTCCGACTGACCCTTCAAAAGAACTATGTAAGAATAGAAGAGAGGTGAAATATGAGCTGGTTTAAGTTGGGGGGGGGTGTGGGACTAGAAGAGCTCGATAGAGGGCCAGTGATAGGTGGTGATATTATCTAAAGGAATATGCTAAATAAGGGTAGAAAGCAGGACGAGCAAGGAAAAGATAACACAAGTGCGGGTGGGGTGGGGGGAAGGGATTGAAATAGGCTAAAAGGTAGAGATAAAACAATGGATGGAAATACACTTAAAAATAATGGAAGTAGGTAGGAAAAAAACATGTATAAATTATTGAAAAAAAAACAAAATGGAGGGGGAAAATTGAAAAGAGGGTGGGAAAGGAGGAGAGAGTTCATGATCTAAAATTTTTGAACTCAATATTTAGTCCGGAAGGCTGTAAAGTACCTAGTTGGAAGATGAGGTGCTGTTCACCAAGTTTGCGTTGAGCTTCACTGGAACAATGCAGCAGGCCAAGGACGGACATGTGGGCATGAGAGCAGGGTGGAGTGTTGAAATGGCAAGCGACAGGGAGGTCTGGGTAATGCTTGAGGAGATGTTCTGCAAAGCGGTCACCCAGTCGGCGTTTGGTCTCTCCAGTGTAGAGGAAACCACATTGGGAGCAACGAATGCAGTAGACTAAGTTGAGGGAAGTGCAAGTGAAATGCTGCTTCACTTAAAAGGAGTGTTTGGGCCCTTGGATGGTGAGGAGAGGGGAAGTAAAGGGGCAGGTGTTGCACCTTCTGTGGTTGCATGGGAAGGTGCCGTGGGAGGGGTTTGAGGTGTAGGGGGTGATGGAGGAGTGGACCAGGGTGTCCCGGAGGGAACAATCCTCATTATAGTGTTGCTCTGCTGTAGTCTGAGGCCCCACACGGGTGTCATCAGCCACCGCCTCTGCGGGTAGCCCTTGCCCCCAAGGAGACAACCCTGCAGCCTCTGTGGACCCTGGAAGATTCCAGGGATCTGTGACTGACTGAGGATGTAGGAGTTGTGCACACTCCCTGGAAACCGTGCACACACCTGCAGGATGCATTTCTTATGGTCACACACCAGCTACACATTCAGCAAATGGAACCCCTTGTGGTTGATGTAGTCCACCTTGTGTTGCAACAGAGATCTGAGCACCACATAATTGTAGTTAATCACACCCTGCACCTGTGGGAAATACGAGATCTGGGCGAATCCAATCATTCTTGCATCCTGGCTGACCTGGTCGCAGGCGAAATGCACAAAGTTGTGTTTCCTTGTGAAGATGGGATCCATGACCTCATGGATGCCTTTGTGGGTGGAGGCTAGAGAGATCCCACAGAGGTCACCTGTGGAACCCTGGAAGGAGCCACTGGCATAGAAATTGAGCACTGCTGTCACTTGCATGGTCACCGGCAGTGGATGCCCTCCTTGTCCCCATGGCGCCAAATCCTGCAGCAGGTGGCAGATGTGACTGACCAGTTCCCTAGACATGCACAGTCTTCATCGACACTGGCTCTTGGTCATCTGCAGGAATGACGGGCAGCATCTATAGACCCTGGGTGTCGCTAGGCACCGTCCTGTGATGGCTCGCTGTGGACTTTGAGCTCTATGTGTGGGAGCCCCAACCGCCCTTCTTCCTGTGGTTGCTGCTCCTGCCTCTGTGCAGCCAGGAGTCTCAGTCGCTCTCTCCTCCATCACCTTCACACTCTGTAGGCCATCAGGCATACAGCTAGTACAACAGGCTCCATGATCCTGATGTACTCCTCCTGCAGGATGAAAGAGAGAGACACATGGTTAGCATGGGTGCACTAAGAACCTGTCCTGGTTAAGTGCGACGGCTCCTTAACACTTCCCGGAAAGTGCTGGCCACCACTTGAATGGCCAGAGATTAGTGTGCTGCATGGCTGCCCTGTTAGTTTGAACCATGAGGGAGACTGGCCCAAACTGGGATGCTGACATTGCAAGGGGCTGTGAGCACCTGCAGCAGTGACTGCTACATGGCCAGCTTTAGTGGAGAGATTGTACAACATACTCAGTCATCCAACTGTTTTGCCGTCCACTAAAGTGCTCATGAATTTGCATTCTGTGCCAGGGAGGGAGGGGGTCAGGGGAGGGGTGTGCGGCATGGTGGGGAAACTCTGGAGCACTTGGTGAGACTTTGTCGCTTCTGCATTGCTTGAGTGGGCAGATAAGCTAGAAGCCCAACTCCAATCATATCAATGTGGCTGTACCTGAACTGTCTCAGCTGCAGAGGAATGATCACTTTATATAAGTTTCCCCGAATGCATGGTCACTTCCCTACCCCCCACTCCGAATGCTTATGCGCTATATTCAACGACAGGGCTACCCTTAACCAACACACCCACCACCCTCCCCGCTACGAGTCTCCTCAATGCCAGGGCTGCCCTTAAACCTGAACTTGATGCCCCTGAAGCTTGAAGTCCAACAGGCAACCCTGGCAAGCGCTGCACATCGTTGCTGTGTACTCACTTCTGAGTTCCCCTGAAAGTGCAGCCTGCCAAGTGCACGCTTTTTAAGTGCTATTCTGAAACATGTCGGCATGCTTTCCCGCTAACGCGAACTGATGATCCAGCAATGGGGGAATGGTTCCTGCAGGCTGTCCTGACAATGATATGCTGATGTGTTACAATGAGGTTCCTGACATCCGATCAATGGAAACGCAGCCACCATTGGTGAGCTGAGTAGATGATCGTGAACTGTTTCCTCACCGTCGTAAAACTAATCGCGCCATATCGTTCGCGCATGCCAGCAATCATGCCACACGCCAGTGGGCCGCTCATGCCAGCAATCACGCCTAATGCCAGTGGGCCGCTCATGCTAGCAATCACGCCCAGTGCCAGTGGGCATGGAAAATTCTGGCCCATGTATCCTTCACACTAGTGGCTTAAGCTGCATTAGAACTTTCCTGTAATGGAAGATGGGGAAGATTACATGCTCTTTGCCACTTCTCACAGTGGACCTAAAAGATTAGCCTCACTTGACATCTGTCAGGTCTAACAAATACAAACACAACTTAACAATTGGCACAGATCTCGATGTGGAAAAAGAATGAGAGTATTAATGATCAAGAAACATCTACAAAAATTGAATACACAATCACTCTACTAGCAGTTCTATTCTCTGCATGCAAAGTGGGTTTAACAGCTAACTTTTAGGAAGGTATAACAATCATTAACAAGTCATTACCCGATGTATAAGAAGGGAATAATTCACCTTCCTTGTCCAATTACGCTCTGAAGAAGACAAAAGTATTTGTGATGCATCAGAGTGATTTTTGAGCTATTTTGCACAGTTATGAAAAGTCATTCATGTTTGTTTCACATTCCAATTTGTTCCCTCGCTAAAAGACAAGAAATAATATCTAAGAAATAGCATGATTATGAGAAGTGGCAGATTTGGTGACACATCACACACCTACTTACATGCTCACAAATTTAATGGTATGGATTCAAATGGGAATGAGAAAAGGCCATCCAGTTTACTGAAAGCGTCAGGTTTATTTTGGGACCTACACTGATTGCATTTCTTACCTTAATACTGTATCCTTCTAACACTAGTAATCTGTCCCAATGTCTTTTGAATACTTCAACCGATCTGGCATTTGCTGTGCTCCTCTATCATATAACTAGCAACAGTGATAGTATACGTTGTGATATCACTTAGTAATAGAACTACTTCTATCTTCCATAGAATTACTGCAAATGCTTAAAATTTACTGTTATCTAGTCAGTTAATTAACGAATCTATGATGAACATCTTTATGCGGCAAGCTTTCATTTTATCCTTTTGCCAGTCATTTTATTAAATTGTTACTGAAAATAAAGGTAACTTCAAGCATTTATTTGCTACTCATTAACCTATTACTGGCTTAAATTATTGAGCGTGAATTTCCACATGGTTCTCCTGCTTGTCTGCTGTAAGTTCAGTCGGTGAGTGGGTGAGTCCACTTGGACATTCATCCATTCGGTTCCACTGAAGCCATTGGATTTGTTTCTCCTACAACAGAATCCAATCATTCCTCTCACAGTAAACTTAACATGTCTCTAAGTCACAGGATTATGATTCTAATTTTTTTTTTAAATTGCAGTAACGTTGGCAATTTTGCAACCTTCTGCTGCCATTTCTGTGCCCAAAGAGTTGCCAAGGCCCTTTTTACCTTCCAAATTTCTCCTTTCCTCAAACTAATGATTCATGCAATTGTGCAATCATAGAAATACAGGATGATGCAACACAGAAGGAGACTATTCAGCCTATTGTGCCAACCTTCAGAAAATGGTGACTTTCCACTAACTAGTGATCATTCATCATATGTCAACCTAAATGGACGGCTATGGCACAAACAGTAGATTTGTCTTAGTATAGCCAGCATCCTCAGTAATGGCTGCCATGAGGGGTCTAAATCAGCCCCAGACCCACTTTCGCTTAAGCTCCCATTGGCTCTAATTAGACAAGAAATCTGTCTCCATATCAATTAAAAGCTGACCCTGAGAAAATTGGGACTTCACTCTGATTCCCACCTGAGGCAGGTTTCTGACCTGAAAACAACCCTTGATGGAAATTCAGTCCAACGAGTTGATTTACCAGTGGTGTTTTGTACACATGTACACACATAGAGATATATGTATATCCGTGTCAGCGATCTTCAACAATAAATAGGACAGGAAACTCATTTAGTCATATGTCTAAGGACAACCATGGATGTTTTTTTTTACTTTGGGTTTCCTGTTCATTAGTAATCTCATTTAAATGAGAACAAACATTCTTCCCCATATTAATGGCAAAAATCCTGATTTAATGGTGATGAACCGACATTTCTCAGATTGCATTACTGACCATAGTGCCAGGATGAGAATATTACAAATACTGTAGTCCACACGTAATATTAAATCATTAACTGGCTCATATACTGAACGTAGAATGCAGAGCTACGTTTGGAATAGGGTCCAGATATACTACAACATAGCACTTTCCAATGTCCATTTGGGGTATCTCCTCCACAAAAATATTACTCATGACTACAAAGTCAATTTAATTCACCACATAATTTAATGATAAAACTAACTATTTACCCATAAATTGGAATGGTTTGTGACACTATTGACTCATGACTTTCTACTCGATTGTGTTTTGATTTTTCCTTCCATTGATGTGATGATCTATCAAGTGCAGCTAAAACTGATGAAGATTTTAGCCACATGGTAAAATGGTATTTGGATTAAAATAATAAAGGATTGCAACCTGGAACTGTGCTTTGCAGCAGCAGCGCTGATAGAAGGGGTTAAACAGGGCAGTAGAGTGAAATAATAGGCAGAACAACATCAGCTAGGGCAGAAGAGTCACATTACTGGTTTTCTTCCTTACGGGTATTGACTTTAATAGCAGTAACATTTTGCCATTAGTTTATCACCCTGTTCTAATTAATTCCAATTAAAGGTTTTTACAACACCACCATTGCCAAGTGAGTGAAAGAAATTTCCCAATGGTCTCCCTTGTCTTATAGCTGATTTAATATTATTTCATCTCCAGCAAAGTTAAAGCTATTCTGTTGTTTGAATGCTGAGTTTGCTGCTCCCTCTATCTTTACAGTAAGGAGCAAATATCCTAAAAAGCATACGCAGCCTGATATTTCAATTAGCAGTAGCAGTATCTTTTGTGTATTAATATCTTACTGTACAGGACCCTGATGCTTCCATGCCTTGGGAATAGCTGATTTAAAAGGTATAATAAGATTTTTATGGGTAATTATATAAACAACGGCAATCTGGCGAAAGGACAAAAGTAATTCATCAGATTTTTGTTAGGTCAAGATGTCAAGGGATATGGAACAATGGTGGGTATGTCCACTTGAAGTACAGATCAATCATGATCTAATTAAAAAGTGGATCAAGATCGAGGGGTTGACTGGACTGATCTTACTTCATTGTTCCTATGAAATGGACATATCATATATATGAGTCAGTACATTCTTTTCAAAGTGTTTGCTAAGAAATATTTCATCCGGCATGTTAGAAGAGACTTCTAAGCAGCTAGTCTACTGCTCAGTATTTCTGGTGATCTTGAAAGAATCCAGCCATGACAACTTCTCAGCAATAGTTTTCTTCAAGTGAACCTTTTTTCTACATTTCTAACCTACAAAGTGGGAGATGTGTTGGTGACATGCGGGAAGTAGAAAGCTCATTATGCTCATCTTCTTGCTCTCAATCTCTTTATCAAGCTCCTACACCCACCATAAATCAGGAGAGCACATGGGAAGATGTGAGTATTAAAGAGTACTTTACTCTTAATGTGCTGTCATGGTAATATATGATGCAACAGTGTCACATAAAATCATCAAGGGGTACAGGGATCATGCAGGAAAATGGCGCTGAGGTAGAAGACCAGTCATGATCTAGTTGAATGGTAGAGTTGGACTGAAGAGCCAAATAGCCTACTCCTGCTCCTATTTCTTATGATACCAATGAATGTCTGTTTTAATGGCTACATGCTATGACACATGCCATGGACAAATTATGCACTGCCACATGCATTTAAATTCTTGGGGTTACCAGCCAACCACCTTTGGCAGATTCTTCACCAAAGACTAGGTCTGGGCAATGGATACTGTTGCCACTAACTGGAATATCAGGCTGCATATGCTTTTTAGGATATTTGCTCCTTACTATAAAGATAGAGTGAGCAGCAAACTCAGCATTCAAACAACAGAGCCGCTTTAACCTTGCTGGAGATTAAATAATATTAAATCAGCTATAGCACAAGGGAGACCATTGGGAAATTTATTTCACTCAGTGGAAGACAGCCCTTTTGACAATGGTGGTGTTGTAAAACCCTTTAATTGGAATTAATTAGAACAAGGTGATAAACCAATGGCAAAATGTTAGTGCTATTAAAGTCAATCTTCATAAGGAAGAAAACCAGTAATGTTACTCTTCTGCCCTAACTGATATTGCTCTCCCTATTATCTCACTCTTCTGCCCTGTTTAACCCCTTCTATTGGTACTACCGATGCAAAATACAACTCCAGGTTGCAATCCTTTAGTTTTTTAATCTAAATGCCATTTTACCATATGACTGAAATCTTTCTCAGTTTTAGTTGCACTTGATAGATGACGAGTCACGTCAATGGAAGGAAAAAGAAAAACACAATTGAGTGGAAAGTCATGAGTTAATAGTGTCACAAACCATTCCAATTTACGATTAAATGGTTATTTTTAATTAAATTACGTTGCAAATTAAATTGACTTTGTAGTCATGAGTAATATTTTTGAGGAAGGGATATCCCAAATGGACACTGAAATGTGCTATGATGTAGTATATTTGGACCCTATTCCAAAAAGACATTTGTTCAAGTTCTGCAAGAAAAGGTATTAGATACAAATTAGAAGCTAGGATAATCTTAACTTGATGAGTAAACAATTGAGCAAATGCTGGATGTAACAGGTACAAACAAAGGGAGCGATGTTGGGCTTGGGAGCTGCAGAATGGAGGTCTTGGTGCTGGGATCCTTGCTATTTTGAATCTATACAAATTGCCTGGGATTGAAAATCCCATGCGTGTGTTAATCAAACTTGTGTGTGATACTTGATTTTTGGAGTGCTGAAAGTGTGTGATAAAACAAGCTGATATTTACAGAAGGAATCTACAAGTGAGCATAACTATGGTAAATGAAATTTGATGCAGTTAAATGGAAGACTGCATGCTACAGGAAACAATGATGTTCATATTTATATAACAAATTGCATCATGCTAGTTAGGGGAGAACCTGAAAGAGAGTAACAACAGTAGCAACAAACAGTATTGTAAAGAGAGGTCATGAAGAGGCATTACATAAATGCTGGTGTTTCTATTTTCTTCAAATCCTGGAACCAGTACAGAGAAAAGGTGCATGTGTCATAGTACTCAGTTCTCTGGGTGGACTTTTATAGTCCCGCCGTGGTGGGGGTGAGGCCGTAAAATGCGGCAAGCCATTCAAAAGTCCATTGACCATAAAATCCTGCCAGCGTAAAATTCCACCCTATTTCTTACACCCAAATTTCTATTCCAAAAGTGTACATTTTTGTTGGGATGCAGTTCCAACTGGGAAATTTGACTACCCAGGAAATCGGGATGAACCATTTCCAAACAGCAATAGCCTGGTCAGCAACCAGGGTCGGCTGTTTTCAAATGGTCCAAAAACACGGTTGGTGGCTATTTCAATGGTGCCAGGTAGACTTTTCTTTCCCTTCAGAGGAAGAAGCATTGGAAAAAGTCATTTTTCAGCCTTCAAAAGAAATTAATCTAAGGTCATTGTGTACAGGCATATGTGGTATTAAGTCAAAAAGAAAAGGTTAATCCAGATCCTTATTTCAAGCTAAACTGTCATGTTAGAATCTGAGAAGGTAGTTATAAACTGGTAGAAAGCAAGTTCAAGACTAGTCAGGAAAAAAAAACTTCTTCAAACTGAGTAATTAGCAAATGGAGTAAACGTTTAGATAGAAGAGTCAGCAACTCTGGACTCATTCAAGAGCCAGTGAGATGCTGAACTAAGATGGCCAGGATTCTTTGCACACTGAATGCTGACCCCCACCTGTATTTATCTTTGTGAAGTTAGGAAAACACAACTGGGGGTCATCAAATTTATTCAGGCCTAAATGTCCCTGTTACCTCCAAGTTTTCTGTCTGAGGTTCACTATTAAATATTAAATAACATGATAACTTCTGCCTAGTTGTTCTTTTAAAATGTCTTAAGAAGCAGTTCTGTATTACTTCTACAAAATTCTCTTCTACCTGGAAAGCCTGCAATCCTCATTTTATTGTTATTCATGATAATTGCAATTACCAGAGCCATTTCTCTCTTTTTTTCCTGACGCACTCCTTCCTTGTTTAAATAATTCATAATGATGTCCTTCTTTGCCCTGTGCAGGCTATAGGAATTGCTAATTAAATTCCTTTTCCTTGGAATGACAGATTTCTGTCCAGATCAATTTGAAATGTGTCTTATTGACAACTGAATCAGTCTCTTCAACAACGTCCACCTTTTTTAAAAATAGCAATTTTGTCTTCCATACCAATTTCTGTTCAAATCCCTTTTTTAACATTTTAAACATCTATTAGATTTCACTTACATCAATCCCTCTGCTGTACTTGTCTGTTAAGCAAAATTACATCAATATTCTCCTTCAATGCATTCCTTATGAGGCTCAGTACCTTGTTCACTATGCTTCTTCATATTAGCGTAAATCCTTCAGGTTATCAGGTATATAATGATCCCTATCATCAGTTTCTTAATTTTACTTCTTTTTTGTGGTTTCTCAGCTTAATTAAAGGGCCATCCACACCACAAAGTTGGTATTAACATCGAATGGTTACAGCGCAAATGGAGACAATACAGCCCATCATGTCTGTGCCAGCTCTCTACAAGAGCAATCACCAATTGCCACTCCCCTGCCTTTTCCCTGTAGCCCTGAGATTTTTTTTCTCTTCATTTAATGACTCAGTTTCCTTTTGAAAGCCACAATTAAGTCTGTCTCTACCACTGCCTCTTAGGCAGTACATCCCAAATCTTAAGCGCTCTCTGTGTAAAAAGTTTTTCCTCATGTCGTCATTTGAGCGCGAGGATTTGCTATGCTAAAGTTGTGGAGTCTAAAACTGGATGTCAAGGCCTAAACTGTTTGAAGTGAAAAGAAGTAAAACTACCAGTTATTTGGAAACTGGGCGGAAGATCCTTTGTCCCCTTCACTGCCCGGTCGGACTACTGGTGCCGGGGATATGTTTTGATGGGGCCAGTTGGCATGTGCTAAAAACTGGAAGAAAAAGCTGGGCACTCTCCATTGCAGGTAAGAACATGGTTATCAGGTGTGAGGTGCTCTCAGTGTTGCTGTACATGGCATAGGTCTGGCCCAAATCGCAGTCCTGCGCCGCCTTCATTGAGAACTCAATAACACAAGAAATAGGAGCAGAAGTAGACCATATAACCTGTCGAGCCTGCTCCACCATTCAGTATCATGGTGGCTGATTTGGGCTTCAGATTCACTAACCCAACATATCCCTTGATTCTCTGAGAGACCAAAAACTTTCTATCTCAGCCTTAAATATATTCAATGATGGAGCATCTGTACCCCTCTGAGGTAGAAAATTCTAAAGGTTCCCAACCTTTTGAATGAAGTAATTTCTCCTCATCACAGTCCTAAATGATCCATCCCTTGGAATGTGCATGTGCGAGATTGTTTCCAACTAGAAGAAACAATCTCTCAGCATCTACCCTGTCAAGCCGCTTCAGAATCTTGTATGTTTCGATGAGATCACCTCTAATTCTTCTAAACTCCGAAGAACATAGGCCAATTTACTCAACCTTTCATCACAGGACAACACCCTCATCCCAGGGAACAATTGCTATACCGCCTCCAATGCAAGTACCCCCTCCTTTAAATATGGAGGCCAAAACTACACATAGTAGATGTAGTTTCACCAAAACCCTGTAAAATTATAGTAAGGCTTCTTCATTCCTGTACTCCAGTCCCCTTGCAATAAAGGCCAACATGCTATTTGCCTTCCTGTTTGCTTGCTGCATCTGCATGCTAACTTTCTGCATTCCTTGAAAGAACGCACCTAAGTCCCTCTGAATATCAACAGTTACAAGTTTCGCACCTTTTAAAAAATATTCTGCTTTACTATTCTTATGATCAAAGTGAATAACTTCACACTTCCCCACATTATATCCCATCTGCCATCTTGTTGCCCACTTACTTAACCTATCTAGATCTCTTTGCAACCTTTCTGTTTCCACCCCACAACTTACCTTCCCACTGAGGTTTTTATCACTAGGAAACATAGATACATTACTCTCTGTCACTTTATCTAACTCATGAATATAGATTGTAAGTAGCTGAGGTCCCAGCGCTGATCCTTGTGGCACTCCACTGCCAACTTGAAAATGTCCCACTTATGCCCATACTTTGCCTCTTGCCTGTTAATCAATCCTCTATCCATGCTAATATATTACCCCTCACTCCATGAGCCTTTAAGTTGCCAATTAACATTTTGGGCAGGATTATCTAAAATTCAATTGCTCTCCAAATTTTCCCATTCTGCCCGCAATGATGCCCACAATTGTCAGGTTGGGAAAATCCCTCCCTTTGTGTGGCACCTCATTGAATGCCTTTTGGAAATCCAGGTTTACTACATCTAATGGTTCCCCTTTATCTACCCTACTCCTTATATCCTGAAAAAACTGTTGAACAGAATTTTCCTTTAGTTAAACCATGTCAATACGTTCTAATCATACTATGCTTTTATAAATGCATGGTTAAGACTTCCTTAATAATAGATTCTAGCATTTCCCCACAAGCTGATGTTAGGCTAACTAGCCTACATTCCTTGTTTTCGTTCTTCCTCCTTTCTTGAAAAGTAGTTTTACATTTGCCAACTTCCAATCTGTTGGGACCATTCCTGAATCTAAGGAATTTTGAAAAATCAATGCTAGTGCATCTATTATCTCTGCAGCTATCTCTTTTAGAACTGTAGGGTATAGGCCATCAGGTCCTGGGGATTTATTAGATTTTAGTCGCTTAAGTCTCTTCAATACTTCTCTGCTCTGTCTGGAAATCAAAATTGGTCATGTCTGCAGGGACAAAATGTACAAATCTCAAATGAAAGGGGAAGAATCATACCCAACATCGCTTTCATCCAGAAGTCCACCTTTGTTTACTTAGGCCCTCATAATGCAAACACCAAATGACACTACATGCCGAGGTTCTACCTGTCCTCTGTGTTGTGAGGGATGGGTCAGGCCACATTGCGCAGAACGCTCCATTCAGTTGGACATGCCATACCACCTGTCCCTCATGGAGAGGTTTATGTATAAAAACACCCTTTGACCACAAGACCATCGGGCAGTGATCAGCATGTAATGTCATTGAGGTACATGCAGTAAAAGGGTCCTGTCAGATGGGTCCCTGGTCAGATTGTCAAAGTCATTTGGAAAAATACCTCATCACCAGAACTTTCAAGCAAGCACCAAGACTTGGCTGGTGATGAAAGGCCCTTCCCATCAGATCCTTCCTGCAAAACTGGAGTCTCACCCACTCCTTACATTGCCCTTGAGTGCCTGCAGAGTGGAAGAGACTGTTGTCCACCTCCTTCAGGGACACACACCGAGATAAACATCAACAGTGGCTGGAGGACTATCAACTCAGTGAAAAATGCACTTTGACCTGCCTGAATCTTGTTGCCTTCCAGTACAAAGAATTGTCCATGACTGAGTGTTGCAGAGTAGCACATTCGAAGGTCCAGGGCTTTGTGCTGAGGCATGAACTAAATCTTGGGGAACCTGCTGCAAAGGTGCAATCAGGAGAGGACACTATCTAGGGTCCTTCAGCCATAATACACTGAAGGGCTGGAAACTGGATAAAACTTCTTGGGCTGTATGTTTGACGTGTAAGGAGTATTGTAAATATTAAACTGTAATATTAAATGTAGTGAGTAACATATACAGAATGGAAAGAATCTAATTTGTTTTGTACTTTATGTAATGTCAACTTTGAACCATCATGCAACGTACTTTCATACATTTTATGAGTAAAGCATATTTTTGGGAAAAAAACAGCAGCTCAATTCCAATTCTGATTCAGACAGACTTCATAAACAGCTACTGTTTGACATCCAGCACTCAGGATAGTAGAGAGCCGAAGGTGGACTGGAGAGTTATTCTGCCAATCTCCAGAATCAGGTGCCACTTCCAAGTTTTGCTTCTAGTAGCGCTGGTTGACATTGAATACACCCATCTATTTTTAGGCAGCAAGTTCAAATAAAGGAGATAAAGGAGAATCCCTCATCTAATGTAGTTCCCTTCTGGAAAGCATGAACAATGTTGAGCATCAGGAACACGGTGATTACACCAGAAAAAACATGTACTTACCAAAGAAAAACATTTCCACCGCTGGTCTAGTGAATTGTCCAGCTATGTAATGATTTGGTGAATAACACATTGGTTTCTCTGCCCTGTGCCTAGGCCAGTCAGCTTGGCAACAACAACATACTTAAAAATTAAATAAACCCGAGCTCAAAAGAATCTACGGGCTTGGTCGCTATGGGGAATGGGTGAACTTTATAACTGTGGCATCAGGGCAAAGCTAAACCTTCTCACATCACTGCTATAGTTATAGGGCTATAGCCATAGGGTTATGCTTATAGTTATAAAATGTACCATTCACCCTATAATGGAATCCTGTCCATTCTTAAATCTATTCATCATTATTATCAATCAATAACTTCCATTCCCTTCTGCCTCTACTTGCAGCTTAAATTTTACGTTTTTTTTATTGAAAAGAACCTGTCCACATGCAAAACACTAGTTGTGATGCAAGTGAAGGAATCTCATTAAGGTTTAATGCATTAATGGATATGCGAGCAAAGTTGCAACTCGGGAATCACCAGTCGATGTCATTCACTAAACTTAACATTGAAGACTTAGGGCTGGATTTTCCTTCCAAAGGTGGGAAACAGAATTTGGGATTGTTTCTGGGCCCTGAGCCATCACCCAGCCTTCTATAGAAACAGTCACTAATTGGGATTTTCATGGAGACGTTCTCTTAATTGACATGGACACAAGTTCCTTGTCCAAATAAGGGCGGTGGATAGGCTCCCAAAGATGGAGGGCAAATCAGAGTCTTCCAGCTTGAGAAGCACAGCAGACTGTGATGGCAGATAAATAACAGAGAGTGTGCTTCAACATGGAGATGGCCTCTCATTATTCTTTCTTAAAGCTTAATTAAAAAATGGTTCTTTCAACCAGGCCACCCCTTGCGAGGGAGGATTCCCTCTACAGGATGACATGTGGCTGCTCTCATGCCCAAGCAGGCAGTGAGGTCCTTGAAGTCTGCCTGGAGCATGGCCCCTGGCCTGAAACCGGGGGCCCACTTCCAGCTTCCTAAATAGCCCCCCATCAGCGCAGAAAATTGGAAACTTGAAAATTACACTCAGTCCCTTTAATTGCAGTTACAAGGCTCTTAATGAACCTTATAGACTACTTGCTGCATGAGGGTGGATAGCATTGCGGGTCCTGGTCCCACTTCCTTTAAGATGGAGAGCACTGGGAACGAACCCAGCAAATAAGCAAACCAGCCATGGCCAAGTATTACTGGGCCATGTCTATCTCCTTTCGTGCCCCTGATGGGGCCTGACAATCCTTGATCCTGAAAATAGAGCATAAAGTAGTGGTATGAAACTAGTTATTGAGTAAATTAGATTGAAATATTACCAAGTTACGAGCCCAATTAACTGGAAATGAAGATAGCTATTTTGAGCATTGTCAGAGTAGTCGTTATTAGGCCTATGACACAAGCATCGACATTGTGAATCACCACATCTCTCTTTCTTCATTAGTTTACAATACATTTGTATTAAATTAAGCAGCATGGCATTTCTGCTACCTTTGATAATAGGAATCCAGTCTATATTACCTCTGTGGGATATACAGCAGAGAATTAGCGATTGGCATTCAATCATCTAAAATTAAAATCTTATTTTTATGAAAGGTCTTGAATATAAAGATTTGGCTCCTCTACTGCATATCACATTTTTGAAATAGCCATTATTTCAGCAACACAAATTCTATTCAGGTGTTCAGATCTTTTTTTTGTTATTGAACATATATCACCTAAGGTTTTAAAATTATATTGAATTCCAACTATTTCATTAATACTTAATTTTAAAAAATGCTGTTGAGCTATTACCTTTCCAAGTTAGACACTATTAAAGTAAACAATTGCAAAACAGTTTATCACGCATCTACATCTTGGACTTTACCTTTGTAGCTGAAACCAGACTGCACAACAGCAGAAAATAAAGAGTGCCAAAGAGCTTTGTTGACATTAATTTCCATTATGGTCCTCAGTCTCAGCTGGAAAGTATGGCAACACAGAGGCTGCAAGGACATTTTAAAAGTCATTAACATAATACTGTTTTAAATATGATCAAATTATCATTAATATATGTAAGAGATATCTTGGTGATGAAAGGTTACAACTTCCCAAGGGTAGTGCAGGCTCGGGAATTTTTCAAGGTGTCCTTTAGTCAGTAAAAGCCCAAGATAAATAAAAATTGAACTGGTTGAATGGATGTTTTGCAAATCTGTTGGGAACTCTAGCCTTAAGTAAACCCTTAGTCTATGACTGGTGGCACGTATTTAAAACATTGATGCTGAACTTTATTCTATATAAAAATGTTCAGGCACATTTTTTCATTATGTGCTTCTGCTCCTCAAATTTGATGTGTGCTATGTTCCATACTGGGTACCGTTAAACTGTGTTGTGGATCAATCCCTTTTTACACATATATAAATGAGATATTTCAGCATGTTCTGTTCAGGTCTTTTTGTCATTGTGAATCTGCTCCTTTAAGTATAATGTGCAGTATCAATGAATGGCAAATCTCCAGAGACTAGGGGTAACATGCTTATGTTAAAGAAGAGGCACCCCTCCTCATCTCAAGGCATAACTTAACTTCAGTAATTGGCTTGGCATACTCTTCCCTTCATTATGTTGCCATTTCTTTCAACTTGAGACAGACCGTTTTCTCTGGAGGTGGTATTTTAATGAGCCTTGACGTCTTACACTTAGGATAAACCTCAATACAATAACTAATTCAGGTTAGACTAGATGTATAGCTGGATATTGTGGAGCATTTTAGCCATTTTGGCTATTATCATATTTATAGTTTTCTCCCTTATTTTCTACATAACTCTCGTCATAATCTCATTCAACCTGTCAGTTTTCTTACAACCTTCATTAACGTATCTGACTTCTACTGACTCATTTCTTTCTTTTCAGTCTAACTGTTTAATCTTCATGCTATTTTCAGCTTCAATAAATGTACATGCTAACCACTTTGTGTGCTAGATTCAGGAAAATTGTAAACTGGTTCTTCATACCTTATTTTACTATTTCTGTATGCTGAGTGCAAGAAGACATTTACCCTGACGTGCTCTTAACAGTATACTTCACATTATGTTTCCTTCCAAAATATTTTACTTATTTAATTTCACGACAATTATCTCACTTGTATATTTAATTGACTTCCTCATTGTAAAGCAGAATAATGAATATTTTGTTGGGATTTTAAAAGAATTATGACCCATAGCATTCTGTATTTTAAATGTATGGCATTAAAACAATAGGACCTTATTAACTTCTGAGAAAAATTTGTGCAAGCTTGATGCTTTAGAACTGAGAGTATGTCAGGGTACATAGACCATTCTTATCTTTTCATTTTTTATGAACTTTAAATTCTAGCCTTTGCTAACTTTCCTTGGTTGACTTTCAATACTGAAGGCCTTAAATCCTTGTTGTACAGTGGATCTAATGGCACCATATCACCCAGCACCCTCAGAACATCACTAATCTAATTATTCATGTGCAAGCCTTGTTGGTGAGGCTATATAGCTGCAGTGACCACAAAATTGAGCTTGATCCTGTTCTCATTCAAGGTCCACACATTTTTCAGTAAGAGTCACTGGGTATCAATTTTGGAAGCCTTAGCTGATTTTTCATTTCCTAACCCAAAAGACAATTGTGGTGCCCTAAGTAGTTCATCACATGGGATCAGTTAACATGGAGTGAGCTGAGTATTGAATGAGGATCCTTTCTAGTCAAACTGCCTTAACTACTCATTGGTTTGACACACTAGATCATAAGGAGAGCTTTGCAGTAACTTCTTAAAAAAAAACAGAATAAAGTGTGGAATTTTGTCCAACATTTTGCAGTTTATGACTCAGACTGTGCAACAGTTACCCTAATCTTCAGTTTTCTGATCTTTTGCAACCATACAAGTGCAGCGCTGAAATCCTCTATCAGATACTTAGTAATAAGGCAAGGCAAATTACAAATTCTGAATCCTGTCTGGGAGGTATTTTATTTAAACTTAACAGCAGCTTGATCTAATTAAGGGGTTTAAAGCCAAAAGATTCTTTTTAAATTGGGTGTATAAGCCTTAATTTTTGGATTGGTAACATCATTGTAACTTTTCCACCAGTCAGAATCAATTATTTCTTTCACTTTAATATTCAGCACATCATAGCAAAAGACTAGAGTTAGGCTTTTGACAATATATTACCTAAATTATGACACAAGGATGATTTCCCAGCCCCCTCACCCCACTCATTATTACAGTAGAGCTTGGAGCTTTTATACATGTGCTTGTTCATAATAATTGTCAAAATAAATAACCTTTTGCTGCTTTTACCACTGTGGAGTTGTGAAGTATAATTTGGATGTGACAATTTATTTAGCTTATAAATGCAAGAAGAAAGCACAAGAGCCATTCAAAGATTCAGCAGGTCCTAACTATGCAGCTCAGTGTTTACACAATATATGTTGTTTAAATTGAAATATCACAGTGACATTTTTCTTTGGGATTTTAAATGCTTGTTTGGATGAAGTATCAAGTAAACCATCACTTATACGTTTTTCTATTTTGTCAACAATTAGTTTCCTGAAAACCAAAAATATGGAGGCTCACAGTCATGTATTGATTGTACTTCCATGTGTACACAGCATGAGACACCATAGATGCATGCAAACTAGAGTCTAAGAAGGTACATCCTGAGGGATGTTGCTTGTACTTTCACTGTAAATGAGCCAGCTCCATCTTTTCAATTAGTCCTCAAGTTGTGAGAATCACTGCCAAGGCCATCCTTTATTGTCCACCCATTGAGTGGAGCTTAATTATGCCCCCCGTTCACCGAGTTTGAAAGTGACAGGGCATTTATACAGGCGGGAGGTTGCTGGGTAGGGACCCTGCCACCTTCCTGTCCCCACACGATTAACTCTGGGACCGGAAGGCTTGTGGACAGCCTTCCCTCCTGGATGCTAATTGAGGCCCTCAAGTAGCCAATTAATGCCAGTAAAGGGCCTCATCCTGCTATCACTGATATTCAATCAGTGGTAGGTGGGGCAGCCATCACACGAGAAGCCCAAAAAGCAAACCTTTTTTGGGTTTGCTTGAGGCAACCCCGGGGTGGGGGTGGGGGTGGGGGTGGGGGTGGGGATGGGGATGGGGGTGGGGGTGAGGCTAGGCGTAGGTGAGAGTTGGGAATGAATGCCTTGTTTAAAGGACTCAGGTCCTGACTGAGGAACCTGGTATCGGAGAAGGGGAGCTGGCTGAAAGCCAACCTCTACCATTGCTTCTGACACCCTCTCCCCAATCCTGTGACACCCCCGCCCAACCTGCAACCTCCATGCCAAACTCACTTTCTGCATTAGGTCCCTTTCTGATCCTGGGTGCATTGCTGGCAGCTGTCACCACTCTGAGTGGCAGTGCTGCAAGCTGCCAGCCTCTGATTAGCCAGTTCTCAGGGGGCAGCATTTCTGTTCCCTGTTGTCTTTAATCCCAGGAAGGTTCAATGATGACCACATAATAGGCATTTAATACTGGCGGGCCTTTCCCAACAGAGGTGACATGAGGCTCTTACTGGCTCTCCAATCGGCAGGCATGGTCCTTATCACCTGGATTAAATTCCACCCATTGTTTTCCCTCAGAATGTGGTTGGACTTCTTCTAAACCAAGTGACTTGCTGTCACTTCAGAGTTAACAGGTATGTTGAATTGGGAATGGAGCCACTGATAGGCCAGACTGGGTGAGGATGGAAGCTGCCTCCCCTTAAATGGTATTAGCAAACCACAATTTGACAGTTTCATGGTCACTTTTACTGATACCAACTTTTTCTTCCCCAGCACTGTAGTTCTGTACCTAAGTCCGAGGATTTTGCAAGGCTTGTCAACATGCCCAAAACATATAAAATTGATCGACTCAAAATTCTAATGCTGAGGTGATTGATCGCAAGCCTAAACTGAGAATGGCTCCAAATCAAAATCTCACCATTTGGACAGCTGCTTCTCACTAGCATTATGGAAATGATAGGTGAAACTATCCCATGTTCAACTATTAGTGAGCGGGAGAATGTTTCTTTTTCACATGTGCTAATTCCATTTTTGGCTGCAATTGCTGTTAGGTAGCATTTGGACTATGAATAAATCCCAAACGATGCTGCATTCATAGAAAATCAACAACAAAACCAATAACTACAGAGCAAAAGCAAGGGTAATAAGCCAATAACTAATCTACATCTGGTGTACCAGCTTTATTCACAGGTGCAATTCTGGCTTCATTGAAATTAGGTTAAACAATGCTTATGTGTATTGCAAGCTCCAGTAAACTTGTATCCTGGCAATACATATTGGTGGCAAAAATCTTCATTTGGTAGCAGCTGTCTTATAACAGCAGGATTACAGGAGTACAAGAACATGTGCTCTGGAGCTATGAAAATACACCAGCAGAGTACACATTATTTAGCCTTCCCAGAGCAGCAATATCTCACTCGATTTCTGCTCAACATTCAAGTTCTCATAGATCTGTATTATTAATTGCACTGATTAGAATCATACACAGTATTCAATCCACTTTGCTCATATATGAAGAGGCCATGGCTGTCATGAATTTCTATTGGGAGGATTTTCCCCGCATTGGGGAGTTGTGCGGGGGCAGGTGCAGACTTGATCGGTGCCCCTGATTGGGTTCGCGCCGCCATTTTACGTGGGTGAGCCAATTAAGGCCTGCCCAGAGAGATGTGCGCCTGGAAGCGCTAAGCATTCCCTGTGCAGGCGGTGGAGGGTGTTCTCTGAGTTGGGGCCTGTGCCTGAGCATAGAGTTGCCTCAGGGAAATGAATTTAAGTTCCCAAAATTTTTATAAAGAAAAGAAAAAATGTTACGACATGTCCCTTCATGTGACAGTGTCTCATGAGCTAGGACATGTTAATGACCATTAATAAAAAAAGTATTTAATTTATAACTCCTTCATGAAACCTCATCCTGCCCGTGGATGAGGTTCCATGAAAAATGCAAAGACCACCTGGGTTTTTCGCCTGCCCGCCAACCTTAAGGTTGGACGGGCAGTTCAGTTTATTAGTTTAATTGATATATCCGAACTGAGAATCTAAATGACGTGCGGTGATGTCGAGACACCCGCCCGACGTCATCGTGCATCATTATACGCTTCAGCGAGTGGACCCTGACCCCGCCTGCCGAGCCAAAGATCCAGGCCTATTTATCTGGCTCTCTTCAGGCTTGAATCCTGAAGAGGGTCTGAGTGCCGAGGTGGGGGGGAGTTGGGGGTGGGTGATTGGGGGTGGGTGATGGGGGGGTGGTGCTGGGGGTGGTCGTGATATGTCAGTTAATTATTTGGAATTGTATTATGATCACTCTAGAGACTGACAACCTTTTAAAAATATTTAAATTTCCATTGATTCAATGAAAGGATCACAGGACAAGATTTCAAATTTTAAGACTTTTACTGTAATAAAAAATTTAAAAGCAACAATCGCTAACCACTCATTAGTAATGTCCATAAAACATTAAAAAGATCATAAACTGTCAATCAAACCTTTCTGCATATATAAAATGGAGTTTCCTTCAAATAGTAATTACAGGACAAAGCTCAACCCTCATCCTAGTAGAATCTCATTCCTATCATTGTGTGGACTCATCACAATCCATGAAACAAGGGAATAGCAGATGGCCTGTTTCCCCAGCCTATACCTATAACAAAGAGAGAGCCATTGAAACTCATTACACCTGCAGAGGTGCTAACATCCACCATCTATCTCCTAAGATGAACAAGGGATTTTGACCAGAGACATAGGGCAGAATTTTCCAGTCCTGCCAGTGACAGATTTCTTGATGGGCAGGAGTAGAATATTCAGAGAGAGGCTAAAGGTCAGATTTCCAACAACAGGAAAACAAGTTGAAATTTTCCTCTTACCACTTTCATGACGGGATGATGGCGGGTTAGCTTTTCTGTTGACCCATGCCAGGAACACCATTTGCATGTATTAGCATGTCATGAATACTCATTAAAAACATAACTCAGCAGAATCATGTTCCGGTTCCCAATTACGTGTCATGCCAACAGGAAATTAGATCAGCATACATCACGACCGAATAGAAGCGGCACACAGCAGTCCACTATCACTTCACTTATGGCTTCGAGGTGAGTGCATCATTCAACGCCTACCTTCAATAGCACTGCTCCAGTTCCTCAGCAATGCCAGTGTTAGCCCGCACTAGTGGGGGTGTATGCTGGGGCTTCTCAACTTGGCTGCCTCAGGTATTGAGCTGGCCTGCTCACTATAGTTCTGTAGTTGCCCGCATTACTCTGGCAGGAACACATTGTGTGCTGCGAGTCTCAGGCAGGGCTGCACTCTAAAACAGAGATCAGCATGGTAACTGAGTCAGGTGGAGGGGGGACAGAAATATGAAGGCAATGGGTGTTTGGGAGGGTTGGGGTGAGATGGCAGAGACATGAGGGTGAAGGGAGTTTGGAAGAGTTGTGTGGCGGGCGGGGGGGGGGTGCGGGTCAAAGCTGGTCTCAAAGTAGAAATGCAGTACCACCATCTTGAGACCCCACAGTTTAAAATTGAAACTGGAAAATAGTTTGCATAGGATGGCGATAAGGCAGTGTGGGAGGAGCCTATGGCTAGACTCAGGGGCCCTAACAGGGCCTATCACTGCTTAGTGTAACAACATGGAAATGAATTTGGAGTTAATAGAACTCAGGAAGAGTTTATTGAGTAGGTGCAACTGAAGCCATTGACATTTGGAATGCTTTAACGTGAGACTGCAGGAGTCATTGGGTTCACAATGAAGTTGATCAATTTGAGCATTAACAGAGAGGAATCTGAGAAAAGGAGAGGCAGCCAACCATGCAGGGAGCACAGTTGCTGGATATCTGCAAAATGATCAATGAAAGCCTCCAAGATGCTTTCTCCATTTAGCATGGCTAATGGGCCAAAGGGCATCCAGTCATTCCAAAAGTACAGGTTAGGCATAATCAGTGTACCAGAGCAGACATAGGAGTGCATTGGGTAAGGTTGAACATATTCTGGATGCACTCAGGCCTCTTCCAATCTCTCTGGAATTAAGATGTAAAGTAGCTGGGGTGGCATATTGGTCACCTAGACCTTCTGAGGTTCTCCCTCAGCTGGAATGCTGGATCAGAGAAAGGTGAGTAGTGCTGGTGCAGCTTTAGGCCATGACAGTGGCTTTCTGGTAATGATTGAGAGATCTACTATAGTTACCGATTACTCTTTAAATTGTTAGGTCTATCTGTCCACAGGGCAAAGGAAGATTGAATAATGGAGCCTGTGGTCAGTTCTGCCTTCTTGATGGCAGTGATCTGATTGAGGAGAAAAAAGGCCCAGTTTCGTCTAGCACAGCTTTGAGAAGAGGCCCAGCCTGAGCACAATAATCCAGGGCAGCCCCAGCACGACCAGGAGAATGAGGAGGTCAGACCCATCCCATGGAGGCGACATGCATAACCAAGTGTCTACTGAAGACACCTTTTCTATCTGGAGATGAGCGAGAGATAATGCCACACATGTCTACTCTAGTCAAGAGATGTGATGTCTCATAACTGCCTTGTTCTGCAAGAGGAGCTAATGCTGCATGGACTGGGAGAACATCCCCTGCCAGTGCCCCTGAAGGTCACCGCTGCACTTAGTTTGATTGACAGCGGGTCATTCCAGGGATCCACAGGGCCCATATGTGGCATCTCTTGGTCCTCAAGGCATAAATGTATCAAGGAGGTAATGGGTGCCCTCTACAGTAAGGCTCATCATTATGTAAAGTTCACACTGGATGAAGTTGGCCTGACTGCTAGATTCCTGGGTTCACGGCAATCTCTGGCTTCCCTAGAGTACAGGGTGCGATGGGTTGCACATATCTCGCTTTAAGAGCTCCACTCCATGGCAGCAGCCGCTGATGTTCAATAACAGGAAAGGGTTCCATTCCCTGAACATTCAGCTGGTGTGTGACCATCAGAAGCACATCATGCACATTTCTGCCAAGTACTCTGTGAGCTCCCAAGACTCCACAACATCCTGAGTCACTTCTAGGTGCCTCGGATATTTGAAGGTCCGCTGCGATTACAGGGCTGGCTGCTTGGGGCTAAGGGGTACCCACTGAAATGATGGCTCATGACACCCTCTTGTCGTCCTCAAAGTGCCTCTGAGGAGAAGTACAATGTGGTGCAAAGTTTAACAAGATCCAACATCGAGCAGACCATTGGATCTTGAAGATGCAATTCCAATGCTTGGACTGTTCAGGGGGGGCTCTGCAGTACTCTCCTACAGAGGGTATCCCACATAATCATCGTGTGTTGCACCCTGCACAACCAGGCACTTCAAAGGGGAGATCACTTGCCAGAGGGAGACATGGAAGAGGCTGTACACTCCTTGGATGATGAAGAACCGGAAGGGCAGGAACCTGAAGAGGGCCTTGATGGGGGAGCTTCCACGTGAGGATGTGATCGAAGCCACAAGATGTGGGAAATGTGCCCATGACAAACTCATAGTCATAATGTTCCAGGTGAAGTAAAGTGCAAGAAATCTAATTTCTCCCGTCCCTTAGTGACGTGCCAGTGATCTGAAAGGCCTTTACAACCACTAACGTCGAGAGCAAGGTCAGCATTGGGCCTTAAACCTCCAACCCTCAGGTTTTACCAAGCCCTAATTTTTGGAAAGGTCAGCAGCCAAAGCTGTAGGTAGCTGCAGTGGGAAGTTCTTGACAAAATGACTTCCCTTGCAAACACCTCCCAGGCAGGTGAAGTGAGCTTGGTGGACATCCTAGAACCATCCCTTGGGCTGAGGACATCCCAGTGTTGGTGCACACCACAAATAAAGGCCTCAATTGATTCATTGTGGAACTTTGGCACTGCCTTCTTTTTCCTTGGAGCTACCTTAGCCTTGGTCATCAAACACAGCATCAGAGGGCAATGTATGTGTTCAGCTGGCATTTATAAATGGCACTAGGACCTTTGGCACCTTTAGGTTACAGTGGGGCAGATGAATCATTGATTGCCCTATGATGTGATTCAGAGAGCTACTTGCCAATGTATAATTAATGAGCTTCCAAGCGTGAGAGCAGGCACAATTTCCCAACCCTCAGATCAGTGGGAAACTCGCTGCCAATCCTGCCCACCGCCACACTTAGTGTCTCGAGTGGAAAATTCCACGCATAGTTATTGATTGTTAATTTGAAACTGACTTATCAATGGGCATCACCTCATGACCTGAGCTACATTGGCCTTTGGAAAATTTTAATGTTACATTCCTGGACTTCCAGAGCAGTCTGCTGTTAACACCCAACCTGTCAATAGCAAAGCAAGACTCCAGGTGAACAACATCGGCTGCTTCAAGTCAAAACCTCCACAAAGCCTGGTTCTCTGGGAGATTCCTGCCACCAGCAATAGAGCAGATCAAGTCTCTGTGCACCAATTTCATCTTGTTGCATCATTGCCAACTTTGAAGAAATTCAAGAACACCTGCTTTCAGTTAGCTGAACCCACCTGAATTTTAACAAAGGAACCCTCGCTGGACCATGATATATTTTGGACTCTGACAAATCATGTGAATTAATATCCATTTCTTTGTTTTTTGTTTTAAGTTTTATAGTTGTAAAACCCTTTTCTTTCCTATCTACTTTTTGTGTGCTTGTGTGCTTGTAGTTGCAACAATCATCCTCCTGGTTTGAATGTATGAATAAACAATATTTCTGATTTAACCCTCAAAGAAAAGTTGCTGTAAATTATTTAAAAATTGAGTTCCCAGAGGGTTTGGGGAAACAAGCCACAGACAATTTCAAAAATTAAAACACCTTTTACGGGCAGGCAGCAAGAATGATAAAGGAGTTCCATTTGCCTCTCTGACCATAACAGTAGACAACTTACATTTTAGACGACAAAAAAAGATCCCCTAGATTACTTTTAACATGACTGACAATCCCATGCCATGGTTATCCTTTACGCCATCCCTCAAGTCGACATTTCATTCCCCAGGAACCAGTCCAAAACTATTCCTGATGACTTGCTTCCTTTTACTTGCTCCAGGTGAGTAATTCCTAATCCCCAGACTGATTTCCAATGTGAGGGCTATATTGGAATTTTCTCCCCTCTAGCTGAAACTAGGCAAATCTTCCATTCTCCTTTAAATCTTCATGAACTTGGTCTCTTCAATATGAATGCGAGCTCCCACACACATTCTGTCTGGTGAACAATAGAGTCAGCATTTCCTCTGCTTTATTTGCAGGATTGGTTGTCTCTATCTTCTGTTCTCTGCCTCTCAGGTGACTGCAGACTGACTTGTGTTTGAGAGTTGCAGAGGTATCTTAGGTCAGAATTTTCTGCCTGTCGGGTGGGCCGTGCGGGAGCGAGCGTGGGAGGGCGTGGACCTGATCACCACCCGCGATCAGGTCCGCACTGCCATTTTACACAGGCGGGCCTATTAATGCCCGCCCAGCGTGAAATGTGGCTCCCGAGGACAGCGGGACTGGGCGGGTGGCGGCGGGACAACCATGACCGCCAGGTCCAATGGCGAACTGGCAGCCTGTTTAAAAGTGCTCCTGCAGCCTTGCAAAGGCTGTCAAACATGGCCAGCAGAAAGGCTTCCCAGAGCACTGCTGGTGAGCAGGCCAGGCAGGAGGGTAGGGCAGGGGAGCCGCTGTGTCCCTCGTTTCTCAGACGATTGCCTTGCTGCCCTCCTCGAGGAGGTGGCAACATGGTGGGAGATCCTCATTCTGAGGGACAGGAGGAGGAGGAGGCGCCCCCCACATGAACAAACATGCACGGGAGGAGGTGGTGGAGATATTGAGCTCATGCAACGTGGTGTGGCTCACCTGGATCCAGTGCTGCAAGTGCTAGAATGACATTTTCTGATCTGGAAGGGTGAGTACCATGTTATCATTGGTCAGTGAACCCAGCAGATCGACATTCCCCCCTGGCCAGTCCCTTCCCCCACCAACTCTGAGTGCAGTTACTGCATTGAATCATTGACGGCATGTGTCATTCCCTGGGTGGGACAGCAAATATTGGCCATGCCGAGGTCACCCTGAGAGGGTGGTGATGAGATGGGTTCTGCACCTGCAGCATGTGGTACAGTGAGACCCACATTACTGTTTTTGGGGCAACCTGGAGGATCTGCACCTCGGCGTAGGGCTGGACCTGCACAACATGTCAAAGTCAGGGAGCTGACATGCTGGGAGGGGAGCTTCCAGGTAGCGGGGCACCAATCCACCTGCTGCCTTTTGCGTTCCACGTGCTTGCGCCTCCTTACTTTGCAAGTTTAGATTGTGTGGTGCCAAATGTGATATAGGCTGCATTTGTCCAAGAAGGGGCCGGGCCTGGCATCTTTGTGTGAGTGTGCGGCAGCTGCGGGGTGAGGTGTCACCAGAGCTCTGCAATGTCCCACTCTGGTTGGGGTGGGACGGCAGCGAAGAGATTCCTGGTACAATTTGCACTAATCAATGCTCTTTTCAACCTTTTCAAGAGAAGAATGCTCATTATGCCACATAGCAGTTGAGGACCGCCAGAGGGCCAGCCCAGTTGGCCATCATTACCAGGTTCAAGCAGGAGGCCCTCAATCTGGAGAGGCGCCATACGCCCAGGTCCATCGGTGTCGGTGAGGCTGGAGTGCCACGGGCAGCTATGTTAGCCCAGCACTGAGGTTACCATTAGTGTCCCAGCAGCCATGGCAGTGCTGAATGTTCAGAGATTGAAGTTTGCAACATGGCTTTTCCATTACTTATGGAAGGATGAACGCATAATGATCTTGGGGACAGGGATGCATTGTCTCCACGTTAACTAATCTAATGTCCTTGTTCTTCCTTTCAGCATCAGTGGATCAGGGCCAGGAGGAGGAGGCACAGGGGCTGCCTTTCACACCTGAGGGCCCTGAATTTTCTGACACATCAGCTTCACACCATCTCTACCAGGCAGGCACCAGCACAGGTACGAGCACCTCATTGGGAATGAAGTCATCAGTTAGTGTCCTGGGGCACAGCGGTGAGGACACTTCACAGTCACTAGAGGAGGTGGCAGAGACAGAGAGTGCCCATAGCGCCAGCAGTTGGAAGACTGCAGGGGACCAGGCATATGCTCAGTTGGTGGCTGATGATGTGCCTCTGGGGTCATCCATGAGGCAGCAAACACTGAAAGTCCAGCAGGGTGTGTGGGAGGATCTAGCAGAGAAACATGAGGCTATGCTTGGCGTGGTCTCCATGGTGGAGGAATCCACAAGGACCACCACCAATGCAATGAGCCTCATGGCCGAGTGCCATGCTTCTTCCATGGAGAGAACGGCAACTTTCGTGGAGAGGATCCTCCAGGAGACCAGTCAGGGCTTCCTGGGGATGCGTTCTGACCAGCAAGCCCTCACATTGGCATTGACCTCAACTGGTCAATGCCAGTGTGGGAGATGGTCTGGGCACCAAGTTTCCCAGCTCGATTCCCATCCATCTACAGTGTGCAGAGAGGTCCGAAGCGACCTCATGTCAACGCAGCAACTGCATGTTGTCTCTGCGGGCTCCTCTCAGGTTGCTCTGGATGAGGGCAGCAGCTCCTCCGCCCCTTTGCCAGTGACCTTTGCATCCAATGAGGCTATGACGACTCGGGAGATGCCAGCTGTAGAACTGGCCACTCCCTCCCAGGCGGGGCCCGCACAGGCTCCATGGGCCAGAGGACGACCGCCAAGGTCATTGAGGCCAACAGGACAGCAAAGTGAGCAGGCTGTCTCAGATGCCAGTGCCAGTGAGGGGACAGCACCTAGACGTAGCACCTGAACGCGTAAATTTAATGCACCTTAGGCACACCACTAGTTTCTCACCGGTGATTTTGTGTTGCACTGCAATGAGGTCATGACTAGTTGGAGTTCTGTTTAACACCTTTGTCATTTTGTTTCATTGAGATCATTTTATTAGATCATTTTAGCCATGTGACTATGGCTGAGAGTGACGCTTTTTCTCTGCAGGTGGATGGTTGCCCATGATGTCATGAGTGGGTTGTGTCACATTGAGCTTCATTGACAAGGCCCTAAGTTAATGTTCCTATCCTGGCAGATGTAGCACTCAGGTATTAAGTATGAAGCCTGGAGCACAGGCTTTTGTTGGAGGTCCATCTGTGGTTCTCTAGCTGAAGATTTGTTGGATTAAAGCCTCCCGGGTGTCCCTGCCTCCCTAGAGTATGCCTGCGTCAGCATCCACCCTGTCAGCATTTCCTTGTGCGTGCTCATCCTCGGACCTGCTGCTGTCCTCATCGTGTTCAGCCGCAGCCACTGCATCTACATCTTCATCGTCCACTGCGTCCCCTCTTTCCAGTGCAAGATTGTGGAGAGCACAGCATGCAACCACTATCAGTGACATGCAATCTGGGGAGTACTGGAGTGCGCCCCCTGAGCGGTCCAGGCACCGGAAGCGCATCTTGAGAAGAGTGTTAGTTCTTTTCCACCACAGCCCTTGTGGAGCCCTGGCTCCTATTGTACCGCTGCTCAGCTTCTGTTTTTGGATGGCAAAGAGGCGTCATGAGCCACCTTCTGAGGGAACAGCCTTTGTCACCCAGCAGCCACCCATCCAGCCAGGCTTGTGCACTCAAAAGCCCTAGCACGTGGGAGTATCTGAGGATGTAGGTGTCGTGGGAGCTGCCTGGGTACCTTGCACAGACTTGTGGAATCAGCATCCTGTGATCACACACTATCTGCACGTTCATGGAGTGAAATCCCTTCCTGTTGACAGGTTGCAGCTGCCAGTCAGAATTAAAAAGAAATCCCTCTGCTAATTGACAAGAGAAGGTTAGGGGGAAAATGTAGCATCAATTTGTGCAGTTCAATAGAACTCTTTGTTAAGATTTCCCCCAAGGGCTATTGTTATGTCACTATGAATGCTAGGCTGAGTTTCAAATTGTACAATTATCTTAGCAGGAGGTTTTGAGCTCAAAGTTTTATTGACAGCCTTAAAAGACCATTAACAGATTAGTTGTGGAGTCTAGGTAGCAGTTTGCTTGCTTGTATAAGTGACTAACTATGTGAGATTTAAAAGCTTTGAATGTACTTTGTGGATGAGAGTTTCTTTTTTCACTATAAAGTGTGAAGGAATGAGACCTGTATTAGACTGCTAAAAGTTTATTTTTTTCAATTTCACATAGCTCTTGAAGTCCGTCCATGTTGGATACTGGGTGAATGGCTGTGGCGGTGGCATGGAAGGTATGAGGGGCCATGAAGGGGTGGTATGGTCGGTGGTTGGAGGTGTGAGGGATGAGAGATAGAGGGCCTAAACAACTGGCTTGGAGTCCCAGAGAACCAAGGTAGAACTTCTAACCAGCCTGCCTTAGCATTCACCTACTGTCATTGCTACCTAGGATCTGCTTCCGGAGTAGACAGGCCCAACTCTAACCTGCAACATCACCACCACCTTACCCCCACCACCTCACCTGCACAGAGTGAAAATTGTGCATTTCTCCAGCAAGTCAGAAAATTTCCCTACTCGAGCTATCTACCTTGGTAGCAAAAATTTGGCCCTTGGAGACTGACAGTCTATGCACTGTCAGCACAACTCCTCTTACCATTGCCTAATGGTATAAACATCTTGCACCTTCTTCCCAACTAGTTAAGCCGGGCCCCACTGTACCCTTAGCAACCAAGCCACCCAGGCTTGTTGTCACGAAGAATTCAGAGCTGGTCCCATGACATCTTTCATTCGTCCATTTTAATTTAAATTAAAGAGACAGTCCCAAAGCTTAACAATCTTATATACTTTGTATTTGTCACATTATGTGCAGTGGAAATAATGCACTTGGCTTTCATTTGACTTTTTATCCCTTCCGATTTTTCTTATTAGCAGATGCATCACTCAGTTACATAACTATATCCTTCTCAACCTTAACTTCCTATGAATCACAATAATTGCAACAATATTAATATGTAGGCTTCTACCACCATTTTTTCAAGTGACTTCTTCCTTTGCCAGACTGCCCCCTTTCTGCACCTTCCTCCCGCAGCTTCCATAATGAAGACTGAACTCATCTAAACAGCTTTTCTGCCAAGGCCTGTCCCTATTTCAATTGATAGTGGAGAAGGTCAAGAAAAATGTCTTGCGGCTACCAGAAATCAAGGAGTAAAAGCAAACTTGATGCTTGTTGTAAAAGTAAAGGCAGGTTTATTCAATTTTATCTTGCCCAAAATAGCAGAACAAAAGACCTAACAAAAACTTCGGGAAGACATGATTTGCATTGTTTGGTTTACTCTTTTGAACAATTGTCTTAAGGGAATGGGAAGACATTAGACGGGTAAAGAAATTGCCAGGGTGTTGATTTCTAAATTCAAAGAAATTCGTTAGGTTTCTACAGTTTTGGGAGAAAATTATTCATTTTCCTCATGAGCATTTGCCTAACACCCTCCACCAAGTGAATGGGTAGGCAACTCAACTCTTCCTATTCCATTGTCAATTCCAAAACATGTAAAGTTTTAGGTCAGCCTTCGATATGTTCTGGGGTACAGCCCTGTTAGTTGCTGTTGTAAGTGGCCTGAGCTTCTGAAGTTTAAGGATGTGTTATGCTGTCCAATAATTAATGGTAAGATTGAGTAACCCAAAAGATATAACAAAAGGACCTCTTTGTGATCCAAACTGAATATCATTGGTGTCCTCACAGGTGCTTCTACAAGCTTTTCAAAGGTAGACTGAGAGAACATGATGAATCATTATATTCACAGACAGGAAATGAATATAGAAAGTAAATTCTACTTACTAAGCCCAATCTCCTTTCTCTCCTTGATAGCATGGAAAAAAATAAAGTACTGATTTTTATGAACTCAGTTATCTACTTTTGGCATTATCTTCCTTTCAGCTTACTTCAACAGGCCTTTCATATTTTTTTTGCCTTCCAACTCTAGGCCTGTATAGAGTACCTTGTTCAAACCTTGCCTTCCCATGCTATCTGTTTTGCATTGAAATGCAATCATGTATGATTGCATAGTCATGTGACCTCCGCCATGAAGCTTAGGCTGGGGCAGCCATGTTACATTCAGTTCTAATAAAGACCATTGTACTAGAAACAATGTACTATTTGAGCTCGTAACACTATCCTTTGCCCCTTACTGACCACAGGCCACATAAAAAGCTGACTTCCTCCTTGCAGTGAATTACAGTGAGCCTGTAAATAAAATCAACAATCACTCTTCCCCCCTTGGCATGAGATCTTAAAAAGGGTATCTGATGTTCTTCTGAAAGCGGATGGGGAATATCTTGGTTACTGGGCATTTGCTGAGAAAATTGACTCTCACTCTGTCAGTCATGCATTCCACAAACTAGCCCATTGGCTTCAATACACAGATTAAATTCCTGTGGCTTTCCTTCATGTTAATTTATTTGAGAACACAACCATTTCAACCAATTTAATTTCAAAATTTATCCCATGAAGAAGGAACATGAACAAAAAATACAAAATATTATGGCAACTTCCTAAATAGAAGATTCATGAGGGCAGCGCTAGTTGAACCCATTTTATTTTCACATGGGGTAGCACTTTACCTTTACCTAGGTGTATTCCTAATAGTCCATATTAATAGGCCATACTGTGGAAGTATATTTAAAAACCCACTTAAGTTACTTCTTTGCATTGTTTAGTCATGATTTTCTTTTTTCTGTAACTTTTTTGTGGAAAATGTTGATCTAGTTACAAGGCTAAGGTGCATAGTCAATGACATGGCATTGTAATTGGTTATAATGAACAAAAGTTTACTTTTTACAATGCAACCTTATCTAGAAATGGAATCGGATTTAATTTGAACATGCTAAGTGTCAAAGAGGTCAAATGGACATGATCCAATCCTCTCTGGGAGAGGCAAGAAACCTTACACCACTGCCTAGACCTGACTGCAGTTATGCTGTCATTTGTGTCTTTCACAGTGGAAAATAGTGATGGCATCACTACACATTAAAATTTAGAATCATGGACTGGAATTTTCTGCTCCCGTTGGCAGCGGGTGTGTTTGGTGGCATGAGATAACAACGTGGCGAAAAGGTGCACCATCATGAAACCAGTTTGCAATCGTCCGCTCCACCCGTCAATGGCGGGCCGCATTTCTCAGTAGCACATATCGGGAACCTAATTTCAGTACTTTAGCCTCTCATTATAAGCCCTGATTCTCCAGAATCATCCTTCCCCCCCACCCCCGCACCCCCCCCCCCCCCCCCCCCCCCCCCCCCCCCCCCCAACGCTGGATCATCCAGTCACATCACTGTGCAATCATACCGAAAATTTTCATAACTGTACATAAGTGATGTGCATCTGGCGAGCTGCACTTCGCTCGGGACTTCGAGGTCTGTTTGCCTACCTTGCTTCGGCCAGCACTCGTGGTCATCAGCGCCAGGCTTCGCAGGAAGCTCCACATCACTCTTAGGAGGGCTCATGGGCAGTTCTCTTCCTACCAGCCCCGCTGTAAAGCAGGGGTGGCTTTTCAATGGCTGCAGGTCTAGGACTTGCTTGGAGAATGGTGAAGTGACCTCAAACAAGGGAAGAGGCTGCAGGGCAAAGGCAGTACTGTGGAAGGGGGATATCCCAGGGTGTGTGTGGGGGCACATATTGATCTGTGAAATATGGTGAGGCCTGAGGAGGCAGTCTCCAGAGGAGTTGAAGCCAGATGGAGATGTGAGGCTGTGTGTGAGACAGTGAGTGTTGATGTCCCTTGAGTTGGCAGTTAGTGAGATGCCAGTGAATCTCTGATGGGCTTGCGAGTGTCTGTTTAGAGTGTCAAGGTACTTGCCTTATCCTGGCAGCACAGATGTGATCATTCATCCTCTTTCTGCACTGGATGGCCGACCTCATCTGTGCAGCATTGGCACTGACCACCACTGCCACTACCTCCCAAACCAGAGTGATAAGATTGTTGGACCTCCTGCGGCCAAAGCCAGGGTGGAGGGCATCATGGTGGGCCTCCAAAAGGCATTCCGGTGATGGGTTACAACTTTTTTTGGCTTGCAGGGCAATGTCTTCACTGGAACAGTCCTGGGCTGCAGGCATTGAGAACTATGTGCGCAGCTGCAGTTTAGATATGGCAACCGGAGTGAGGAAATGGTGAGGTAATGGTGTGGCGGGCAATTGAGAGGCTGTGATTTCTGTGGCTGCATATTTAATTAGATGGGAAGCGGACGATACAGGGTGAAAACTCGCCACTTGCAGCTGGTGGGTAAAACATCGTTTTTCACGCCTGTTTCCACACTTAGTGCAAATCTGCACTGATTCTGCTCATAGAGTCATAGAATAATTACAGCACAGATGGAAACTATTGAGCTTGATGTGTCCATGCCAGCTGTCTGCAAGAGCAACTTAGCTAGTCTCACACACCCATCATTTCACCATAGTCCTGCAATTTTTTTCTCTTTAGATAATTACCCAAAACCCTTTTGAAAGCCAGATTTGTTGTCCTTAAAGGTACAACCTGAGTTGTAAAATACGGGGGTATTTTTTAATAAACATTATCACTGCATTATAAATAATGTACAATTTTGGATTATGAGATGAACTGTCAGTTTTAATTTGCTTCTAACAGAACTTTAACTTCTAAGTTAATCTCAGTATTTCAATTTGTATGGTAAATGTAGGTCCAGATTTTCATTATAATGCAGAAGCTCTCTCTCTGTCATGGCGAAAATCCCCAAAATGACAGAAAATTCTAAGTCCAGCCCCCAAAACCAGTATTTCCCATCTTTGTGGGGGGCCAAGGCAGGAGTTGGCATATACAATTCACAGAGACAGCTGGCCATTTAAATCACTAGCTGTTTCCAATCAAGTGGGATATTGAAAGAACAGGAGTGTGGTATCCAGATTATGCAGATTAGAATAGGTAAGAGGAGGTTTGAACTTGGTGGATTCATTTCGATAGCTGGGGTATCCTTTTGGAGAGGGAAGGTATTCCTTAGGATAGGGTTCCAGGACACCTTTGGGAGAGGCAATGCACTCTTTGGGAGAGGTAAACTACCCTTTGGAATTGTTAAAAGTGAACATGATTTTGTACTTTTTGTGTATAAATGCAGAGGAACTCTCAGGCTGTCAAAGAGCTGACCAGCTCTCACGGAACTGTTAAAGGGCTCTCCAGCTGTCAAGTAACTGTCCAGCTGTCTAGGGACTGTAAAAGAGCTGTCAAAGTTGGCACAACTGTCAAACTAGTCCAGGAACTGTTAAAGCTGTCAAGGAACTGTCAAAAGATACCTGGTGAGTTGGCATGGAGGGAGTAAGGGCAGAGGTGATGGGTGGGGGGCATGGGTTGGCATGGAGCATGGGGGCCATGGCGTGTGGATGAGGGGGCATAGGTTAGCATGGATGGAGATTCGGTTGTGTGTGTGTGGGCGTGAAGTGCATGAGGGGTGAGAGCTAGAGTGATTTTTTTTTGTTTTATTATTTTTTATTTATTTAAACACTGTGCTGGAGCACAGAAGCAGGCTTTGTGTTTAACCTGCCTCCACAGCCAGCAGCCTGTGCATTCATTCTGGGGTTGCCTGCTCTGATCATTTTTCAGCCCACTGCTGTCACTTCTCTCTCACTCACACTATAGCTGATCAGTCCAGTTAGTCAAGTATACATGGTTTATCTGGTCCAAAACACCACACACTTCCTCCACCAATCTCCAGTCTTGCTACCCTCAGCAGTTCTCAAAACTTTTGTGTTTCTTATTGGAATAGGTGCTGGACATAACAACTTCGCTTCTCAGCAGTTTCATGCTGCAGACAAATGCACTGTGCTGATCACCAGGCTAACAGATTTCTTGTCACAATGTCTTCACCTCTGATGTCAGGCCTCCTTGCAAGATGTGCTGGGTCTTTCTGTCAAATCATGCCCTACTTTGATTGTCAGGTTGCGCTCATAATCCTTGACCAGCTGGACTTTGATTGTACCTGTATCTTTACATTCCTCAGCTGGTCCACAAAGCATGGTTCCAGCAGCATCCATGTTGGGATCCTCCATCCATCCATTCTTGGTGTAATCTTGTTTGTTGGCTGGAGGGGTATCTTACAGGGCAAAGCTATGCAATACACAACAGGCAACACAAACCTTGTCACTTTAACAGAAGAGTATAGTAAAGTTCCACCTGACCAGTTAAAGAACCCTTTGCATCAAGACTTCAAATAAATAAGACAAATGTTGATAAGCAAGATAAATGTTGTTTACATTTAAAGATCTTTTAAAAGTTGCTACAATCTTGTTAGAAGAGTTGAAAAAATAAATTCAATTTAAAAGCCTGATAAGCCATGCTAAAATGTTACATAAAGTAACAAATAAAATTAAATATTTAAAATGTCTGCATTTACATCTGAAAGTACCCATTTACTTCTTGCACAGAATTAATCCTACTGAGCAGCTTCTTAAGCCTGTTAATAGCAGCTTTAAACAAAACCATGTTCTAGTCATTTTGAACTATGAGCAATAGCGCAAATTGAAAAAGCATTGGTCCCTGCCGCTTTAAAAGATAGGCCAGAGGCACCATTAATAGAGCCTCCTCCCAGAGCATGTTCTCAAGTGCCTCAACTTCAGCTTTTGGTGCAAGTGCACACATTAATAAATGCTATAAGTTGTGGTATTGGCACAATCTTCAATAGCAGTAAATGTCTCAGCTTTGAGATGTGAGTAACCTGGTAGGATTCCTATTAGAATTCAGCTTGACTGGGAGAATAAATAGAGGTCACTCAAAGCTGGACAAGCTGCTTGAAGGGGAAGGAGGAGGAGGGAGAGAAGGGCTCATAGCAGGAGGTCATATATATGCACTTGAGTGTTTAGGAGGCATTTTTTTTACAACTGCAGCAAGGTTCAATGCTTGGGATGTCTTTGCTTCAGTAAAAACATGACTGATAACTGCCCACAGCTGCAGTCACAGTTGCAACCTCAAAGCAGGACGATGACAGCATTGTCTGTAAGTGGCAATGTGACTGTGGCACCTTACAAACTGCTGGTGGAGAGGGAAACAGCATCTCATGTTTGCAGTATGCTTCTACAATATACAGGAGATCACTGAGGCTCCCTATATACAGAAAGACAACTTTATCCCATGCCTTTTTGCCAGAGGCAAATAGGTGGAGTGAGCATAGATTGCAGGTTTCCCCAAGACGCAGGGTGTCATTGACTACATGCACATTGTGTACACATCATGTAGACTTGGTCACTTTTCTGAACCATAAGAGATTCCACTCCCTCAATACGCAACTACTGTGTAACCATAGGCAGTTCAGCATGCAAGAGGACACCTATTATCTTGGTAGTAACCATGAAGACCTTATTCTGTGGCAGTCCTCTGTGTCACCTACATTTTATCAAGGCAAGTCAAAGGGTAGCTGCTGAGCAGCAAGGATTATGGGGTGCTCATGGCATGGCTCTTAACTTTAGTCTGGAACCCAGGCATACAATGAGAGCCATGCTACCACAAGGTTTAATATAGAGCACACCACTGACATATCCGCTTGCCTGGTCTCCTGAGGGATATCAAGATTTGGAGTAGTGTGCTTCATGTTGCAGAGGCTGGCCATTATGAGGGAACAGCCATTGCCACCACCTATCAGATAAGAAGAATGAGCATGAGAAAGAGGAGGAGGAAGAGGAGAATGAGGAAGTAGAGGAAACATGACAGGAAGTGGAGGAACACAAAGTGGAAGGGAGGATATTAATGCTGACAGCTTGTCTCTGCCTAGGATCTAATTGAAAAAGTATTTTATGTCTCCGGTAACCTTCAACACATCTCCCAAGTCACCACCACATTCCTCAGCTTTCCTCTCATACTGACCATCACAGCCTCAGTTTTCTGACAACAGAAAAGATAAAATCCAACAGGAAATGCACATCCAATCTAATTTTATAAATTCAATCATAACATAATGAAATAAACACAGTTGCATATTCTCTAAGTGCTTTGTCCATGTGCCTTTATCTGAACAGGTCTGACAGCATCTGTGGAGAGGAAGACAGAGTTAACGTTTCAAGTCCACATGACTCTTCATCAGAACTAAAGAGAAATAGAAATGAGGTGAAATATAAGCTGTTTAAGGGGGGGTGGGCAGGTGGAGCTGGATAGCGGGCCAGTGATAAATGGAGGCAAAGGAGAGATTGCCAAATATGTCATAAAGAAAAGGTAAAAGGGGAGTTGGCGGTGGTGATATTAGCTAAAGGATGTGCTAATGGCGACATTAAGGATAGAAAGCAGGAGGAGCAAGTGATAGATGGCCCTAGTGGGGGTGGGGTGGGGGGAGGGGATCAAATAGGCTAAAAGGCTATCGCCACCTGTCCCACCCCCCTTAAACAGCTTATATTTCACCACATTTCTATTTCTCTTTAGTTCTGATGGAGAGTCATACGGACTCAAAACATTAATTTTGTCCTTCCTCTCTACTGAACCTGTCAGACCTGCTGAGTTTTTCCAGTAATTTTTGTTTTTGTTTCAGATTTCCAGCATCCGCATATTTTGATTTTGCCTTTATCTTAATGTCCCTACAAGGTGCTTCCTGTCATCGCAGCATGACTGGTGGAAGGCTGCTGACCTGTAATTGAGGAGACTGCAGATGGCCTTGAAGGGTAACCTTGAGCAACTCTAGGCATAGAAGTCCTGATTTCAGACTGCAGCATCTCAGCCTAGGTTGCAGCACTCAGGGATGGCTGGCTGAGAGGCAACAGCTAGGGCACAAGCAGAGTGGCAGGGATGGGAGGAAGAGTATTTTCATCCTGAGAGAGGATAGAAGGCTTGTGCTACATGGTTCCAGTGCCAATTTCCTGGGATGGTGCCTTAGCCATTGTACTGATCTGTTGGAGAAGAGATTGTAAATACAGCAAGTAATTAGAAAGTCAAATGGAATGTTGGCCTTTGATGCAAGGGGGACGGAGTTTAAAAGTATAGAAGTTTTGCTACAGTTGTACGTGATATTGGTGAGACCACACCTGGAGTAGTGTGGGCAGTTTCGTCTCCTTGCCTAAGGAGGCATATACATGGATTGGAAACAGTTCAGAGAAGATTTTACTCGGCTGATTCCTGGGACAAAGGCAATGTCTTATGAGGGAAGCTTGAGCAGGTTCGTCTTATACTCAATGGAGATTAGAAGAATGTGAGGGGATCTTATTAAAACATATAAGATTCAGAGGGCTTGACAGGGTAGATGGATGCTGAGAGGATGTTTCCTCTTGTGGTGGAATCCAAAACTAGGAGACACAGTTTAAAAATAAGAGGTCAGCCAGAGAGAGATGAGGAGGAATTTCTTCCCACAGAGGGTGAATATTCTGGCATTCTCTTCCACAGAGAGCAGTGGAGGCTGGGTCATTGAACATATTTAAGGCTGAACTAGACAGAGTTTTGATGAATAAAAGGGTTAAGGATTATGGGGGACAGCAGGAAAGTTTAAAACCAACAAACAGCAACAGCCTATATATCCTTGCGGGTATCACTCCCCCTGATATAAGAAGAACAATGGCCAGCAAGAAAGAGCGACTCCGTCAAACATCAGATGAGAGGCACCCTCTACATGGTCATACACCTACACTCTGCCGTCTAAAGTCAAGAAAGAGCTTCATGAACGGTGTTGTTGCATTACAATCAACCCCATCTGAAGCCCACATCGCCTTGTGGAAAGACCGGCTCGCCTGTCTCGAACAAGCCCCAGCGATGGAAATTCTACCAGATGAAACCCTTCCCCCAAGAGTTAATTGCAACTGGGCAACTTGGAAGTACCTTAACAGACTTAGGACTGGTGTAGGTCATTCAAAGGTGCAACTAAGCAAATGGGGATATACAACCTGCCTGACAACTTGTGAATGTGGAACTGAGCCACAGACTATGCAAAATCTCCTACAATGCCTATCGCTAGAGGAACCCTTCACTGTTGCAGATCTTGCCAAATTCAGCAACAAGGCGGTAAAATATGTCCAGTTCTGGCTGGGCCAAGTATAGACTGTCCGTGGACATGATTAGAAGAAGCAGGAAAGTGGAGTTAAGGCCACAATCAGATCAGCCATGATTTTATTCAATGGCGGAGCAGGCTTGATGAGTCAAGTGGCCTATTCCTACTATTGTTTATTTTGATCATATGATCTTATAACTTGGATAACTCCTGAAAGCAGGGACCACATTGTATGATCAACCAATACCGGTTTATAGCATTGCACACACCACTTTAAATTTGTGCGCCCCGCTCTTTTACATGATTTGTGTGTGCAGCTAGCACTGCCTGCATTGTTCATTGGCATCTGATGACCAATGTCTTAGCTTCCATTGCAGCACAAACAGTTTCCAGCAAAGGTTTGAGCGCTGCAGTGGAAGGTCAACTTTCTGGCACTTAAGCTCCGACTACTACTATCATAGCTCCAGATACCACTGTTCAAAGGGGATTCCAGGACATCACAGCAGTCCAGCAATCTCTTCTCCAACAGATCAGTACAATGGCTAAGGCACCATCCCAAGAAATTGGTACTGGGTCCATATAGCATGAGCCTTCTGTCCTCTCTCAGGATGACAATACTCTTCCTATGATTCATGTATAAGGACACCTGGATTCCTCTGTATTGCAGCATTCTGCAGTCTCTCTCAATTTAAATAATAGTCTGCTTTTCCATTCCTCCTGCCAAAGTGGGCAACCTCACATTTTCCCACATTATACTCCATCTGCCAATTTTTGTTCCACTCAGTTAACCTATCTACATCCCCTTGCAGACTCCTCACAACTGGTTTCCTGCCTTTCTTTCTATCATCAGCAAATTTGGCTACAATACAGTCTGCCCCTTCATCCAAGTCATTAATATAAATAGTAAATAATTGATGCTCAAACATTTGGCTGAGCTGACAAGAAATTGGCTACATAACTGAATGTATTAATAAAGTTATGTAGTTTCACGTGGACGTTGAATTCTTATTCTATTGCTACCACAATTGGCTGGGGAGGATCAACATGGGCAGAAAGAGGCAGGCTGTGACGTAAGGTGATACACATGACCTACCTTGAATTCGCATCAGCACAAAACATGTCATGTCTGCTGTGCCAGACAAAGCTGTGTGGGAAGGACTGAAAGTCAGTGCATAGGAGGCAGAGGTGTAGAATGCAAACTGTGACAGAGTTCTGTTGTCTATTCAGTGAAGGCCTCCCAATAGTATTAAATGTCCACATAACACTCCCATCAAAGTCAATACTTCCCTCACATTTTATGCATTGGGCTTCTTTCAAACCAGCACCAGTGACATCTTTAGTGTCAACCAGTTTGTTATTCACAGAGGTATCAGAAGGTCACAAATGCATTATTCAGTAAGGCCAATAACTTAATTACTTTCATCGCTGATCAGTAACAACAGCAAATAGGGCGGCATGATTTACAGGTCTGCTAGTTTTCAAAGCATTGAAGGAATCATTGATTGCAACCTTGCTACCTTTTGGCCGCTCTGTACATAATGCAATGTCCTTATAATGATTTTATTCCAGAAATGTTCAATATATGCTCATCAACACAGAATAATGCAAATGAATCCCTGCTTCCTTGAGAGTTGAAAGGTGACATTCATGTAAAGTCTACCCTGTACACCTCGTTACATTCTTTGGAAAGATGCGAGGTGCAGGTACAATCAGGATGAATATTCAACAGGCCACTGAGATCTTGAAGTGCTGCTTCAGACATCTTAACCGATTAATGGTTGGGTTAAAATGCAGCTCTCACCCCCCCTCCCCCCGCACTCCCTCCCCCCTACTTCTGTGCTCTCATGAATAATTGTGGCCCACTGCATACTACGGAACTTAGTCCTGCAAACAAGCCTCACCATGGAGGTGTACAGATCGTTGAAGCCACAACATAACAATAGAGTAAAAGTGACAAACAGGGAACAGCTGCCAAACAACAGTAAAAAGACCAGTGCACTAGACACTCACAAATGGTGGATAATTTTCTCTTCAATGTTGGAAGCCTTTTCTGCTGATCTGTGGGAGAACAGAGCTAGGGGAGCCAAGGCACCTGTATGTCTGTAGCTCAGGGTTATCTATGTCTGATCTTCAAACATGTTGAAGGCAGGAAACAAAATAGCTTGGGTTGAGAAATTCAAGAGTACTAATTTCAGGCAGCTGATGAGTGAGGGGTGAGAACCCTGCATCACAACAGTGAGCTCAGGGGCCTCAGACCCCAATGTCATAGATCTGGCACGGCACAACAGCTACACCGCATGGCCTAATCTCTAGGCCTTTTAAATTTAAAGTTTTAGGCTTGTGCAGTAGTAATGTGAATATTCATGAAAGGTTCTCCCACTGTGACTATGATTCGTATCACTGAGGGTTCGTTGCAAGTGCCAGTGTTGCCACATAACCATTCATCTAGTACTGTGAAGATCTGGGTGATGCACTCCTAAACACTCCTCCTATGACCTTACATTGCACTACATTAATACAAGTAGCTCAAATAGGTGACCCTGTTCAAAAAAGCAATCTCTGTTCATAAGCAGTGCCTGTGATGTTTGAAACCTTATAGCAAAGACAGAAATCATGCTGGACTTAGCTTTGAGCAGCCAATACAATTCAATTTTCCTCACCCGGGCCCCATGGCTCATTTTGTGCTCAATCACAATGTATAGAAACACAAGGTCATGTACTGGCAATAAGCACAGAGGGAACCAACCCTGTTTTACCCTCCCAATAATGTCTTAGTATATAAGAACATTGGTTAACATGTTTAAGCAGCAAATTGTTAGATATTTGGAAATGCTGTTTTTTTGCAAGCCTATTTCTGGCAGGTGTTTGTCATATCTAGCCTAACAACAGTATTGGCTTTTGCAGATTTAAGGAGATTTATTGAGATCTGGCATGCTTTTACACATATCCCATTAGTTCTTGCAGATTTTGGAGACAGCATTCACCCTTTCCACAATTCATCCCTCATGTCTGCTACTTCTGGCGAGGAGGGACGGATAAGAAATAGGTGGCTATCAAATGTAGAGCTACATCCCCTAGTCACCTCCATTATGGAAGAAAATACCTGAGTTAATGATTGCAATTGAATTTCTTGTGTTATTTCAGAGACTTCAATGGGTATTCAGTGCAGTTAGGAGATGTTGACCATGAGGTTTACGAACATAGGACTTTGGAGCAGGAGTAGGCCATTCAGCCTTTTGAGCCTGCTAATGATTCAATAAGATAATGGCTGATCTGGTTGTTGTTTCAACTCCGTTTTGCCATCTGCCCCCTATAACCTTTGAGCCCATTGTCTATCAAAAATCTATCTAATTCTGTCTTGAATAAGTTAATGACACAGCTTCCACTGCTTTCTGGGGAAGAAAATTCCATACACTAATGAAACTTTGAGAAAACAAAATCCTCCTCATCTCCACCTTAAATGCTGGAGCTCTTATTCTTAAACTGTGTTCCCTGGTTCTAGTCTCTCCCACAACATCCTCCTGGTACCTACCCTATAAAAACCCCTCAGGATCTTTTTTTTAAATACATTCAATGGACGTGGGCAGCACTAGCTAGGCCGGCATTTATTGCCCATCTCTAATTGCCCCTGAGAAGGTGGTGAGCTGCCTTCTCGAACTGTTGCAGCCCATGTGGTATAGGTACACCCACAGTGCTGTTAGGGAGTGAGTTCCAGGATTGTGACTCATTGACAGTGAAGGAATAGTGATATATTTCCAAGTCAGGATGGGGAGTGGCTTGGAAGGGAAATTCCAGGTGGTGGTGTTCCCATTTGTCTGCTGCCTTCTCCTTTGAGATGGTGGCGGTGGTGTGTTTGAAAGGTGCTGTCTGAGGAGCCTTGGTGAGTTCCTGCAGTGCATCTTGTAGATAATACACACTGCTGCCACTGTGTGTCAGTGGTGGAGGGGGTGAATGCTTGTGGACGATGTGCCAATCAAGCAGGCTGCTTTGCCCTGGATGGTGTCAAGGTTCTTGAGTGTTGTTGGAGGCAGGTGGAGAGTATTCCTTCACACTCCTGACTTGTGCCTTGGAAATAGTGTACAGGCTTTGTGGAGTCAGGAGATGAGCTACTCACTGCAGATTGCTAGCCTCAGACCAGCTCTTGTAGCCATAGTATTTATGTGACAAGACCAGTTCAGTTTCTGGTCAATGGTAACCCAAGGATGTTGATTGTGGGGATTCAGTGATGGTAATGCCATTGAATGTCAAGGGGGCGACGGTTAGATTCTCTCCTGTTGGAGATGGTCATTGCCTGACACTCGTGTGGCACGAATGTTACTTGCCATTTGTCAGCCAAGGCCTGGATATTGTACAGGTCTAGCTGTGTTTAGCCATGGACTTTTTCAGTATCTGAGGAGTCTGAAATGGAGCTGAACATTGTGTAATCATCAGCAAACATCCCCATTTCGGGCTTTATGATGATAAAAAAGGTCATTGATGAAGCAGCAGAAGATGGTTGGGCCAAGGACACTACCCTGTGGAACTCCTGCAGTGGTGTCCTGGAGCTGAGATGATTGACCTCCAGCAATCACAACCACACAACCATCAATCTTATATGTTTCAATAAGATCACCTCTCACTCTTCTAAACTGCTATGTGTGTAGGCCCAACCTGTTCAACCTTTCTTCATAAAATAAGCCCCTCATCCCAGGAGTGAGTCGAGCAGATCCTCTCTGAACTGCTTCATACCTTTATACCTTTCTTCAAATAAGGAGACCAAAACTGTACACAATACTCCAGATGTGGTCTGACCAATACCTGTACAGCTGCAGTGAAACTTCCCGACTTTTATATTCCATTCCCCTTGCAATAAATGCCAACATTCCATTTACTTTCCTAATCACTTGCTGTACCCTGTTTATTCCTGTAGGTTCACTGGATGGTCCACTGTGCAGCATTACTGTATAATGGATACAATATTTCAAGCCAGAAATAAATTAAATCATGAATATGATTAAATAGGTTAGAAAAGCTTAGGCTACACTCAATTAGGCCGTTCATACCTCAGAACAATAATTTTAAGGCTTAAGTTCTGGTTGTTGTTTTAAAACCATGTTTTACATCAAAATTGACTATTTATTGAGTCGGCTGAATCCAAAGGATAAGCTGTTAAAAGATGAACAACAGCATTCTTATGTGAAACAAAAATAAAAATACCTGGAAAAACTCAGCAGCTCCGGCAGCATCTGCGGAGAGGAACACAGTTAACGTTTTGAGTCCGAATGACACTTCAACAGTAGTAAAAATAGAAGAGAGGTGAAATATAAGCTGGTTGAAGGGGGGGTGGGGGTGGGGGGGGTTGGTGGTGGGACAAGTAGAGCTGGATAAAGGGGCAGTGATAGGTGGAGATGTCACCAACAGATGTCACAGACAAAAGGACAAAGAGGTGTTGAAGGTGGTGATATTATCTAAGGAATATGCTAATTAAGGGTAGAAAGCAGGATGACCAAGATACGGAGAGCCCTAGTGGGGGTGGGGTGGGGTGAAGGAATCGAAAAAGGCTAAAAGGTAGAGATAAAACAATGGATGGAAATACATTTAAAAATAATGGAAATAGGTGGGAAAAGAAAAATCTATATAAATTATTAGAAAAAAAGGGGGATCGGAAAGGGGGTGGAGATGGAGGAGAGAGTTCATGTTCTAAAATTGTTGAATTCAATATTCAGTCCGGAAGTCCGTAAAGTGCCTAGTCGGAAGATGAGGTGCTGTTCCTCCAGTTTGCATTGAGCTTCACTGGGACAATGCAACAGGCCAAGGACGGACATGTGGGGCATGAGCCCCCACTAGGGCTATCTGTACCTTGCTTGTCCTGCTTTCTACCCTTAATTAGCACATTCCTTAGATAATATCACCACCTTCAACACCTCTTTATCCTTTTGTCTGTGACATCTTTTGGTTATCTTCACCTATCACTGGCCCTTTATCCAGCTCTACCTGCCCTCCCCCCCCAACCCCCCCACCCCGACACTTAAAGCAAATGATATTTCACCTCTCTTCTATCTTTACTTAGTTCTGTTGAAGGGTCATTCGGACTCAAAACGTTAACTGTGTTCCTCTCCGCAGATGCTGCCAGACCTGCTGAGTTTTTCCAGGTATTTTTGTTTTTGTTTTGGATTTCCAGCATCCACAGTTTTTTACTTTTATCTCAGCATTCTTATGTGACCTGATCAGCAGTTCTTAAAATGTCCAAACATTTACAGGACTTCATCTTGTAAATTACAAAGATACCAGAAAGGAGTCATGCTGTCTGGAAGTAGCTCAGCGAGACAATAGCTTAAACGAGTGTGAACTCGCCCCCAACTGGTCAAAGACATCCAGACATAATCTATTTATTTCAGGAACGGTGAGGAAGAGCCATAAACTCAACCACTTTGGACAATGAACCCCAGCTAAGAAGCAGGCTCTTCTGGCCATTTAATCTAATCACTGTAAAACAATGGGCCTGGAATGAGGTTTCCCCAGATTGCAATGACCATATGTAGTAACTAGCTAGTTTGTGAATGGATGTCAGATGATAGCAAGCTAACACTGTGTTAAAAAATAATCTGCTTTTCCAGGGTCAGAGTTGGACAGACCATGGGTGGAATTGTCCCAGATTTGCACTAAACAAGGTAGCAGGCATGAAAAGAGGTGTTTTACCCTTTGACTGCAATGGTGGGTTTTCACGCTGTATCGTCCCATTCCTGGCATGTCTCACCTCATTAATAATGCATTCACGGGAAACACTCCAAGTCGCAGGCAGGCAGGCTCGGATTTGCCCACCACACTGTGATCTCAGTGCTTCCTTGCTCTGGGGGCCATATTTAAAGTGCACTAAGGCACATACCAACTTCATGTCTACAGACCAGGACAGCTCCAGGGGACAAATGACCCTGAAAGCAAAGAGGACGGCAGCCTTGAACTTTTGTGATGCCTCCCTGGGCACCTGCTGGATGCAGCGGAGGTGGCTGTGAAGCCTCTATCCCTGACATGGTCGCAGGAGGTCAAGCAGAGTCACCAATCCAGCCTGGGAGGTGGTGGAAGCAACAGTCAACAAACCGGAGCACATGGGAGGTCAGCCATCCAGTGCAGGAAGAGGATGAATGCTCTCATCTATTCCACCAGGGTAAGTCAACCACCTCATCACTCTCAACTCACACACTCACAAACCCATTACACATCCACAGGGATCTCACACCTCAAGGGACACCACTAACTCTCACACACAACCTCACATCTCCATCAGGCTCATATACTCTCGAGCTCGCGTCCTCATCCCATCCATGGCTCCGTTCACCACACAAACATTCCACCCAGTGCCATGTGTCCTGCTCACAGTCTCTCCATATGTTTCCATGCAGGAGAAGCTGGCTCACAACAGCAGGGAAAGGTCCCAGACTGGGGGTGGAGTGGTCCACATTAGGCCCCTCATTCACATTGAGGACTGTGCCATCGCGCTGACTGGTGGGACGTGGACTGTGACTGCGGTGACAGTGAGGTCAGCGCCGACCACCTATTTGCGGATCCTGCATCACATCATCCTTCTCTGTGCAAATGTGAGTGCTCTCTCTCCTGCTTTTGACTCTGCTGCCATGCACTAATTATCTCTACTTTGGTTCACAAGGAGCTCTGCCAAGCAGCCGACATACTCAGTCAGACAGTCTCTCAGCTCTATGCACATCCTCACCCCCAGCCAAGAGGACACCTCCTCCTTTGAAGTTCCCAAAATGAGGACCAGGAAGACCCATCACATCGCTTACCCACATCCTCCACCTGTGCAGAGACACACGCCTCAGTGGGACCTCAATCTAGAACAGGCTCAGGTTCACAATCTGGTGGTCACTGCACAGAAACGTGTCTGCAGCAGGAGGAGGCAGGTTCAGCCAAGCTCTCTGGCACTCAGAGGACTGCTGGGGTAGAGGTATCAGTGAGGTCCGAGTCAGATGACAAGCCTCTGGATTTGGCCTTCCAACTCATTGTGAGCTGAAGGCAGGGTAACATCACACAGAGCTGTTGGAAGCCCGCAATGGAGTGGCACGCAAGTCATAGGAGTGCATCCGCCTGTTCTCTGATGAAGCGGTGCTTACATGTGCACCTATGGAGGTCTCAATGCGAAGGATAGTGGATGCCATGGAGACCCTGGTCTTGCAGAACGTAGAAATGCACGCAAACCTGCACTCCATCATGGTATCCATGGGTGAGCTTCTGTAGTTGCAACATGAGAGGGAAATGGGGCACATCGACATCCCTCCAGGTGCTACTTCCCCTCAAAGAGTCAGGCCAGGGCCCTGGGGCAGCCGATGGGAGGACGAGTGGCAGCTGGACCCCCCTGGGTCATCCACACAGGAATCTCAGAGGCTGTCCTCTCCCTCTGAGTCCCTTTTGCCTGTGACCTCCTCACCCTCATCCTCTGTCACCACAGAGGGAGCAGCTGGCCCACAGGAGGATAGCCAAAGCAAGAGGGGGCCCTCAAGGCCTTGGATCTCCAGAGGACGCATGCCAAAGTCATTAGAGGCAACAGGGCCAACCATTGCACAGGCTGTCTCCACTCCTGCTGTAGATGTCAGGGCAGCACCTTGATAAAATAGTAAGCCGAGAAATGTTGAGCATTTTTAATGCTCCCTGCTGGAGTTTGCTTCCAATTGTCCATCTGAGCTGACCTGCATCTCCACCTACCCACTGACTGTACTTCCATGCAGCACATGTGCTTGTCCAACATGAGGCTTCGCTCACTTTCAATTTCGACAACAATGGTCACGTTCCAGTTTTTATTCAGCTCAACCATCCTTTCCCATGCCCCAGTCACCCATGTCCTTTCCCCCATCACTGTGATGCCCCTGGCTTCACCTTCCACCTCCATACCATCACCTATCAACCTGAGCCCTTTTCTTTCCGGGATGTCCAGGTGAATGTACATATTCCCTATCTTCCTTAAAAACTCAGCCCCATCCACACTGACTTCTTCAACTTCCTCTTTCCCACCTCCAGGATCTGTGTCTGCCTCCGAGTCCCAAACAAGCGCTCTCGCCGTCTCCTCTCCGTGATCGGCACACTCTCATCCTCCCACCCTTCTAGCTCCCTCTGCCCCCTCTCACACTCACCATTCCCTCTTCCCATGCCCAACCTCAGTTCGCTCCCCAGGAGGCAGCCATTGACTCCACAGACCCTTCCCCTTCACGTTCACCTGAACATCCCCCACCCCCCCTTACAGCCTCTTCCACTCCCTACTCCCTCCTCCACCCTTACTCTCTCCTCCAACCTTACTTTCTCCTCCAACATTACGCCTCCTCCAACCTTGCTCCCTCCTTCCTCTGGACACAATCCCCCCTCCGAACTCCCTCATCCCACCGGACAGCTTTCTCCCCCTCAGACACCTTCCTTCTCTGGACTCCTTTGCCCCTTTGAACTCCTTCCCCCGTCTGAACTCCTTCTCCCCTCCAACCCCCTTCCCCTACATCTTTCACCCGCCCTCACACTACCTCCCCACTTGCCACATTTTCCCCCTTACACTCTTACCCCCATACTCTCCCTTCCCCATCCCAACCGCAGCCCCCTGACATCTTCGTCCACCCTCTCCAACCTCACCCCCGACACATTTGTCACCCCCCCTTCCAATCTCACTAACCCAACACATTTGTCACCCCCTCCCAACCTCAATCTCCCCAGTACACCTTCCTCTCTAAGCCAGGCCTGAGTTGGAGAGTTTTTATTTATTTTTATTCATTTATCAGGTGTTAAGGAAAATAACTGCTATTTCCTATTCTTTTAAAACTTACAGAACAACCTGCCTGAGTGTGTCTTTTACAGTTACAGCACTTAAGCAGTTAAACATTTACTAGATTGATATGCAAATTATTTAAAAACACCTGTTGCCATCCAACGAGAGGCAAAAACATAGGGACATAGGGGCAGGAATAGGCCAATCAGTCCATCGAGCCTGCTCCACCATTCAATATGATCATGGCTGATCATCCACTTCAATGCATTTTTCACACACATAACCCTTTATGTCATTGGCATTTAGAAATCTGTCAATCTCTGCTTTAAATATACTCAATGACTGAGCTTCCACATGCAGAAAGAACCATTCTATCACTACTCACCTGGCCACAACACTGTATTTTTACTTGAATTTGTATTTCATGCACTAAAGTTTCAGCTTATGGAATGGTTAAAATAAATAAAGTAATCCATTGAAGTTTTTAGCCTTTATTATAAAGATAATCAAGTGATTATAGGCAGCTGTTATAGTTTATGATATTATCAGAACTCTTGATCACATTGCTGCCTTTTGATGAATCTATGGTACTCATTATTCTTTGTACATCTTAATTGGGCTGGGATTTGCTAACATTTTGAGGTATGAATTATATCACTCAGTATGTTTACTAATTTTGATGAGCGACTGAACTGTCATCTAACAGATAGATGAATAGCCCAACACACGGTATCTGCTGTTAATGACATACATTGAAAGTGAAACCTAACTGATTAAAGGAGAGAGAGAGAGTATCACGTCGTAAGCAGAAAGAGATAAAGAGAAAGAATACATTATTGAGCACAATAGGCTTCAGAGCAAGAGGATGGAACAATAAAACAGCAGTTGAAATGCAGCCAAAGATTGCTAACATGTGCACAGATATAGGAAAAATTACAACTCTAAAATACATGGTTTCCTTCACAGTTACTAAATATCTCTATCAAAGTAAAATCAGTCCATCATTTGCCTTCTACAAAATGCTTGTTTTGTTCAAATGCGTATTAATAATGTATGTCAGTTACTCATTTTTCTCTGGGGGATTAATCATTCCCCTCAAATCCCGATCTCTATCACCTGGGAGGACAAGGACAGCAGGTACTTAGAAACAAGTTCCCCTCCAAGTAGCAGAGCATCCTAACTTGGAAATATGCAGCGTTCCTTCATTGTCACTGGGTCAAATTCCTGGAAATCCAAGTTCTTCGAAGGGTCATGAGGACTCGAAACGTCGACTCTTTTCTTCTCTGCCGATGCTGCCGGACCTGCTGAGTTTTTCCAGATAATTCTGTTTTTGTTTTTGATTTGGATTTCCAGCATCTGCAGTTTTTTTGTTTTTATCCTGGAAATCCTTACCTAACAGCACCTTGGGAGTACCTGCACCACACATGGCTTATTATGGTGCTTTACCACCACATTCTCAAAGGAAATTATAGGAGGGCAATGCATGTTGGGCTTAATTGCCAGTAATGCTCACATCTTGTGAATGAACAAAAACAATTGACAATCACAGTAAATAAGATTTAAGTGCTATTAAAACCATTGTCTTTGTTTTACAGATATGTTTTACAGATACAACACACTGATCGTATCTCATAAAAGCCTCATAACTTAAAAAAACGATTCCCAGGAAATGCGAGCTGCATTTTCAAAGCTCAGCAACATAAATGATCATTTTAGCCAGCATATTCGCAGGTAAGTAACAGAAGCAAAATTTGTTAAACTCTTGCATCTCAGAATTTTAGGAGCCTTCCATAAATGTTAGCACCATCACAGACTTACAATAGTGCTCTTTTTACTTACTATTCCCAAAAGTATATTTCTACTGCTTCACTATCAAACTCTTCTCTCTATATTTTACTACCCTATCTCTGCCTCAAGTTGGATTCACCTATTTATCTTTGTTAAATTACATAATCTGTCTCACGCTTGATTTCTGTTCACTGAGTCCTAATGATCTTTTCAAACCTCTGCTGTTCATTTGTGCTCCCTTGTCTGTCTTCCTATTTCAGCATCACTTTCATTATGCAAAGTACTGATACCAGTAAATCAGCTGAGACAGACACTGCAGCAATTAGATAATCATAGAATCATACAGCACAGATAGAAGCCATTTGGCACTTTGGGCTCCCAAACCTCCCAAATTCCTTAGTTCCTTGGTAGCCCATGGAAAATTTAAGGGAAATTTGGTGGCATATATAAGGGGTGGTCGTTCCATCATGGCCCATTTTCCATCCCTGCCAAAATTGAATTGCAGACTTAGGCGTGGGGCATCATGGCCTACTGGGGGCTGCGGGAGGTGGACGTTTAACAGAAGGGGCAGAAATCGGTTTCACACCAGAATGAAAGCATAGCGGGATCATCCGATCGTGTCCGCCATGGTGGAACATGAATCCCGTTGGAGACTGGCGTGAACCTGATTTGCATCCCGATAATTGATTCAAAGTAAGGCTCAACCAAAATCGTCCCCCCAACGCCAGATTTTCTGTTACGCCTGCGGGAAAACACGCCGGCCCAGAACACGTCTGGACAAGCGTAATGTGCAGAAGTCAGGAATTACCATTAGGGCTTTGTTCAGATTGTGGATAACCAAGGAGAAGAAGATGCTGGAGCCCCACAGATACCGGATCCTGGAGGAACACATGCATCGCATACTGGGTGGATTCTTATGAACATGGCATTGCCACAAAGAAGCTCACCAAAGGTGGGAGGTCTCTGTTGATGCTCCAGCTTTATTTCAGGACATCATGGTCTTGGCCATAGGCTGCTACGGATGATCGGTGAGGTTGCGGGGGTGGTTTGGGGCGTGGGGGGGTGGTGTGGTGGGGGAGAAAGATCTAGCTGTGAGTGGGAGAGGAAGGTGTACTGGGGGTAATGGGGGGGGTGGGGGGGTCGGGGTGAGAGGATCGCAGGGGGATGGGGAGTGGATGGAGGGCTTATGGGAGAGAAGGTTTAGCTGTGAGTGGGAGAGAAAGGTGTAGTGGATGGAAAGTGGGTTGAGGTTAGGAGGGGAGGGACGAAGGTGCCAGGGTGGAGTGAGGTGGAAGGGGACAGGAGGGAATACGGGGAGAGGAGGGTGTAACAGGGGAGAATGTGACAATTGGGGAGGTAGGTGTAAGGGGGGGCAGTGAAGGTGTAAGGGGGGGAGTTCAGAGGGGGGAAGGAGTTTGGATGGCGGAGTGTGTCTGGGAGAGAGGTGGAAGTTCAGAGCAGGGAAGCTGTGCGGAGGGGAGGAGGGAGTTCTGGGGGTGGGGGGGGATGGGTTAGGAAGGGAGAAGAAGTTTGGAGGTGGTAAAGTGCCTGGGGGAGGAAGGACTCCGGAGGGAGGAGGGAGCAAGACTGGAGGAGGGTTAAAGGTTGGAGGAGGGAGTAAAGGGCGGGAGGGGGTGCTGTGGGGGGATGTTCAGGTGCATGTGCAAGGGAGGGGTCTACGGGGACCATGACTGCCTCCTATGGAGTGAACTGTGGGTGGGGGTGGTAGGAGGAAATGGTGAGTGTGAGATGGCGCAAAGGGAGCCAGTTGGGTGGGAGGGTGAAGGTGTGTTGGTAGCGGTAGAAGGGACGAAGGTGGTTGGTGGATACTCGATGTAGACACGGACCCTGGGATTGTGAAGGAGGAGGTCGGGGAGGTCAATCTGAAGGGGTTGGGATTCTCAGGAAGGTAGGGGACGTACACGTTCACCTGGACATCCTGGAAAGACAAGGGTTCAGGTTGGTAGGTGACGGTGGGGAGGGGAAAGTGATACCTGGAAGGTTGACAGTGATGGGGGAAAGGACGTGGGTGATTGGGGCAGGGGAAAGAATGGCGGAGCTGATTTAAAACTTCACTACTACCATTGCTTTTGAAATCGAAAGTGAGCAGAGCATTGTGTTAGATGAGTACAGGTGCTGCATGGGAGTGTGATCAAGAGGTGAGTGGAGATGCAGGTCAGCTCAGATGGACAACTGAAAGAGAACACCAGCAGGCAGCATTGAAAATGCCCAGGACATTGATATGAGTGCGATGGAGGGCCAAAAGAGAATGAATGAAGATGTGCCAAAAGAGGATAAATGATTTCCATCCTGCCAGGGTAAGTTACTCTTCTCATCACTCTCAACTTACACACTCACACATCCATCATACAACCCTCAGGGACCTCATTCACTGCCAGTTCAAGGAACATCATCATTCACTCCCTCACACACACCTTCATTTGTCCCCATCCCATCCATGACACCACTCACCAACCACACATGCCAGGCATCCTTCCCATATGCCCTGGCAGATGTCCTGCTTACACTCTCTCCATCTGTATCCATGAAGGACAAGCTGGTGCACAACAAAAGCATCCTCACCTTCAAGGACCTCATCACCGTCATCCCCTTCGATGTCCCCCTCATAGGAGGAGATGTTCACTCTTCCATCTCCTTAACCAGGTCCTCCCCCTGTTTCAGTGCCAGGTTGTGGAGCAGGCAGCAAGCTACTATGATGCGTGACATCCTCAATGGGCTGTACTGGAATGTTCCACTGGACCTGGGAATCATGCTCACACCTGAGAGATGCACTTGTGGTTGTCGCAGACCAGCTTAACATTCAGCGAGTGGAAGCCCTTGTGGTTGATATAGTTGACTGCTTGTTGCCACGGAGATTTAAGCGCCACGTGAGTGCAGTCAATGGCACTCTGCATCAGAGATCTGTGCAAATCCCAATGCTCTTTCTTCCTGGCTTTCCTGATCCTGGGTGAAGTGCTCAATGCTCTGTGTCTTTGTGAAAATGGCTCCTGTGACCTTCTGGATACACTTGTGCATGGAGATTTGTGAGATCCTGCACAGGTCACCTGTGGAGCCCTGGAAGGAGCCAGTGGCATTAAAATTGAATGTTGCAGCCACTTTCAGGGCCATGGGCAGTGGATGCCATCCATGTACCCATGGAGCCAAGTCCCACAGCAAGTGGCATATGGGACCAACAACTTCCAGAGACATGCACAGATTTCGGTGACATTGGCGCTCAGTCATCTGCAGGGATAACAAGCGATGTCTAAAGATGCTGGGACTCACAAATTATCTATCAGGAACATCTCACTGTGGATTTTCAGGTGCATGTGCAGCAGGCCCTGCCACTCCTTCATCTTGAGGGAGGTGCTCCCCCTTTGCCAAGCCAGGTGCTTCCATCACATTCCTTTGCTTCTTCTCTGCTCCCTGTAAGCCATGAGGCATACAGCTAAATCACCAGGCTCCATGATCCTGATGTTCTCCTCCTGCAGGATCAAAGAGACCGATGGATGGGTTAGCATGTGTGTACTAAAAACCTCTCCTGGTTAAGTCTGAAGGCCCCTTTAGGCTTGGAGGAGAGTGCTGGCCACCGCTTGGATGGTGGTGTAGTGCTGTGTCCTCATTGGCTGTCCAAAATCCCACCCACCTCTGCCGCACTCTACTTGACTGATTGGTGGCAGCTTCACCCACTGGGCTGCATGCTGTAATCGGACCTCAGGCACAGGTATTCTCCTAACCCATACTGCAAGGCTGCACTGTTAGCTTGAAACATGAGGGAGACTGGTCCAACCCTTAATGAAGACATTGCGAGCAGCTGTGAGCACCTCCAACAGTGACTGCACCATGACCACCTTTCATAAGTTGGCCAATTGCTCTGCTGCTCCCTAAAATGCACATTAATTTGCAGTCTGCGCCCAAGGGATGAAAAGTTCTGGAGCACGTGGCGGTACTTTCATACTTTCACCTTGCTTGAGTGGGCAGAAATGCTTCAGAGGCCCGACTCCAAGCATATTAATGGAGCTGCTGCTGAACAGCCTCAGCTATGGAATAATGCTCACTTTTGACAAACTTTTGCAAATGAGTGGCTGCTTCCCTAGTGCCACCCCCCCACTGCAGACCCTGGCATGTGCTCATGTACTTCCTTCAGTCTGCTGTGCCTTGCCCCCCCCCCGCCCACTCCCAGCATTTGCTTGAGTATTTCCTTGAATATGTGCTGCCTTGCTTCCTCACCCCCACCAACCCCACCCCCACTGGCCCCAGACAACCACGACCCCACCACCTGACCCACATTGGACCCCTTGCCCCAGCACCGCATTGGAAGCTAAAGGGAAAAAACGACTTGCCTGTGCCCCCCACAAATGCAGGTCTCCTCTTTCTTGATGTCCTATGGGTGATGCTTGTGAGCACTGTGCAAGGTTTGTGCACCTCGGGGTTCCCCTTGAAGTTCAGGTTGCCAAGTGCACGCCTTTCAAATGCAGTCGAGAAGCATGTCATTCTGAAGTTAAGCCAATGTGAGTGGTAAATCTGACATGAGAGGATGATTCCAATGAGGAGGGCTTATAATGTGATGCTAAAGTGTTGAAATTAGGTTCCCGACATGTGATGGCGGCAAACGCAGCCCACCATGGACAGGTGGAGCGGACAATCGCAAAACAGAGTTTTGGCCTTCTCTCGCTGTATTGCACCCCCCCCCCACTGCCCGCAATGACACGCGATGCCAACTGGACCGGAAAATTCTGGCCTTAGTCTTTTGTGCTTGTGCTGACAAAGTGAAGTATAGTTTATCATGAAAAATAATCAAGCTAATTGTTATACTATGGAAAGAATATTGTTTTAATACGCCATCGTTTATAACTCTTCCAGACTCTCTTTGTTCCCCAGCAAGCTCAAGTAAAAGGGTCTTCAGTCTTGTTGCATTCATCACATCTTAACTTCTTTTCTTTGTTCTTCTATTCTTTACAAGCTGAATATTTTTTGCATTGCATTATTTGATGCTTCACCAAGGTTTCTCAGTTTAAAACAAAGCCACAAAACTCATTCCACCTAATGAAAGGAATTCCAATGTCCAAAGTATCAACTGAGAATGATGATGCACTGCACTAATTAAATGAATTAAAATATAAAAGTAAATATACAAACTAGGAATCTGGATTTAAATTTATTTTGATTTTTCTACTCTCTGATTATAACTCATAATTAAACAATTAATTATGGTGAGAATAATAAACACATAGCTCAAACACATATGAGGCAAATAATGTCATGTATTGGTCCCTCTAGTTGCAAGAAGTCTCTTTTACCCTCATGACTGACTCAATCTAATCTCCAGAGGCCAGCAGCAACATTTTTACTTCCTTGAAAACACAGTAACAGATTGAAGTATAAAAGTAACCTATAATGTTATAATATGAGGTATATTAATTAATAATTATATTGATAAATCCTGATAGGATGGCCTTATGAGGAAAGGTTGAGCTAGAAATTTAGAAGAATGAGAGGTGATCTTATTAAACCATGTAATTGTGAGGCCTTGACAAGGTAAATGCTGAGAGGATGTTTCCCCTTGTGAGGGAATCTAGAACCAGGGGCTACAGTTTAAAAATAAGGTGTCTCCCATTTAAAACTGAGATGAGGAGAAATTTCTTCTCCCAGAAGGTCATTAATCTTTGGAATTCATGACAAAAAAGCAGTGGAGGCTGGGTCATTGAGTATATTCAAGCCTGCGTTGGTCAGATTTTGATCTACAAGCGAGTCAAAGGTTATGGGGAGCAGGCGGGAAAGTGAAGTTAAATAAAGACACAATCAGATCAACCTTGAACTTATTGAATGGCAGAGCAGGCTCAAAGAGCCAAATGGCCTACTCCTGCTCTTAATTCTTAAGTTCTTATGTTCTGATTCCGGTGTTAGAAATGCTTACAGAAAAGTAAAATAAAGCAAACTGTAGTTCCAAGTAAAAGGAAAATATGATATAAATTAATACAGTATATTTTCATATCGTCAGTATGTAAAAAGTACATAACACCTGCTGACTTACTTTCTCAGAGTGGTCACATTTGCTGTAACCATGACAGCTAACCATAGCAAGATGCCACAAATAGCAAAAGAATGAGTGTTCAGCCACCCTGGCCTGAATTTTCACACAGGCAGGGAAGCTCTCTGCCTTATCAAAAATGGCGACAGAAGCAAGAATCCGGAAGTCCCAATCCTGAACTCAGCCCCCATTTTCACTTGGGGTGAATGGGGGCACATTCCAATTTTTACATCCATGATTCATGGCCTCAACTGTATATGATAAAAGTGCAGCTGCCTCACTCAGATCTGCTTTTGGCTAGTGGGATGTCCAAAACACGACTTGTGCACTTTAGACCTGATTGGGGAAGATCCAAAGTTGCCGGACTTCTTGGAGAGGTTTGGTACACTTTTAGAGGTGTAGGGTACTCTTTTGGATATGGTTCCAGGATACCTTTGGAAGCGGTCAGGTGCCCTTTGGGATTATTAGAAGAACACATGAATGTGCACTAAAAAGTTCATAAACTCATTACAACTTTCATGTCATTGGAACTGTCAAGAGAAATATCAAGAGAGCAATCAAGCTGTCAAGAAGTTTAAATCTCCTGCCATTTAAACATTTGTAGAAAACTGTCTGCAGTGTTAAATAATCAGTGCTTGCTATTTCACTCTGACTGTTGACATAAGCCTGAGGGTTATCATTAAAGAATTAGTTCTGAATGACTGATTTCACAACCTTTCATTATCAGAGTGGGGCGCCTGTCAGTTCACAGTTTGGAAGACAGTTCTAAGTGGTTATAAACTCTTTAAAGTGGGACTATGAATGCAAATGTTTGATTTTAAAAAAGATTAAAAGAAAGTTCAATGTAGTGAATGGGGCTTTTCCAATGAAAGTGTTTTTTTTAATAGTGAATTCATCAATTGGCAATTAAGAATTTTATTTAATCTCAGCATGGCTCCTGAGATCTGCCCATGGTCGGTACTGTATGAGTTGGCCTGGTAGTTATAAGGGGAAAGGATGGGAGATGGCACTAACTTGGCTTGGGGTTATAATGGACCATGGATGTTAGGTAGAGGAACATAAGTTGGTATTGGGGCTATTAAGGGCTATGGACATGAGTAGAGTAGCATAAGTTAGCATTGGGGTATGAAGGGCCTTGGGAGATGGGTGGAGCCATGGGTTGGCATGGTGGTATGAAGAGCCATGAGGTGTGGTGGGGGGCATGTGGTGGCATGGGTTGGCACTAAGTTGGTGTAGGGGCTATAAAGAGCATAGGTAAAGGGGTATAAGTTGATATGGGGCTATGGAGAGCCAGGAGGTGGGTGGGTGGGGGCACAGGTTGTCATGAAGGGTATGAGGGGACCATGTGGTATAGGTGGAGGGCCATGAGAAGACATGAATTGGGATGAATGGGGCATGGGGGAGGTGTGAGTGGAGAGGGGGTGTGAGGGGTGAGGGCTGGAGGCCATTTTCTTGTTTTATTCACTTTTCCAAGTCTTCAACAAAGTGCCAGAGCACCCAGGCAGGCCATTCGCCAATGACACCTCCTCACCCATTGGTCCTGAACCCTTTCCATGATTGCCTGCCATGACTCCCATTGTCATCCGCCTTCCCTCTTCCTCACCAGCTCCGGCCCAAAATCCAAACTTCCAGGGCACTTTTACAATTGCCAGGAATTGTCACGACTCTGCACTCCCAACTCGAGAGTGAAAATTCAGACGTCTGTTTTTCGTGGTGTCGGTAGAAGGACCGACATTGGTCAGGGCATCAGGATCTCTTACTGAAGACAAAGTTATACAATGGGGAATTCCAATTGGCCTCATTGCCCTGAGTTAGGGAGAGTCAAAAGCAATCCAGGATTCCTTTCTGATCCTTGACCTTTGCTTCACACATATGTATGTTTACACACCTACAAATAGACACATCAGGCGAGGACAGGAAGTCCCATAAATCTAGTAAAATAACCAGCTAACATCCGTTGAGCAGCTTGTAAATAAAAAAATGGTCACTTATGCACATGGAAGGAAAAGTCAGAAAGGAAACGCATTCATCAAACTATATCACAGTGAAAGAAAGGAAGGAAGAAACTGTTGGCTGCCCATTAACAGAACACAACCACAGCACCTGTACTGCATTAAGTAAATTGTAACTTGTAAAAACAAAGACATGCTCAAAGAACATTCAGCAACAACAACTTGCATTTATAAAGCATTCTAAATGCAGGGGAAAAAAATTCCCTAGGTGCCTCATAGGATAGTAATAAGACAAAATGTGATAAAATAGGGAAAATTGATGGAAAAAATAATAGCGTGTTACAATACTATTGGTCACACATAATACATAACCATTGAATTGTCAAATAACTGAATTAAAATAAATGAATAGACCAAATCTTCCAGTTAACACATCACCCAGTTATTTTAAAGAACTTATTGGATTTGCACATTAATTGCCCATTAAATTACCTCAGAGAGCTGAGTTATTTGTTAATCTGATATCAATCAACTTCTCTGGCCCAGAAATGGATGAATTTAGAGTCTCATTCCTTCAATGAGTAAAATGTTCTTAGAGGTTTTAAAATAGCAGATTTTCTTTTATAATTCATTTCTATTCCTCATTTCTCTCTCTTAATCCAATCTTTCTTCCAGTCATGCCCAATAAAAGCTTGAAGATATTACAAATGTGAAAAATATGGGCGGAATTGTCCCAGATTAGCACGAAGTGCAGTAGTGGGCGAAAAAAGGACGTTTTACCCACCGGCCGCAATGGCAGCTTTTCACACCATATCGTCCCATTCCCGCTGTGTCCCACCTCATTAATTACGCATTCATGGCGAACATACAGGCTCGCTGGTGGGCCGGCTCGGATTTGCCCACCAGACCATTACCTTGCCGCTTCCTCACACAGGGCGCCATATTTAAATTGCAACTGTATGCATACTTCTCAATGTTTGCGGTGAAGACATGGATCCAAAAGCCAAGAAGAATGTAGCCTCCTGATTCAGTGACGCATCCATGGGATACCTTCTGGACACTGAGGAAGCCCCCCCCAACGTTCTCGACTCTCGCTCTGGCTGAAGGAGGCCCATCAGTCTCACCACTCTGGCTTGGAAGTGGTGGCTGAGGTGCTCAGTGCCAATGCTTCACACAAGAGTTCAGCCACCCAGTGCAGAAACCAGATGAATGATCTCATTCCTGCCGCCATGGTAAGGCAACCATCTTATCACCCTAAACTCACACACTAACAAGGCCATTATACATTCACTGACATCTCACTCACTCCTAGCTCAAGGGACATCACCACTCACTCCCTCACATGCACCACACATCTCCATCTGGCCTCATCTCCTCTGGGGACTGCTTCCTCAGCCCTCACTTGCACAGATCTACATGTGCTCCTCCATACACACACCCCTTGGGATTCCCCCCTACTTAGTACAGCCCTCCCACTGCAGCCTCTTTCCTTGCCTTAGGCTATTGCGCCCCCTTCCCCAAGCAAGTCCTGGCTCTGCAGCCATTGAAAAGCCACCTCCGCCTTATGGCTGGTCTGGCAGGTAGAGACCTGTCTGCGAACCCCGCCCCCCCCCCCCGACTAAAGGTGATGTGGTGGTGCCTGTGAAGCATAACACGAATGACCATGAGTGCTACCGAAGAAAGGTAGGCAAACAAAACTTGAAGTCCCAAGCGAAGTGCAGCTCACCAGGTTTACGTCGCTTATGTACAGTTGTGAGGCGTGTTGGAGTGATCCCGGATGATCCAGCATTGGGCGGATGATTCTGGTGAGCAGGGCTTATAATTAGATGCAAACGTATTAAATTATATTCCCAATGTACGGGAGCAGGGAATGCAGCCCGCCATTGATGGGCCGAGTGGACGATTGCAAACTGTTTTCACGATGGCGTAAAATTGATTTTCGCCATATTTTCCGCTCACTCCAGCCATAACGCCCGACGCCAATGGTGGGGGGAGTGGGGGGGAATTTCTGGCCTATGTTTCTATGATGGTGTTCCTTAAAGTAAGGAAAGGTTTTGATAGGTAAATGTAAAGAAGGTCTTTCCATTCTTTGAAGAGATAAAACTAAAAGAATTACTTAATGGTTGTATTTATATATCATCTTTCATGACCACAAGACATCCAAAAGTGATTTGCAGCCAACGAAGTGCTTTTGAAACAAAGTTACTGTTGTAATATAGAAAATGAGGCAGTCAATTTGCACACAGCAGTCTCCACAAACAGCAATGTGATAATGACTGTATAATCTGTTTTCTTTAATTATGTTTTTGCGAACAAGGGACCATAAATACAAGGTAGTCACAAACAAATCCAATAAGAATTCAGGAGAAATTTATTTAGCTAGGACATGTTTGGATGGGACCTCAGTGCCACAAGGAATGTCTGTGGCGTAGGTGTGTTTAAGTGGAAGCTAGATAAACACAAGGGAGAAAGGAATGAAAAGTTATGCTGATAGGGTTAAATTAAATGGGCTGGGAAGAGGCCAGTGAGGAGCATAAACATAGGCATGAGCCAACGGGCCAAATAGCCTGATTCCCTGCTGTCCCTCTAAATATTTCTATATAATCTTTAAACCTCATAGTTTATGAAATTCACTGTTGGTTCTGCTGTTCACTGAAGCCCCAGATTCCCCATTGTTCTCACCGCACCGTTATCAGCTCACACTTCCAGCAAACTACTGTACAGTGAAAAACATTTTTGAGCTAAAGAATGGAAAATATAGTCTAACTAACTGCACCTCCCTGAGATGCCCTATTCCAGCAAGATCCATCCCATTAAGGCAGATCACTAAAAACCTGGTGAAAGAGACAAGCTTTAATGAGGGTTTTAACAGAAAAGGGAAAGGTGAAGAAATAAAGACAGAATTTCAGAGCTTAGGGCCTAGAAACTGATCAACTTTTGAATATTTACTGAACAGCGTGGGACAAAAGAGTACAGCAAGGCAGCCTGAATCAGTCCCCTGCCAAAACATCCTTAATCCAACATAATGTCATAGTCATTGAGACAGATCCCAAAAACAAACTGCAAATATGTTTCTCCTAACTCTAACTTCTTACTAACCTGCACAAAGGCTGCATCACCAATTTTCACATATATTTGTAGCACATTAATATAAGCATATATTTTGGTTAATAAAAGTATGATTTCCACAGGTAAATCTTGACAGGAGTGTTTCAGCATATGCATGATATGTACGTAAAATACTTACTTTATGTTTCTTTCAGAACTGAACATCTAAAAAACTCTCAAACTGTACATGTTGTATACAGATAGCAAATTCACAAAATATGCTTAAAATATGCTAAAAGGTTCCTGAGATACAGTGATTCCAATTGCATAAATTGCTTGAAATTAGCTGTAGGCTTTCTATAACTGATGCATATTTATGAAATATGACCTTTCTCTGACACTGACATTTTGATAGCAGAAAACAAGGTCTCATTAAATTGATGACATCATATTGCAGGCCAACATCCTCAAAGGCAAGTTCAATTTCAGTTAAAATTGCAGACAAGATAAAAAGGGAACTTTACCATTGTGTCTGCTGATGCTAACTTCAATTTCAGAATGTATAAAGTATGAAGTGGCTGGACATCACTTAAAAATGCAGCTTCTCAAAATTTAAATCATATCAGGGAGCTGATTTTCCTACATTTGTCCAAATAATGTTGGAAGAAATGGCACCACATACAAGAAAGACAGTACTAATCCTTTACCACCATTGGGCTGTTGAGTCACTCTGCCGTTGAATTTACTATGCAAAGGAGTGCCCTCGGGATCGGTGCGCTCAGATTTCATGCTCCAGTACATTTAGGGGCAAACTGCATCCCAGAAAAAACAGTGCACTACATGTTCCTGCTGTTATTTAAGTGCTGCCTGTCTTAAGTAACTGGATGATTCTGTTAAGCAAAGTTAGATTTTCAACATCAGAGATCATTGCAGAATGCTGCCCTCTTTTTTGCTCACTGCTGAATTTGACACACTTACCTGTCCCCTCTTTTGTAAAATAGCTTATTTGAAGACAGCCAAAAAGGAACAGCCGCAACCCCATTGGCAGCTCTTTCACCTGTTCCTTTCAAAATACCATCGACTTTCATTAGTAAAGTGCAGGAATCCTGCTTCCGGTGAGAAAGTCCACAGCATTGATATTTGGGGCCACACTGACCTGGGAGTCACAATTAGTGTTGTGCATGCCTGAGTGTGAGACTCATGGTCAGGCTGGAGTAGGTGACATCTTCTTTCATGAAGCAAAGGCATCTCATACGTTGCATTTTGTTGAGGTTGAGATCAGAGAAGTGCTGTCTGAATACTATGGCAATCCCCTGAGACCACTCAAGAATGAGCCAGACCATCTAGGAGGCAAGCAAGAAGTGTGCTACACCAAAAAGCTAGCAAAATCTCGCTTGCTTTAGACAAAGTGAACTTTGCAGATTCATAAAATATACCAAAACAATAACTAATGGTTTATCAGCAGACTGAAAGGGCACAATAGCAATGGGCCCTGGGGGTGGGATTGCAGGCCTCATTGGGGTAGCGGAGGATTGTGGGCCTTGAGTTGAGAAGAGCCCATGAGTCTTGGATTTGTGGGGGGGCCATGAATCTGAGAGGGGTGTGGGTCTCAGGTCAGGGTTGGAGGGGAGGGTAGGTGCTGTGGGTCACAGGGATAGTGTTGGAGACTTAGGATGATGGGACTAAGAGTCTGGAGGTTGGGTGCCAGCAATCTTAAGGAGGGAGTGGGGGGGAGTGATTTACTGTTAGTGATCTCAGTGGGGGGAAGAGTGATCTGGTGTTGATTCTGTTATTGTGTGTTTTCCTCAGATTCTTCCTCTAGAAGAGATCTTGCTGGTGGCAATGGTCTTTCATTCAAAACACCTTTATTTATATCACTGTTTATTAATAAGTTGTGGAACATTCGGACACTCATACAGTTACACTCTGAGGTGTTTCTCACTCATCTTCTTTCAGTGATGACATCATTATGACATAGTTCCTTACACAAATGATCAGCATCTATTATTAGAGTTAACCCTTTACTCTACATCTCCCCCTGAGTCTTTATCCCCATATTATTATATACACATCCTCCAACACCTCCCCCCAAAATCTTTGCTTTTAAAGTGAAAGCCTCTTTGGTGGTTTCAACAATCTTCCTGAGCGTGTGCAAATATCCTTTTGAGGTAGATGGGAATCCATTTGTTCCCGAGGTCAGCTCCTGGGGGTTGTCACGCCTGGTTTCCATAATTTGTGGTCTGTGGCTGCAATCTTCTCCTGAGATTCAGGGTGTGCAGCCCATTCTGTTAATGGTTTTCTGTCCATAGGAATCAAGGCAGGTCTGTTCCCTCAAATGATGCCTTGACCAGATACGATCTCGGTTACTATACTTCCCCATTACAGCACCTTCTTGTTGCTGGTCTCTAATCCACACTATCTTTTCCCTTTCAAGAGTGGAAAGGTTGTGAGCCCTGTGCCTCCGGTTAAAAGTACAGGCTTGACTTGCTCTGTAAGTTTCTTCCGTTTTTCTGTCCTGACCATGGTCTTCCACTGCGATATCTAGTATCAAAGTGGGGGGCAGGAAAGGAAGCTGAGTCCTTAACCTGAGGCCCATCAGCAGCTGAGCGAGGAATGCTTATTGTAAAAGAGCTACCAAGGAAGAATGGTATCTTTGAGCTCACTCGACTCAGCTGTCTCTGTACACCATTGCAGTAGGGTTTTGCTCCATGTGAGCTCCTGATGGGCCACAGGCAAAGAACTCAGCTTCCTTTCCAGCTGGGAGTCCTCAACATCAACTCTGGACCCGATGAAGTCTCATGGCATCAGGTCAAACATGGGCAAGGAAACCTCCTGCTGATTACCATTTGCCACGCAACCCTCAGCTGATGAATCAGTACTCCTCTGTGTTGAACAGCACTTGGAGAAAGCACCAAGGGTGTCAAGGGTGCAGAATGTACTCTGGGTGGGGGACTTCAATGTCCACCATCAAGGGTGGCTTGGTAGTACCACCTCAGACCAAGCTGGCTGAATCCTAAAGGACATAACTGTTAGACTGGCTCTGTGGCAGGTGTTGAGGGAACCAACAAGAGGGAAAAACATACTTGACCTCATCTTCAGCAGCCTTCCTGCCAGAGATGCATATGCCCATGACAGTACTGGTAAGGGGGACCACTGCACAGTCTTTGTGGAGAGGAAGTCCCGTCCTCACGTTGAGGATGTCCTCCATCGTGTTATGTGGACAACCACCGTGCTAAAAGGAATAGATTTCAGACATATCTAGCAGCTCAAGACTGGGCATCCATGAAGCGCTGTGTGACATCAACAGCAGCAGAATTGTACTCAAACACAATCTGTAACTTGACGGCTGTCATATCTCCCACTCTACCATTACCATCAAGCCACGGCATCAACCCTGGTTCAATGAACAATGCAGGGGTGGCATTCCAGGAGCATCACCAGGCATACCTAAAAATGACAACTTGCATGCCAAACAGCATAAGCAGCAAGTGATGGACAGAGCCAAGTGATCCCACAACCAACGGGTCAGACCTAACCTGTGAAATCCTGCCACATCATGAATGGGGGAGAAGGCTCCACAAATATCCCCATCCTCAATGATGGAGGAGCCCAGCACATCAGTGCAAAAGATAAGGCTGAAGCATCCGCAACAATCTTCAGCCAGAAATGCCAAGTGTAGGATCCATCTCGGCCTCCTCCGGCAGTCCCCAGGATCACAGATGTCAGTCTTCAGCCAATTCGATTCCTCTCTACGTGATATCTAGAAATGGCTGAAGGCACTGGATAATGCAATGGCTATGGGACCTGACAATATTCCGGGAAGACTTCAGCTCCCGAACTTACTGCACCCCTAGCCAAGTTGTTTCAGTAAAGCTACAACACTGCCATTTACCCAACGATGTGGAAAATTGCCCAGGTGTGTCCTGTACACAAAAAGCAGGACAAACCCAACCCGACCAATTATGGCCCCATCAGTCTATTCTCGGTCATCATTAAAGTGATGGAAGGGGTCATCAACAGTGCTATTAAGCAGCACTTGCTTACCAATTATCTGCTATTGATGCTCAGTTTGGGTTCCAACAGGGTCACTCAGATCCTAAGCCCATTACAGACTTGGTTCAAACATGGACAAAAGAGCTGAACTCCGGAGGTGAGACGAGAGTGACTGCACTTGACATCAAGGCATTTGACTGAGTGTGGCATCAAGAAGCCATAGCAAAACTGGGGCCAATGGAAATCAGGGGGAATCTCTCCACTAGTTGGAGTCATACCTAGCATAAAGGAACATGGTTGTGGTTGTTGGAGGTCAATCAACTCAGTTTCAGGGCATCACTGCAGGAGTTCCTCAGTGTAGTGCCCTCAGCCCACCCATCTTCAGCTGCTTCATCAATGACCTTCCTTCAGATCAGAAATGGGGATGTTTGATGATGACTGCACAATGTTCAGCACAATGCTTCAGATATTGAAGCAGTCCATATCCAAATGCAGCAAGACCTGGACAATGTCCAGGCTTGGGCTGACAAGTGGCAAGTAATATTCGCGCCTCACAAGTGCCAGGCAATGACCATCTACAAGAGAGAATCCAACCATCACCCCTTGATATTCAATCGCATTACCATCAGTAAATCCCCAACTATCAACATCCTGGGGCTTACCATTGATCAGAAACTGAACTGGACTACCCATATAAATACTGCAGCTACAAGACCAAGTCAGAGGCTAGGAATCCGATGGTGAATAACTCACCTCCTGACTTCCCAAAGTCTGTCCACCATCGACAAGACACAAGTCAAGAGTGTGACGGAATACCCTCCACTTCCCTGGATGAGTACAGCTCCAGCAACACTCAAGGAACTTGACATCATCCAGGACAAAACAGCCCGCTTGATTGGCACCCCATCCACAAAAAAATCACTCCCTCCACAACCGATGAACAGTGGCAGCAGTGTGTGCAAACTACAAGATGCACTACAGATATTTACCAAGACTCCTTCAGCAGCACCTTCTAAACCCAGGACCACCACTTTCTAGAAGGACAAGGGCAGCAGATAGATGGGAACACTACCACCTGGAAGTTACCCTCAAAGCCACTCACTATCCTGACTAGGAAATATAACACTGTTCCTTCACTGTCACTAGGTCAAAATCCTGGAACTCCATCTCTAACAACATTGTGGGTGTACTTACACATGACAGGGACTGCAGCTGAACCATTAGAAGGCAGCTCACCACCACCTTTTCTAGGGCAACTAGCGATGGGTAATAAATGCTGGCCTAATTAGCAATGACCACATCCCATTAATGAATAAAAAAACTCTTACTATCTGTTTTTATAATTATAGCTATTTTTCTCTCATACTCTAATTTCTCCTTCCTTATCAATCATTTAATCACTTGTTGCTGCCCTTCTGTCCAATCTTCTGGCCTGCTATTCATTTTTGCTTTGCTTTTTCTTTCAAGTTGATACTATTTTTAACTTCTCTAGTTAGCCATGGATGGTGTGTCCTTCCCTTTTTTTCTCACTGGAATGTATCTATTCTGAATATTGCAAAATATCTTCTTAAATGTCTGACACTGCATCTCTATTGACCCATCTCTTAACCTAATTTCACAGTTCAATTTAGCCAGCTCTGTCTTCGTGCCCTCATAATTGCAGTCATTTAAGATTAAAACATTTGTCTTGGACCCACTCCTCTCTCCCACAAATTGAATGTGAAATTCAATTATAGTATAATCACTTACCTAGGAATGCCTTCATATGAGGTCATTAATTAATCCTGTCTCATTGCACATTATCAGATCTGGTAAAGCTTGCTCTCTGGTTGGCTGTATAATATGTGGTTCTAAGAAACTGTCCCAAAAACACTCTATGAGCTTATCAACCAGGCTACCTTTGCCAATCTGTTATGTCCAATCTATATGTAGATTAAAATCACCAATGATTATCATTGTATCTTATTCACAAGCCCCAATTATTTATTCCTGAAGTCCCATCCTACAGTGTGGTTACTGTTAGGCAGCCTATTATCCACTCCCACAAGTGACTTCTTACCATTAGTATTTCTCATCTCTACCCAAACTGATTCTATATCTTGATTTCGAGAACTGAGGTCATCACTCTCTATTCTGGTATGGCCTACATGTGACTCCAGACCCACAGCCATGTGATTGAATCTTAAATGCCCTCTGAGCAAGGGCAGTTAGGGATGGGCAATAAATACTGGCCTAGCCAGCAAAACCCAAATCCCATGGACAAATTTTTAAACATTCTACAATTTCATTCTGAATTAACAGAGCTTCCCCCCACTGTTCCTAGCTTCCTATCCTTCCTAAGTGTCATAACTCCTTGAATATTCAGGTCCCAGTCTTTATCATCTTGCAGTTATGTCTCTGTAATGGCTATCAGGTCATACAAAGTAATTCCTATTTATGCTGTAAATTCATCTGTTTTGTTACGACTGCTACATGCATTCAGATACAGAGCCTTAAGTTCTATCTTTTTCCTAGTTTTGCAGCCGCTATCCTTATTGCTGGTGCACTCTTAGGTTTGTACACTCTGTCGCTTCCTGCTATGCTCTGATCACCATTTCCCTTATTCCTACCCAGCTCTTTTGCCTTATCTTCTCTATTCAGTTGATCTTAGGGGGTAGAGTGATCAGGTGTTGGTGATCTTGGAGGGGAGGGTGATCAGGTGTTGGTGATCTCAGGGGAGAGTGTGATTTGGCACTGGTGATCTCGGGGGGAGAGTGATCGGGTGTTGGTGATCTTGCGGGGGAGAGTGATCGAATGTTGGTGATTCCAGGGGGAGGGTGGTCAGGCGTTGGTGATCTTGGGTGGGGGGGGGCGGGGTGGTGAACAAGTGTTAGTGATCTTAGGGGAGAGAATGATTGGGTATTTGTGATCTTAATGGGGGAGAGTGATTAGATGGTAGTGATGTCAGGGGGAGGTAATCAGGTGCTGGTGATCTTGGGGGGAGAATGATCGGGTGTTGGTAATCTTGCAGAGAAGAGTGATCCGGTGTTGGTGATCTTAGGCGGGGAGTGATTGGATGTTGGGGATCTCAGGGGGAATAATCGGGTCTTGGTGATCTCAGCGGGGGGAGGATGATCAAGTGTTGGTAATCTTGAGATGGGAGTGATCGGGTGTTGGTGATCTTGGTGGGGAGGTTGGGTTTGTGACTGAATGTTAGTAGTCTCAGAGGAGAGTGGTCGGGTGTTGTTGATCTCAGTATGGGGGGATGATTGGTTGGTCAGATGTCAATGTTCTCAACGTGGGTGGGTGGGAAGGGCGGTTTAGAGAGAATTTGAGAGATCACAATCCAATGCCAGGACCTGGTGTTTGGGGTTACTGATCACATGGTCAGGAGCTGTGGGAAGGGGAGACAGTAAATTGGGAAAGCTTTTTTCAGTGCCATAGATGGTATGGGTTCTTTATTACCATTTACTTTTCTTGTATTATTTTCAAGCAGCTCAATGTGGTTTGTCTCCATTTCTAATCTTGTTTACCCTGTGATTGATTCTATGAAATCATCATTAATTGCTCTCTGGCTTGCTGAATGAATGCGCTGTCCAATGAGCAGATTGAAAGTTACCCCCCACCTATCCTGTCTTGATCACTGAGAGATTTTTTTGCTCTGTTTTGTGTGTGCTGGCAGAATTGAGCTCAGCAGTGATGCCCTACATGTTAAAAAAGCTTCCCAACTATGCATGCTCAAAATTTTACTTTTGCAAGCTTCTGGGCAGCTGTTGGTACTGACTGAATCATCTCAACAAGAAAGGGACTAATTGAAAATAAGTTGAATCATGACAATTGTAGGTGAGAGGCATGAGTTCAGTAAGAACAGGACAGTGAAAATACCAAAATTGCTCGCTGGAGGAGGAGAGTATAATGCAAGATATGTTATTATCTGACACACAGTGGGAACTTTTCTTTTTGGTTCCTGACCTTTCTGCAGATACAAACGTGCAAAGACTGGAAATGAGTTATAGAATCTGCAATACCCTTGTCACAAAAGCTGCAGCATGAAATTTTTTTCACATTGGGAAGGAAAATGATTGAGATCAAGTTCCAAGCTCAACGCCAGTTTGCAATTGTATTCACTCAAAGGGAGTTTCGTTTTTCCAGACATAATTCATTTGAGAGTAAAGTATAAAATGGGCTGAATTTTCGTTGGAGATCTCCTGCTTGTCTGACATAACTTTATTGGAGGGAATCCCAGAGAAGCAGTGCTTCCACCATTTTTCTGGGATTTCTGCAGCTCTTCCACTGAGGCTATGACAGGAGAAGCCCCAGAGAATCCAGTACTTTGTTTCCTGCTTTGTACAGCCACTGCGAAGTCAAGAGCCTAGACATTCCATGGCTCTACATCAATTCTTCAGGTGCGCTATATGCATTTACTCTGTAATATGGCAGGGTATGCACTCATAATGCACTAGAAGTGTTTCACCCAACATTCTGGATCAGGCTGCTCTGTAAGCATCAGGCTGCACACCAGAGCTATTCAAAACAATGAATAAAATATTAAAATTAGCATCTTATTCTTGTTGTGAGGACCCTTTTCCATCCTCCCCCAGTACCAGACTCAACACATGGTAAAATCAACCAGCAGCTCATGATGCTAACAGACAGGGAGGGCCATTCAGCACTGCTATTTAGAGGGCTCAGGCATTGCTTACAGGTTAGTTGCTGGTTTGTCATTGGTGAACAGGCAATCTTTGGCTTGTTTTCTGGCCATGAAAACTTCATTCTGACTTCTGAGAAAAAGATTTTGTAGGTAATGCACTACTTTTATCTGCCTTCAAAACATCTGAGTCTAGTCATGTGTGGTCTGGTAGGGAATGGACTGCAGTAGAGCTGCCCATGTGGAACTGGACGAGGAGGTGGAGAAGCAAATATGACAGGAGAGAGCAGGGGCAGTTTGCAGAAGAGGGAGGAAGAGGCCACGGTACAGGAGGCCATGCCTGCAGTGGTCTTCTGGAAGCACTTTCCCAATATGAAACCGAGAAATGTTTCAGCCGCTTTGGCTTCGGCAAAGAAGCTATAGCCAAGCTGCATCACCTACTAGCACCTCAACTTAACCATGTAACCAGAATCTCTGCCTGTGACTGTCATGATCACCATGGCCCTCAACATTTATGCCACAGTCTCTTTGCAGTAGGTGATATCAGCAACACCTACCAGTTTATAGTCATCCACTGTATGTGGAAGGTCACCAAGAATCTCTCCTCCAATCTGGCATCTTTCTCAGTAGAAAGAGAGTTCGGTCCCTCAACAGTCAACTGTTTGCAACGACAAGTTGTTCATCATGGGTGTCTGTGCTCAGTTCTGTGGCAATAGACAAGATTCATTTATTCTGTTTAAGTCCTGAACATGAAAATTGATTGACGGATAAATGTTTAATGTCAAAGCAATAGATGCATCTTGGAAGTTCATCGAGGATATGTCAGGCAGCTGTGGTGAGTGATCTGGACCTGGATGAGTGCAGCATTTCAGTGTGCATCAAGATCATCAGGTCCAACTGGCTAAACAGCACTAACAAAGGAACTGATGGACTTAGATGGCCTGAGGAGCAGGGCATCCAAGCATAATGAGAGAGGAGGGCAGATGCATTTCACATGGATCCAAGGCTACTTTCCTAGAATGTGCCCCCACAATTCTGCCCTATACATGACGTGCAAGGCTAATGTGATGCTTCGGAAACATTGATTGACTCTGGCCCAAAGATAGCTGTCATCGCAGTTTCCAGAACGTATTTGTTGCACCTTATCAGTCGATGCAATTCAGTGCAGCTAAACCAAAGCTGCATTCCTATGTCTGTGGCTGTCTTGTTTGTGCTGGCTCTTTGTAATAACAAAACAGCTTGTTCCACTCCCTAGCCTTTTCCCCATAGTTCTACAATTTTTTCTCTTCAGATGGCTATCCAGTTCCTTTTGAAAGCCACAATGGCATCTGCTTCCACCACACTCTCAGGAGTGCATTCCAAATCCTAACCACTCGCTGCATTAAAAGTTTTCCTCATGTCACCGTTGGTTCTTTTGCCATTCATCTCATATCAGTGTCCCATGATTCTTAATCCATCCAACAATGGGAACTGTTTCTCTCTATCTACTCAGTCTAGATCCCTTGTGATTTTGAACACTCCTATCAAATCTCCTTACAACCTCATCTGAGAAGAATAATCCCATCTTCTTCAATCTATTCATGTAACTGAATGCTTCATCCCTGCAACCATTCCGCACCCTCACATCCTTTCTAAAGTGTTGTTCCCAGAATTGGACACAATAATTTAGTTATTGATAAATGTTCATCATAACTTATCCACTATTCAAACGGCAAGTCCAAATCCAGCAGTAATTGGTTTGTGCAGAAGCCTTGAAGTCAACAAAAAAGTCCTTCAGCACCTGTCACACCACTCCCTATAGACTTTAGCAACATGAAACAACTATGGAAAGCATCAAACACTTCATACCAAAATCCAGAAGAAGTCAACCAGCAACTAACCTGAAAGTAGTTGAGTGTCCCTTTAAATAGCGGCGGTGGGATTTTTTTTATGTGTCCTTCCTGCTGCAGAACATGTGATGAGTTATGTGAAGTTAAGTTAAGGTGTTAGCTGGAGCACTGATCTCCAAAATAACCCCACTGGTGTCGAGTCAGCAATTGCACGCTCATTGGCATCATGATCTGCATACCATCGGCAGACGTTAGCTGCAGGTAGCCTGATGTTTTTGTTAAGATAGACCTGGCATGAATCATGCAAAGGTGCATGTATATGAAGCATATTGCATTTTTTCCCCCAAACTACACCCAAAGCAGCTGCTACTGAGGCAAATTTCAAGTTTTATGATTCTAAGTTTAGTCTTCAGGCATGAACCAGCACATTCTGACCTCAGCATAAAACCACAGTACAGTAAGCTAAATTATACACAAACCTGAAGCATCCTGGGAATGAGCAACTTAACCATTTCATTATTTCCAGCCACAGTATAAATATACAAGTTATTTATAAGTCAGGGAAAACAAAAACTTTCATCGTGTGAGACTAACCTACATCCTTAATCTATGTTTATATGTATAGAAAATTAAGGAATTTTACACTATCCTGTCAGTCTCCCCACCTTCTCAGTAATTACAAAGGAATATCAGTTTCAACTAACTTCTAGCCATTGTAAAATCTCTCAATGAAAGTATAAGACATGGTTTGAAATAACTTCTCATCTCAATGCAAACTTGATTTGCAGCATTATTGTTTCGATTCTTAAAAAAATCTGTTGTTCCAGAAATGGGGTGAAGGCTTCTCTTGGCATTCCGTGCTCCAGTCTACTGATGCAGGGCTAGTCATATCTTTAATCAGTCAAGGAAAATCTTCAAAGATCCCTGCTTCTCAGACACGCCTTGAAAGTCTTAATAGAGGGGGCTAGCAGTAGAAGGGACTTCCACTTCCTTTCAATGCAGTAGGAAGGTATCCCACTAGGCTGCTTGACAACAATGGGCATAGGTGGCAGTGTCAGGAAATTCATGCCCAAGAAATGGTTAGAAAATAGGAATAAGTTTACTGGCCTGATAGGATTGTTAAGTTAAGGTTTCTAACTGCTGTCTTGCATCACTCACTGCTTAACCTAATATTTTTTGAAGCATTACCACTCATAACCCTTCTACCTCCTCATTACCAGAATTATTCTCAATTCAATGCAGCACACTATCCCATTTGCCTCTGCTGCTCTGCATCTTCCATTCTCCATGCTATTATTGCCTTCATCTCCTCAGCCCTCCGCCAACATTTACACACTAACATCACGATTCTACCTTGACATGCACATCTTCAAAGCGCCTAAGGCACTTCTAATACTCTACCTTTTTCCTTGCAGGCCAAGTTGTTCATTAATAGAAGTATGAAGGTGAAGGAGGGAGGGGGGAGAGCACCCATTAAGTTGTCTTCCTAATTGAGGAGGTCAATATGTAGATCATGGCAAGTGTTAAGGCTTGAGGACCTGTAGGATTCTTGGCCATTTTAAACTCTGTCCATTCTCAATGAAAACTCACCTTCACACTAAGCATGATTTATGATCTCTGCTTATCCTTAACAATAAACGTTAATTCTTGTCCATCTCTTCCCTTTCAAGACAAGGCAATATGCCCAGATGCTGAAGAGCTGAAAGAGGATATTACATTCATGATCAGACAGCTTTGCTCAATCTTACTTTAGCAAACACCATAAAATATTTAGACTATAATAGCACAGAAATTTGATCCATTGTGCTTTTGCCAGCTCTTTGAAAGAGTTGTCCGATTTAGTCCCATGCCAAAGTTTTAACCCCTTTATCCTACAAATGACTTCTCTTCAAATGGATGTCCAATTATCCTTTGAACATTCCGATGGAATGTGATTCCACCACCCATTCAAGTAGCATTTCAGATCATAACAACCCTTTTTGTCAAAAAAAATCCTAATTCTCTCCCTCGTTCTTTTGCCAATTATTTTAAATCTGAAACTTCAACCCACTTGCCAGAGGAAACAACTTTTTCCTACTTCCTGTACCAAAACCTCTCAAAATTTTGGTTACCTCTATTAGATCTTCCCTTAACCTTCTCTTTCTATGGAGAACAATCCCAGGTTCTCCAAATAACTGAAGAACCTCATACTATCCTTCTAGTAAATCTCCTCTATATCCTCTCCAAGGCCTAGACATCTACTTGCACATTCTTAACCACATCATCAACTTGCCCTGCTATCTCCAAGGATTTGTGGATATACACCGACAGGTTCCTCTGCAGCCCCCTCAAAATAATACCATTTGATTACATTGTCTCCCCATTTTGTATCTTCTGTATCACTTTAATTTAAGCCACATTAAATTACATCTGCCATGTGTCCGCCCATTTCATTAGTCTATGCCCTCCTGCTCTGAAGAAGGGTCATACGGACTCGAAGCGTTAACTTTGTTTTCCTCTCTCCGCAGATGTTGTCAGACCTCCTGAGTTTTTCCAGCATTTTCTGTTTTTATGTCCTCCTGAAGTCTGTTACTATCCTCCTTACTATTTAGTACGTTGCCAAGTTTTATATCATCTACAAACTTGGAAATTGTTCTCCCTATACCCAAGTCCAGGTCATTTATATATAAAATAAGAAAATTAATGGTCATAATACTTATCCCTAAAGTGTTCTACTGCATACTTCTGTAAATCATAAAATCATAATTCAACACTACTCTCAGCTCAGACACTGGCACAGAATACTTTAATGGATACATTAGATGGTTCTGCACACGGAGACTCACTGATCATAACTGCATAGGAGAATGGAAAGTGGGTTCTGATGAACAAGAAACCACTTTCCCTCGGGTGAGCTTGTAGCAGAGCCCTGCTGTAGAGGGCAGAGATGAAGATTTCAAGGGCACAGCTTATATTATCTTCTCATTGATGTTGAAGGTGTTGCCTAGAGTGCTTTCTGCCTCCTGGGGGGCAATAGGATCTCCCTTATCCTATACACTGTCTACACTCAACTTGGCATCAGGGAGCCTGGGTACTCTGTCTGGACACCTTGCAACCAATTTAGTTCTTTGACACACAAACAGAAAATGCTGGAAAAACCCAGCAGGCCTAACAGCATCTGTGGAGAGAAAACAAAACAGAGTTAATGTTTCGAATCTGTATGACACTTTTTCAGAGCTAAAGAGAAGTAAAATGTGATGACATTTATACTGTTTCGGGGTGAAGCAGGTGAAGCTGGATAGAAGGCCATGGTGAGGCGCTGTTCCTCCAGTTTGCATTGGGCTTTACTGGAACATTGCATCATGCTAAGGATGAACATATGGAGGTAAAGGAGAGATTGCCAGAGATGTCATGAACAAAAGGACAAAGGAGTGTTAGTGATAGTGGTACTGGCTAAAGGAGGTGCTGATGGTGGCATTAAGGTCAGAAATCAGAATGTTATTATAGCAGGACAAGGTTAAGCACTCTGGGAAGAACAACATGAACAAGTGACAGATGGCCCTTGTGGGGATGGGGTGGGGGGATGGGACTGTGGTGGGAAAAAAGATTGAAAATAGGATAAAAGGTGGGGATAAAACAATGAATGAAAATAAATAAAAATAAAAATAAGTGGATAAAAAATAAGAATGAAAAAATGAAAAAATTAACTTTAAAAAATTAAGGTGAATATTGGAGAAAGGGGATGAAAAAGATGAGGATGGAGGAGAGAGCTCAATATTCAGTCCGGAAGGCTGTAAAGTGTCTAATCGGAAGATGAGGCACTGTTCCCCCAGCTTACGTTGAGTTTCACTGGAACATTGCAGCAGGTCAAGGATGGACATGTGGGCATGAGAATAGGATGGGGTGTTGAACTGGCAAGCAATAGGAAGGTCTGGGTCATGCTTGTGGACAGATAGAAGGTGTTCCTCAGTTTCATACCCTTACGCCCTCACCTCAATGAATTCCAGACTCGGCATGATGCTGAACTCTTCTTCCGCCGCCTTTGTCTCTGGGCTCGCTTCTTTGGGCAGGAGTCCACCTCCCCATTGTATGGATCCTTTCACCCACCTCCAGTATTCTCCTTCCACCTGGGCCCCTCCATCTAGCCTCTTACCTGGTCTTGATCTTTTCATTAAGAACTGTGGGCGTGACATCAACTGTCTCAAATTCTCTGCTCCTCTCACCAACTCTACCTGTCTCCTTCTGAACTTGCTGCATTCCATTCTCTCAGGTCCAACCCTGACTTTGTTATCAAACTTGCTGACAATGGTGGTGCTATTGTTGCCTGGCGCACTGACCTCTACCTCACAGAGGCTGAGCACTAACTCTCAGACACTTCCTCTTACCTCCCCCTGGACCATGACCCCACCACTGAACATCAAGCCATTGTTTCCAGGACTGTCACTGACCTCATCTCCTCTGGAGTTCTTCCCTCCACATGACCCACTGTCTCCCAACACTTCACAGCCCACTTCTACCTCCTCCCCAAAATCCACACACAGGGGTGTCCTGATAGCCTGATTGTGTCAACCTGTTCCTGCCCCACGGAACTCATTTCTTCCTATCTTGACTCTGTTCTCTCTCCCCTTGTCCAGTTTCTTCCCACTTTCATCCACGATTCCTCTGATGCCGTATGTCACATCAGCAATTTCCAGTTCCCTGTCCCTAACCACATCCTCTTTACCATGGACAGCCAATCCCTCTACACCTTCATCCCCCACCAGGATGGTCTGAGGGCTCTCCGCTTCTTCCTTGAACAGAGGCTCGAACAATCCCCATCCATCACTACTCTCCGCCATCCGGCTGAACATGTTCTTTCATTGAACAATTTCTCCTTAAACTTGTCTCACTTCCTCCAAATAAAAGGTGTGGCTATGGGTACCTGCATGGGGTCCAGTTATGCCTGTCTCTTTATGGGGTATGTGGAACATTCCTTGTTCCAGTCTAGTCAGGCCCCCTCCCACAGCTCTTTTTCGGTACATTGATGACTGTTTCAGTGCCACTTCATGCTTTTGTCTGGATCTGGAAAAATTCATCAATTTTGCTTCCAATTTCCACCCCTCCATCACCTGCACATGATCCATCTCTGACACCTCCCTTCCCTTCCTTGACTGCTCTGTCTCAATTTCTGATGATAGACTGTCCACCAATATTTACTACAAGCTACCTCAACACCTCATCCCTCTCCCACTGCACCTTCCCATGCAATCACACAAAGCACAACACCTGCCCCTTTACCTCCTCCCTCCTCAACTCCCAAACACTCCTTTCAGGTGAAGCAGCATTTCACCTGCAGCTCCTTCAATTTGGTTTACTGCACTTGCTACTCCCATTGCAGTCTCCTCTACATTGGAGAGACCAAATGCAGATTGGGTGGCCGCTTTGTGGAACACCTTCTGTACAAGATTCCCACAGCTACCTCGACTACAGCTCCTCACACCCTGTTTCCTATAAGTACTCCATCCCATTCACTCAGTTCCTTTGCCTCCATCGCATCTGTTCCGATGATGCCAATTCCCAAAATGATGCTTCTGACATGTCTTCCTTCTTCCTTAACCAAGGTTTCCCACCCACTGTGGTTGACAGGGCCCTCAACCGTATCTGACCCATCTCCCATGCCTCTGCCCTCACACCTTCCTCTCCCTCCCAGACCCATAATAGGGACCCCCTTGTCCTCACTTTTTACCCCACCAGCCTCCACATTCAAAGGATCATCCTCTGTCACTTCCGCCAACTCCAGCATGATGCCACCACTAAATCTTACTTTCACCTCCCCTGTTGGCATTCCGTAGGGACTGTTACCTCTGGGACACCCTGGTCCACTCCTCCATCACCCCCAACACCTCATCCCTCTCCCACTGCACCTTCCCATGCAATCACACAAAGCACAACACCTGCCCCTTTACCTCCTCCCTCCTCAACTCCCAAACACTCCTTTCAGGTGAAGCAGCATTTCACCTGCAGCTCCTTCAATTTGGTTTACTGCACTTGCTACTCCCATTGCAGTCTCCTCTACATTGGAGAGACCAAACGCAGATTGGGTGGCCGCTTTGTGGAACACCTTCTGTCTATTCGCAAGCATGACCTAGACCTCCCTGTTGCTAGCCAGTTCAACACCCCATCCTGTTCTCATGCCCTCATGTCCATCCTTGGCCTGCTGCACTGTTCCAGTGAAGCCCAACACAAATTTGAGGAACAGCACCTCATCTTCCAATTAGGCACTTTACAGCCTTCAGGACTTAACTTTGAGTTCAACAACTTCAGACCATGAACTCTCTCCTCCATCCTCACCCTCTTTTTTAATCATTTTTTCCAATATTCACCTTCAGTTTTTAAAGTTAAATCTTTTCATTTCTTCATTCTTATTTTTTATCCACTTATTTTTATTTTTATTTATTTATTTTCATTTTTATTCATTGTTTTATCCCCACCTTTTACCCTATTTTCAACCTTTTTTCATACAACAGTCCCCTCCCCCACCCTACCCTCACAAAGGCCATCTGTCACTTGTTCATGTTGTTCTTTCCAGAGTGCTTACCCTTGTCCTGCTATTATAACATTCTGCTTTCCGACCTTAATGCCACCATCACCACTTCCTTTAACCAGTACCTCTATCATTAACACCCCTTTGTCCTTTTGTCCTTGACATCTCCGGCAATCACTCCTTTGTTTCCACCTATCACTGGCCTTCTATCCAGCTTCACCTGCTCCACCCCCCTTAAACAGTATAAATTTCATCACATTTTACTTCTCTTTATCTCTGAAGAAGAGTCATACGGACTTGAAATATTTTTTTTTTTCTTTCCACAGATGCTGTTGGACCTGTTGAGTTTTTCCAGCATGTTCTGTTTTTGTTTCAGACTTCCAGCATCCACAATATTTTGCTTTTATCTTCCTTCTTTGACCATGTTTCCTTCTGTCTACAGCTAGAGTGCATTTCCCTTTTAATTGTTGCTAGCTATCATTTGTTGTTGTTAAGAAGTATCCGATTTTGTTCAGCTAAACGTTCAGCCAAATATTTTAATAAGGGAATAGTAGGGATTTACCATGCTTCCTATGGAACCACATAAGCAAGTGCATGTCCATTTTTGGGCACTATGGTATTTTTAGGCAAAGTATTCCAGTGAAACGTATGGCTTGTTTTTGTTCTCCTATCGCGCTGACTTTGATGGAAAACCAACTTATCACGGTACAACTGACACATGTTCCATAACAGTTCTTACACAGATCTAACTGAGGTAGGCATCAATTAGTCTTTATCAGCTTGCAAGTTTTCTGCATCAATCAGCTAATTAACAATCCTATGCCTTGCATAGACATCTGAGCTTGTCGTAAACATTTGAACATTAACATCAATCTAAATAGGTGCAGAACACTGAAATTTTCTAGAATTTGTCAATACTATGTTCTGAAATACCTGACACAATGTTTTACTTCAAACAGCAGCATTTAGTTGTGTTGCTTGGATCACTACTTCAGAAGATTTGTCTTCACGCTCAGGTTTCAAGTGCTGGATTTAGTGTTTAATTCTCAACCGACCAACGTTTTTTTATTTGACCAATGGATGTGCGAGTGGAACAGGTTTCAGTTCAGAAATGTCCCATGATAAAAAGCATGATAACACTTTATATTTCTGAAAGCTCTAATTTTTCAAAATACCAATAAGTATCTCACCTGGTTTAACACTCAACATAATGATAAACCAGCTTGAAGCTGTGCTCATGAAAATTAAAAGAAGAAGGATGATGCATTTATAAAATGCCATTCACATTTTTGGATGTCCCAAAGTACCGTGCAGCCAAATGGTTTAATCTTGAAGTGTAGTCACTGTTGCTTCATAAGCAAACACGACAACTCAATTTGCATATATTAGGGTCCCCCAAACATTAATGAGATGAACGACTAGATAATCCACTTGGTGATCTTGATTAATGGATAAACATTGGCTTAAGACACCAGGAAGAACTCCCCTGCTCTTCTTCATATAGTGCTGTGGTATCTGAGAGGGGAGGTGGAGACTTGGTTTAACACCACATGCAAAAATGTCATCTCCAACAATGATTAATTTAACTAATAACTATAATTTTGATCACAGAATGTATTCAATTGCAATATTTAATTTGAAATCTGAGTTGTCATTTTTTTTTTGCAAAACACCTCAAAAATGTATGGTGCTGTGACAAAAATAAAGCTAACATGCAGAAGTGCCAGGTTACTCCTTATGCCACAATTCAATACCAATAAATCATTACAGAAATCTGACTAAGCAATGTGAAAATTAAGAAAAAAAATTAAGTGGATATACTTTTAACAGGAGATGCTTTAAAGGTTTCTTAGGTCCTAACAATGTACTCAGCCCATTTGACAAACCTACCTGTGAAATCTGTCCCTTCCTTCTTTCCTTCCTTCCAGGGCAAAACAAAGCCTCCAGTTTTAAAGAATTGAAAGCTGGTCCACCATCCAACCTGTGATAAATTCAGAAACTTCCTATATATGCAACAGATTGAAAGAGAAAGAAATACCGCAATTGTAGAAAATTGGAGCAACGATGCCAGCAAATCCAAAGTAAATAACAATTGAGGTTTAGGATTTCCGAAACGATTTGCACTTCCACAGAAATTTTCTTCAAATCAGATTGTACAATAGAATCTATCAGAAAAAAAATAATATTTATAGTGTGTGTCCATTCTAGAACAATGTGCACTGTACATATTTTAATGAATATCTTTAGGTCTAACATTACTAATGAATCCCCAAAGATAATTACAGATCAACAGCTACTATTGTGTGCTGGCATTTACAGGTGTCTTGAGTCTTCATTTAAGATTTGCAGTTCACTACCAACACAATTTTGACAGCCAGCACAGAGATTTATTGCACACACTATGCTGTTTGGGGCTGAGCAGCAGTGTCCTGGTCTCCAAGGATGCATTCTGATAGATGATGTTTCAAGTAAGGACACTGAATTTTGTTATTCTCAGCAGCTTCTTGAATAGTAATGAAGCTCTTCAAACTGCAGGTTAGATACGGTTTGGAAATAATACACAAAGCACACCTTCTGCTGTGTAGGATTCATTTCCCTCGGCAATTAGGGATTCTGTTTGAGTAACAATAAAACAGTGTAATTATATGTAGACATTTAAAATTACCCCTGCTCTCTAGCATATGCCTTTCCATTTACTTGGCATAAGGAGGTGTTCCAATGGTATGAGCTCAAGGAGGTAGCACATGCTTTACAAGTCAACTATGAAGATTAAACACAGACATTTTGTAAATGTGAAGAAAAAGGAATGGAAAGCAGCTGGTGGGAAAATAAAATTACGCCAAGACAACCATTATAAAAGTCAGTCTGGGTCTTCAGTTTTGCATTCTATCTGGTGAATTTTTATTGCTTGGATTAAATTAGGTTTGGAGCCATATTCAAATTGAACTTTGAATTGAGGCATATTTCAATCAACTGTGCTTCAGCTCCCATTCTTTCCTAGCTTTTGGGAAAACTAGCAAGTAAATCAAATCCAGATCTTCAACAATGTACTAATCATCTTCTGACATGTGGTCCTCAGGTGAAGATTGCTGAATTTTCTAGCAAAATGATATATGTATTTTAAGAGTAAATGTATGCATTGTTTAATGCAAATTCCTCAGTCCTTAAGAGGGGAATGACAAAATATATAGTTGTCAGTGGAAGAGAATCACTGAAAAGAAAAAGTTAAACTCTTGGTTGACGTGCACAAGCAAGGATTGATTTTAGTGAAAATGACACAAAGACAGGAACCTTCATTTTATCTCTACTTACCCAATAGGAATGGGATTGGCAGGTGGTTAGAGTAACGGCAAAATATTTACTGATGCATTCCTGATCCTCTCCTGCCCACTGCCATTTTAAACACACCTTTTGCGGAAGAGGCCAAGGCTGTCACCACAGGCAGGTAGGCAGGTGACATGCGAATACATTTAAATTGGGATAATTTTATTCCTAACCTTTTGGACACTAGGGGAATCCAGGGATATATTGGAAGTGGGCTCCAATTGTAATAGAGAGGAGGAGAGATTTTCGGATATGGGAATGGATATTGATCACAGAGTTAATTGAGGGAGGGGTGGATGCTTAGTAGTTCTGATTGCGGGGTTGTCCCAATCGTAGGGTTGCTTCCGATCACAGAAGTGAATCTGATTGTAGGGAGATTCTGAACACAATACAACAGGGTAGCAAATGGTGGTCAGAGGGGCAGATGGTACTTGGGAGAGGGGAGACCTGATAATGATGAAAGGATGGTTGCGATGGTGCCAGAGAGCAGATGGCAGTTAGCAAGCCTGGTGGTAGTCAGGGGGATTCTATGGCGATTGGATGGGACAGCAGACAGATCACTGGGGTGGTGCACAGACATCCTCTGCATGCATCCCTTGCATCGCCTCTTCGAGCAGGATCTCTCTGTTCATCGCTTCTGTCCTGTGAAGTGGCATGTGGCTGAAGAGAAGGCAGTTGATGCTGCTGCTGGTGGCATTGCTCCTGCTGCTCCTGGTGCTGTTGGTCTTAGTATTGCTGCTACACTTCTTTCTCATTAGAGGTCCAAGCTAAAGCTCCCTAAGTTAGTCCCATGCTGCAGGGAAGGCTGACAGCAGGGAAGTTCAGATCAAGGTGAGTGACCCCAGGGTAGGTGAAAACGCTTCCAAAAAGTTGTAAATCACCTATGAAGTAATGAGATCAGGCTGTCAGAACAAGTGCTATGAGCACAAGCCTTTCCCACAGGAAGGTGTGATAAAGTGGAGTGCTATGTACCTTTAAGAGAATGTAGTTAGTTGACCATGTGACTGTGATGATCAATTGATACATAACCAAAAACATAAAAGAAGGAAAGCAGCTTTGCAATTTCACTGTTTAAAGGCTTTCCAGCCTGGCAATTTTATTGATCAAAGTGCTTTAACTTTGTTTACCTTTGCGAGTTTCACACCGCTGAGGAAATCCGTTCACTGGCTGTTAAAGCCAGAATTCAGGGATAAAGACTTAATTGATCGATCATTTAAATATTTAAGTTCCTGATTCATAACTCCATGAAGCTTTCCATGTGCCTCCATCTGCATGCCAATAAATCCCGGAAGCAGGTGAGGTCATATTGGGTTTCTGACATCTTGGCACTTTGCCGGACTTTGCTCCCTTGCCTGCCCCCAGACTCGCAAAGCCCCTTGACAGTTAAAATTCTGCCCATGAATGCAGCCTAAAAGTACTCTCCAACTATCAGAGACATCATTTGAAAAGATCATTCCACAGAGAGGTTTTTCTAAATTCTTTTCTTATCTTTTGAAACCATGTTGATATTTACTTTTTAACTGAAAACAGTTGTAAAATGTGAACTACACCTCTAATTCATAAAAACAGTTCAGGCACATGATGTCAGACATAGCATTGAGCGTAATGTTACTTTCCTACAGTAGCTTTAATCGGAACTTCAAAGGAAATCAATTCGGGCAAATTTGTTCTTCTCCTTTAGGATAGATACAAAGTATACAAATTGCTTTAGTTTCTAGTAGCCCCTGAAGAAAATGAAAATTTTATTTTTAATGTAAATCAACATATATAATGTGGCTTCTCCAAATTGATTTTTAAACGTCAGACTCCAATTATTTTAAACAGAGTGGGGATCTCAGATATTGCACATTACATCCACAAGAATTAGGCACGTCAGCATCTGATAATGCAAACCTGAGGCATGGACAGGGCATGAGAGCAGGAGGAATAAAGTAGGCCATTAAAGGGATCTCAACATTTGTGTAAAAAAAAGTGTGGCCTCGGGTGATCTGAATCAATCCAATAAACATCAAAATATTTATTTCAGCTACACACATCGTTGTTACATTAGTATTGCTGAAAAAATAGACAATTTTTGTCAAAACTTTTCGTCATGCACTCATCAGGACAATTCACAAGAAAATATCAATGTCACAGGAAACAACATATTTATACTGTATGAGAAGAAAGTGCTGATTGGTTGGCAAGTGGACTCTGATTGGTAGGGTGTTGCCATGGAGAACGCACAAGTAGATGGTGACTGCAGTTAACTGCCAAGTATTGTTTGAAATTTAATCCAGGAAGTTTGATTCTGATTGGCAAGACATTACCTTGGGGAATGAACAGTGAATAGCTATCACTTACTTTGTTTAGCTGAAACAGGCACAATGTATGTGCGTATTATTTCTATCTGCAAAGAACAGGGCCCTGTGTATTAATATATGTAGCTTCCAGTATACACAAATGCACCACATTGCAAGCCCGAGTGACAGTCGTAAATTGGTTGTCAGTGTAATTCTTAGCACACTGAAGATTATTTAACAAATGTCCAGCCGCAGAATCACATCTAATGTTGGACATTGTGTTTTGAGTTTTGCAAGCAGGGGCTGGTTGAGTACGGTCCCTGCCTGTTGTGGACAGCAAGGGGGACATGTTGTTTGATGCGACCCTCCAGTCTTTGAGACGTATGGCCTTCATACCTAGCATTACACTGGCACTGACTGGAACTACGCAACTGTTGTTATGTTGCTATCCCTTTCAGAGATTTTTTGGATAGAAGCTTGTGATTTCTATCTTTCTTACAGTACCTCAGCTTCAAGCAATTTGATATGGGTGATGTAGAACAGCATCTTACAGAACCCGATGAGGGGCTCATTTTATTGTGGCATTACTGGAGAGGAGTCTGTTTTATTGCTGCTCCATCATGGTTTCCAAGAGGATTTAATAATTCAGAACAAACTGATGAAAAAAAGGTTACCCTAACCACTATTAAATCGAGAGAATGTCCAAGACACTGATTAGAAACCATTGACTTTGTGATCCAGGAAGGAGAATATCATTTGGTTCTGCCCAAAAATATTATGAAGAGACGGTTATCTCCATGATTTATTCCAGTTGTGAACACATGGTGTGTATCTTCTTGAAGAAACAAAGGCTACTGTATTATTTTTCAGTATTTTACATGGGCAATTTAGAAAGGAAACCTTTTTCTGAGCAAGAACAATTGCCATTCTATTTTTCCATTGGACTCACTCAGATGTAGGATTAAATTTCAGCAAGACTAAAGAGATCAGTGGAGAAGTCATAGCCAAAGTTGTACCCAGTACTTTGCCTTAACAATAACATATATTATGCATTTAATGCATATTAAGTCCTGATGCATAGAAAACACATTAAATTGGGCTCAAAGTCATCTGCAGATCCTGCTGTTTCACTGATGGGTTGCTTTTCTCTTTTGATATACCGACTACAAATTGGATGAGATTAAATCAGGAGGTAAATTATATCTTTCCTTCTGCAATTTTAATGGAAGGTCTGTTGAAACGCAACTTGTATTTTAAAATTATGGGCAGAATTATCAGTTTGGCAGGCAGGTGCATTCAGCAAGCCTGGGATCTTCCAGGAAACAGGCCGCCGCCTACGATCGACCCCCAACCACGATTAAATGCTGGCCGGCCAATTAAGGCCCGTCAAGCATGAAACGCGGCTCCCACTGGTTGGGAAAGGCTGGGCAGTGCCTGCCGGGTGCCGGGTGCAAGGGCGACCCGGCGGTTGGTTTAAAAATGGGCAGCCATTTGAAGGCTGCCACAGAAGAACATCTCTTCTGTACCTTCAACATTCAAGTTATGGAGTCAAGTGTGGCTGGAGATGCCAGGCAGGAGGGCAGGTTGGGTGGGCACTTGGCCTCCCCCGCTTTTTGGATGAGTGCCTTGTTGTCCTCCTGGAAGAGGTGTCTACCAGGATGGACACCCTTGTCCCGAGAGATAGGAGGAGGCCACTGCACCTCATAATGAGGACATGGGAGGAGGTTGCAGTGCTGTTTAGCAGCCAGAACGTGGTGCAGCAGACATGGAATGCAGTGCCGGAAGAGGTTTACTGACCTGCTACGCTCAGGAAGGGTGAATACGTGTTGGCATGGATCAATGTGCTGAAATGTTAAGTTGTGGCCATCCTCCCATGGACCTCAGGGGTGTGAGAGCCTAAGTGCCAACTATCAATGACACCAGGACAGGCCAAGGAGGTGAGCAGGACTCCCTGCTACTGCTGACCAGGTTTGAGCAGGAACCCCAGAGCTAGAGAGCTGACAGGCCCCACATGTAACAGGGCGTGAAGAGGTAGGGGTGCCAGATGAAGGTAAGAGTGCAGTGCACAGAGGTGAGAGTTTCAGATTGCGTAACCATTCTAGTGTGGTCTCTTCATTGATAGCAGCCTTGAACCAGGAGTCCTCATTGATCATTGAAAGATTATGGCATCATGATGCAGATCTCCGTTGTCTCACCAGGGTGCCTGGCATGCATAGTGTCAGTGTGATGACTTTAACTAATGACATGTGATTGTTCTCCCTTAGGTTTGCTAGCATGCTCTCACTTTCTGGACCCTGAAGGGCCACCCCTGATGCTGGAGGACCACCAGGCTTCATTTGTATCGGTGTCACACCCACTCTCTGAAACAGGCACCAGTGCAGATACCAGCACCTCAGTGGGCGTTAGATCGGCAGCTAGAATGTCGGTAAACATTGGTGAGGGCACTTCACATTCACTTGAGGTGCAGGCGGAGGCAGAGAATGCCCAGGGCTCTGGAAAATGGAGGGCTGCAGGGAACAAAGACGATGCTCAGTTAAAACACTTGGAAACGTAAATTAGAGGTACCATGAACACAAGATGGATGATTCATGGGTAATTTTCTGTTCATTCGTGTTTATTTGTCTGCTCATTTGGACATCAACGCCAGTAATGGTAATGTCATTATGCAATCAATGTGACAATAACATTAAATTTGTTTTTGTTCTGATGACCTGAGTATGCTTCACCTTTTATTTTTCTGGTGCAGGGCATGCTAGTGAGTGTATCTAAACTTTACTGCACAGGCACTGAGTGGACTTTGTGTTCAAATGAAAGGGTCATTTCAGATATCCGGGATGGAGGTGGCAGCCCTGGCATGAGGTGGGAGCAGATCTTTAGCAGCCTAGCTAAATGAGCGTTGGATCAAAGCACCGCTGGTGTCCCTGCGTTCTTGCAAATTCCTCCTTACTAACATCTGGGGAGAGTTGTCTCACAGACTAGGCAAACAACAGCCTGATACAGTCATGCTCACGGAATCATATCTTAAAGATAATATCCCAGACACCACCATCACCATCCTTGGGTATGTCCTGTCCCACTGGCAGGACAGACCCAGCAGAAGTGGCAGCACAATGGTATACAGTCAGGAGGAAGTTGCCCTGGGAGTTCTCAACATCGACTCTGGACCCCATGAAGTCTCACAGCATCAGATCAAACATGGGAAAGTAAACCTCCTGCTGGTTATCACGTGCCGCCTCCCTCAGCTGATGAATCAGTACTCCTCCATGTTGAACATCACTTGGAGGAAGCACTGAGGGTGGCAAGGGTGCAGAATGTACTCTGGGTGGGGGACTTCAATGTCCATCACCAAGAGTGGCTCAGTAGCACCACCACTGAACTGACCGAGCTAGCTGGCAGGTGGTGAGGGAACCGACAAGAGGGAGAAACATACTTGACCTTATACTCACCAACCTGCCTGCTGCAGCTGCATCTTCCCAGGCAGTATCAGTAGGAGTGATGACCGCACAGTTGTTTTGGAGACTAAGACCCACCTTCAAATTGAGGAAGCCCTCCATTGTGCTTTGTAGCACTAGCACTGTGTTAAATGGGATAGATTTCAAACAGATCTATCAACTTAATACTGGGCATCCATGAAGCCTGTAGGCCATCAGCAGCAGCAGAATTGTGCTTGAATACAATCTATAACCTTAAGGCCTGGCATATCCCTCACTTGACTATTACCATCAAGCCAGGGAATCAACCCTGATTCAATGAAGAGTGCAGGAGGACATGTCAGGAGCAGCAGCAGGCATAACTAAAAATGAGGTGTAAACCTGGTGAAGCTATAACACAGGACTACTTGTGTGCCAAACAGCATAAGCAGCAAGTGATAGATAGAGCTAGGTGACACCACAACCAACAGATCAGATCTAACCTCTGCAGTCCTTCCACATCCAGTCGTGAATGGTAGTGGACAATTAAACAACTCACTAGAGGAGGAGACTCCACAAATATCCCCATCCTCAATAAGGGAGGAGCCCAGCACATCATTGCAAAAGAAAAGGTTGAAGCATTTGCTATAACCTTCAGCCAGAAGTGTCGAGTGGATGATCCATCTCGGCCTCCTCTGGAGGTCCCCAGCATCACAGGTGCCAGTCTTCAGCCAATTTAATTCACACCTTGTGATATCAAGAAACGGTTGAAGGCACTGGATATGGCAAAGGCTATCTGCCTGACAATATTCTGGCAATTGATACTGAAGATTTGCGCTCCAGAAATTGCCAGACATCTAGCCAAGCTGTTCCAGTACAGCTACAGCACTGGCATTTACCCGGCCTTGTGGAAAATTGCCCAGGTATGTCCTGTAAACAAAAAGCAGGACAAATCTAACCTGGGAAATTACCGTCCCATCAGCCTACTCTTGATCATCAGTAAAGTACTGGAAGGAGTCATCAACAGTGGCACTTGCTTCCCAATAACCTGCTCACTGATGCCCGGTTTGGGTTCCAATGGGGTCACTCAGCTCCTGACCTCATTACAGCCTTGGTTCAAACATGAGCAAAAGAGCTAAACTCCAGAGGTGTGGTAAGAGTGACTGCCCTTGACATCAAGGCAGCATTTGACCAAGAATGGCACTGAGGAGCCCCAGCAAAACTGGAGTCAATGGGAATCGGAAGGAAAACCCTCCGCTAGTTGGAGTCATACCTAGCACAAAGGAGGATGGTTATGGTTGTTGGAGGTCAATCATCTCAGCTCCAGGTCATCACTGAAGGAGTACCTCAGGGTAGTGTCCTCAGCTCAACCATCTTCCATCCATTTAAGTTCAGAAGTGGGGATATTTGCTGATGATTGCACAATGTTCAGCACCATTTGCAATTCCTCAGATCCTGGAACAGTCCATGTCCAAATGCAGCAAGACCTGGATAATATCCAGAATTGGGCTGACAAGTGGCAAGTAACATTCGCACCACACAAGTGCCAGGCAATGACCATCTCTGACAAGGGAGAATCTAACCATTGGACCTTGACATTCAATGGCATTACCATCACTGAATCCCCCACTATCAACATCCTGGAGGTTACCATTGACCAGAAACTGAACTCGACAAGCCATATAAATGCTATGGCTACAAGATCAGGTCAGAGGCTACCATCTACCATCTACAAGGCACAAGTTAGGAGTGTGAAGGAATATTCCCCATTTGCCGGATGAGTGCTGCTCCCACAACACTTAAGGAGCTTGATACCGTCCAGGACAAAGCAGCCCACTTAAGTGGCATCACATCCAGAAACATTCACTCACTTCACCACCGATAGACAGTGGCAGATGTGTGTACCAGCTACAAGATGCACTGTAGGGATTCACCAAGGCTCCTAAGACAGTACCTTCCAAATCCACGACCACTACCATCTGGAAGGACAAGGGAAGCAGATAGAGGGGAACACCACTGCCTGGATGTTCCGCTCCAAGTCACTCACCCAGCATCCTTACTTGCAAATATATCGCCGTTCCTTCACTGTCGCTGGGTCAAAATCCTGGAACTCCCCTCCTAACAGCATTGTGGGTGTACCTACACCACGTGGAATACAGCAATTCAGGAAGGCAGCTCACTACCAGCTTTGCAAAGGCAACTAGGGATGGGCAATAAATCCTGGCCCAGCCAGTGAAGCCCAGATCCCATCAATGAATAATAAAAAAGAATTTACGCCAGTACATATAAACAGCAATATCTTCAAGCTGAATAACTTGCTTTCTGAAACAGGAGATTGTGACAAAGGCTCTTTAGTCAGAACCTTAAACCTCAATTGTTATTGATTCATAAGGTCTCCAAACACATTGGAAATCTTAAGTTAACTTTCTGAATGTAAATTAGCAACTCAAATGTACAATCCTCAGAATATATAAATTAATAGACTGCCTGCAAATTTAGATTCAAGCCAGGGCAGATGCCTTAATATCCATGGTTAGGTCTGCACCATGCTCAGTCATCCCCTAGCCGGGAAACTTTATGCTCATTTTAAATGCGCTAGCATGCACCAGCAGTACGGTAATGAGACAAGATTAATCCCATATGCTACATTCTAGAGCTAGGTGAATTTCTCAACATTTTTATTCATAAATGAGTGTAAAAGAGAATGTGGTTGCACACATGTCCCCTAGTCACTGTGCAATGCAATGTCTAAAAGTGGGTGTGCAGAGATTGCCTCCACATGGAATTTCTAGTGAGATAGTAGATGCATCCCTTTAAAATAGGTTCACAATTTGTCTTGAAATATTCAATAGAGGAAATCTTAATGAATACTATAAGGCTTGCAACAAACAAAAACATCACAACTATTTATTTCTTTGGAGAATGCTGGGACTATGGGAAAATCCTTTGATTCTGATTTAGATGAATGAGTTAAGATTTCATTGTGTTGTATTCATCGCTAGCATGCTAATCTGTTTCAATTATATCTTTTCCATTCCCACTTCCTTTGCCCCACAGCCATGCCTTTAGCTGTGTAGGCCCTAACTTCTAAAACTCACTCCTTTAAACCTCACCACTTGCTTATGGTGTCAGCCCATTGAGTCTTTACTTGCTCTCTTTAGAGGAATCCAATCAATCCTACACCCTTGCTCAATCCCCACAGCCCTGCAAGTATATTTCCTTCAAGCGTTTATCCAATTTATTTTTGAAATCATCAATTGTTACAGCTTCCACCACCCTGGAGGGCAGTGAGTTCCAGGTCATTACCACTCACTGCATAAAAAAGTTCTTCCTCACATTCCCCCTGCATCTCTTGCACAAAACCATAAATCTGTACCTCCTAGTCCTTGCAGGATCAGTTAAGAGAACAGCTTTTCCCTGTCTACATTATCTAAGCCTGTGATAATCCTGGACACTTCCATCAAATCTCCTCTCAAACTCCTTTGCTCCAAAAAGAGAACAACCCCAGATTTTCCAACATAAGATTAACTAAAAAAACCCCTCCCTGGAACCATTCTGGTAAATGTCCTTTGCACCCTCACATTCTTCCTGAAGTCAGGTGAACACAACTGAATGCAATACTCTAGTTGGGACCTAAACAGATCTTCATAAAGATTCAGCATAACTTCCCAGCTTTTGTACTAAGAGGTCTGGATTTTCATCCTCATGGCAGGTACGGGCAGTCAGGAAAATTCCCGACTTGGCCCACCTGCCTTGGGAGAAAGTCCCGCACAAAGGCAGGATCTTCATTGCTAAGGGCTGGATGCGGGGCTGGACTTGGGCCAGAAGTGGGAAGAAGTATGAAGGAAGCAACAGGAGCTGTCGGAGGCCCACCTCGGTGCTGTGGGACTTTGTTCCGGCTAAAATAAAAATTAATTAGCTCAAACTCGGCCAAGTTCCTCTTGTTTTTCCCCCCGATTATTGTTTCTCAAACCTTACCTGCTACAGATGTTAAACCAACTTTCCTGTAGTTCCTCACTCCTTTCCTTGAATAAGGGTGTCACACTTGCCACTTTTAAATCCTTTGGCACCTCCCCCAAATCTAAAGAAGATTGGAAGATTATGCCAAGCCCTTCCATTAGCCCTACCCCCATTTCCCTTAGCACCTTGGGATGCAAGCCATCCAGACCAGGTGACTTACCTACTCTAAGCATAGCCAAGTTTTCCAAGTAGCTCCTCCTTCTCAATTTCTATCCATTAAGATGCTTTGTAAAACCTATTACTTTGTCCAAGTTTTTGGTCACCTTTCTTGATGTCTCCTTTGGTGTGAAAACAGAAAATGCTGGGAATACCTTGCAGGCCAGGCAGCATCTGTGGAGAAAGAAACAGAGTTAATGTTTTAGGTGGAGGTCATCTGCAGCATTTTGTGTTTGTCTCCTTTTTTGACTCAGTGTTAATTTGTTTTCATCTGATCACCCTCCTGCAAAACACTTTGGGACATTTTACAGTGTTAAATGTACTATATAAATGTAAGTTGATAGGGATATGAGAACAGTAGTAAGCCATTCAGACCCTCAAGCCTGTTCCACCATTCAATTAAATCATGACTGATCTTAACAGTAACTACCTGCCTTGGTTCTGTAATCTGTAATACCCTTGTTTAAAAAATGTCTATTAAAATCAGCTTTAAAATTTCTAACTGACCCAACCTCAACAGCATTTTGACATATGAGAGTTCCAGATTTACACTAATCTTTATGTGAAGCAGTGTTCCCTGACATTACTGCTGCAAGGCCTAGCTTTAATTTTGAGATTATGCCCCTTGTTTTGAAATCTCTTGTGAGAGGAAATAGTTTCTATCTATCTTTCCTATCAATTATTTTAACCATCTTAAACACCTGAGTTAGGTCGTCTTGGGGAATACTAATTTAGTTTACACACTCTCTAGACTGGGTGAATATGTCTATGTGGATTTGTGGTCTTGTGAAGAGAACTATAGAAAATTTTGTTATAAATAGCAATTCAGAAACATGTATCTAAAAAATTACCAATCTCTCAAGTGCCTCCTTAATGCCATCATCTGGAAACAAAAGGGTGGAATCATCCAGTCATGTTGGCGGTGGGTGTAATGGCGGCCATGAGCGGACATTATGGCGAAAAGGCCAAAAATGAGTTTCACACCATTGTGAAAGCAGTTTGTCCACTCCACCCACCAATGACGGGCCATGATTCCCCCCCCCGTCCAACTTCAGGAACTTAATTTTCATGCATTTGCATCTCATTATTGTACCCTCACACTGGAATCATCCCACCAATCAAATTTACCACCCATGTCGGCATGACTTCAGACTGGTGTGTTTCACAGTGGCCTTTAAGAGAGGTGCACCTGGCGAGCTGAACTTCGATGGGAACTTGGAGGTGAGTGCACACAACCTTGTGCAGCACTCGCGAGGATCACCCACAGGGGGTGGGGGTGCAGGCAAGTCACTTTTTCTTGACTGGCTTTCAATGCATTGCCGGGGCAAGGGCCCCAGTGCGGGTGAGGCCTGGGGTGGGGGTGGCGGTGGTGATGGGAGAGTGGGTGGGGAAAGGCAGCACAGACTGAAGGAAGTACACAGGCACATGATGGGGTGGGGGATTGGGTGGAGGGAAGTGGCCACGCACTTGGAAAAAGTTGTCAAAGAGAACATTCTTCTGCAGCTGAGGCTGTTCAACAGCAGCTCCATTGACATATTTGGAAATGGGCCTCTGAAGCTTTTCTGCCCACACAAGCAATGCAAAACTATGAAAGTGCCATCAAAAGCTCCAGAAATTTTCACCCCTCAGGCACAGACTGCAACTTAATGTGCGTTTTAGGGGAAAGCAGAGCAATTGGCCAACAGCGCAAGTTGTAGATTTCCCTTGTGAAATGTGACCATGACGCAGTCACTGCTAGAGGCCCCCACAGCCCCTTGCATTGTCTTTCTTAGTATCCCTCATCATTCAAGCTAACAGTGCAGCCTTGCAGTGTGGGTTAGGAGAATGCCTGCACCTGAGCTGAGAACACAGCATTCAGTCCAATGGCCAAAGCTGCCAAAATTGGTCAAGTGGAGTGAGGTGGAGGTGGGTGGGGTTTCGGACAGCCACAACTACATACTGGCCATCCAAGCAGTGGTCAGCACTCTCCTGCATGTGTGAAGGGGCCTTCAGGCTTACCCAAGAGAGATCCTTAGGACACATATGCTAACTCACGTTTCTCTGTTTGATCCTGCAGGAGGAGAACATGAGGATCATGGAGCGTGATGATTTAACAGTATGCCTCATGGCTTTCAGGGAGAAGAGAAGAAGAAGAAGAGTACGGTGGAGTTGCCTGCTTGGCAAAGGAGGAGCACCTCTCTCAAGATGAAAGGGCAGCAGGGCCTGCTCTGCTTGCAGCTGAAAATCCACAGAGAGCCTTTGCTTACATGTGCCTCGCTAGACCCAGCGTCTATAGGCAGTGTTTGTCATTCCTGCAGATGACTGAGAACCAGTGTTGCCGAGGATTGCGCATATCTGGGGAACTGGTCGGTCACGTTTGTCATCTGCTGCGGGATTTGGTGCCATGGGGACATGGAGGGCATTCGTGCTTGTGGCTGAGAAAGTGACTGTGGCATTCAAGTTTTATGGCAGTAGCTCCTTCCAAGGCTCCTTAGGTGACCTGTGTGAGATCTGGCAAGCCTCCATGTACAAGTGTATACAGGAGGTCACAGATGCCATCTTCACGAACTTTGTGCACTTCACCTGGGATCAGGAAAGCCAGGAATCAAGAGCACTGGGATTTGCGCAGATCTCTGGTTTTCCACAGGTGCAGGGTGCCATCGCCTGCACTCATATGGTGCTCAGATCTCTGCGGCAACAAGCAGTCAACTATGCCACCTGCAAGGCTTCCATTCGCTGAATGTTCAGCTCGTCAGCAGCCACTACAAATGCATCTGACATGTCTGCACATGATTCCTAGGGAGCCCATGACTCCTACATCCTTAACGGCTCTTAGATCCCTGACATCTTCCAGGGTCCACAGTGTTGCAGGGATGCAGGGTTGGCTCCTTTGGGACAAGGGCAACCCACACAGGTTCTGGTGCCTCAACAGGCCCAGTGGAGCACTGCAATACAGTCCCCAGAGGGTGTCACATATCATTGTAGCTTGCTGCATGCCCCACAACATGGAAGGAGCACCTAGCTGAGGAAGGGATAGAAAAGCTGCACATCTTTTCCGATGAGGTGAATATCAAAGGGATGATGGTGATGAGATCCTTGAAGGTGAGGATACCAGCAATAAGGCCATCCCACTGGCCAGAAGAGGCAGGCATGCTTGGGAGGCTCTCATAGCTGCAAGATTTATGAAGGATGATGATGAGATGCAGTGAGGAAAGTCCTGACATCCTCACCTTGCATCTACATACCTACCAACTTGTGAATTAAGAGCAGGAGTAGGCCACTCAGCCTTTGGAGCCTGCTCCCCCATTCAATAACATCATGGCTGATCTGAATGTAACCTCAACCCACATTCCTGCCTACCCCCATTAACCTTTCACACCCCCCCCACCCCCCGCTTGTTAATCAACAGTCTATTTAGCTCTGCCTTAAAAATATTCAAAAAACTCTGCTTCCACCACCTTTTGAGGGAAAGAGTTCCAAAGACTCACAAACTTCTGAGAGAAAAATTTTTTCCTCATCTCTGTATTTAGTGAGCCACCCCTTATTGTTAAACAGTGACCCCTAGTTCTAGATTCCCTCACAAGAGGAAACATCCTCTCCACATCCACCTTGTCAAGACCTCTCAGGATCTTAAAGGTTTCAATTAAGTCACCTCTTATTCTTCTAAATGCCAGGGAATACAAGCCTATTGAATCCAACCTTTCTTCATGAGACAACCTGCCCATTCCTGGTATTAGTCTAGCAAACCTTCTCTGAACTACTTCTAACGCATTTGCATCTTTCTTTAAATAAGGAGGCCAATCCTGTACACAGTATTCCAGTTGTGGTCTCACCAATGCCCTGTACAACCTCCCTACTTTTGTAATCATTTCCCCTCACAATAAATTATAACATTCTATTAGCTTTCCTAATTACCTGCTGTCCCTGCATACTACTAACCTTTTGTGGTTCATGTACTAGGACACCCAGATCCATCTGAATCTCAGAGCCCTGCAATCTCTCACCATTTAGATAATAAGCTTTTTATTCTTCCTGCCAAAATGAACGATTTCACATTTGCCCACAGGATACTCCATTTGCCAGAACTTTGCTCACTCATTTCACCTATTTATATCACTTTGTAGCCTCCTTATGTCGCCTTCACAATTCACTGTGAACGTTTAACTCCTGTGTGGCTGAGGGCAGCGCACATACCCTCAGTGCTCAGGCTCATATCACGGAGATGCAGCAGAGGCCCTAATAGCCACTCGATTCCAGGAGGATGATGACGACATGCAGTGAGGACACTCCATAGGTCTTCATATTGCCTCTGTGAATGTCTGACTCCTGTCTGACTGAGGGCAGCTCACTCGTGCTCTGTGATCAGGGCTATATCATGGAGACACAGCCGTGAAACATTAAATGCACCTGATCCTTTGTCAGCCTTCAGCACCTGTCCCCTTTAGGAGCACACTGTCACTGTTCATGGATGCTGAAGAGATGGGGGACCAGTTCCCCCATTAATGGTGCTGAGAGCACACAGAGAGAATGACGGAACTCTGTGACACCTGCCCATGACATTCTGGCAGCCATGACAAGCACCATTGAGGTGCAGGCAACACTAATGTGTCCTGTGAGTGTGAAGTCGGACCATCACTTTGGCCTGAAAGTTAAACACAGCACAGGGAAGAGGCCCTGGACTGAAACACCTGTTGTTACCTTGTGCAGAAGCCATGGTTTCAAATTCAGGGGGTGGTGTGTCTGCACTCTTCTTGGCTTTAGGGGCCATGTCTTCACCAGAGCTGTCCTGGGCTGCAAGCATTGAGAACCGTGCACGCGGATCTAATTTAAATATGGCGCTCGGCAAGAGGAAGTGATGAGGTAACAGTATGGTAGGCAAACTGGAGGCCACCCACCAGTGATCCAGCATATTTCCCTTGAGTGAGTTAATAATAGGGCTGGGAAGGGGATGATATGGCGCAAAAACTCGTCATTCAATGGCCACTGCCTCACTTAATGTAAATCTGGGACTATTCCCCCCAAAGCTTTGGAAAATGTTGAATTTCTCTTCATAAATTAAATCATAACATGGTTCTGCCGGTGGAGGCCATTCAGGCCATCAGGTCTGTGCCAACCCTCTGCAAGACCAATTTAGCTAGTTTTACTTCCCTGCTTTTTTCCTTGAGGCCTGCAATTTTTCCCTTCAGCTGCCGATCCCATTGTCTTTTGAAAGATCTGATTGAATATGCCTCCAGCACCCTCTGAAACACTGCATTCCAGTTTATAGTAACTTCAGGCGATCTTGAAGGGTAAATTTGAACACATTGGAAATGAGTTTAAGTGCTCTCTGAATGAAAAATATAGTTTTGAGATTACTACGTGTGGCTGCTAAAGAAGGCAGTGTCTATATAGAGAGGGTCATTCTCTAGGAACATATCCTTCTCCTTCATCTCCACTTAATTAGCTTAAGTATTCGGAAAAACTCAGCAGGTCTTACAGCATCTGCAAAGAGGAACACAGTTGACATTTCGAGTCCATCAGAACTAAGGAAATAGAGACAGAACCAGGATAGGATCACCCTTGTCCTCACTTATCACCCCACCAGCCTCCGCATTCAAAGGATCATCCTCCACCATTTCTGCCAACTCCAGCATGATGCCACCACCAAACACATCTTTCCTTCACTCCCCTGGCGGATTTCCGCAGGGATCGTTCCCTCCGGGACACCCTGGTCCACATCTCAACCCCCTGCCACGGCACCTTCCCATGCAACCGCAGAAGGTGCAATACCTGCCCCTTTACTTCCCCCTTCTCACCGTCCAAGGGCCCAAACACTCCTTTCAAGTGAAGCAGCATTTCACTTGCATTTCCCCCAATTTAGTCTACTGCATTCATTGCTCCCAATGTGGTCTCCTCTACATTGTAGAAACCAAACGCAGACTGGGTGACCGCTTTGCGGAGCAAGCATGACCCAGACCTCCCTGTTGCTTGCCATTTCAACACAGCACCCTGCTCTCATGCCCACATGTCCGTCCTTCACCTGCTATAATGTTCCAGTGAAGCTCAATACAAACTGGAGGAACCGCACCTCATCTCCCGACTCGGCACTTTACAGCCTTCTGGACTTAATATCGAATTCAACAACTTCAGATCATGAACTCTTTCCTCCATCCCCACCCCCTTTCCGATCCCCCTTTTCCAATAACTTATAATTTTTTTAAAATATATTTTTGTTTTCCCACCTATTTTTAAATTTATTTTGATCTATTGTTTTACTTCCACCTTTTAGCCCATTTCAATCCCTTCCCTCCACCCCACTCCCACTCGAGCCATCTGCCACTTGCTTGTCCTGCTTGCTACCCTTAATGTCCCCATTAGCACCTTACTTAGTTAATATCACCACCGTCAACACCCCTTTGTCATTTTGTCTATGACATCTTTGGCAATCTCTTCTTTGCCTCCACCTATCACTGGCCCTCTATCCAGCTCTACCTGTCTCACCCCCCTCTACCAGCTTATATTTCACCTCATTTCTCTATTTCCTTAGTTCTGATGAAGGGTCATATGGACTCGAAACGTTAACTGTATTCCTCTCCTCAGATGCTGTCAGATCTGCTGATGTTTCCAGTTATTTTTGTTTTTGTTTCAGATTTCCAGCATCCAGTATTTTGCTTTTAGCTTAAGTATTCTCCAGCTTTTAATTAGTTCGATCATTAGTTCTGTTGCTATGACATGTTGGCGCTAAGAATTTCAATTGAATTATATAATTCAACACATACTTACTAATGATTGTACTATGCTGTTTTTGCCTTCCCAGCTTTTGCTTTGGAGTTATACATCTGTTATTCACAATGCCAGCCAAAACGTCCTCAATGGAAACTCAGCAGCTTTCCACCTCCCAAGCTGTAGGCTTTGCTTTGGCATTATACATCTGTTCTTCAGTCAATTTTCATGTTGCAATGCAATAGTGAGGCAATGAGTTGCCACACAATATGTTCCACATCCCTTTTTCCTCTTGGGTTTTGAAATTGATTAATACATACAGTTCCAACTAGAAAATGGGCTTAATGGAGTTTAGGACTGAGGGACACAAACTGTACTTTTTGTTTTCTCTAGAGATCTCCAGAATCAGCTGTAGGATGTTTCTGGTAGGGCATTTTGTAACACTAATTGAACTTTTCTTCATTCCTTTTAACAGAATTGAGAGGATGTACAGGCTGGGACTCTATTTTTTCAAAAACAGAAAGCTGAGAGGTGACCTAACAGAAGTCTTCAAAATTCTGAAGAGATTTGATAGAATAGGCATAAAGAAAATGCTTTCGGTATTAATCTGAAGGTGGCTTCCATGTGGGTAGGTAGAATTGCATGAAGAAGAGTCATGGTTGACTCAAACCATTAACACTGTTTCTCCCTGTACAGATGCTGCCAGACCCATTGAGTATTTTCAGCATTTTCTGGGCAGAAATTTGTGGTCCCCTGCTGGCACATTTGAAGGTGGGGTGGGGGCTCACACAATGCAGTGTGTGGCCTACCTGCCCACTCCCCTGACCTGTCTCCCATTTTATGTGAGGACGGCGGAGGTGCTGGATGGCCTGCCTCTCCTTTGGCCTATTGAGGCCCTTAAGTGGCCAATTAATTATTTTGCTCTGATGCCAGCTCACATTTTCACATGTTTCTTGCTGAATGTCAACTTTTGATGCGATCCATTTGGGGGTGGAGGGGGGGGGGGATGCGGGGGGGGTGCGGGGTGGGGGTGTGGATGTCGGTGTCGTTGAAGGACTCTTCAGTGTAAAGGCAAGTGGAGGGACAGTGATGGTGGTGGGACCGAATCGTATGTTTTCCTTTGTTATGTTTCACACTTGGTGAACCTTCACAGTGGAAGGGCATCTCTGACAACCAGGGCATCAAAGTTAATGGTTGATCTGGTAATAGATGTCTCACTTTCATTCTCATTCTCCTTCTCCTCACTCTCCTTCTTGTCTTCTGTGTTCTTCTAATCAGAAGATGAATGATGAGCCCCTCATCCTCCTCCATCTGCAATCCCTTTATTGCACATTGTTGTAAAGGAGACAGCACCCCGTTATTATTCTGGACACCCTCACTGAAAAGTACTGAACGACGCCCCCTGATCTAGTTAGACACATGATATTCATCTGCAACATCCCAATGGCATGGTGTCAGGGGTCAACTTTGAAGGAGTGAGCAGCCTCTTAAACCTTTTTCCTGGAACAAAAAGTTATGGGTATTTTGGACTACCACTGTGTGAATACATCATGTCAGCTTCCAGGCAACCTGGTGCATACCTCCATAAACCTCTTCTTGTGGCCGCACACAGACTGGACATTGTAGGATGAATGTCCCTTGTGATTCATAAAAACTCCTGGTTGCTGGAGTGCTACTTGTCATCACAGGGGGGAGATTTACATAATTGTCAACTGACAAACCAATGAATGACCTGCCTTATGCATTTATGTGCAGCTGACTGGGAGATCCTGGTAGCAAGCTAGAAGGATCAGGAGACAGTTGCCACTTTCACAGTAATGTATGGTACTGATTGACCACCAGGTCCAGCAGGGAACAAGTTTTCCTGTAAGAGGCTGCCGACGTCTACGATCATCTTATATGACAACTCCAACCTGAGGAAGCATTGCTTTATTGAAAGGTCTAGGAAACTGAGCCTCTTCTGTAAGCTTTGTGGCATGGGTTGTGCCTCCTTCAACCATTGCATCTTTCCTGTGTGCCTCTCTCCTGTGCATGTGCTGATTCCAGTACAGCACTTTGTTGCTGCCATGGATGTTGATGGTCTTCCTCTTCTGATATTCTGCCAAACTTATCAAGTATGCCCCTGCATCCAGATCTTGTCAATTTTAAATCCTTCAATAAAGTGATACCCACACAGGTTCCCTCTGCCAAATATTTGTCAAAGGGAACTCAGACCCGAACTGCAATTTAACTGAATCAGATGGGTTAATGAAGGGTTTAAGTGCCCACTTGAGCGGCTGCTCAAACTCACTTCCACTTTCTTGTTTAGTTTCCCAAGACCTGGGGAACTCATGCTTCTCAAGTAAAATTTGGAGCCAAGTCAAAATCAACTTACTTACTAATGCCTTCTAAGGATGTTTCTTACATTCCAGGGTTGACTACAAGGCAAGGAATCCTCTTACTGATAACAACCTGCCATCTTCCTTCAGATGGTGAATCGGTACTCTTCAATTTTGAACACCACTTGGAAGAAGCACGAAGAATAACAAGGACACAGTATGTACTCTGGGTGTGAGAATTCAATGTCCATCACTGAAGGTGGCCCAGTAATACAGCCACTGATGGAGCTGTGCATGTATCATAAGGTGAAAGAACTAACATGAGGGAAAAATCTACTTCACTTCATTCTCACCAATATACTTGTTACAGATGCATCTGTTAACGACAGTATTGGTAGAAGTGATCACCATACAGTTCTTGTGGAGACAAATCCAATCTTCACAGTGAGGATGCCCTTCAATTCTTTTATGTGGCATTATCACCATGCCAAATGGAATTGATTCAGGGCACTTAGCACTTAAAACTGGGTTTTTATGAAGGATTATAGCCCATCAGCAGCAGCAGAAGTGCATTCCATCATAATCTGTACCCTTATGGCCTGGCATATCCCTCATTCTACCATTAGAACTGTTGTTAGGAAAATGCTGGAGTCCATTATTAAGGAAGGAATGGCAGGACACTTAGAAAAGCTTAATACAATCAGAGTCAGCATGGTTTTGTGAAAGGGAAGTCATGCTTGACAAATTTGTTAGAGTTTTTTGAGGATATAACAAGCAGAGTTGATAAAGGAGAACTGGTAGAAGTAGTGTAATTGGATTTCCAGAAGGCATTCAATAAGGTGCCACATCAAACGTTATTGCACAAGATAGGAGCTCACAGTATTGGGGTAATATATTAGCATAGATTGAGGATTGGTTAACACACAGAAGACAGAGATTCGGGGTTAATGGGTCTTTTTCAGGTTGAAAAGATGTAACCACTGGAGTGTCTCAAGGATCAGTCCTAGGGCCTCAATTATTTACTATCTAAATTAATGACTTGGAGGAGGGGGCAGAGTGTCCAAATTTTCTGAGGATACAAAAATAGGTGGGAGGGCATGCTGTGATGAGGACATAAGGAATCTGCAAGTTGATACAGACAGGTTGAATGAGTGGACAAAAACTTGGCAGATGGAGTTTAACGTAGGGAAGTTTGAGGTCATGCACTTTGGTAAGAAAAATTAAAAGGCAGACTATTATTTAAATGAGAGAGACTCCAAAAAAGTTCAGCGTAGAGGGATCTGGGTGTTCTTGTGCATGAAACTCAAAAGGTTTGCATGCAGATGCAGTAAGTAATTATGAAGTCAAATGGAATTTTAGCCTGTATTGCTAGGGGGTTGGAGTTTAAACATAGGGAAGTCTTGTTACAACTGTACAGGGTGTTGGTGAGACTGCACCTGGAATGCTGTGTACAGTTTTGGTCCCCGTATAAAAAAGGATATATTGGGATTGGAGGAAGTTCAAAAGAGATTCACTAGGCTGATTCCTGGGATCAAGGGGCTGACTTATCATGAACGGCTAAACAGTTTAGGCATTGAAGTTTAGAAGAATGAGGGGTGATGTTATTGAAGCACACAAGATTCTGATGGGGCTTGACAGGGTAGATGTGGAAAAGATGTTTCCAACAGTGGGGGAATCTCAAACTAGGGGACATAGTTACAGAATAAGGGGACACTCATTTAAAACTGAGATGTGAAGGAATTCCTTCTCTCAAAGGATAATGAATGTCTGAAATTCTCTACCCCAAAGAGTTGTGGAGACTAGATCACTGAAAGTATTTAGAGAGGAGGTAGATAGATTTTTGGAATACTGTGGAGTTGAGGGTTATGAGGGGCTGGCAAGAAAGAGGAGTTGAGGCTGGGGTCAGATCGGCCATGATCTTATTGCGGGGCAGGCTTGAGGGGCCAAACACTCCTATTTCTTATGGTCATATTAACATCAAGCCACAAGATAAACCCTGGTTCAATGAGGGCTGCAGAGGAGCTTGCCAAGGAGCAGCACCAGGCATACTTGCAAATGAAGTGCCGACTTAGTGAAACTGCAACACAGGAATACAAACATGCTAAACAGTGAAACAGCATGACAGAGGCAGAGCTAAGCAATCCCACAACCAATGGTTTGGTTCAACGCATGCGGCCCTACCACGTTCAGTCATGAATATTGGTGGATAATTAAACAACAAATGAACAACAAAGGAGGAATCTTCATAAACATCCCCATCTTAAACTTGAATTTTAAAGACAAGGTTGATGACTGTGCAATAATCTTAAGCAAGATCTGTCGAGTCGAAGATCCACCTTAGCCTAAGCCTGAGGTTCCCAGCTTCAGGGATGCCACTCTTCAATCAATTCAAATTACTGTAAGTGATTCCGTGAAATAGCTGAGTGGACTGGACACAGCAAATTTTATGGGTCAAACTGGCTCATGTCCAGGTTCCGCATGACTTCCTGGAATAATATTCCATTGTTCTTACACCTCTTTGAAACTCAAATCCTTCCAAGTATAAAATCTTTCATGTTTCTATTTAGTCACTACTTTTTGGTCAATAAAATCTAATATAGCCTCTTCTGTTTACCCATGAAACTCCTGTAAGATGCAAAAATGTTTCTTGCCACTTCTGACTTCCTTTTGATATTCAAACAAACTCTCAACTTATCTAAAAATGCATATGTTAGATCTAACCTATTTAATTCTACCTCAAACCCACTGTAATATCTTATTACAAATGCATATCTAACGCCTCTATCCTTTCATGTCTTAAACCTCCCAGACAACCTGACTCTATTAACTTTTCCCCAGCTTAATCAAATCATTCACACATTTTCTCATCCAGCCAAAGATATAATTGATTGGTTACAATGATAAACTCCACCGAAACAGTCTAACAATTTGGTTGTGAAACTTCTCCAGAAACTTCAAAGGAATGTGGTCAGTATAAATAATTGTCTTTGAAGAATTGTTTGCAACATACACTCCAAAATACTGTAAAGCCTGTACAATAATCTTAAGCAAGATCTGTCGAGTCGAAGATCCACCTTAGCCTAAGCCTGAGGTTCCCAGCTTCAGGGATGCCACTCTTCAATCAAACTTAAGGTCTCTTTCTCTATAGTTGAATACTTCTTCTGATGTACATTCAACTTTTGTGGGAAATTTCTACTGGCTTCTTAATTCCCACTTCATCTTCTTGTAGCAACACAGAACCAATCCCCAGATCACGACTGATGTCAATAGCCAACTTAAACCACTTTGTATAATCAGGTGCTGATAGAACAGGTGCAGTGGTTAGCATTGCTTTCAAGTTGCCAAATGCATTATGACACTCCTGTGTCCATTGGAATTTTCTGTACTTTTTTAACAATCAATCAGTGGGGCAACTACACTGCTGAAATTTGACATGAATTTCTGATAAAACCCACTCATGCCTAGAAATCTTAAAACTTCCCATTTTGTTGTAGGCATTGAGAATTCCACAATAGCTTTTACTTTTGCATCTCATTGGACCACTTGACCATGTCCAACAGTGTGGCCTAAATATGTAACCCGCACTTCACAAATTCACTTTTAGCCAAATTTACAACCAAACTGGCTTCCTGCAGTTGATCAAACAGTTTGTTTAAATATTGTAAATGTTCCTCCCATGCTTGACTGAATACTAAGTCATCAATATAAACAGCACAATTGCTTAATTCGTCAATCACTTTGTTAGTCTCTGAAATGTTGCTGCTGCATTTTTCGTACCATAGGGCATTAATTTGCATTGATATAGACCATCTGGTGTCACAAAAGCTGGTATCTCTTTTGCCCTTTCCGATAAGGGTACTTTCCAATATCCTCACTGCAAGTCAAGTTTTATGATAAATGTTGACTGTCCCACTTTCTTGATACAATCCTCCAGTCGTGGAATAGGATATGAATTTGTCTTTGTTACTGCATTCATTTCGTGACCCATTCGGTTTTGGCACCATTATAATGGGTGAACTCCAATTACTGTGTCTGGGCTCTATGATGTCATGTTGAAGCATAAATTAAATTTCTTTCTGCACTTGAGCTAATTTGACTGGATTTAATCTATTGAAACTGAAACCCTCACATCAACATTATGTGCCGCTAAATCTGTTTTCCTCAACTTATTTTCATAAATTGCTTTGTGTGACTGCAAAAAGCTCTTTTAAATCACTCTGCCACTTTTCTGGAAGATAACCTAATACCGCATTTAGATTCTTATTTACTTCCTCATTGTCTAATTTAATCAGAGGAAGGTCAATTTCAGAAACCAAAATTTCCACCCCTTTTTCCTTTCTTGCAACTACCAATATCTCCTTCTATTTATCCTCTCTGTAAAAGTTTTTTTTTAGAATATTTACATGGCACTCTTGCTGACTCTTCTTTCTATCTGGGGTATTCACTCAGTCTCCTTTTGATCTGTTAAGGTCCACTAAACCTAGCCTTCAATGGTCCGCCTGACACTGGCAACAATACTAACACTTTTTCTCCAGCGTTATGATGTGGCAGATGATGTGTGTTGGACAGACCAAATCCATGAGGGAAATTTGGTCACGCTATCACAAAGATTTTTCAACTTGTATTTATTACGAGATGTGTACACTGAATTCAGGGGCTGAATTTCACGTCCATGGGCGGGCATGTGCCTGGCCTGATCAGTCATAAAATCGCACAAGAGGACGTCAGGCAAATGTCCCGTCATTGAGCACTCATGCAATATTTCGCTCGGCTGGCGCGCACAAAAGTTGGAAACATGCCTTCTGACAATTAAGAGAGCAATTAAGCCCAGTAATGGCGCAATTGTCTCTGATTTTTCATGGACAGTCCAACCTTATGGTTGGTGGGTGGGAGAATCGGCCAGGCAGCCTTTGCATTTTTCATCAAAACTCATCCGAGAGCGGGATGAAAGTTCTGTTATGAATTAAAATAAAAACAAATATCTATGGACAGCATTTATTTCAGCTGTATTTTCAGGTGATTGCTGGTGATGCATGGACATTTTTTTTGCAGCTTTTTAAACAGTTATTTTAGCATTTTCAGGTCTGCAGCTCCCTGAGGTAACTGTCTGCCTTCAGGGAGCTTTCTCGCAGTGCTCACCCATGCCCACAGAAACACCATCGCCTACCCTCTTCCTGCTCTGCAGCACTGAGCTTTTCAGCATGCGTTTCATACTGCCTGGCCGTTAATTGGCCAGCCAGCCTGAAACCACAGTTGTCGGGATCCCATTTCCTAACCGCTCCCGGGCCCACCAATCGTGCATGCCCACCAAAGGCAAAATTCAGGTCCAGAAGTATTAAGTCCACCAAGACTTTTAGAAATTTTAAAAAATTAAATTAAAATATTTATTAATAAAATAAAGGATGTCAAGCACATACATAAGACTACAATTACTATTATAATAACTCTTAAAATTCCTAATTAACCTGAATCCCAGTTACACTCCCTTTAAGGCAATGTTCCAAAAATAGCTTTTAGGTTTAAAGCAAACTCAGCAAGTTAACACAATACCCTGGGCAGTGCAATTCCAAATGCTGGTTCGTTGCATAGCAGACTCATGCACAAATGCTGGAGGCACAATTAAGGCTATGTCACACACTCCTTCTTACATGCCTCCTGACAGATAATCTTTCATTCTCCTTTATATACATTTCTCTCTTTTTCATATGTAAATTCTACTGCTCCATATGTCTTTGAAACTTTATCTTCCTCATAATATAAAAACTTTCATGTTGCCACTATATATTAGTTAGCAACCTTTGAGAAAAATAAACACATTCCTTAGTCATGCTTATCTGGCTAATTGTAAACAGACTATGATCCCTTTGAAATCCAAATCTCCACTCATTTGTCTAAAAATGCAAATTTCCTTCACACCTTAAATGCTAAGCCAGCATCCATGTTTACTCATTAGCATGTCAAGCACCTAACTTATTTTGATGATTTGAAAGTTGCAGTCTACTTGACTACAAAATGTAATTAAGTCACACACAGACCCAGCTATATTTACCCTCATAAACCTATTTTACAATAAACAAGGAAAGGTTAATGAAAATTATTATACTTTCATGACACCCAGCCACAAAACTGAGTCTTTGTAGTTTAACCTGATTTTGCCTTCAACACCTGTTGTGATATCTTTAAATGTTTCTTAGCTAGCTCACATGCTTTACTCAATCTTTCTCTGAATTTTGTCACATAATCCGAGAGAGTAGTTTCAGAGCTTTGGCTCACTAACTTCTCCTGAATCAATTTGAGTGATCCTCTTACTTCATGACCATAAATTAACTCAAAAGGACTGAACTAGCAAACAATAAAAAATGAAATCCCTCGGTCCCAATCATGAGGATAGTCTTGACTAAATGCTATTATCATTGCCTTTAAAGTCTGATGCTACCTTTCTAAGGCACCTTGAGGAGAATTTTCACCCCATCGGGGTGGTTGTGCAGGAGTGGGCAAGGGCGTGGGTGTGCGCACTGCCAATCACCACCTGCAATCGGCTGGGATGCACGCCTGACTTCACCACGCAACATTTTACGCCTCGGTGAGCGGACCCCGCCCCCACTCGCTGAGTCGATGATTCTGCCTCTTGTAATTCAGGGTGATAGGCTGATGATGTAAATTGCTTTATTCCTAGGCTGTTCATTACTCTTTGTGCTTTACAGCCATGACATGAATTTTGAACCCTGATCTGATTGTATTTCTTTCGGTAATCCATATCTTATAAAGAATTTGATTAATTCCTCTACAATCACTTTTGCTGCAATTTTCATTAAAGGTATTGCTTCCAGAAATCTCATGGACACATGCATAATTGTCAGTAAATACTGATTTCCACTTTTAGGCCTGATTTTTACCCTTAGTATGTGCGCACGAATGGTGGACCTTCAACTGGTTGGGAAACCGACCAATTAAGGCCCACCCAGCATGAAAGGTGTCTTCCCAATGGTTGGGGAGGGCTGGGCAAGGGCGGGGGCCTGTCAACTGCTGGGTCAAATAGCGACCTGGTGGCCAATTTAAAAACAGCACCAGCAGCTCTTTGAAGGCTGCCAGGGAAGAACATATTTTCAGTGAGCTGAAGACCAAAGCTGTGTCCTCAAGTGCAGCTGGAGGCACCAGGTAGGAGGAGAGGTCATAAACCCCCCAGTTTTCAGATGAGTGCCTTGCAGTCTTCCTGGAGGAGGTCGCTGTCAGGAGGGACATCCTTGTCCCCAGAGATGGAAGGAGGAGACCACCACACCTGGTTGGGAGGAGGTGGCAGCCCAGGTCAGCAGCTACAATGTTGTGGGACGTACATGGGTGCAGTTCTGCAATAGGCTTAATGATATGCTGCGCTCGGCAAGGGTGAGTATGGTGTTGGCATGGATCAGTGTGTTTAAGTGTTAACGTCTGGCCCTCCCCCCATGGAGCTCAGGGGTGTTAGAGTCTGAGTGTCAACCGTCAATGACGCAGGAGCTGGCTAAGGGGGCTGCTTGAACTGAGTGCCTTGCAGCTTACAAGGTTTGGGTAGAACACCTTGGGGCTGGAGAGACACCATGCACCTTGATCAGCTGGTTGCAGAGAGGCTGGGATGTCAGATGAAGGTAAGAATGCAGTGCACAGAGGTGAGAGTTTTGGATTGTGCAAACATTCTTGTGTAGTCTCTTCATTGATAGGAGCCTCAAAACTGGAGTCCCCATTGATTATGTGAAAGACATTGACACCATGGTGCAGATCGCCATTGTGCCTGGCATACAGAGTGGCAGTGTGATGACCTGAACTTGCTCTCCCTTGGATTCACCAGCATGCACTCATTCTCAGGAACTAGAAGAGCCACTCCTGGCACCAGACGACTGCCGGGCTTCAACTGCACCTACGTCACACCCGCTCTCTGAACCAGGCACCAGTGCACATACCAGCACCTCGGTGGGCATTAGATCTTCGGCTAGAATGTCGGAGCACAGCAATGAGGGCACTTCACACTCACTTGAGGAGCAAGCAGAGGCAGAGAGGCAGAGAGTGCCCAGGATGCCAGTAGTCGGAGGACTGATGGAGACCAGGACAATGCTGAGTCTAAGGCAAATGATGAGCCTCTGGAGGCATCCATTACGCAGCAGATGCTGGATGTCCAGCGGGGAGTCTGGGAGGTTCTAGCAGAGATCCATGAGGGTATGTGTGTCATGGTCTTTGTTGTGGAGCGGTCCACGCGGAGCATGAGTATTGAGTTGACCCTCATCACTGAGCATGCTGCCTCCTCCATTGACAGAGTGGCAACTCTCAAGGAGAGGCAGCTCCAGGGACAGAATCAGGGTTTCCTGGGGTTGCGCTCGGACCTGCAAGCCCTCATACATCAATGACCTTAGGTGGTCAGTGACAGTGTGAAAGATGGATGAGACACCCAGTATCCCAGCTAGGTGCCCATCCATCAATGGTGAACGGGGAGGTCCAGATTGACCTCACGTTGGCACATGAGCTTCTTGTCATCTCTGCAGCTCCTCTCAGGGTGCTCTGGATGTTGGCAGCATCTCCTCCACCCCTCCGCCATTGACTGTGGCATCTGATGAGGCTGCAATGACTGGAGAGATGCCAGCCGTGGCACTGGCCGCTCCCTCCCAGGTGGAGCCAGCACAGGCTCCAATAAGCAGAGGATGACCACCAAGGTCATCAAGGCTAACAAGACACCAGAGTCAGTAGGCTGCCTCCAATGCTGCTCCCAGTGAGGTTGAGTGGGTGGGGGGGGTGGGCGGGGGGTGGGTGGTCTGGTACCAAGACATTGCACTCATCAACATAAGTTTAAGGCACCGCATTCTCAAGTGGGACTGTTCATGGGTGGTCTTCTTTCTGTAATGTTTGGATTATGTTTACTGGCCTGGGAATGAAGACCAAAGAAGGTTATGTTAATTTGTTTTGACTGTGAAAATCACATAAATTTTGTTTAGGTAGTAATGGCCTGAGTATGCTTCACTTGTTTTGTAGGTACAGGGTACACCAGTAAATCATGCTGGACATGAGTGGCTCTCAACTTTATTGCACAGACACTGAGTGAACTTTGGGCTCAAATGAAAGTGTCATTTCAGACATCCGGGATGGAGGTGGCAGCCCTGGCATGTGGTGGAAGCTGATCATTGGCAGCCTAGCTGAAGGAGCGATGGATCAAGACGTCCTTGGTATCCCTGCCTCCCTGAAGGAATCAGAGGTCTGCATCCACATCCTCAGCATTCTCCTCTTACTCACTATTGGATTCATCCCCTGTGGCCTGTGGAGCTGCGACAAGATCCTCTTCCTCCACTGCATCCTCCTTTGCTAGTGCCAGATTGTGGAGAGTGCAGCATGCAACCACTATCAGTGACACCCGATCTGGAGGGTATTGTAGTGCTACCCCTGAATGGTCCGGTCATGGAAGCACATCTTCAGAAGGTCTATGGTCCTCTCTATCACTGTCCTTGAGGAAGCATGAGTCCTGTTATAACGCTGCTCTGCCTCCATTCTTGGGTGGTGGAGAGGTGTCGTAAGCCACCTTTTAAACAGATAGCCTTTATCACCCAATAGCCATCCATCCAATCAGGCTAGAGCACTGAATAGCCTCAGCACCTGGGAGTGCCTAAGGATATAAGCGTAATGGGAGCTGCCAGGGTACTGTGCACAGACTTGCAAAATCTGCGTCCTGTGATCACATACTATTTGGACGTTCATGGAGTGGAAGCCCTTCCTGTTGACAAAGGCACCCGGATGACTTGCTGGCAGCTTGATGGCCACATGTGTGCAGTCAATTGCACCCTGGACGCTGGGGAAGCCAGCAATCACTGCGAAGCCTCTGGCTCGCTCAGCCTGACTGGCCTCATCCGTATGGTAAAGAATAAAGGTCAGTACTTGCCTGAACAGAGCTTCTGTCACCAGCTTAACGCAACTGTGGACATCTGATTGGGACACTTCACGCTCATCCCACACTGACTCTTGGAAATAACCAGAAGCATAGAAGTTGAGGGCCACTATGACCTTCAGAGCCACTGACATGGGGTTTACACCAACATGGTTGGAGGTGATCTCAGGCCCAATCATCTGACAAATGGAAATCACAGTCTCCCTGGAGCAGCGGCGCCTCCTTTCGGCATGGCACCTCGGACATGTTGATGTAGCTGCATCGCTGCGCATAAACCTTGGCAATAGGATAATGGCATCTTCTGTGGCCCCCTCCATCTTAGACTACTGTTGGTCCTGCACCTCTTGTGCCTGTGCCTCTCCTGCCACAGGCCGCTCCCCTGGAAGCTGCATTGGGACGCCTGGCCTCCTCTTCCTCTGCCCATCTCTTCCTCCTCCTCAGAGGTGCCTCCAGCAGAGAGCACAATCCCCATTATTTAAGGTAACAGAAGGCTGTCTGATACCTGGAAGGTCCATGTGGTCAAAATCCTCCAGGGACCTTGGAGATACCGATGAGTCCTGAAAAGAAGCCTGGAAATGCTAAGAAAGAAGCTCAGAATAGAAATGAACCTGTCATGTTCAAATAAGCAACCAGCAGCAAACTATCTCCTAAACCTTCACTACTCACAAAGCTGTTGAAACTTTTTATCCAGCCCTTGGCTGAGGGTTTACAACATGTGGGCTGCCCACCTGCCGAGCTGAAGATTGCAAGCCTAAGGGATGACGTTGGGTCGCTTACCCGACGTCTTCTCACACTATTTTACACCCGGTTGGGTTGGGCAGGGGCCCACCCACGAGGCATAAAATTCTGTTCTTGTCCTGAGGGAGGGATCCTACTCAATCAACTAGGACCCTGTTAAATGGTTCCTCAAATGCTGGAATTGGGATTAAAGGTGCAGGATTAACTACTGCTTGAGATTTTCCTATCACATGACATGTGTGATATATTTGACAGAATTTGACTACATCCTTTTGTAGTCTAAGCCAAAGGAAATATTTTTGTACCTTAGCCTGAGTTTTCCTAATTTCCAAATGTCCAGCCATTGGAATTTCATAAGCCACTCTCAAAATTTCATTCTGGTACCCAGATGGTATCACCACTTGGTGCATTATCACCCTCTTTTCATCTGCCAGAACATGAGGCGTTCTCTATTTCCTCATTAACACGTTGTTCTTAATGTAATAACGCTATGGAATGTATTCTGCATCTGTTTCAGAATAAGCAGTTTGTAACAGCTGCTTTCAGTCTGGATTCTGCTGCTGTAACTCCACTGACTTTAATGAACTAAATACCTCAGCCTCATCCTCTTCAACCTTCTCCTCCTGCATAATTTTTCCATAAATAGATCCAGCCAACTGAATTTCAGTATCCTCCCCTTATATTTTAGATTCTTCCTCTTCCTGCTTAAACTGTGCATCTGTGGCCATGTCACCACACAATCTGGAAACAATCCAGGATGCTCTTTCTGTAAACCCTCTGTTGATTGTGTCTCATAAGGCTGCTCCACTATAGTAGGCATAGTCAATATCTGTGATCCAGTTATATGATTCCCAAGGATAAATTAAACCCCTGCAATGGGCAATTTCTCTAAGACCCCAATAATTCACCTCTCTGTTTTCAAATCACTTGTTAAATTTACTTTATACAATGAAATAGGTTTAACTCCCTCACGAATCCCATTCACTAATACGCTCTTCTGCAATAACCTTTCTGAACAACAGATGGCACTATCCTATAACATTAAGGACTGGCTCACCCCCAGTGTCCCTTAAAATTTTGACATCCTTTCCTGCTCTTCCCGGTAAACATGGATATACTTTCGCTTCACATATAAAATCTTTAAATGTTCCTGTAACCTGCCCTTCAGAACTCCTTTGGGTAAGTTGTGAACACATTCCTACTTCTCTAGCTACCACTGATTCTTCCTTCTCCACTTGTACAAAACCTATTGGTTTGTCTTGCACCTGGATCTCAGAGCCCACAGTACTCTTACTTACAGAACTCTTCTGAGTTCCTATCACTGTTATCAGTCTCCCATTTAACCTCCAACAACTTGATCTCATATGTCCAGCTTTATTACAATAATAAAATTTTAGTTTCCTTCCTTCAACTCTACTTTCCATCTTTTCAACTTTAATAGAATGGTGTTCTTCGGCTTGAATCTTATTACTAACACTTTCAGCTTCACTAGGTTTCCTACATCTCCAGTTTCCTTGCTGATTTCCATATGCCCCTTTCCTACATTCAGCTGTTTGTGTAAAATATCATATGTTTCAGCTGAAATAGCAGCTTCCCTGATCTTTTTGCTTCTTCTTTCATAAATTAATGTCTTGATGTTTCCTGGAGTGCTAGTTCTAAATTTTTCCATAATCATAACCTCTCTTATGTTTTCAAAAGTCTTTCCTAATTTTAATGTCCTGAACTATTAATCCCAGGTAATTCCTTTTTCTCTTGCAAACTCTAGAAAAATCTGATTAGGTCTCTTTCTTATAGTCCTAAGCTTCAACTGTTAAGTTTCAGGGACAAGCTCATAAGCATCTAATATTGCCTCCTTTACTGTCTCGTAGTCTGCAGATTGTTCCTCTGTTAAGCTAGCATACACATTCATTGTTGTACCTGACAAAACACTTTGTAACATTATAGTCCAAGCATCTCTTGGCCAATTCAATTTTATAGCTATATTTTCAAATTAGGCGAAATAGCTTTGAACTCCACACCCTGTAAATTTAGGCACTAACCGGAGATTCTTACTTAAATCAAATTCCTCAAAGGAATCAAAGACAACATCCGAATCATTATCTCTCCTTTCTTCCTTAATTCTAAATTTCACTTTAGGCAGCTTATCCAGCTTATGTCCAGCTTATTTCTCTCCCTGAAGCTGCCGATCTCTTCCCTTTTCTCTTTCCTCGCTTGTTAACTTCTCCCTCTGAAGTTGAAGTTCAAGTTTTCAGATTTCTATCTCTTGCCACCTTTTCTTGTCTTCCTCTTACTCCTCTCTTTCCCACTGAAGTATTTAAAAATGTCTATTTCTTTTAATCAGTCCTTTTCTTTTTCAAGGTTTTTCATTTATCTTTCTTTCTCTTTTTTTTCCAGTTCAGTTCTTTTCAGTTTCATTCCTTGTTCAATTCAGGCTTTTTCATTTGCAACTGAAGATTTACTACCTCTAGCTGTGAAACATTAGTTTCAGATGTCCCTTTCTCCAACTTTAAATGCTGAGTAAGTACTTTAACCATATCAGCATAATGAAAATCTGCTTTTATTTCCACCTGCAGTTTATCTGCTAACACTCTCAGCTGAGTTTTAGTCAGAGATTTCAAATAATCCACAGTCACATTTTCCACTCCTAACCAAGTCTTAGCAATTTCCAAAGCCATTTTGCAGTCCAACCACTTTAAAATCCCGCAACATGAAACTCCCGAGTCCGGTGTTCTTCTGATTTATCATATCCCTTGGATTCACAAAATCTCACACAACCAAGGAATGTTAATAATCCCGCAAAGAACCCCCAAATTTGCGATGGCCACAGCAGATGTTAATTGCTGAGCAAACCAAATCCAAGAAAGAAATTTGGCTTAAGGGCCATCTCCTTTTTTCTGTATTCTGAAAACTGGAGGAAAATGTACTGATCTCAGAAGCAAGAAGTCCAGTGACACTTTTGGGATTTAAAAAATTATAAGTAAATGTTTTATTAACAAGAAGGAATGAAAGATTAAGCACACATGCTTACAGGTGCACAGTTAGAATTAGTCTTACAAAACATTCTCCCAAAATTCTCCCTACTTGGTCAGACCCACAAGTAAACACCTTCCAGGCAACACTCCCTTGTAGATGTTTAACTGTAAAAATCTAGTAATGTTACCCAAGGAAAACTGCTGTAGGTTTAATAAAGGCATACCACACCACCACTTAAACTCTCTTCCACTCTGCCGTGGAAATCCAAGACTTGAGAACAAGACTGCTTTTTGCAGCCCAAGACTTTCTGGCATGACTTAATGGTTGATTCACATTGCATCTTTTCCCTGCCTAGAGCTGTTTCCAGGAGATCTTCTTCACACAGCAAACAGCCAACCACCAACAGCCAATCACTAAGCTTTCCACAGTAACTCCAAAATTCCTCCCCCACACCACTTCACTTAAGATTCCATTGTTCTCACACTTATTGAAACCTAAGTCCTTCCAAACATAAAACCATTCATGTTTCTATTTTGCCTCTGCTTTTGGGTCAATAAAATTGAATATACCTTCTTCTATTTACCCATGTACTCCTGTTAGTTGCAACCTTTCTTAGCACCTCTGACTTCCCTTTAATATTTAAACAATCTCTCAACTTATCTAAAAATGTAAATGTTAGATCCAACCTATTTACTTGTACCGCAAGCCACCCATAATATTTAATTACAAATGCATATCTAATGCCTCTATCCTTTCATGTCTTAAATCCCCAGACAACCTGTCTCCAGTAACCTTTCCCTAGCTTAATCAAATCATTTACACACACACACACACAACCTACTTCACAGAATAACACAATATTCCCGAAAATATAAAAACAAACACCCATTCTCAAAACTCTCATGAAGAACCCATCTGGAGCAACCATTTCTTGGATGCTTCCTCACTATTTACTCCTCCTCTTGAAGTGGACACTGAAGTCACAGAGGTACAGGGCTGCAACCTCAGAATGGCAAATTTGGAGGGGACAAAGTGACCACCACAAATTGGGAGATATGCTCCAGTGAGTGCTACACCCCTTGAGTGCACCAGGCAACAGAATTACTGTTTGAAGACACTGGTGATCTTCCCCACAATGTTCCTAACAGCAACATGGCTCTCACTATGGGAACCCTGTCCATTTGTGATCAGGTTCGGAGGAGATTCATTAACTATATGTACAACAGATTTTGGGCAGAATTTTACACGTGGCCGATTCAGTTGGGCATAAAATAGTGCGAGAGTGTCCTGACGTCATCCCGCATGCATGCAATCTTCAGGTCAGTGGACACCCGTCAGCAATTAAGAGGCCGCTTAAGGCCATTAAAAACCCAATTGAACCTGGTTTTATGTTGTCCATGCAATTTTGTGCTCGTTGTATGGCCAAAATGGGCTTTTGGGCAGCCCACATTTTGCAAAACCTCATCCAAGGGTCAGCAGCACTGCCTTTGTGAGTAGTGAAGAGTTTAGAAGATAGTTTGCTGCTTGTTGCTTATTTGAACATGACAGGTTCATCCCTCTTCTGAGCTTCATTCTTAGCATTTCTTGGCTTCATTTCAGGGCTTATTGGTGTCTCCAAGGTCCGCGGAGGATTTTGACCATGTGGACCCTTCCAGGTATCAGGCAGCCTTCTGTCACCCTGGTAATGGGGATTGTACTCTCCACTAGTGGCACCTCTTCTGAGGAGGAAGAAAGGGGCAGAAGGGAGAGGAGGCCAGGTGTCTGTATACAGATTCCAGGGGAGCGACCTGTGGGAGGAAAGATGTAGGCACAAGGGGCGCAGGGCCAGCAGGTAGTCCACGGCGGAAGGGCCACAGAAGACGCCACTATCCTGTTGCAAGGGTTTACAGGTGGCGATGCAGCTACCTCAATGTGTCCGAGGTGCCGAAGGAGGCTCCACCTCTCTCGGGAGACTGTGACCTTCATCTGTCAGGTGTTTGGGCCTGAGATCACCTCCAGCTGTGTGAGTGGAAACCCCATGCCAGTGGCGCTGAAGGTCACAGTGGCCCTCAACTTCTATGCCTCTGGCTCTTTCCAGGGGTCAGTGGGGGATCTCTGTGGAGTGTCCCAATCAGCTGTCCACAGTTGCATCAAGCTGGTGACAGAAGTTCTGTTCAGGCGGGCATTGACCTTTATTCTTTTCCGTACAGACGAGGCCAGCCACTCTAAGCGAGCCAGAGGCTTCGCAGTAATTGCTGGGATCACCCAAATCAAGGCACCAGCATGGCAGTTGGGTGCCTTCGTCAACAGGAAGGGATTTTACTCTATGAACATCCAGGTAGTGTGTGAACACAGGACACAGATTCTGCAAGTCTGTGCAAGGTGCCTGGCAGCTCCCATGACATTTATATCCTCAAACATTCCCAGGAGTTGAGACTATTCAGTGCCTCAGTACGACTGGATGGATGGCTGCTGGGTGACAGAGGCTATCTGTTGACATCTCTCTGCCACCCAAGAACAGAGGCAGAGCAGCATTATAATAGGAGTCATGCCTCCACAAAACCGGTGATCGAGAGGACCATAGGTCTTCTAAAGATGCATTTCCAATGCCTGGACCGTTCAGAGGCAGCACTACAATACGCCCCAGAGCAGGTGTCACTGATAGTAGTTCCATGTTGCACTCTCCACAATCTGGCATTGGCATGGGGGGATTTACAGGGGGAAGAGGGTCTTGAAGCAGCTCCACAGGCCATAGAGAATGAATCCAGTAGTGAGTCAGAAGAGGAGCACGGTGAGGAGAACGCTGAGGGCATGAAGACAGACCTCTGTATCCTTCAAGGAGGCAGCGACACCAGGGACGCCTTCATCCAATGTTCCTTCAGCTAGGCTGCCACACATCTACTTCCAGCTCATGCCAGGGCTGCTACCTCCATCACGGATGTCTGAAGTGACCCTTTCACTTGAACTCAAAGCCCACTCAGCATCTGTGCAATAAAGTTTAGAGCCACTCATGTCCAGCATTAAATACTGATATACCCTGCACCAAAAAAAATACAAAGGTGAAGCATACTCAGGCCCTTACAACAAAAACAAAACTTTTCTCATTTTGTCAATCGAAAACAATTAACATAACCTTCTCTGGTCTTCATTCCCAGACTAGTAAGTATAAACATAACATTACTGAACAGAAAATCACCCCTGAACTGTCTCTCTTGTGCTCATGATGCCTTAAACTTATGTTTGCGAGTGCTACATCTTGTGAGCGCATCTCGCTGGACATCCAACAACTGCCGCCTAATGGAGGACTCCAGAGGCTCATCATCTGCCTTCAACTTAGCATTGTCCTGGGCTTCTCCAACTGCCGGCGCCCTGGGCACTCTCTGACTCTCTGCCTGCTCCTCTTGCTGTGCTCCAGCCTAGGATCTAATGCCCACCGAGGTGCTGGCATCTGCAATTCTGCCTGGTTCAGTGAGCGGTTGTGATGCAGGTGCATGTGAAGCCTGGCAGTCCTCTGGTGTCAGGGGTGAGTCTTCAGGGTCTTGTGATTGAATGCGTGCTGGTGAATCTAAGGGTGAACAAGGACATGTCATTTGTTTAACTCATCACACTGTCACTGTGCATGCCAGACACCCTGTTGAGACAATGGAGGTTTGCATCATGGTGCCATTGTCTTTCAATGATCAATGAGGAATCCAGTTTTGAGGCTCCTGTCAATGATGAAGCTACACAAGAATGTTTGCACCATCCAAAACTCTCACCCCTGTGCACTCTTTTCTTTATCTGACACCCCAGCCTTTCTTCGGCCGGTTGATCGAGGTGTGTTTAGTCTCTCCAGCCTCCAAGGCATCCTGCTCAAATCTGGTGGGATTACGAGATTTGGGGGGCTTCCACCTGTCCATGATCTCTCAATGTTGTTATGGGTCGTCTTCTCCTGAAAAGACAGAGGAGCATGGATTAGTCCACTCTCTACCTGCACTGCCATTGCAGCCCCGCCAACCCCACCTGAGGAACACCATCCAGAGCACATCCGAGTCGTGGCCCTGAGCCACAAGGCACTCAGTCCAAGCATTCAGGTCTCACTCCCTTGGCCAACTCCGACGACATTGACAGTTGGCACTCAGACTCAAACACCCCTCAGCTCCACAGCCCTCCCCCACCATTGGGAAGACACATTTTACATTGGGCGGCCTGAATTTTCTAGCCCGTGTGAAATCATGGTCGGGGCTGATTGAAGAGGGCAGCCCGTTTCCCGACCAGTCGCGGGCCTGCCTGCCAGGGGCAAAAATCAGGCCTTTATCTCTGAGCAACCACCAAAGTTCAAAGTAGTGGTTGGAACATGGTTGGTTTGGCTGACTGGCGCAGGGTGAAAGCATCAAGATTGCTGCAAGGACAGCAGGAATTCACCAACATGATGGTCTGGACATGGTTGCAAACCAACCTCACAATCAGTGAGGACTCTTTGTAGATCTAGGATATCTCCACATTATAATATGGCACCTGCAAGGCCAGTTGTGTGGAGTCGATGTTTCCCTGCACCATGGAGGAAGTCTGCTATCCTCGCAAAACTACATGCCTGCTCCTCCTGCTTCCCACTGCTTAGAAAGAAGACAAAGTCCCCTGTCCTTGTGTGAAGATCATTTGTGTGTCCCTCATGCAGAGATGCATGGCAAAATGTGAAATGCTGGTGATGTCACCAACTTCAGCCTAGAAGGACTTGCTGGAGTAGAAATTGAAGACCACAGTGATCTACTCAGCCAGCAGCTGTGCCATTATTGCCTGGCTCTGATGACACAGATTTGATTTGAGGAAATGAGACAGTCAGTGACCATCTCCTTGGTGAAACATAGCTTTTAGAGACACTGCTCCATGGGAGGGCAAGTGCTCCCTAAAGACCCTAGATGGATAAGGTCTCCTGCTGAGAGCCGCCTTGTCCTCCTTCTGTGCACAGCTTCTCCTCTCTGCTTCCCATGCACCACCTTTCTGTTCTGCTGCGGCCCAAGAGAAACTGGAACTATTGCCCTGATGGCTGGATGTAAGTGTTGTGGTCAGAGGCCTTTTCAAACTATGCCACTCTTTCAAAAGGTCCTGCACCATCCTCACTTAAAGAATTTCTTTCAACTCCTTCAACAACACAGTACTTCCACTAACTCAGCAGCAGCAAAAAGAAAGTCTAAAGCATCCCAGTCGAAAGTTGATTGCTGATCCCTTTAAATAGTGCTGGTTGGGGGTCTCTCGTACAACATGTTCAGCTGTGCTTGTTTCTAAGCGGGTGGTATCAGGGCCAGTGAGGTCCAAAATGGCAGGACAGGTGCCAAATCAGCATTAGACACTGACTCAGGTTACAATCCATGCACTCTCCATGTTTCTGCAGCACTCAGGAGGCATCGCCACTATCTCCCTTCATTAGATGCCAATTGGCTCAGGCCATGCTGAAAGTAGTCGGAAGTGGCCACCTCATTGCTCAGAAATCATCAGTGCAACAGAGCCAAATTTTGTGTCGTGGAAAATAACACCATTACATATGCTAGGCGTAGACATACTTCATGACTGTACATGGACGGCGGAACTTAGTGCTATACAAACAACATCTAATGAGCTAGTGATGGAAACATCAAAGTTTACGTTGCTTCTTACAGTTTGTTATTCTGCTTGTGCAGTAACTTAGCACATTTACACATCTTTGGCACACCCTCGCTATGCCTGTTAGAACATTGAACAGGGAAAAGTCTTCAACACTTGTCACATATTAATCTCTGAAACAAATGACCCAATGTGCATAACTCTTGCACCCAAAAAAACAGAAAATCTACTTAGATTTACTGCTGCGTTTAAGAAAAACATTGTTTCTAATTTCATTTCAAATAATAACATTGAACATCCCTTAAGGCAGGTTTCATTGCATATGAGCTTTTATGAAGAGATAGAAGTGTTCAATTTATACAAGCTGTTACTGGCTCACCCACACAAAGCTGTTGAATGCTTCCCATTTTATTAAAGGAAAAGTCTTCACCTTATTTATTTTTGGCTACATTATTAACTAATTAAAAGATGCCCAAAATATATGCCCTATATTGTTTATGTTTTATTTTATCCCATGCTTTTTAAAAGAGTAAAATGCAAGTAGACTGCATGAATCACTGTGCCTAATCTGATTACTGCTGTCAGTTCACAGCCTATTGCTTAGCCACCCGATATGTTTCATGAAAAATTCAAGTTGTCTTTCTGTCAGAATGTTTCAGCATTGTCATATAGTTTCCTGGCTGGGTCAATAACCCAAAACCTGTAAAATGTAATATATTACCATCTGGTGTCATTGATGACAACAACTCATATGACATTATGCTCATCTCTTTCAAATGATTCAAGCTGGGTCACTGTATTGAGTTTAAGGTGCTATAAGTGTCAAACAAGTCCTTGTAATCTTTGAAAGTCTGCCAGTATCCTTCTGCCAACAAGGCACCAAGGATTTCTCCATTCTACATGTCTTTTATCAGTAAGAGTGTTCGTAACAACCATTGTTGTATAATATTCTATAAATCACAACACAAATTGCAAAATAAAACTGATTCCATCAATATGAGAACTGAAGATCAGCACCCACAAAAGGACATTTTTTTGGAATTATATTTTCTGTATGCTGATTAAATGAAGGATGTCAGTTCTATGAAATGGAAGTCCTCCCATCATCAGCAGCAAGTGGCCCATGGCAGATATAACTAGATGCTGGGCAAAGCTTTCTCCAACCTAACAGTGTGCCCCAGCCCAAACTCTGCTAGCGTGACATTTTTTTTCTATGTCCCACATCAACCACTCTATGGATTCTTTGTATGAGCTTGTCAATTAATTCCACATTCGGGACCGTTGGCGGAATCTTGTGGAGGCAACACAGGTCTCGGCTGTAGGCTGGAGAACTGGCGAGGGCTCCACATCACCTTTTTTTCAAGAAGGCTTACCACTTCTTGTACCAATCAAACACTTGACCCGGCCATGGAGGATATTGTCGTGCGATCAGGAGCCCCGGGGGTGGAAGCCCCCCATGCCAAGAGCTGCAAGCCAATCAGGGGCTATATTGAATGGGAGTGCCACCGGGGAGGTGGTGATTGCTGCAGGGATGACATCCACCTGAGGCCGAGATTCATTGCTGGATCCCAGGCAGAGGTGAGTGATGGTGAATGTATAGGGTTTGTGGGATGGCGGTGGGGGGGGTGCGGGGAGTCAGCGGAGTTGGGGGCTGACAGTAAGTGCAGGCAGGTGGCTTTCAGCGGGCCACATCTTGCTGATGCTGGGTACCTCCATCAGGGACCAAGTGCCCAGCTACCACCTCCCCCCCACCCCACTGCCCCATGAGCCTGCAAACAAACCTAACCCTAACCCCAAACAAACACTCCAAGATTTGTTTGTCATGCTCCACACAAGGTGAGCCCCCTGCCTGCCACTAATTAATAGCAGTGGCAGAAGGATAAGGCCTTTAAGTGCCCATTAATTATAAGGACCTCAAATGGCAGTGGCGCAGGTAGGCCATCCATAAGTCAATTAAGTGGCTTAATTGGAGTGGCTGCTACCATGCCACCAAACTCACCAATGGGGGAGGGCACAAGATTTCTCCAATTTTGTGACGGAGGCCGAATGTCCAGGAGGAACTGGATTGAGACAGGGCATGCTTATTTCACATAAAACCCCAAAGGAAGAGAAGATGTTTATCTCAAGATCTGACCTGATTTTGAATTCTCCCAAAGGTGCCACAGTTTCCCAGCTTTTAATTTTATTGTGTTCTATTCACTTTCTAATTAGTATTATCATATATAGTTAGGAAAAAATTTCCCAAATCTTTTGTATCAAAGATAAATGCAACAATTTTCTATTATAACACCCAGTTTACCTGGTAAAATAATAAAGTTAATGCCTAATTTATGCTAAAAGCTATAAGTATAATGCAGAACATATCAGGAAGCTGCGTCAGGACAGTTCCCTCTTGCACTCTCGCTGCCAGGAAAGTCTCCAGGCAGGGTTGGATGCAGACTGACTGCCTGCTGAGCAGAGGCAGGCAGTAGTATAAGGCGGAATTGTCCCAGATTTGCACCAAGTACGAAAGCGGACATGAAAAAAATCTTTTTACACTCAGGCCGCAATGGTGGTTTTCAAGCCGTTTCGTCCCACTCCTGATGTGTACTGCCTCATTAATAATTCACAGGAAGCACTCTGGATTGCTGCCAGATGGGCTCAGAATTTCCCTCCAAGCCATGACCTCAGCGCTTCCTTGCCCCAGGCACCATGTTTACAGTGCACCAGAGCGCAGCCTACTTCATGACGTCAGGGCAGGACAGTTCCAGGTGACAGATGGCCCCGAAAGCAAAGAAGACAGGGGCGCCCAAATTTAGTGACGCCTCTCTGGGGCGCCTGCTGAATGCAGTGAAAGGCCTCCATGGTGTCCTCTACCCCAGCTCTGGATGCAGGAGGTCCATCAGAGTCACCGATGGAGGCGGTGGCAGCTGCAGTCAGTGCATCGGAGCACACAGGGGGTCAGCCATCCAGTGCAGGGAGATGATGAATGGTCTCATCTGTTCCCCCAAGTTAAGTCAACCATCTCATCACTCTCATCTCACACACTCACAAACCCATCACACATCCTTAGGGATCTAACTGTTGCACATGCCCTCATATCTCCATCAGACTCATATCCTCTGCAACTCGCACCCCCCATCCCCTCCATGGCTCCGCTCGCCACACAAACATTCCATGCAGTGCCATGTATCCTGCTGACACTCTCTCCATCTATTTTCATGCAAGAGGAGCTGGCTCACAACAGGAGGGAGAGGTCCCAGACTGGGGGTGGAATGGCCCACATTAGGCCGATCACTCACTTTGAGGAGTGTGCCAACGTGCTGACTGGTGAGGACATGGACTGTGCTTGTGGTAACAGTGAGGTTGGCGGTGAACACCCACGTGAAGATCCTACACCACATCATCCCTCTCTCAATGCAACTGTGAGTGCTCTCTCTACTGCTTCTGACTCTGCTGTAATGCATTAATTATCTCTACTTTGGTTCACAGGGAGCTCTGTCAAGTGACCGACGGCCTCAGCCAGCCAGTCCCTCAGCTCCATCCATGTCCTCACCCCCAACCAAGAGGACACCTCCTCCATTGAAGAGCTGGAAATAAGCAGCCTGGAAGACCCATCTCAGAGCTTACCCACACCCTCCACCAGCGCAGAGACACATGCCTCGGTGGGACCTAGATCAAGAGCAGATGTGGGTACACAACCTGGTTGTCACCGTATGGACAGGTGTCAGCAACAGGAGGAGGCAGATATGGTCGAACGCCCTGGCACTCGGAGGACTACTGGGGAAGAGGAATCTGTGAGGTCTGAATCAGAAGACGAGCCTCTGTATTTGGCATTTTAACTCATCGTGGAGAGTCAGTAGAAGGCAGAGGAACATCACACAGAGCTGCTGGAAGCCCTCAAAGAGTGGCACACGAGTGGGGGGAGTGCATCCGCCTGCTCTGTGATGAAGTGGTGCCTACATGTAAGCTTATGGGGGAGTCTCCATGGGAAGGATGGTGAATGCAATGGAAACCCTTGTCCAGCAGAATGTGGGGATGGGTGCAGACCTGCACTCCATCACAGTAGCCATGGTTGAGTTCCTGTAGTGGCAAAGTGAGAGGGAAATGGGGTACCTCAAAGTCCCCTCAGGTGCTCCTTCCCCTCAAGGAACCAGGCTGTGACCCTTTGGCATCCAGAGGGAAGAGGAGCGGCAGCTGGGCACCCCTGGGTCATCCAATCAGGAATCTTAGAGGCTGTCCTCTCCCTCCAAGCCCCCTTTGCCTGTGACCCCCTCAATCTCATCCCCTGACACCGCAGAGGGAGCAGCTGACCCACAGGAGGACAGCCAAAACAAGCCTGGGCCCTCAAGGCCTCAGCTCTCCAGAAGATGCACGCTGAAGTCATCAGAGGCAGTGGGCCCACCATTGCACAGGCTGTCTCCACCCCTACTACAGATGTCAGGTCAGCACCTAGAAGAAGTGGTAGGCCTAGAAAAGTAGAGAAATTCTGATCACAAGTGGTTGCATGGGTGAACACATTTTGTCACTTTATAATCTGAGATATATTCGCTTTCACTGAAGAATGTGTAATGTTGTCTTTCAGCTTCATTGGCAGGCTTCACCAATCCTCCCACTGGCCCCACCCCAACTCACAACTAGCAGTCCAGCTGCATGTATGTGGACCACGTGTGATTCTGGAGGGAGAATGTGTGTGGCAGGGCCTTTTGGAGCCTTGTGCCAGCACCCTCCCACGCACGCGGAGCCTTCATCCATCACACCCATCTTAAATCCTGTGCATTTTCAATGCTGCCTGCTGGGGTTCTCCTTCAGTTGTCCATCTAAGCTGACCTGCATCTCCACACACCCACAGATCACGTGCCCCTGCAGCGCCTCTGCCTCTCCAACATGAGGCTCTGCTCCCCTTCGATTTTGATAACCATCAGCTCCCTCATCCTTTCTTCTCCCCTAGTCACCCATGTCCTTTCCCCCATCATTGTCGAAACCCCTGGCATCACCTTCCATCTCCCTACCATCACCTAGCAACCTGAATCCTTTTCTTTCCAGGATGTCCAGGTGAACATGCACATTCCCTATCTTCCCGAGAACCCCAACCCCATCCACATTGACCTCACTGACCAGCTCCTTTCCACCCCTAGGGTGTGCCTGTCTCCGAGTCCCCACCAGCCACCCGCGACATCCCTTCTACAGCTACTCACTCACTCTTACCCTCCAAACCTTTCGGCTACCCCTGCCCCCTCTTATACTCACCATTTCCTCCTACCACACCCACCCTCAGTTCACTCCCTAGGGGGCAATCATTGATTCCACAGACCACTCCTTTGCAAGTTGACCTGAACCCACCCTCCCCTTTACACCCTCCTCCACCATTACTCCCTCCTCACCCTGGACACTTTCCCCACTCTGAACTCCCTCTCCCCGGACACCTTCCTCCTCCTAGACATCTTCCCTCCTCCTCCTGGAGGCCTTCCTCCCCCCAAACTCCTTCCCCACTCTGAACTCCCTCTCTTACACTTTCTTTCCCCCCTTAGACCTGCCATCCCACTTGCCATATTCTCCACCTATAACTCACTCCTCCCCTTCCTAACTTCATACCCCCAACACCTTCGTTCTACTCCCAACCTCAACCCCTGATACCTTCGTCGCCCCCCTCACCCTAACCCCACCACACATACAGCTTTTAAAAAATGTATTCATGGGATGTGGCCAGCATTTATTGCTCATCCATAATTGCCCTTGCTAAGGGTCAACCACATTGCTGTGGTTCTAGAGTTAGATGCATGCCAGACCAGGTAAAGACAGCAGATTTCCTTCCCTAAAGGGCATCAGTGAACTAAATGGGTTCTTATGACAATGGCTTTGTGGTTTCATTAGACAGATTTTTATTGAATTCAAATTTCATCATCTGCCATGATGGGATATGAACACAGGTTGCCACAGCATTGACCTGGGTTTCTGGAATACCAGTCCAGTCGACAATACCACTATGCCACCACCTCCACTATCCTCTTTGCCCATTCACATCTAGACATTCCTCTCCCACAACTGCCACCCACCCACCCCTTCATCCCGGTACATCTTCCTTTTGCACTCACAGCTAGACCTTCCTCTCCCCCAACCCGCCAACCATCCATGACAGCTCATGTCCAAGATTGTGATGTTCTGAAGCAGACCCAATGCATCAATGGAGACCCCCCACCTTCTGTGAGCTGTTTCACAACTAGCTATGTTATGAGGATCCACCCAGCATGCAATGCACATGTACATCCAGGGTCCAGTAGCTGTGGAGCTCCAGCATCTTCTTCTCCTCGGATGCCTGTGATCCGAGCAAAGTTATAAGTGTAAGTCCCAACTTGTCCAGATGTGTTCTGGGCCAACGTGTTTTCCCACAGACATAACAGTTAATCTGGCATGGGCGGACAATTCTGGTCGAGCCTTACTTTGCATCCCATTACCGGGATGCAAATTGGGTTCACACCAGCCTCCAGTGGGATTCACTTTGCCATGGTGGACACCATCAGATGATACCGCTGTGCTTTCATGCTGGCGTGAAACTGATTTTTGGCCTTCTCATCATGTTGTCCCCCTCCCGCCCGTCATGGTGCCTAGTGCCAACGAAGCCGGAAAATTCCAGCCTAAGGGTGTGGCTCATATAGGGTTTATGTGGGACTGAATACAGTACTGTTCACACAATGCTATAAGAGAGCACATGTCCTGAATCCAGAGTCAGCTGAGTGTTGGACAGAGCTGTGAGTACCAGCAAGCACGGAGACAGCTCCTAGTTTGTACCCTTTACTGTATATTTGTAAATAGTTCTAAGAGTCAATAAAGGCTGACAGTTAACCTACGTATGACTACAAAGACTTCTTCAGGCCTATTGAACAGTAACCAAGACCCTATACCATGGTGGCAGCTTGTGGAAAAACCCAAAACCTCGCAGAAAATGCATAGAAAAACTAAAATGTTGGAAGACTGAGAAAAACTTCAGCAAAGTAGCCTGACCTGAAAAGAAGCTCCTAAGCAAAGGCATACAGAAAATGTCATACCAGGAAAAATGTCCAAAGAAAGGCTTAGAAGTTGAAGGTAGAAATTTAAAATTTCTTACAGCAGCAGAAGACTCCATTGAATCTCCTTTGGAAGTCCAGCTTCTAATCCCAGGGTGCAGTCAGCAGACCAAGCAGGGGTGAACTAAAACTTTTAAGTTCCAGGGTCAGTCGAGCATTGGGAGAGCCATGTGTACCAGCAAGCATGGAGACAGCTCCTATCTTGTACCCTTTACTTGTATATTTGTAAATAGTTCTAAGCGTTATAAAGAGGTGGTGGGGGGGAAGTGGTGGTGGTGTAATGGTATTGCCACTGGACTGATAATCCAGAGACCTGGGATAATGGTCCAGGGACCAGGGCTCAAATCCCACCATGGCAGATATTCAATAAATATCTTGAATTAAAAGTCTAATGATGACCATGAAACCATTGTCAATTGTTATAAAAACCCAGCTGGTTCACTTTAGGGAAGGAAATCTGCTGTCCTTACCTGGTCTGGTCTGGCAACACCCACATCCCATGAATGAATAAAAAAAAAGACTTATAGTTCACCTAGTGACTACAAAATTTTCTTCAGGCCTATCAAACTGTATCCAAAAACCTATAATAGTTAATGGTCCTAACAAAAGTCTGTCAGAATGGATCCCTAACTCCATGGTGGCAGTGTCTCTGCAGCTGTCTAGAGGTCTATTAGAGGCAGGGTTCTCAATCCATGACCTGCTTCAGCAGTGCCCACCTTGCCTGGTGGGACTGGCAAGGCTTCAGAGCTGTTGGCCCTCTGACTGGGCCAGAAGCATCTACATCTCACCTGCTATTCTTAACTGGATGCTGAGCCAGTCCTGCTGGCTTGTGATCTCCGTTTGGTGCTAATGTCAGGGTCCTGAAGCCCATGGTAAAATCCTGACCTCCCTTTCATTCTCACTCTGTAGCAATGCATTTAGCTTCTCTTCAATGCTTTCCCAGATGTCTTGGCCTAGATGAAGAATTTACAATGTGTAAAATTATGACATGAATCTTTTCAATAAGTAAATGCAACATTAAAACATTACTCATTATTCCTGAACATTTGGAGGTTTAAATGGAGTACACTGCACAATTTCAGCTCTTCCGTATCAGTCAGGAATATGTGTGCCACAGTTATTACATCATGACAATAGTGGAGCATGTTAAACAGCGATTAAGGCATGTTTTGATGTATTGAACTTCTATAATAATCAAAATAATATACTTCTGTGCCTGTTGAAAATTTACTTCCTGGTTTATTGCCTGGAGTATTATACTGATCTGCTTATTATTGGCTTGACTGCGGTTGATTATTGATGTTGTGTGGTATGTAGTAAGCTGTAGCGCAATGTTCAGCATGAGTGGTCAAACATGATCTTGCATTAGTTTACGTAGCTTCAGTATTCTTGTTCCGACTGCATGGTGTCTGTCAATAAAGCCGATAATACCTTTTGTTAGAACATGGGAAGGGGAGTAGGCCATTGAGCCCTTTGAGCCTGCTCCACCATTTAATTAGATCAGATGATACTCTTAACTAGCTAAAATCTATCTCACTCTTGAACAATTCGGTTCTCCTGGCACTCAAACCCTTTTAGGGGAATTGATTTCTGGGTTTTTGTTACCAGTTGTGTGTAAAAATTCTTCTTGATTTCACTCCTAAAAGGCCCTCTAACTTTAAGATGTTATCCCCTGCTGATGACTCGACGGAGCAGACAGGTTTCAACAAGAAACAGCTAAACTTTATTACAGTGAGCTTTTCAGGTACTAAACGCTCAATCAGGCTCTCATCAGGAAACCCAACCTCCGATTACCTACGCTTAGGGCTCACTGGTCGGAGCCTTAACAGAACATCACATGACCCCTGATAGACAGCAGGAGGCCTATACCCTCAGTTACAACACCCTTTGTTCTTGATTTCACCACTAGAGAAAGTAGTTTTGGTGGACATATCCTAATTTAATATTTTAAAGATATTCTTGTAACTTATTATCTCTGCTTTATACATTTTATAACCTCTGTGTTATATAAGAATAATTTATGTCATTCACTCTTTTAATGATTACTGTCATCTCATTCATTCGGACTGCACACGGCTAAACTACCTCTCCTGGAGCAGTATAACCACAGATTCAGAGCTCAATTATGGATATAATTTTAACACAGGGAACACACCAGGCACAGTTGGAGCATAGGGCAACACTGTGGCAATATGTTAAAGAGAAGAGGTCAGGGTATATCCTGGCCATTAAAGGCACCAGCATCCTTAAAAGGAGTAGACAAGACCGCAGATAATGAAGGAGGATTGTTACCTGGGCATAATCGTATGAAAATGGTAAGATTTTTAATCATTGTGCAATCCTTCACATTAATTGAAAATCTGTCATTTTCACAAAAGCAGCCTTCCCATTTATTGTGAGGTTCTGTTCCCCTTGACTTAGTGTAAACTTTGGGCCACAGCTGTAAAGGCAATGGCAGACTGGGCACCACTACAGCCTGTCTTGGAGGGAGCTGGTCAGAGGCTAGCATCATTGTCCAATGTAGTAGCTGAGAGGCCAGAGCTCTTAAGTTCAGTATGTTAAATGCTGCAAGAACAGAAAGAAGATGCTGGATTCAGGGTGAGGTTTATCATTTTATTTCAGCTATCATGGAACAATCATATGGTTGGGCAATGGGGATATCCCACCCTCTGGCAAAAAATAGGTGTCTGTGGATCAGGAGATGGATAAGTGAGCAGCTGTAGAGGGGACTTGTGCTTGTTGCCACTTAACTGCTTCCAAAGAAATCATGTTGTAAAAGGGCAGGTGACAGAGTAGTAAACAGCTGTTACTAATAGCATTTGCAACAAGTACAGAAGCAGCAAACCGTTTTAGTTAAAATGTCAAAAATGATGGGTTTCTTTTGTCCTAGTGTATCCCTTAAATTAAAGTGTCTAAGCATAGTGATCTGGGATCTGTTTGCCCCTGAACTGCATCCAGTGCTATTAAAAGAAATTTCAGAGCAGAGGTCACTTGACACTCATTTAAATAAAATTGACATGGCAGTGTCCTGTGCAGAGGTGAGGCAACCCCTGGAGGAAGTTTGAGTGCAATTCTATATAGGAGCAAAATAGAACCATGTGATTAATACTCCTCTTTCCTTTGATTTATACTCATTGTTTGAGCTGTATTTGGAAACAGGATAGTGGAAAATCAACCCTCATGAGCAGAATGTTGCCGTTGGTGAGCAGGGGGCGAGGCCGGCTCGCCGATGCATAAAATGATGCAGGATGACGTCGAGTGGAACCCCCAACGTCATCCTGCCCCATTTAAATTTTCAGGAAGGCGGGGCTGCAACAAAATCAGGTGCAGGCCTGCTGACCTGACCTGTCAATGGCCAATTGAGGCCATTGACAGGATCACTAAACCAATTAAAGGACCTGCCCATCCAATCTTAAGGTTGGTGGGCAGGCCAAGAGCCCCGGCGGCAAATAGAGAAAACATGAAATCTCATGCAGCAGCTGGATGAGGTTTCATGCGTCGTTTTAAAAATTTTAATGAAGTTATTCTGTAAATTATGAACATGTCCCAACTCATGTGACATTGTCATATAAGGCAGACATGTAAGAGTTTTTTTTCCCTATTTTTAATAGGTTTCAAACTCCAGGTGATCTCCCTGAGGCTGCACTTAGCCTCAGGGAGATGTGCGCTCTTTCGTGCGCATGCGCAAAAGAGCGTACTTTTGCTTTTAGGAAATCCCCCCTGCCCGCATAGTGCCTCCCACCGGATGTCACGCTGGGCAGGCCTTAAATGGCCTCCCCACGTAAAATGGCGGTGCGGCCCGCTTCGTTACCAGGGATTGGCTCCCCATACGCTGGAGATTGGGTCGTGCCTGCCTACCCAACAGGCAGAAAATTCTGCCCCATAAGTCTTGAGTTCTTGTGTACAATATGTGAGATTGCCTAATTCCATATGGCCTTGAAGTATGAACATTAATGCACTAGTTAGTTTCCTCTCATATGTAATTATTTGGTCTGCCATTTTAACAGGTGGACCAGCCAATTAAGAATATATATGATAATAGCATGTGATCCAATTACAAGGTTTATGACTTCTCTTAGCATCCATTTAGGACTCATGTCATCATTGTACAGTAATATTATTGTCACACAATTCATTTTTTGGATCTTCTGTAAGGTCTTCAGAGCTGCTGACATTGTGTTCACACTGTTTATGATGTATTGCAATTCTTGCTTCCCGTGGATCATATTTGACAGCTTACTTTCTGGACCAAAATTCAATCACATTTCAGCATTAAATAGTTTAGAATCACATTCAGCTAGGCTGCTATATTTGACCTTTCTTTGTGTTTGCTGAGCCATTTTCAAAAGAAAATGTGTGCATCACACAGTTGAATTAATAAAGCTTCTTTAAATTTATGCCACTTTATGTAGCTCATTAGCTGCTTGAGAAGTTAAAGGACCATTGCTGCAGGTGTTCTGTGATTGGCTTTCTCCACATTACTCAGAATGAAACCACATTCTCATAGTGCACATTTATTGTGCATTCCTTCAACTTTGTCAGCACATCGAGAATAACAACCATATTTAACCAATTTTCACTGAGACAGAAACACAGCTCTGTGTCTCACTGTAGAGAATTGAAAACAGAGATCTGTCAACTATATCATAATGTCAGTATACTTACATACACAATGAATACATGGGCCATATTTAACAAAGTCATTAGGAACAGTCTCTCTACAATATTGTGGTATAAACCTTTTGAGTTCAATACTCACATTTTTCTAGAGGAAAGAACAGACAGTAAAGATTCTATCTAAATCCTTTCTGGTTGCATTAGAGTTTAGCAGATTGAGAGCATGGGTCTACTTGGACACTGACACTGTATAGAACAAAGATAATTTTTTTCATATTATTTCTTTTCTTTAGACTTTATGTAAGTATAAGTGATTTTCACTATTTTTTTTTAAATGCTTGATGAATGAATCATAATTTCTATAATTGTGGTGTCGTTATTCCTTTTACCTGGTTATAATTTGGTTTGCACAGGTGGGGAACTTGCTGTAAATTGCTGTTTTCCAATCCCTTCATTTTTAGGTTTCTACTGAGTTTTTCCAACAGTCTTTATATTACATGATAATTAATATTCCCACCATTACCATTAAATTTTCATCAAGGCTTAGCTTGAAAATTAAAAGATACAAACACGGTTAGAAAGGCATCTACCAACCATGGGAAGCAAGCTGTCATTTTCATTCAGCTCAATCTTTGAAAAAAAATTATAATCCATCTCTTCAAACACATAAAATAAAAAAGGCAGGCATTGCTTCTCACTAACTTTAAACTGAACTGCTTTGCCTTAATTAATCCCTGTAATGCTTGGAAGATTAGTTCAAGTTCTCCATATTAATTATCTGAATGAGTACCACAACGACAATCATTTTATTTTGATATTTATAATGTGACGGGTGCAAACTCCGGCTGTTGTTGTATAAAACCCTAGTGGAGGCTGAGGGTCATGAGGTTCCAGTGAAAGTGATTATATCTTTTAGCTGTGTTGACACTTATTATTTCAAGCTGCAGGAAGAAAAAAAAATAGACGTGAAGGAATATCTAACTTATGTTCAATCAGAAAAGGATAAACAAAACACTGGAAATACTTTAAGAGAAAATATACCCAGATTCGGCTACATCATGTGTGTCTGTGGGGGGGTGGGCGGTGGGGATGACACAGCTTTGGCAGGAAGGGCGGTGGAATTTTAGCATTTTATAATAACCACTGAAAATGCTAATAGTCTAATGATAATGTGAATATACCAGAGACATGTACAGGACACAAAGTATAGGGTTGAAAGAATTCATATTCCAAGAATGTTACTTAGGCTTCACTTGGAATTTATTCAATTTCTTAATTGAGGTACTTTGTTAATATTATTGAAGCTTTTTAGGGCACAACTCTTCAGAATTCAGAAAGACTGGTCATGAAAACAATTTTATTTTTGCCTTTAGCCAATTGGGGAAGACAAAAATAATGCAGAGATACTGTTTCAAAGAACAGTTTTTCTGCCCAGTATTTCTCCCTCAATCAACACCATTAAAAATATACGATCTGATCCTTATCACATTGCAATTTGTGGGACCTTGCTGTGTGCAAATTGGCTGCCATGTTTCTTACACTGCAGTAATATTTAACTTTCTGAAAAGTGCTTTGGGACATCCTGGGGCTGTGAATGGCATTACATAACGACAAGTTTTTCTTTCTTTTCAGTGGGATTGGAAGCAGGGAAATGAATTCATTTGTGGGACATCAAATACTGACATAAGTATTGATGCAGAATTTTCCTCCCTTCGACACCCTGCAGAGAAATTGCTTCTTCAGGAAATAGGGCAAACGAGGGCTGCCTTATTTAGAACTCACCAGCAGCAGATGTGCACCCAATTTAGGAGGACGCTGACCAACAAATTAATACTTCAATTCACCCCCAGCCAGAAGAAAGCTAAATAGCCTCACAAAGTTTAGCCAGGTGATCCAAGCCAGTCTTTTAGATGTGAAAAGTATGCATATCACAAAGGGGTTCCTCTCGACTCTTACACCATAACTGAGTTAAGCTCCCAAAATGCAGTTCTATTTGAGCTTTATGTGAGTGACTTTATTACTGAAGTCATCCTTTATAATTGCAACATAAAACTGGAATCATTGCTGCATTTGGAAGGGTGAGCCAAAGCAGCTTGGCTGCATGGTTCATGCTCATTTCCCAATAAATAAGCTGGGATATAGAGTGTGCATTCTAAAGAAGCTGAGCTGAACTCCCTGCGAGGCCCTTAAGGTTTAAATCTGATTAAGCTAGACAGGAGTACACTCACATTCCAAGACACCAATGTTGCTAGGATACAAATAACAGGAAATACATTGATTTATTACAATAGGTAATACAGGTGAGGGATTAGTGGGACACGGCATTGTGCACAAGTAAAATTGTCACTGATTAGGCTAACATGGCAGTTAGCTGAAGGTCTCATGCAAGATGTATTATTTTAGCTGCCTTTAAAGGTGTTTCAGCAGACGTGTATGGCTCATTGTCAGCAGACCTGTGCTGTGGCTTATTGTCAGGAGAGTTCTCTGTACTTGGCTGTGGATGGATGTCCTATTCCACTATTAGGCCTCACTGGATGGTTGTGAGAATGTAGCAGGCTAATGCAGTCTTGAAAATCAATGACATAGACACTTGCAATCTATCTAGGCACCTGAAGTGCTGCTTCAAAATGACTACAGTGTATTTTGTGTTATTCTGATGGCTTCGTGGGCTTCATTGCACTTTGTCTGAGCTGCTACCCATACTGTCTTATGGTGTCATGAGCAAAGGATTGGAGAGAGTACTTTGGTCTCCTTGAAGTTGTCCTTGAAGTCCCTTTTCTTCTACAAATACCTCTGGCACAAATAATTGGCTTGTAATTAAAGCATCACAATTGATGTCTCAAAGATGAGCCTTGGCTTGCATTGATCTATGTTACTGGTTACTGTCTCACTAGATACTGAAGTCCCTTGCATTTCATGAAGATCGCGCGGCTATCCCATTGGATATCATTAATAACGTCACAGGACTTCCACATCTTACCGTGTGGAAAAATTGCAACATTCTCATCTTTTTCGGGGGATGCATTTTCCCTGATGATCAGTGATTTGCTTGATGTACCTGTACACTGCCGATTAGCTGATGTAGCTGATTTCCCTGATGCCATGGACAAACATTAATTTAAAACAGCCTAACGGAATGCGAGGTGAACTACCCTGCACTCTTAGCGAATTCCAAAAGTTTTTATGCTTGAGCATTCTTTATCTGCATGTCTGTCGCTAAATTCAGATGCTTGTCTTTTATTGAAAGACTTGAATGGAAGCTCATTCTCTACAATATCCTGAGCATGTGCTATAATATGTCATTACTATCTGTTGTAGCAAGTAGCAAGCATTTTGTTATGAAAAGGGTACCCATCTAAAGGTTGCTTAATAATATAGTGCTGTATTAGTGCAGTGAATCGCATCAGCGATTTCAATATTAAAATAACTTCAGTTGTAGAATGTCCCAAGGTGCTTCAACGAAGGAAACATGGATACTGAGTGACAATAGGAAAATTAGAGTTAGAAGAGAGAAGACAATGCCTAAAAAATAGGTTTTAAGATGGGATTTCAAAGACAAATAGATAAGTAGCAAAACAAGGGGTTGGACAGAAGGGCAAGTACGTTAAGGGTGTTCATGATGTCAGAATAACAGAGATTGTTTATTGTTAATGTTAACCGTATATAGAAGATTGATGCTTGTATCACTTTTGTTTATATGGGGAAATGCTACCACTGGTGCATAATGAATATGGAGACTTTAATAGGCCTGTAGCCAGGGCAACAACAGAGATCCTGTGGCTTATTTCATTAATGAGGATATCTGCTAGTCTAGCTTTGGTAGACTTTATTTTATAAATTTTAGCCACAAAATTAGGCTCTATCGTGCCAGTAATTACAGCCTACACTGATCACCATGATTGGAATTTTACCTGAAATGGCAGGGTCATGAAGGCAGAACTGTCAGTGATTGGCGAAGGCCCTCCCGCTTCAACATAGGAACATAGGGCTTAGGAGCAGGAGGAGGTCATTCAGCCCCACGAGGCTGCTCCACTATTCAATAAGATCCTGGCTGATCTGGTTGTGGTCTTGCTCAACTTTCTTGTCCGCACCCCCACCCCCCACTCCACCCACTCATAACCTACTTTTGTGGAGTTATTTTGTGCTGGCCGGCCAATTAACAACCATCAGGTTGCCGGACATTCTGCTTCAGGAGGCAGGACTTGAGGTGGCGGCCTGACACAGAAGGAGGTGCTGGTGGCATGTTCTAAGGGCTGGCAGCACCCGAGGCTTGAAGCAAGCTGTAGTCATCAGGAAGCCTGCAGTCTGATATAAGCCCCCTTAAACCTGAGACCATCCCTCTTCAGCCTGAGACCAGGCCCCTTCAGCCTTGCATCAGGGTACCCCATTAGCTTTATATCAGCAGCCTCCACCGAGTTGACCAGGATCCTAGGGCGGCCGTTCCGTTGTTAACAGCGAGGCCAGGGTTCAGTCAGGTGAGGTGAGGGCGAATCACCTTAGCAATAGACACAAGGGAAGCATCAGGTGAGCATAAGGGATGGTTGCGCTTTCCAATTAACAGACTTGTGTTTGTGCTGCAGCCGACTCTGTGGGCTCCTGCCTGGACGGTGGAGTGAGACTGATCATTCTGATTTCTCCCCCAGATCAATCCCAGGACCAATCAGCTGCCCTCTCCAGGGCACATTCATCCACATCTGATGAGGAAGGGGGACCTCAGAGTATGCAGAAGGAGTTGCCCCCTGACTCCACTCCACCAGCTCAGGTACTGTCACCTCAGCTTTGGAGTAGATTTGGGCTCAAAACCTGGTTTCAACATCACACACACATTTAACCAGCTGTCAGAGGCTGTGACAGCTGAGGCCAATGACAGCTAGAGGGCTGTTGGAGGTCAGGCCCATGCTGAGCCTCAGGCTGATGATGTGGAATCACCTTTAAGGCAACTGATGCTGGAAGTTCAGCATGAGGTGCGTAAAGGTCTGATGGAGCTTCCAAAGGGCATATAGGCCCAGGGTCAGACAGGCCATGAAATTAAATTAAAAGCAAAATATTGTGGATGCTGGAAAGCTGAAACAAAAACAAAAAATGCTGGAAAAATTCAGCAGATCTAACAACATCTGTGGAGGGAGAAAAACAGAGTTAACGTTTCGAGTCTGTATGACTCTTCTGCAGAGATATGAAATTCCCTCATTTCCCTCTCAGCTGCATTGCGTGTCCTTCTCCATCGAGAGATTGGCATTGGTGACCCTAATGGAGAGCCACACCCGGCAAAGCAGTCAGTGGCTACTGCAGGTGCATGCAGACCTGCATGTACTCAAGGGAGCAGTGACAATATGAGGGGGGATGAGGCACCTGGAGCCTCTGCCAGAACCTCAACATTCTCAGGTCAACAGGGAGGTACAAGTATGCCATGTGGGGGAAATGGAGTAGCTGCCTTAAATTCCAGAGATTTCTCTCAAGGTGCTTCTGAAGTGAACAGTGATTATATAGCCTGTTTGCCACTGAGACCAGAACCTCTAATAGATGTAACGACAGAGGAGAGACACACAACTATGGCAGGAACCCCTGAGCATGCTACAGCATCCATATCTAAGGTAGTAAAGGATGGCTACCAAGGTCTTTCCAGGCCACGGATATTTATGATCCTCATAGCAAAGAGCACCACCTGATTGATCCAGGCCACAGAAGGTGAGAGTGACTTCCTTTGGCATCAAGGCAGCATTTGACCAAGTATGGTGCCAAGGAGCCCTAGCAAAACTGAAGTCAATGGGAATCAAGGGAAAACTCTCCACTGGTTGGAGTCATACCTACTACAAAGGAAGATGGTTGTGGTTGTTGGAGGACAATCACCTCAGTTCCAGGATATCACTGCAGGAGTTTCTCATGGTAGTGTCCTAGGCCCAACCACCTTCAGCTGCTTCATCAATGACCTTTCTTTCATCATATGGTCAGACATGGGGATGTTCGCTGATGATTGAGCAATGTTCAGTACCATTCACGACTCAAACGCTGAAGCAGTCCATGTCCAAATGCAGCTAGACCTGGACTATTTCTAGGCTTGGACTGACAAGTGACAAATAACAAGGGTAGCAGACACATGGGAACATTACCACCTGGAAGGTCCCTTCCAAGCCACTCACCATCTTGAATTGGAAATATATCGCCATTCCTTCACTGTAGCTGGGTCAAAATCCTGGAACTCCCTCCCTAACAGAATTATGGGTGTACCTACACCACATGGGCTGCAGCAGTTCAAGCAGGCAGCTCACCACCACCTTCTCAAAGGCAATTAGGGATGGGCAACAAATGCTGGTCTAGCCAATGATGCCCAAATCTCATAAATGAATAAAAAAAAGCAGGATCTTACTTTGAGGAGACCAATGGTCTGCTCGACGGTTGCTCTGGTTGCAGCATGGCTTATGTTATAGCGTTGACCTGCCTCAGTCCTTGGGTTCCTCACTGGTGTTAGCAGCCATCCTTTCAGTGTTGGCAATTATCCATCCTTGTTTGCGTGTGGGTTGGTGAGTGGAGGTGAAAAGCTTTGACAGCTAGGAATGCCAGGGAATTTAAGTGTTGTGACTGCTCCCAGGGTAATGAGCACACAGCTGGAGAATCAGCTGGCGGTGAATGCCAACTCACAGATGAGTTGGACATTGAGGTAGGGAAATCCCTACCAGTTAATGCAGGTCCCTGGCTGATGGTCATAAACATACAGCCTTTGAGACCTTGCACCTGGGAAAATCCAGCAATGACACCAAAGCCTCTGGCTTGTTCGGCCTGATCAGTTCTGAATATGGGGATGTTCTCTGCTGAAAATGGCATCTGTCACCATCTTGACACAGTGATGTGTGACCAATTGGGAGATGTCTCACATGTCTCCAATGGGCCCCTGGAATGAGCCTGAAGTTTAAAAATTCAGGTCCACAGTGACCCTTGAGATGTAGTGGCATTGGATGCCCACCAATGCAATCAGAACTTACCTCCTCTGCCACCATGGCACACAGGTTGACCACAACCTCTTGGAGTAGGCACAAACTTCGGCGACATCTGGAGATACTCATCCACTGCCAGTATACTCCAGCCACTGTCTCTGCACCGATCACTGGGCCTGGTCCCCTCTGCTGCTCACCTGCTGCTTCCTCATCACGATGTGGCCCTTTCAGTTGGCCAGAAGGTAGCTGTTCCCCGTTTCTGTTTGCTGCTCCTCCTGCCATCTCAGGTTCTCCTCCTTGCTGGACAAGCCTCCTAAGGAATGCACAATGCCTATGCCACTCAAGCTACTCACCAACCTGACTGTCATCCTGAGAGAGGACAGCGGATTCATGCACCATGGAGCCACTGCCTCTCCTCCAGGGCAATGCTTTAGCAATCCTAACAATCTATTGGAATAGAGATTGTTGTGGAAACCCCTTAAATACTGCTCTCCACAGCCTGATGGCAACAGTCTGAGAGCCTGCATGGCACCAAGCTGGGCTTGCATGGCCTTTGGCAGAGATCTCATAACCTCAATCTTCTGCTACAGCACTAAGATGTTGCATGACTCCTACTTGTGCTATAATAGAAACTAAGCCACGACTGAGTGAAGTGTCCTCTTCCAATGGAAAGGATGGGCTCCAAGCACCTTGCAAACTCCTGCGCACAGTGGGCTTCAATCATGGAAATGAGCAGGCAGTTTGCTTGCTGTTTGCATTACTTTCAATGAGCATAAGTTAATTTTGCATTGTGAACTGCTCATTATCGGGCTTTATCCAATCTTTACCTTCTCCTCGTCAATCATGAGACTTAAACCACAATGAGATTAAGTAGCTAATCACTGGCTAATTTCTGCTTTGCAGTTATATGTAGAAAAATTGTTTAAATAGATGGTTTTTGAGTGAGTGAATGTATAAGGAAGTGGATTCCATGGAATGTAAGATTATTAAGATTGGAAAAGAGGTGTATTGTTTTTGCAATGAAATAGTAAATGCCAAAATGAGATAAGCAGACTTGGAAAGTAAAGTAACAGAATCCAAAGAATAAATAGCAACTAGAATTATGTTAACACACATTGAATAACAATTGACTGCAGAAAGACTGTGTGTTGAGGTAACTGGTACTTGCTAATATAAAGTGCAATAACAGCAGATTGTTAATTCAGCAAATTGAATTGCATATGAAGTACATACAACTAAAGTGGAAAACAGACACTTTCATTTGTTTGCAAACACTTGAGATTTAAGATACAGGACTCTTTATATTCTCTCCAACTAATAGTGTCTAAATTTCAGCAGAGCAAGTGTTCTTTTTATAGTTTCCCATGTTGATTAATGAACTGGTGTCAAGATAATTCAGCAAACAAGTAAGGATTCTGTCATCTCTCTCATATGCAATTGGAACTGTGGACTATTGCCAAGCAAACAAAGTCACAGGTTAGCCCTGGGAGGTTTGCAAAACCATTTGGTGCATTGCACACAACCTGCATGGTCACAGGGCAATAACTTTTAGAGTTTATATATGGCACATCACTGTGTGACAGCATGCAAACATCTTATTACTCTTTCAGATTTGAGAAAATGTGTTAACCTGATCAGCGTATCTGTGATCTCTTGGATGGAGTTCAACATTATGGGTTGCAAGATGCCAATAGAATCAATCCCTTAAGAGGCCTGGAAAAAGTCTATGCCACAGAAATTCATTCATGTTGTTATCTCCACAGGTAGCACATTGGATATCAGTGAAGGTGAATGATGGTCAACATGTGACTGATGACATATATCATTGAGTACATCTCTCCTGAGGCATCCAGAGTGTTCCTCTGTCAATGTCAAGGAACCGATCTGTAAATTCTGGAGGAAGGGCAATATTTCCTGCACCAGATTAGCTTGTCCTTTCCTTGGTTCATTGTCTCCTCCTGTAAGCTCTCAGGCACTTGACCAATCATTCCATTTGCAAACTACTTCTGAACTCAGTGGTCCTGATATTTATGAGGTAAATGTAGAGTCAGGCTGAAAATAGACAAAGAAAATCGGTGAGATTGGTGATGTGAAGGTCCTGCTGAATTTACTAGCGGAACACACTGTAATTTTGTTTTCTTCCATTTTTTGTATGGCAGCTGCTTAAATTGACAGGCTGGTCAGTTGCTGAGTGAGAAAATCAGCCTCTTGCTGAATAATTGCCCAGATAAAGAAGATTGGAAGATAAATTAGAAAAAAAGGAGAGTAAAAGGGACATCCTGAACATATTGCACTTCCATTTTGCATCTCAAATAAAGGACTGGCCTAGGTCACTGTGGGACCTGAGGGAACATTTGGGCATATGTGGCTGACCCCAATTGATTGTATGGTGCTGTCTCATGGCACTGGATTGACAGTGTGATACAATTATACATTTTGCTCTACAAAAGTGCTGCATTCAGTATGAAGGGCTGTAGTGACTGTATCCTATCCTGCACAAATGCCCTGGCGTTGGGTTAATTCCAGCTTTGTCTCTAACTGTCTCTAACACTGATTGTGTTCCTTCTTCAAGCTGGAGGCAATGTTCCCCAGCAATCAAGAGGTTGCCAATTATAGACTGAAGTTTGAGGGGGGAGTTTATCACTCACAGCTGTCATGGACAAAATGTATGTTCCTTTTGACTGCACATGATCAATGTTTTTGTATGTAAGGGGTGTGTGTGTTTTTTACCCTCAGAGTGATTGTCCCAATTAAATGATTCCAGTGGCAAGCCAGTGTTTAAGAAGGTTATTTACTATCACACACTTACCCCAGATGTTTTAAACATGACATCCCACTCATGCAATCATACCATCAAGATTAGATACAGATGAAGGTAATTATGGTGACAATTTATAATTATCTCTGGAGAAAGAAACAGAGTTAACATCTTGAGTCTGTATCAGACTCGAAATGTTAACTCTGTTTCTCTCCCCGCAGATGCTGCCAGACCTGCTGAATTTTTCCAGCATTTTATGTTTTAGTTTCAGATTTTCAGCATTCACAGTATTTTGTTTTTATTATAATTATCTCTGCCCCTTTTGTGGCAGATCTGTAGTTTCTTAGATGAAGTTGATGCTTTAATTAAAGTGAAGGTCTTCTAAAGCAGAGGATTCTCCATAACTGCGAGGCTTCTTGTAGTTGATTTTCCAGGTTTGTTCTCAGGTCAACTCGAAGCTGGAACAGGTTGGAGGGTGTCCTTCTCCCACTTAGTTCAAGAAGCAGATAAACACTTTAGTGTCACCTTAACCCACTTCATTGGTAATTTACAACATATTCAAGGTCAAAAATGTGACTGTTGCAGCAATCTCCTGCTAAAACTTCATCAAGAGTCTGCTGCAAGCCAGCTACCTCCGAGATCTGCATGCCCAGTACTGTGCTAATATTTCCTGCATAGCCTAAGTTAAAATTCCCTGCACTCAGGCCCTTAACTGAGATAAAAACAAAAAAACTGCGGATGCTGGAAATCCAAAACAAAAACAGAATTACCTGGAAAAACTCAGCAGGTCTGGCAGCATCGGCGGAGAAGAAAAGAGTTGACGTTTCGAGTCCTCATGACCCTTCGACAGAACTTGAGTTCGAGTCCAGGAAAGAGCTGAAATATAAGCTGGTTTAAGGTGTGTGTGTGGGGGGCGGAGAGATAGAGAGACAGAGAGGTGGAGGGGGTTGGTGTGGTTGTAGCGACAAACAAGCAGTGATAGAAGCAGAATATCAAAAGATGTCAACAACAATAGTACAATAGAACACATAGGTGTTAAAGATAAAGTTGGTGATATTATCTAAACGAATGTGCTAATTAAGAATGGATGGTAGGGCACTCAAGGTATAGCTCTAGTGGGTTTTTTTTTTATTTTATATAATGGAAATAGGTGGGAAAAGGAAAATCTTTATAATTTATTGGGAAAAAAAAAAGAGAAGGGGGAAACAGAAAGGGGGTGAGGATGGGGGAGGGGACTCACGACCTAAAGTTGTTGAATTCAATATTCAGTCCGGAAGGCTGTAAAGTCCCTAGTCGGAAGATGAGGTGTTGTTCCTCCAGTTTGCGTTGGGCTTCACTGGAACAATGCAGCAAGCCAAGGACAGACATGTGGGCAAGAGAGCAGGGTGGAGTGTTAAAATGGCAAGCGACAGGGAGGTTTGGGTCATTCTTGCGGACAGACCGCAGGTGTTCTGCAAAGCGGTCGCCCAGTTTACGTTTGGTCTCTCCAATGTAGAGGAGACCACATTGGGAGCAACGAATGCAGTAGACTAAGTTGGGGGAAATGCAAGTGAAATGCTGCTTCACTTGAAAGGAGTGTTTGGGTCCTTGGACGGTGAGGAGAGAGGAAGTGAAGGGGCAGGTGTTGCATCTTTTGCGTGGGCAAGGGGTTGTGCCATAGGAGGGGGTTGAGGAGTAGGGGGTGATGGAGGAGTGGACCAGGGTGTCCCGGAGGGAGCGATCCCTACGGAATGCCGATAAGGGGGGTGAAGGGAAGATGTGTTTGGTAGTGGCATCATGCTGGAGTTGGCGGAAATGGCGGAGGATGATCCTTTGAATGCGGAGGCTGGTGGGGTGATAAGTGAGGACAAGGGGGACCCTATCATGTTTCTGGGAGGGAGGAGAAGGAGTGAGGGCGGATGCGCGGGAGATGGGCCGGACACGGTTGAGGGCCCTGTCAACGACCGTGGGTGGAAAACCTCGGTTAAGGAAGAAGGAGGACATGTCAGAGGAACTGTTTTTGAATGTAGCATCATCGGAACAGATGCGACGGAGGCGAAGGAACTGAGAGAATGGGATGGAGTCCTTACAGGAAGTGGGGTGTGAGGAGCTGTAGTCGAGATAGCTGTGGGTGTCGGTGGGTTTGTAATGGATATTGGTGGACAGTCTATCACCAGAGATTGAGACAGAGAGGTCAAGGAAGGGAAGGGAAGTGTCAGAGATGGACCACGTGAAAATGATGGAGGGGTGGAGATTGGAAGCAAAATTAATAAATTTTTCCAAGTCCTGACGAGAGCATGAAGCAGCACCGAAATAATCATCGATGTACCAGAGAAAGAGTTGTGGAAGGGGGCCGGAGTAGGACTGCAACAAGGAATGTTCCACATACCCCATAAAGAGACAGGCATAGCTGGGGCCCATGCGGGTACCCATAGCCACACCTTTTATTTGGAGGAAGTGAGAGGAGTTGAAGGAGAAATTGTTCAGCGTGAGAACAAGTTCAGCCAGACGGAGGAGAGTAGTGGTGGATGGGGATTGTTCGGGCCTCTGTTCGAGGAAGAAGCTAAGGGCCCTCAGACCATCCTGGTGGGGGATGGAGGTGTAGAGGGATTGGACGTCCATGGTGAAGAGGAAGCGGTAGGGGCCAGGGAACTGGAAATTGTTGATGTGACGTAAGGTGTCAGAGGAATCACGGATGTAGGTGGGAAGGGACTGGACAAGGGGAGAGAGAAGGGAGTCAAGATAACGAGAAATGAGTTCTGTGGGGCAGGAGCAAGCTGAGACGATCGGTCTACCGGGGCAGTTCTGTTTGTGGATTTTGGGTAGGAGATAGAAGCGGGCCGTCCGAGGTTGGGCAACTATCAGGTTGGAAGCTGTGGGAGGGAGATCCCCAGAGGAGATGAGGTCAGTGACAGTCCTGGAAACAATGGCTTGATGTTCAGTGGTGGGGTCATGGTCCAGGGAGAGGTAGGAGGAAGTGTCTGCGAGTTGACGCTCAGCCTCCGCGTGGTAGAGGTCAGTGCGCCAGACAACAACAGCACCACCCTTGTCAGCGGGTTTGATGACAATGTCAGGGTTGGACCTGAGAGAATGGAGTGCAGTAAGTTCAGAGAGAGACAGGTTAGAATGGGTGAGAGGAGCAGAGAAATTGAGACGACTAATGTCGCGCCGACAGTTCTCAATGAAAAGATCGAGAGAAGGTAAGAATCCAGAGGGAGGGGTCCAGGTGGAGGGAGAATATTGAAGATGGGTAAAAGGATCCGTTGAACTGGGAGAGGACTCCTGCCCAAAGAAGTGAGCCCGGAGACGAAGACGGCGGAAGAAGAGTTCAGTATCATGCCGAGCCCGAAATTCATTGAGGTGAGGGCGTAAGGGTATGAAACTAAGTCCTTTGCTGAGCACTGAACGTTCAGCATCGGAGAGGGGAAGGTCAGGGGGTATAGTGAATACACGGCTGGGGTTGGGATTGGAAGATGGGGTGGGGACGGAGGGACAGGCAGGGGTGGAGGGTCCTAGATGGGTGTTGGTGTCGATGAGTTGTTGGAGCTTGCGTTCCTTAGCACTTGAGAGAAAGAGAAAAAGTTTCTTGTTGAGGCGTCGGATGAGCCGAAGGATAAAATGAAACTGGGGGCACGCGCAGCTTTGAAAAAGGGTACGGCGGTGCTGCTGGAGGGAGAGGTCGAGTGTGTTCATATGGCGGCGCATGGCACTGAGAGTGGATTTCAGAATGTGACGGGAACAGCAGTCCGAGAAACGTTTTATGTCCCGGAGATACCTGTAATCCTGGGTGGGTTCGAAACATGAGGGGTGGAATTTCAGTTGAAATCCATGTGGGGTAAGTCGGAGACGGAGACAGTCACTGAGAAAGGAGATATGGCTGTGAAAGCGGGTTTTAGTAAACACCTTGTCAAACACTAGGAGAGAAATGGAAAGCAATGAAGGTGAACAAGGCAACAGAGAAATCCGGAAATCTTGTCGCAGAGAGGAACAGAACTTCTTCAAGGAGGTAGGCATTTCTTGAAGAGCAGTGGCAGTCAATTAAGCACAGAGATAAAAACAAAAAAACTGCGGATGCTGGAAATCCAAAACAAAAACAGAATTACCTGGAAAAACTCAGCAGGTCTGGCAGCATCGGCGGAGAAGAAAAGAGTTGACGTTTCGAGTCCTCATGACCCTTCGACAGAACTTGAGTTCGAGTCCAGGAAAGAGCTGAAATATAAGCTGGTTTAAGGTGTGTGTGTGGGGGGCGGAGAGATAGAGAGACAGAGAGGTGGAGGGGGTTGGTGTGGTTGTAGCGACAAACAAGCAGTGATAGAAGCAGAATATCAAAAGATGTCAACAACAATAGTACAATAGAACACATAGGTGTTAAAGATAAAGTTGGTGATATTATCTAAACGAATGTGCTAATTAAGAATGGATGGTAGGGCACTCAAGGTATAGCTCTAGTGGGTTTTTTTTTTATTTTATATAATGGAAATAGGTGGGAAAAGGAAAATCTCTATAATTTATTGGGAAAAAAAAAAAAGAGAAGGGGGAAACAGAAAGGGGGTGAGGATGGGGGAGGGGACTCACGACCTAAAGTTGTTGAATTCAATATTCAGTCCGGAAGGCTGTAAAGTCCCTAGTCGGAAGATGAGGTGTTGTTCCTCCAGTTTGCGTTGGGCTTCACTGGAACAATGCAGCAAGCCAAGGACAGACATGTGGGCAAGAGAGCAGGGTGGAGTGTTAAAATGGCAAGCGACAGGGAGGTTTGGGTCATTCTTGCGGACAGACCGCAGGTGTTCTGCAAAGCGGTCGCCCAGTTTACGTTTGGTCTCTCCAATGTAGAGGAGACCACATTGGGAGCAACGAATGCAGTAGACTAAGTTGGGGGAAATGCAAGTGAAATGCTGCTTCACTTGAAAGGAGTGTTTGGGTCCTTGGACGGTGAGGAGAGAGGAAGTGAAGGGGCAGGTGTTGCATCTTTTGCGTGGGGAAGGGGTTGTGCCATAGGAGGGGGTTGAGGAGTAGGGGGTGATGGAGGAGTGGACCAGGGTGTCCCGGAGGGAGCGATCCCTACGGAATGCCGATAAGGGGGGTGAAGGGAAGATGTGTTTGGTAGTGGCATCATGCTGGAGTTGGCGGAAATGGCGGAGGATGATCCTTTGAATGCGGAGGCTGGTGGGGTGATAAGTGAGGACAAGGGGGACCCTATCATGTTTCTGGGAGGGAGGAGAAGGAGTGAGGGCGGATGCGCGGGAGATGGGCCGGACACGGTTGAGGGCCCTGTCAACGACCGTGGGTGGAAAACCTCGGTTAAGGAAGAAGGAGGACATGTCAGAGGAACTGTTTTTGCCTGATATAGGGATGGCATAGGCAGAGACAGCTGCAGATTCTATATTGGGTCAAAGCTTGAATCAGGGCCGAGATTCCCTATTCATGTTAACCCAGAGCCCATTCTGCCCCTGTCCATGGAGATATTATTTAAATCATGCTCTGCAAAATAGCATCAAAAACCAAGAATAATCAAGTGAAGAAATGGCACATCTACCAAAACCAATAAACGAATGAACCAAAACATCATGTAAAATATTTTGGCCTGAATTTTCCAATTTTCTGTTGTGTTGGTGGAAATGGAATAGACGTGGATGTTAGGCTGCCCTTCGATCCCACTGCTGACCCTGGGTGATGCCCTGGGGTCAGCCTATAAAGATAATTATTGGGACGATCCCACTGAACACCTGCCAGCATGCCTGGGTGAGTGGAAAATTGATGCACTGGCACAATTTAGAGGCTTCTGGCAACCTTGGGGGAGGAACTGAGAATTTATGACAGCCAGAGGCAACAAGAAATGGAGCAACATATTATAGATGCTGAGTCAGAGATCATCATGAAAATAATAAGCACGCTGCAGGCGAGACTCTTGGGCACAGAGGGCAATAAATCATCACATGCCTGCTAACCTATGCAATCTATCTGATATGTGATGGAATCAGAAACAAATGAAGAACCACTGACGAGGATGTCTCTTCACTGTACCATTGGTGGTATCTCAAGCAGACTTGCAGAGACTGCCCCCAGGATTAAAATCATTGGGACAATGTCTACTTCCATGGAAACCTTGGGCACAATTATGATTTTGGTAATCCATGAAATTCTACATTTATTATTTGTTTTCATAAGAAAGTATCCATTACCATAGCACTTCAGACATTTCTTAGGCCATGCATAAAATAATCCCTTGAATTGTCCTCATTGTCGTACCCATACTATCTGTTTCTGCATATCTCTTTCCTATGATGACCCCTTCTCTGGTGGTTAGAATACTTCCTGCATTGTACTGTTCTTCAGGATGTGGCAAGCAATGACCATTCTTAATATTCAGGTGGAAGTATATTGCAGAGAATCATCAGTGATGTCGATGGTGATATTGTACCTTCAGCAGTTGAAAGGTATGTTTTTTAATTACGCTGGTGGGTGTGTGAACCTCAGGAGCGCTATGTGGAATCTGAATGGAATTGGTAGCCAGTTTTGCTGAGTGCAACACTTATTGCCAAGACCCTATCCAATGACCTGCCTTTGACTGACAAATAGTTGGCACAGACAGCTTTATTGTAGGTGCATCATTGAAACTGCCAAGGAACCTTGCGGAAGCCCAGGCGATCAGAGGCAGATGATTGGTTGGTGACTCCGTGTTGCATTGGGGCAAAGGTAATGCTTTGGAGCAGTAGTATTCTGCTCCGTGTGGCCAAAGAGCTGAAGTTGTGCTTGTGAGTTAATACTGGATTGCGGACTCGGGAATCCAGGTGAACAGAGTCTTGGGGGATGAAATTTAAACCATGTGAGGTGGGCTGTCAATGAGGCCATTCGGGTTGGAGCGAATTTTCAAGAGAATTCCAAGACAAGTCTTCAAGAGTGAAGGCTGGAATCCCTCATGAGAGAGACAGTTTCAACAAGATAGAGTTTGCTGACATCTGGGTGGGTTTCTGAGAAGTCTGTGGGATCTGTCTTGGTTACATTTACTCTTTAATGTGTAGTATCATGTATTTGGCTACAGGTTGCCATGTATCTCATATTAACACTGAATGTTAGAGTATAAGATAGATATTTTAAATTGCTTCATCTTTCAGACCTTCTATAGTAAAGTTTACTTTTGTTTGTTCAGAACCCAAGGAATCTTGTGGTTTTATTCTCTTAGCAAGTGTCTTGGATCTGAAACTTTGTCTACTTTAAACAAAACATTCCGACCCAGATCTTAACAAAAACTTGGGGTCTGGTCCAGGATCTTTAGCCATTGGTGTTGGTCGGGGTGTATGTCATGGAGGAGTTGGATGAAAATAAATAGATTCATGTTGATGCTTTATTCCAATCAGGAATTTTGAAAGGTGGAACCTATTTTAGTGTGATATATCTGGGGAATTTTAAACTGGAGGAGTGCATGGATGTTTGGGCTTGGAGCTTAAGTCCAGCAAAAGAAACATGAGCATGTCAGGAACTTGCAAACTTCTGTGTTTAACTTGAGAACGAGTAGGCTGCTTGGTAGGGATGGGTTGCTTATTTACAATTGGTGATCGCTCAGTTGGAATGAGATTTCAACACAGTTGCAAATTTAACATCACGTCCCAGGGTTTACTGGGCTTTCTGATACTTGATATTGGTAGCAAGGCAAGAAAACAATAGCAATTGAAGGACTTGACTAAAACACATAGGGCAGAATTTTTCCCTCATTGGGTAGGCTTGGTGGAGGGGGTGCAGGTGGGGGTGGTCAGAAACCTGAATGCCGCTCACGATCGGCTCCGCACCACAATTTTACGTGGGTGCGCCCACGTAAATTAAGGCCACAGCAGCGGAATGAGCAAGAAGGGGCGGGCGGGGGCAGGTGCTCAATGTCCGCCGGGTCCAATGGCGACCCGGCGGCCAATTCAATTGGGCCCGCGGCAGCCATTGGAAGGCTGCCAGTGAAGGATGTTGACTTCGTGATGGGCAGCGTTGCGGGTGGACAAGGCAGACGGGAGGACAGGTCGGCGGGGCATCCAGCCCCGTGTTTCTCTGATTAGTGCCTCACTGCTGGAGGGAAATCCTTGTCCCCAGGGATGGGAGGAGGAGGCCCCCCACATCACCAAAAGGGCCTAGGAGGAGGTGGCATCCAGGGTCAGCAGCCACAACGTGGTGAGGCGCACATGGGTGCAGTTCTGTAAACTGTTCAATGATCTCCTGTGACCGGGAAGGGTGAGTACCATGTTGGCATGGTATTCAGAGGTCTTAGAGTGTTAGTGCCAAATGTAAATGAGGCAGCATCTGGGCAAGGGGGTGAGCCCTGGCTGCTTGGATTGAGTGCCATGTGGCTCCAGGGTCACAAATCAGCTGAGCCCTGCGAGGAGTTCTTCAGGTGGGTGTAGCCAGGCTGCAATGACAATGCAGATAGAGCGTGGACTAATCAATGCTCCTCTACCCTTTCAAGAGAAAACATCCCATAACAATACAGAGAGGTTTCAGACTGGCGGAGGACCCCCACACCTACTCATCTTCACCCGGTATGAGCAGGAGGCCCTGGAGCTGGAGACACGCCATACACCAAGGTCAAGCGGCCACGGTGAGGTTGGGGTGCCACAGGGAGGTAAGAGTGCAGTGCACTGAGGTAAGAATGTCTGTATGTCCCCACACGCTGACCTTAAATTCTGCCAATAGAGTAAAATTTTTAGCACGGCGGGCGGGCACATGCCTGACCCAACCGAGCTTAAAATGACGTGCAATGACGTCAGGCGAGTGCCCCGATGTCATCGCGCATTCGCGCCATATTTCAGTCAATGGGCAGGCGCCGGAATCGGCAGCACACCCATCAACAATTAAAAGGCCTATTAAGGCTATTAAAAAGTTAATTAAAATAAATTTTTTGCTGCCTGTCCAATCCGACGTTTGGCGGGCAGGCGAAAAGGCCAAGCGGCCTTAGCACTTTTTTGAAAACCTCATCCACGGGCAGGATGAGATTTCCAAAAGCAAATAAAAATAAAATAAAAACTTTAATTTTTCAATAACATGTCCTTGCTCATGTGACAGAGTCACATGGGAGGGCATGCTGCATTACATTTTTATTTCTTAAATTATTTTTTCATATTTCTTCACCTCTCTGAGGCCGCTCTGTGCCTCAGGGAGATTATGTAGTGCGCACTCGCACACATGTGTGAAGATCACACTCAACTGGCCTGCATTACCATTGCCCCCCCCAACCTGCACAGGCAGCACTGAGCGCTGCTGCTCACATTGCACGCTGGGCGGGCCTTAGTTGACCCACCAACGTGAAATTGCCTTCTGGCTTCGATCGCAGGCAGCGGTCGGCTTCCCGACCGCCCCCATCAGCCCCCATCAAACCCGCCTGACATGGATGAAGTTCTGCGCACAGAAATACTGCAATAAATAATCAGTACTCACAGTTGATTTCTTGCTTAGTAATGGGAAAGAGTTAATTTTGCTGAGAGATAACTTTGACGAAGTTGACATAATTGCCGACCTGAGCAAACATCCTATCAATCACCTTCCTGATACACTTGTGGGTCACCGACTGGGAGGTCCTATGTCAATGGAAGATCCTTGGAATGATTCAGAGACACAAATTGTCAGAACAATGGTCACATGATCGAACAAGCCATCAGCATGCTTAAGATGTGCTTCAGGTGCTTTGATAAGCCTGGAGTTGCCCATCAATATGCATCAGCCAGGGTCTCCAGAGATCAAACGGCCAACCTCTCATTCAACACTCAAGCTGGAATTTTCCATGCCCACTGGCCTTGGGCGTGTTTAGTGGTGTGAGCGGACAATATGGTGAGAAGCTCAAAAATTCAGGTCAAAAGGTTTGTGATCATCTAGGCAGCCCCTCGATGGCGGGTAACATTGCTGCCATTGCACGTTGGGAACCTCATTGTAATACATCAGCATATCATAAGACCAGCCTGCCAGAATCATCCCACCACCATCCCCACCCCCCCACTGCCCCTGTAACTCCCCCATCCAAGCCCCCTTCCCCCAAAAGCTGGATCGTTTGCCGATGTCAGCGGGAAAACATGCTGGTGCAGAACACTTCTTGACATCTATGACATGCAAAAGTCAGGAATTACCACCAGGGCCTTGCTCATATTGCAGACATCCGAGGAGCAGAGGTTGCTGGAGCCTGACAGCTATGCGATCCTGGAGGAACATCCATGGCATATTGGGTGGATTCTCATGGACGTGGCTCTGCTGCAAAGCAGCTCATGGAAATTGGAAAGTCACTGTTGATGCTCACAACAGATGTTGGTCAAGGGGGTGGGAGAGGAAGGTCTAGGATTGACTGGGAGAGGAAGAGGTGTCCGGGGGGGCTTGAAGTTGCGGGGGAGGAATGGAGATGTTGGGGGGTGAAGATGGGTGGGGGAGAAACAAAAGTGTTGGGGGTTGAGGTTGGGAAGAAGGAATGAAGGTGTCAGGGCAGTGAGGTTGGGAGGGGGTGGAAGGAGTATGGGGGGAGGAGTAAGGGAAGGAATTCAGAGGGGGAAGGAGTACTGAGAGAGGAGGGAGTTGGGTGGGAGGAAGGAGTGCGGGGAGGGGAGAGAGTAAGGGTGGAGGGAGAAGTGAGGGTGTCTGAGGGAGTCAGGAGGGGAGATAGACTAAGATTGTTGGAAGATGTAAAGGTGTCTGTGAGGGAGCCAAGAAGGCAGGGAAACTAAGCGGGTGGCGGGGGTGGAGTCTGGGGGGTGGGGTTGGAAGATTAAGGGGAGCAGCGGGAGCAGTTCCCTGGGCACGTGTTTCTGGTTGGGGAGGGTCAGATGGGCGAAGGGGGTTCCTGGGGGAAGGGGATCCTGGGGCTGGATGGGTTCCAGAGGGGTAGGAGCTTCCGGGGGGAAAGGGGTCCAGAGAGGGGAAGGATTTCTGTGAGTGATGGGGTCCAGAGGGGGTAAGGGGTTCCAGGAGGGAAAGGGGTCTGGAGGGGGGAAGGTGCCTGGTCGGGGAAAGGACTTCTAGGGGCTGAAGGGTCCAAAGGGGAGATGTCCAGGTGAACGTGCAAGGGAAGGGTCTGATGGGTCGATGGCTGCTTCCTGGGAGCAAACTGTCGGTGGGCATGGTATGAGGAAATGATGAGAACAACCAAGGGCAGAGTGAGGCGGTGAGGGTTTGACGGTAGCAGTACAAGTGCGAGGGTGGTTTGTGGGGACTCAGAGGCACACATGGACCCATGCGGTGGGAAGGAGGAAGTGAATGTGGATTGGGTGGGATTTTCGGGAAGGAAGGGAACCTGCACGTTCACCTGGACATCCCCGAAGGAAAAGGCTGGTAGGTCACAGAAGGGAGGTGGAAGGTGATGCCGGGAGCTGGGGGTGGTGGGGGGGGGGTCAAATGTGATGCGGAAATGGAAATGGGTAACTGGGGGAGGGGAAAAGATGTGGGAGCAGATGAAAAACCAAATCCAGACCATGCTGAATATATTGAAAATGAAATAACAGTCGTGGTGGGCGAGATCAGGTGCTGTATAGGAGTGTGATCATTGAGTGGGCGGATATGATGGTCAGCTCAGATGGACAACTGAAAGCAAATCCCAGCAGGCAGCATTGAAAATGCTCAGGACATTGAGATAAATGTGATACGTGAAGGATCTGTGTGTGTGGATAAGTGCATGCACGAGGCTCCGAAAGGCTCTGCCGGACACACACTTCTTCCAGAATCACTTGTTGGCCAGCTACTCCCTCTGTTGTGACAGAGGACAAGGCTGAAGGGCTCACAGACAAAGGAGATTCAGAGGGAGAGGACAGCTTCTGCGATCCCTGACTGGATGACCTAGGGTTGTCCAGCTGCCTCTCTAACCCCCCTTAGGGTGACCGGGGTCCCCAGACTGACTCCTTGAGGAGAAGGAGCACCTGCAGGGATGTCAAGGTGCCCTCTTTTCCTCTCGCACTGCCACTTCAGGAACTCATCCATGGCTTCCGCGATGGAGTACATGTCTGCACACATCTACTCATTCTGCTGGACCAGGATTTCATGATGTCCACCATCTTCCCTATGGAGACCTCCATAAATGCACATGTGGACATCACTTCATCAGAGAGCAGATGGAGGCACTCCTCCGACTTGAATACCACTCTGCTGAGGCCTTCCAACAGCTTGGCGTGATGTTCCCACACCTTCTGCTGACTCTCCACAATGAGATGGAAGGCCAAAACTAGAGGCTCGTCACCTGACTCGGACCTCACAGGTGCCTGATACCCAGCAGTCTTTCAAGTGCCGGGGAGCTCGGCCGAACCTGCCTCCTGCTGCTGTGGAAATCAGATTGTGAACCCAAGCCTGCCCTAGATTGAGGTCCCACTGAGGCGCGTGTCTCTGCGCTTGTGGAGGGTGTGAGTAAGTGCTGTGATGGCTTATTTCCACCTCTTCACTGGAGGAGTTGTTCTCTTCGCTAGAGGTGGATGGGGCTGGGGGAATGGCTGGCTGAGGCTGACAGTCACTTGGCAGAGCTCTCTATGAACCAAAGTAGACATAATTAGTGCATGGCAGCAGAGTCAAAAACAGGACAGAAAATATTCACGTTTGTGTTGAGAGAGAGATGATGTGGTGCAGGATTCTTACAAGGGTGCTTGCCGCTGACTTCCCCATCGCCACAGGCACGGTCCATCTCTTCACCAGTCAGTGTGATGGCACGCTCCTCAAAGAGCCTAATGTGGGCCACTCCACCCCCGTCCTGGGACCTCTTCCTGCTGTGAGCAGGCTTCCCCTGCATGAAAACTGATGGAGTGTGAGCAGGATACATAGCGCTGCATGGAATGTTTGTGTGGTGAGCGGAGACATGGCTGGGATGAGGACATGAGCTCGAGAGAGTATGAGCTTGATGGAGATGCGAGGGTGTGTGTGAGAGTTAGTGGAGTTGTCCCTTGAGGTGTGAGATCCCTGTAGATGTGTGGTGGGTTTATGAGTGTGTGAGTTGAGAGTGATGAGAAGAGTGAATTATCCTGGCAGAGCAGATGAGACAATTCATCCTCTTCTGGCACTGGGTGGCTGCCCTCTTTTGCAGGGCATTGGCACTGACCACCATTTCCCAAGCTGGATTGGTGAGGTTGCTGCCCATCCTGTGGCTGGCAGGCGTGGGGGTGGTGGGGGGGCTGGTGGTGGTGGTAAAGAGGACATCGTGGTGAGCCTCCACTGCGTCCAAGAGGTGCTCGAGGGACATGTCATTGAACCTGGAGGCTGCAGTCTTTTTGCCTTTCAGAGCCATGTCTTCTTTGCAGAAGTCATGGGCTGGAAGCACTGAGAGGTGTGTGCGCTGCTGGACTTTAAATGTGGCGCCCGGTGTGCTGAAGAGGTGAAGTGATGGCGTGGGGTGGGGCGAATGGGAGCCCACCCACCATGAAAATGCCGTGTCTCCCGAGAATGCATAATTAATACAGCAGGTTTTACGCCGTGTAAAGCCACCATTGCAGCCAGCGGGTAAAACGTCACTTTACCCACCTGCTACAACACAAAGTGCAAATCTGGGACGATTCCACCATCAGTCTTATCAACTTGATTTCAACAGTGAGGGAAATTTTGATCATTTTCAAAATGAAAAGTTGCAACACACTCACTTATTTTGCTATTACTTATTCATATCTTCCCTCTCCGCCAGAGCCTTTACAGGAGTCCAGGGCCTACACAACCAGTGAATCTTCAGAGCAATGGCTGCATCCCAGGACTCATACGTACCATACACCAGCTCAGATACTCAAATACTGGTAGAGCCATTAAGACTGACAGTTGGATTTCACCTGGTGGTTCACACATCACATGTGAGAAAGAGCAGAAGCTGGCTACAGGGAGAGCAGTATCTGCATCAGAGAACGTGCCCTCTCCAACCTCTGCTCAGCTGGATACTGGTGCTCTGTATGCTGGAAGTAGTCAATAAAAGGAGCACTATTTATATGCAAATGGTGCAGCACCATAAGGGAGATGCAAGCTTCAGTGTGGAAGTCCAAAATTTGGTGTCGGAGATATGATGCTCTGCTGTTAACTTCACAAAAGCAATATCTCAGTTTCTGGCTCACCATTGAAATACATTGAACTGTGTGGAGTCCAGCACTTGCACAATAGATAGAAACTAACCATGCCACAGAAAGTTAGATCATCTTTCTAAGTTAAATCACTTTTTTAATGCCATGAAAAGTGTCAACCTCCCTGACACTGAAAATTAACCATTACAACTGTGGAGTCTTATTCCTACAGGTTTTAATTGTTCTTAGAAAGTTAAAAATATAAAAAGTATATATTTTTTACTTTTTCCCCCTTTCTCTCTCTTTATCCAATATTTTTGTTTTTGCTCTCGCTATTTCCCTTTCAGTACCTGATTTGGTATTGAATTCATTCATTCATTCATCCGCACACTTCCTTCTCAGTCCTTGTACTATTCACTTCAAAGTGATTCAACTGGATTTGTTAGAGAGATCCTATTCACTCAGGTCCCAGATGCCCCAGGTGAAGTTATCAGCTAGCAACCTCAGTATCTGAGTACAAATTGTCTTTTAAACCAAATGTGCAAGGGAAAGTCTGATGAAATGGCAGACACATAGATGTCCTGCAAATTATGATCTTACTTCTGACTGTCATGAAGTTATTAATGTATATAATATTATTGGAAGATATTTTTCATTTAAAATAGAGGTTTTGTCTGTGGGTGTGTCTTAATTGGATTAAAGTCACCTAGTCTGGGTGCTTTGATTTGTACTAGTTTTGAGATGTAAGAGAGGTAGAGTGCATTCACATTTTTTGAAAAGAGCATTCAAGAAGTGGGGCGAAATCTGACACCTAGCTAGCAGTGACTAAAAAACCTTTATAGGACTATTAAAATTGGTACTATGAAAGGGATTTTATTGTTAGAAGAGGTGGAGTTCAAAGAGGCTGGTGATACGATGAGAATTTACATTCCATGAGATGCGCTGGATATACCTGATAGCAGTTTTTGTACGTGCAGGGCAGAGGCAGTGTAAGATCAAAGCAGCTGTAATCCTACAACTGCCTCCACAGGAACCAAAGTGAAAGGAACCTCATTTTGAATTTGTAAGGTGAAAATGGTGCCTGGTTAAGTCGATGGGTTGCTGTTGCCTTAATGGAGATTAGTTTGGGAATTTGTTAAAAGTTATGATAGTAATAATTTGCAGTCATGTATATGTGTTTAATGTGTTGTAACTTAATAAAATGTTTCATTTAGTTTAATAGAAAACCTCTCAAAAGCTGATGCACTGATTTCCTGAATTTAGGGTTGCATTTCAAACAAACCAATTAAAAATGTAGGTTATGACAGTTGTTTAAAGTTTTCCTCTGGGATTTTTAAAGAACTCAGCTTTACCAACTGCTGGGTCATAGTGCTGACACTTACATAGATTATGCATGTATGCATATCTACCTAAATAATTAAAAGGTTCTAATATCACACATTAAATCTGCAAGGTGGTACATTAAATCTATGCAGCAGTGAACTTAGTATAGCCCTTTTCCCAATGGCTAAAGTAAGCAATATAACCATCAATTTTTTAAAATATTGATCAAGATTTTTTTAAATTTACGCCTTCATGGGATGTGGGCACTGCTGGCAAGGCCAACATTTGAATTGAGCAAGCCATTTTATAAGAGTGAACCACATTGCTGTGTGTCTGGCCAGAACAGGTAAGGATGGCAGGTTTCCTTCCTGAAAACTCATCATTGAGCCAGATGGTTTTTTTATATTGCTCATTACTGAAGACTAGCTTTATATTTCAGATTTTATTAATTGAATTCAAATTCTATCAGTTACCATAATGAGATTTGAACCCATGCCCCCAGGGAATTAGCTTGGCCCTTTGGACTGCTAGCCTAGTGACAACACCACTACACAACTGTCTCACTTAAGGATCTGCCTGAAAGACATAAAACAGCAGCCACATATATCGCTGAAAAATGTCATTGATTTCCTACCATTTAGATTCCTGTTCCAACTGAACATGTGACCAATCAAGTGGCTCCTCTTAAATTGAAGTCACTTAATTCAAACTTCACAAAATTCACATTTTGATCTTATTTACATTACTTAATTCAGATTACTCACTTAATTCAATTTATTATCACTAAAATACTTCATAAATAATATTCATTAAGAAAATTATTCCAAAATTATTCTTACTGCTTCTTTCCAGGGCTTTGTCCTTACCTATGTGGGCTTGAGACTTGAGTTTTTCTCAGTTACTGAGTTACAATTTTTACCTTGGCCTTGGCTAGTGTGCAAACATATGTAAGTGATGCACCATACAAGTTACAGTTTTTATCCTGCTGCAGTTGTAATATCCAAACAGCACCAGAACAAGCAGGTAGAAAATTAACAATAAATAGGAGATGCAAATAGAAACATTGGCCAGGATCTGGCTGGAAAGGAATATTAAAACTGGGAGTATGTGGGAAAGGACTTCCTGCTCCAACTCCTGTTCACATTGTGATCTCATGCTACCCACACAATTAATGGCCAGTTTTGAGGCGGTGGCTGCATCATCACCTGATGTGAAAGGCACCAGGTTTACGAGGTCACCAGCAGCCAAGTCCTGGTCCAAATGGCCTTTGCCTCAACAATACCATCTGCAACCATCCTGAGAAGATGAAAGTCTGCCAGAATCCAGGCAACAGTGTCTTCTCCAAAAAACTAGAAGATTTCAAACACACGCCACCTCTCCTTGCACCAAGGAGACTTTGGCGGCTGCACCCCCCACCCCCACCAAGATCCTCACCAGAAAACTACAGTTGAAAACCACTTGTCGGTATGGCTGAAGCAAGATCTCAGGTTGCTTCACGGATCAGTGACAACTCTTAGCATGTTGATCTGCAGGCTACTCAGGTAAGGTGGGTGTCCTCTTCCCAAGGCACATAAGGAGGGGATCATCTTGCCTAACTAAGCATACTTGGATAGAGTTTGCAGAGGAAGTCAGGATAAGGTTAATGAAGCCTGCCGGCTGGCCTGTGGAAGTCTTGATCACCCTGTATGTGCAGTCTATGAGACCTTCTGAGGGAATTCAGATCTGGGCCTTTTGGCCTGACTGTCAGCATCAGTTCTGAACTTTATGTACTGGTTGTCCCTCCTGAAGAGGGTATCTGTCAATATCTTGATGCAGTGATTGCACAGATGTTTGGAAGATGCACCACATGTCTCAAGCAGGCCCCTGGAATGAACCTGAGGCATGGAAATTCGGGGCCACAGTGACTTTGAGAGCCATAGGCATCAGATGACCACTATTACAATCAGAGCTCACCTCCTCCATCATCATGGCACCAGATAAGTCATGGCCTCTCGGGACAGGTACAATTTCAGTGACAGTGCTACCCTGACATCTGGAGGTTACTCATCCTTTGTCCTTAGACCCTGCAGCCTTGTGCCACTTCCCCATCATAAGGCTGCCCCTGAGAGTGGCCACAATGCAACTGCTGCCCTGTCTAGTGTGCCCAGACCACGTGGCCCAACGCCCCCGCCTCACGTTCTGCTGTTCATTGGATACACAATGCTGGGGCACTGCCTCTGAATGGGGCACCCTCCATTGTTATTGCAGTGCTGCCCAGCCACCCCCTGACCAACCCCCCTTTCTCAGGCCCCTCCGAGTGAGCCCTGCCTGGGCCCCAATCTCCTCAAACGGCCTCAACCCCAAATCAACAGTTTCAGTGCATGGTTGCTGAGTGCAGCAATAATAACAGCTGCCCTCCATTTAGGCTCCAGCATGTACCTCCCTCCACTCTACCCCCCACCACCCCCCTCACCCCCTCATAAAACGTGAAGGGGTCCTTACAAGCATGTTTAATTTCCTCCTTAACAAGCTCAAATGCCTCCTCATTGCTCATTTTGGAAATGCAAGTGGTGTCCCCATGTGGCTTTCCACTTTCTGCTCGTGAAATTGGAGCCAGCATGATGATGTTGGGGGCTTGACTCAACTTTCACCTCAACTCTTGCTATTTTACAGACCTCTCTCATAATCTCTTTGCTGTCCATTACTGCACCATCAAATTAAAATGTTTGATGTTTCCCCAGTGCTTTATTAAATTTAAGCAGTTAAATAACTCACTTTGAAAGAAAGTAAGCTTGCATTGATATGGCACCTTTCATGACCACAGAACAGCCAATGAAGCACTTTTGAAGTGTTGTCACTGTTTTAATGTAGGAAGCATGACAGCCAATTTGTGCACATATAGCTCCCCAAGGAGCAACCTATTTTTGTGATGTCAATTGAGAGATAAAGATTGGTCAAGATACTGAGAGCAGCTCCCTTGCTCATCTTTGAAATAATGCCAGGGGATCTTTTATGTCCAGCTAAGAGGGCAAACAGGGCCTTGGTTCAACATCTCATCCAAAAGATGGCATCCCAGTCAGAACTGCGCTGAAATGCCAGCTTTTGATTTTTGTGCTCAATCCCTAGGGTGGGACTTAAATCCACAAAAGGCAAGTGCACTATCAACTGAACCACAGCTATTTGGAAGTTTCTCCTGTACTTGGTGACCTACATTGGCTCCCAGTCAACCAACACGTTCACTTTAACATTCTATTCTTCATGTTCAAAACCCTTCATGCCCTCAGCTCCCCCATCTGTATATCTTTCTCAGCCCTACAACCCTCCCAGAATTTTGTATTCCCCCTACCCCCCCCCCACCTGCTCCTCTAGCATTGTGCATCCAACATTCCAATTACCCCAGTATTGGAGGCCAGACCTTCAGCCATCTGGCTCTAAGCTCTGCAATACTTCCTCTAAACTTCTCCACCTGTCTCTCCTCCTTTATAAATTTTCTTAAGCCCACCTTTTTGACCAAGCTTCTAAACACCCACCCACTATCTCCTCTTTTCACTCACTGTCATTTTTTGTCTGATTATGCTTAAGTAAAGCATTTTGGGACATTTTATTACTTTTAAAGGTATTATATAAAACTACATAATTCTTGTCAATTAGGGGACTTATGTTTCACATTGCTCACTACATTTCAGATTCCCGATCCCCATGGGTGCTCAAGAAATCTACTTATAGATTTACAAAATTATTAATTGACATTAGCTCCTTGCTAGTATTCAATAGTTTATCTGGAATTAAAGCCCTATATTCTGGTCATTGCACCAGAATTGGTTTTCTGGTCTATGTTTCTTTCATTGAAAAGACCAGTGAATCATTTACTTATGCAAACTGTGACTGTGCAATCAATTACTATAGCATTTCTTATTATTCTATTCATACTGCTGGTAGCAACACTGGCCACAAGTGTGTTATATATAAAACGAGACCAACGTCAACCAAAGGAACTAATATCATTATCTTGCTTGACCAATTACCAGCTAAGGGCAGATGTTAGAACTGAGATGTATTTTCAGATTTTAAAAAATGACAGACAGTGAATTTTCTGCTCAAGGACCCTGGCTTTGTGATTCAAGTGTTTCATTTTGATCTCAGTAGACCTTGACAAATTAATTAGAATAGTACCTCCTGGCTCTAGCTAGTCATTGCAACTTACACAAAGAAAAAATAATATCAAATAAAACAACTGTCATTGATCAAATGAGTAAAACTACAGTATAAAATTAAATCCCAAAACCTTACATTTTCAAAACAATTCCTGGACAAGATGTTTTATACTTCAGTCGATAGCTCAAAACACATTCAGTTTAAATAAAATACTGCAAAAATGAATGGCTTTTCAAACCAAGAAGCAATGTGGATAACAAAATGAGAAGTTGGGCTAGTGCCAGCCAATAGCAAAACCTTATATTTGCATAACCTGTTTTATCAGTCCCTTGAGCTGTTGACCCCTATCACTGCATCTCTCAAACAAGAGAAAACTATTGTTTCCTTCATCATACAGGTTATCAGATCTGTATCTATAACAAAGTAATATTTTTCTTTATTTTTTTTTACTTTTTCTTTCACTTATGTGCTCTGTTATTCTTTATATTTTTCTCTCCCATATTCGATATCTCCTGGCCTGATTAAATACTTTAGCAACTCTCTCCTAATCTGAATTCAAGACATTGAATGTGAATTAAATTGCAGTTAATCTCCATTGCAAATTAAGGTAGTACTTAATGGGCAAAATTCTATTATCATCACTGTTAGTTCCACTGCTAATATGATTGGGTGAACCTCAGTACAACATTTAAATATTCATTCAGCAGCATTTTATATCACATTACATCATCAAATAGAATTCTCCATCAGATGGATGGTGGTTAATGACATGATGCATGCAATAATAAGTGAATAAGTAAATCATGATTTCCATATCTTGCTGGTACTGCAATTCTAGTGCAGCACACTGGAGAGAAACTCTCTCTCAACGCATAGTGGTTTAAGATTATATTCTCCCATGACCCAAATTAGAACATCTCAATAATAATAAAAAAAACTAAAAAAAGTACATAAAATGGCAAGGGAGCTGCTCAAATTCCACTTTAGGCAGGGCAAGGAGTCCTTATAGCGTGCAGTGTAAAGTTAGGAGCTCTGTTCAGAGAACTGTGAAAAGATAATTATCACAGTGTCAGTGTGGCATACCCTGCATAATTACAGAGTCAATAGACTATGCATGGCAGAAATAAGGCTAAGCACTGAATTGTTATGTGCTCTCCTATTTGCATTTCTTCCACTGCTGTAGGAAGCAGAAATTCTGAACGAATACATGTTCAAGTTCAGAGCAGAATCTGGACTGGGGTCTTGTCAGGCCAATGGGGGCCTTGCCCCCTAGTCAGAGAACTGGCAGAAAACCCCCATGGAGGGAGGCCTGACAGAATCAAGTGCCCTTCAGGCACTTAAGTGGCCACTGGGGCGCCTTCCAGAAGACCATAAGACATAGGAGCAAAAATTAGGCCATTCAGCCCATCAAGTCTGCTCCGCCATTCAATCATGGATGATAAGTTTCTCAACCCCATTCTCCTGCCTTTGTCCCGTAACGTTTGATCCCCTTACCAATCAAGAACCTATCTATCTCGGTCTTAAATACACTCAATGACCTGGCCTCCACAGCCTTCTGTGGCAATGAATTCCATAGATTCACCACTCTCTGGCTTAAGAAGTTTCTCCTCATCTCTGTTCTAAAAGGTCTTCCCTTTATTCTGAGGCTGTGCCCTCGGGTCCTAGTCTCTCCCACTAATGGAAACATCTTCCCTACGTACACTCTATCCAGGCTTTTCAGTATTCTGTACATTTCAATCAAATCTCCCCTCATCCTTCTAAACTCAATCGAGTATAGACCCAGAGTCCTCAAAGGTTCCTCATATGTTAAGCCTTCATATGTTAAGACTTTCATTCCTGGGATCGTTCTCATGAACCTCCTCTGGACCCTCTCCAGGGCCAGAAGATCCTTCCTGAGGTATGGGGCCCAAAATTGCTCACAATATTCTAAATGTGGTCTGACCACAGCCTTATAAAGCCTCAGCAGCATATCCCTGCTTTTATATTCTGGTTCTCTTGAAATAAATGCCAACATTGCATTTGCCTTCCTAACTACTGACTCAACCTGCAAGTTAACCTTAAGAGAATCCTAGACTAGGACTCCCAAGTCCCTTTGCACTCCAGATTTCTGGATTCTCTTCCCATTTAGAAAATAGTCTATGCCTCTATTCTTCCTACCAAAGTGCATGACCTCCCATTTCTCCACGTTGTATTCCATCTGCCACTTCTTTGCCCATTCTCCTAACCTGTCCAAAAACTTCTACAGACTCCCAGCCTTCTCAATACTACCTGTCCCTCCACCTACCTTTGTATCATCTGCAAACTTAGCCACAATGCCCTCAGTTCCTTCATCTAGATCATTAACGTATAAAGTGAAAACTTGTGGTCCCAACACTGACCCCTGCGGAACTCCACCAGTCACCGGCCGCCATCCTGAGAAGGCCCCCTTATCCCCACTCTCTGCCTCCTGCCAGACAGCCAATCTTCTATCTATGCTAGTACCTTGCCTAGAACACCATGAGCTCTTATCTTACTGAGCAGCCTCCTGTGCGGCACCTTGTCAAAGGCCTTCTGGAAATCCAAGTAGATAACATCCATTGGCTCTCCTTTGTCTAACCTACTCATTACCTCCTCAAAGAATTCTAACAGATTTGTCAGGCATGACCTCCCCTTGATAAAACCATGCTGACCTTGCCCTATTTTACCATGCACTTCCAAGTATTCTGAAATCTCATCCTTAACGATGGACTCTAAAATCTTACCAATGACTGAGGTCAGGCTAACCCCCCTTCTTAAACAGGGGAGTTACATTAGCGATTTCCAGTCCTCTGGGACGCTCCCTGACTCCAGTGATTCCCGAAAGATCACCACTAACACCTCCACTATCTCTTCAGCTATCTCCTTCAGAACTCTGGGGTGTAATCCATCTGGTCCAGGTGATTTATCCACCTTCAAACCTTTCAGTTTTCCTAGCAACTTCTCCTTGGTAATGGCTGCCATACTCACCTCTGCCCCCCAAATCGCTTGAACCCTAGGGATGTTACTCGTGTCATCCACTGTGAAGACTGACGCAAAGTACCTATTCAGTTCCTCCGCCATTTCTTTGTTCCTCACTACAACTTCTCCAGCGTCATTTTCCAGTGGCCCAATGTCCACTTTTGCCTCTCTCTTACCCTTTATATATCTAAAAAAACTGTTGCAATCTTCTTTTCTATTACTGGCTAGCTTAACCTCATATTTAATCTTCTCCCTCCTTATTTCTTTTTTAGTTGTCTTCTGTTGGTCTTTGTAGGCTTCCCAATCCCCTGGTTTCCCACTGCTCTTTGCCGCATTGTATGCTTTCTCTTTAGCTTTTATGCTGTCCCTGACTTCCCTTGTCAGCCATGGTTGCCTCGTCCTCCCTTTAGTATGCTTCTTCTTCCTAGGGATGAATTTTTGCTGTGTCTCCAAAATTACTCTCAGAAACTCCTGCCATTGCTGTTCCATTGTCTTTCCTGCTAGGCTCATCTCCCAGTCAATTCTGGCCAGCTCCTCCCTCATACCTCTGTAGTTGCCTTTATTCAACTGTAATACCGTTACATCTGATTCCAGCTTTTTCCTCTCAAATTGCAGGGTGAATTCTATCATATTATGGTCACTTCCTCCTAAGGGTTCCTTCACCTTAAGCTCCCTTATCAAATCTGCCTCATTACACATCACTAAATCTAGAATTGCCTGTTCCCTAGTGGGCTCCAACACAAGCTGCTCCAAAAAGCCATCTCGTAGACATTCCACAAATTCATTTTCTTGGGATCGACTACCAACCTGATTTTCCCAGTCTACCTGCATATTGAAATCCCCCATGATCACTGTAACCTTGCCTTTCTTACACGCCTTTTCTATCTCCTGGTGTATCTTGTGCCCCACGTCCTGATTACTGTTTGGAGGCCTGTACATAACTCCCATTATGGTTTTTTTTACCTTTGCAATTCCTCAACTCTACCCACACAGATTCTACATCATCTGACCCTACATCATTTCTTGCTATCGATTTAAATTCATTTCTTACTAACAAAGCAACCCCACCCCCCTGTCAACCTGCCTATCTTTTCGATAGGATGTATATCCTTGGGTATTAAGCTCTCAGTCCTGATCCCCTTGCAGCCATGTCTCCGTGATGCCCACCACATTATACTGCCAATTTCAATCTGCGCCACAAGCTCATTTACCTTATTTCGTATACTGCGTGCATTCAGATACAACACCTTCAATCCTGTATTTCCCGTCCGCTTTCTCATCCCTTTATCTGATGTGCTTGAAGTTAGATTCCTAGCCCTTTCCAGACACTCTGTCCTATTTTGTGTTCTGGGGTCTTTAATAGCCTCTCCTGGTCTCTCCTTTCTTTTCAATTTTTTCATAATTTTCCATGAAGTTGAATCCACACCCCCACACGCTAACCTGCTGCTTTGTTTCCCATTCGTCATACTTCTTGGAGTTTTACTCTTCCCTCCCCCCCCCCCCCCCACTTTCTAGTTTAAAGTCCTATTGACCACCCTATTTACCCTTTTCGCTAGAACATTGGTCTCAGATCGGTTCAGGTGGAGACCGTCCCAAGAGTACAGATCCCTTCTGTTCCAATACTGATGCCGGTGCCCCATGAATGGAACCACTCTTTCCTGCACCATTCCTTTAGCCACGTGTTTACTTCCCTTATTCTCGCGTCCCTATGCCAATTTACACATGGCTCGGGTAGTAATCCAGAGATTATAACCCTTGAGGACCTGTTCTTTAATTTATTTCCTAGTTCCTGATAATCCCCAAACAGGTCCTCTTTCCTATGTTATTTGTCCCGACGTGAACCACAACAACTGGATCCTCCCCCTCCCTCTCCAATATCCTTTCAAGCCGGTCAGAAATGTCCCTCACCCTCGCATTGGGCAGGCAACATACCATGCGGGACTCTCGATCCAGCTTACAAAGAATGCTATCAATTCCCCTAATAATAGAATCCCCAACAACTACCACTTGTCTTTTTGCTACCCCCTCTTGAATGGCCTCCTGTGCCACGGTGCCGTGGTCAGCTGGCTCATCCTCCCTACAGCCCTGTTCCTCATCCACACAGGGAGCAAGTACCTCGTACCTGTTGGACAAGGTCAAGAGCTGAGGCTCCTCTTTTCCTGAACACAGAATCCCTCTACCTGCCTCACTTGCAGTCACCCTTGCTGACCCTGACCACTGACCAAACTTGACGTACTTAATCTACCGGGTGTGACCACCTTCTGAAACAAAGCGTCCAGGTAACTCTTCCCCTCCCGGATGTGCCGCAGCATCTGGACCTCGGACTCCAGCTCATCAATTCTGAGCCAGAGTTCCTCCAGCAACCAACACTTGCTGCAAATGTGGCCATTGCGGCTTGCAATGGGATCTGCCAGCTCCCACATCATACAGCTACAGCACATCCCCTGTCCAGCCATCTCGACTTAGATAATTAGTTTATTAATTAGCTTTGCAGTGTTTTTTTTTTCAAATTTGGTGCAGCTTTCCTACCAACCAATCAGGTCACAGCTTTCCTGTGATGTCACTTTTTTCAGTTTTGGCTTCAGTTACTCTGTGCCCGAGGTCACTACTCCAGTGCTCATCCCTCCAAGTCTGCTTCCTAGAGACAAGGCCACGAATCTCTGAGGTAAGCTAGATTTATACTCACTGCTCTGGTGCTTTCCTGTGATTGAGCACCCTAGCAGCAGAAGTTCCACACTCTGAGAGTGCCTGTGCCAACAGGAATGGTGGCTGCTGATGTCAATGCACCCACTAGAGAACATGATTATGGAGGGACCTAGACTGAAGGAGAGTGAAGGCTGCGTGGGGCTCACAGGAGATGAGGGGGCAAGGGCAGCGTGGTGGCTTTCAGTGACCCCGCTCCACACCCTCCTCCTGCCCAATGCAGGGTGCCTTTTTCGGGCATGTAGCGCTTTGGCTATGAGAGACGCTCCCTGTAAAGCTGGTGGCAAGCCTGACAGGGTTCACTGGGCGACTTTCTGAGGGCACAGGAAAGCAGTGCAGCCGCCATATAATCCCAGAGCTACCATTAAATTGCAGGGGGCTCAGTGAGACTAATTCACATCTAGCTGGCAGCAGCCAGGAATCCCATGTCAGCCCCTTCCATCCTCAGACTTAATCGGGTGAGTTTTTGCCACCACCAGGAGACTGATGTAGGGCCTCTCCCATGATTAAGTGGGACAGGTCAACATGTTTCTGCCACAACTGGCTGCATATAAATCCAGCCTCTGATTTCTTGAATCCACTTAGCGGCATTAGAAATAGACCAGAATTATGCACCAAAAAAAAACAATTTAGCAGTTGTTTGCAGATCAGATACTGATGGTTATTGGATCTGCTTGTAACTCATTGTGTGGAGTTCAGCATGCTGGAGAGTGGGAAAAGACCAGTGCTTCAGATTATTATTTCATTCTTCTTTAACTGTAAAGTATTGTCCAAATCAGAAATATGTTGGATATTAGTTGGCACATCTTTTCAAATGAGTTTCTTTAAGGGATGTCAAGAGTCTAAATACTATTAACATCCTGGGGATTACCATTGACCAGAAAATAAACTGAACTAGCCTAATAAATACTGTGCCTACAGAAGCAGGTCAGAGTCTGGGGATTATGCAGTGAATAACTCACCTCCTGACTCCCCAAAATCTGTCCACCATCTACAAGGCTCAAGTGAGGAGTGTGATGGAATATTCTCCATTTGTCTGGATGAGTGCAGCACCAACTTCACACAAGAAGCTCCACTCCATCCAAGACAAAGCAGCCCACTTGATTAACGCCCCATCCACCACCTTAAATATTCACTTCCTTCATCACCAGCACACTGTGGCAGCAGTGTGTACCATATACAAGATGCACTGAAGCAACTCACCAAGGCTCCTTCAACAGAACCTTCTAAACCTTTAAACCCAACCACCTGGAAGGACATGGGCAGTGAATGCCTGGAAACAGCACCATCTGCAAGTTTCCCTCCAAGCTACATACCATCCTGACTTGGAACTTGGACCTATATCGCCATTCCTTCATTGTTGCCAGGTCAAAACCCTGGAACTTACTTCTAACAGCACATGGGTGTACTACACCACATGGGCTGCAACAGTTCATGAAGGCAGCTCACTACCACCTTCTCAAGGACAATTAGGGATCAACAATAATTTCTCGCCTAGCCAGCGATGTTTACATACTGTGGAAGGTTAAAAAAAAGTGATCAATCTTCCTCAAAGTTTATAAATCCTGAAATTCAAAGTCTGAGGTCCAAGAGCAAATGGAAAATAAACAATTTCAGTAAAATTTTAAACTCCTTTCTTCTTAGACAGTCGCATAGGATTGAGGATGACTTGCTTTCATTCCACTTCAATGGGTCCTGAGATGGCTGATAAGTCCAATGCATGATCTGCAGACTCTGTCACATGCGGGTTAAACATAAGATGCTTGAAGGGTTGGATAGATGGGTTGTTTGGAGGTTTGTACGCTCTCTCTCAAGCCTCAACTTTGCTTCTGCATGTTCCTGACAAAGTTTCTCAATCTGTTCAGTGCCTTTCTGAATGACCTTTTCTCCATTTTGGTTGTTCACAAGCCAGGGACTCCCATGAGTCAATGGCTACATTTGATCTCTTCAGGGATGCATTGACGTCATCCCTAAAGTGTTTCCACTGTCCTTCTGGGAGTCTCCTGCCATGACTGAGTTCCAAGTAGAACAGTTGTTTCAGGAGACTGGTGCCAGACATATGAACAACATGTCCTGCCCAACGAAGTTAGTTTTGAGTAATTGGTGCCTTGAAGCTGGGCATGTTGGCTTGGGACAGGATGCTGCTGTTATACTGTCTTTCCTGTCACCAGATTTGGGAGATCTTATAAAGGCACTGCTGGTGCTACTTTTTGATTGTTTTGAGGTGCCTGATATAGGTTGCCCAAGTCTCCAAAGCATACAGAAGCACAGGGATCACTGCTGCCAGGTAAACCATGACCTTACTCTCAGGATTGAGATCCTGATCCTCAACATAAAATATAAAACATCATTGTGTTTAATCTCCACTTACAAAACTCTATCTTCAGCTAGAGGAGTTCAGATTAAACCAATAGATACTAACTATAAAGGAAGTGTCTTTTATCTACACACAAGAACACTGATATTTAATGACGAAACATCTTTAAATGTTCATACTACATCATTATAATTGCAACATATTAAAATTAAATTAAAAATGCATGTTTAAGAAGCTGTTATTCACTTTATTAGGTGTAAAATGATAAATTGAAACTGTAATCTGGACAACTTTTATACAACTAATGCCAGGGTAATTCACAGAACAGAGGAAAAAACAGGGTACAAACAGACAACTCAAAGTTTCTCATTACCCAATTCTCCCTTCATATATATATATATAGTTCAACAAATGGTGAAGAATTCTGCATTTTCACTGAACATAATAGGCATATGCATCAACAACCTGTTCCATTGGCTGTGGTTTAGATTTAGCTGTGGTATAATGTGCTGACTAGCTGAATTGATACAGAATGTTAGAATTTAGCACGTCATGCTTTTCTGCTCTTGTACACCTAGCATAAATATAGGCATTGCATTAAATGTTCAACATTTGTCATGCTGCTCTCATGACCACATCCCTCTAATGTTATAAGGGACAGGCTCTGACGTTAAGTCTACTGACCTCTTCCTGTCTCTTGCCCCGAACAGATCTGGTCATGAGATTTTTTTTTCTTTGCAGCATGCCAAACACTGTTTGATACACTATTCTATCACTAGATGAAGAGAGGCTTTATAAAGTAACAGCTGAAGCTGCCAACGACAGTATGTATGGCTGAGCTTTTTTTATGTCCTTCCACCAGCTTTACCAACTGTGTCATTTTGAAATGGAACTTCCTCAAGAAATAAGGGCTAATTTTATAGGCATACATTTCCAGTGAGGAACTTCACTTCTATGTATATCAGGTAACATGAAATCGTGGGATGGAGTTTTCCGGCCCCGTCACAGTGGGGGCAGGGCTGTAAAATGCATTGTGCCATTGAAAAGTCCATTGACTTCAGTGGGATCAGAAAATCCCACTAGCGGGAGAAGCCATAAAATTCCTCCCATCAGAAACGTACCTGCCATTCCCCAAGATGTGCTTCCATGTGGTGGTACTTCCTGTAGAGTATGCACTTTTAAAATTCATCCCTTAATGTAAAGGAATAAAAATAGCAAATTAAATTCAAGCTATGATAACACTATAGCACATTATAAATGTAATTCTCTTTCATTCTTACTTTTTCCAATTCTCCCACAAATTTTCTCCATTTATTCTTCTGCTGGTAAAGGAAATAGTTCCAGAAATTTGACAGGAGCCGCATAATGTCCTCTGTGTAGAGGCCTAACATCTAGAATTTTTTCTCTATTATTTCATGGAACATAAGCATTTCTGGCCAAGCCAGTCTTTACTGGCTATCCTTAATTGTCCTTGAGAAGGTGGTGTTGAGTTGTCTTCTTGAATTCAGCAGTCATTGAGGCGTAGGCACACCCACAGTGCTGATGGAAGGAAGTTCCAAGATTTTGACCCAGCAACAATAAATGAACGGAGTTATGTTTCCAAGTCAGGATGGTGAGTGGCTTGGAGGGGAATGTCAAGGTGGTAGTATTCCCATGTGTTTGCTGCCATTGTCTTTCTAGGTGGTAGTGGTTGTGTGTTTGGAAGGTGCTGTCTTAGGAGCCTTGGTGAATTCCTGCAGTGTATCTTGTAGATGGCACACACTGCTGCCATTGTGCATTGATGGTAGATGGAGTGAATGTTTGTGGATAGGATGCCAGTCAAGCAGGCTGTTTTGTACTGGATGGTGTCAAGCTTCTTGAGCATTGTTGGAACTGCACTCATCCAGGCAATGCAGCCAAGTGGAGAGTATTCCACCACACTCCTGACTTGTGCCTTGTAGATGGTGGACAGGCTTTGGGGAGTGCAGCTCCCACAACACTCAAGAAGCTTGACACCATCCAGGTCAAAGTAGCCTGCTTGATTGGCAATGCATCCATAATCATTCACTTCCTCCACCACTGATGCACAGTAGAAGAAGAGTGTACTATCTACCAGATGCACTGCAGGAATTCATCAAGGCTGCTTCGGCAGCTGAGATCGTCGTCGCGTGATTCCTAGCCTCCGACCTGCTCTTGTAGACACGGTATTTATATGGCTGGTCCAGCTCAGTTTCTGGTCAATGGTAACCCCCAGGATGTTGAGAGATCATTTTTATTCATTCACGGGGTCTGGGCTTCGCTGGCTGGGCCAGCATTTTCAAGTTAGGTTGGTGAGTGACTTGGAGGGGAACTTCCAGGTGGTGCTGTTCCCATCTACCTGCTGCCCTTGTCCTTCTAGGTGGCAGTGGTCATGGGTTTGGAAGATGCTGTCGAAGGAGCCTTGGTGAATTCCTGCAGTGCATCTGGTAGATAGTACACTCTGCTGCTACTGTGCGTCAGTGGTGGAGGAAGTGAATGTTTATGGATGCGTTGACAATCAAGCAGGCTACTTTGACCTGGATGGTGTCAAGCTTCTTGAGTGTTGTTGCAGCTGCACTCATCCAGGCAAATGGGGAGTATTCCATCACACTTCTGACTTGTGATGTAGATCTTGGACAGGCTTTGGAGAGTCAGGAGCTGAGATCTTCATTGCATGATTCCTAGCCTCTGACTTGCTGTTGTAGACATGGTATTTATATGGCTAGTCCAGTTCAGTTTCTGGTCAATGGTAACCCCCAGGGTATTGATAGTGGGGGATTCAGTGATGGTAATGCCATTGAACATCAAGGGGAGATGGTTGGATTCTCTTTTGTTGAAGGTGGTCATTGCCTAACACTTGTGTGACACAAATGTTACTTCCCACTTCTCAGCCCAAACCTAGATATTGTCCGGGCCTTGCTGCATTTGGACATGGACTGCTTCAGTATCTGAGGAGTTGTGAATTATGCTGAACATTGTGCAATCATCAATGAATATCCTCACTTCTGACCTTATGATGGAAGCAGCTGAAGATGGTTGGGCCTAGGCACTACCCTGAGGAACTCCTACAGTGGTGTCCTGGAGCTGAAATGACTGACCTCCAACAACCACAACCATCTTCCTTTGTGCTAGAAATGACGCCAATCAGCAGAGAGTTTTCCCCCTGAATCCCATTGACTTCAGTTTTGCTCAGGCTCCTTGATGCCACACTCGGTCAAATGCTGCCTTGATGACAAGGGCAGTTACTCTCATCTCACCAGCTGAGTTCAGTTCTTTTGTCCATGTTTGAATCAAGAATGTAATGATGCCAGGAGCTGAGTGGCCCTGCGGAACCCAAACTGGGCGTCAGTAAGCAGGTTATTGCTAAGCAAGTGCCACTTGATAGCATTGTTGATGACCCCTTCCAGTGCTTTACTGATGAGCAAGAGTAGACTGATGGGTAATTGGCTGGGTTGGATTTGTCCTGCTTTTTGTGTAGAGGATATACCTGGGCAATTTTCCACATAGTCTGGTAGATGCCAACATTGTAGCTGCACTGGAACAACTTGGCTAGGGGTGCAGCAAGTTCTGTCAGGGCCTTTTCCTGCATCCATTGCCTTCAGCCATTTCTTGATATCATGTGGAATGAATCAAATTGGCTAAAGGCTGGCAACTGTGACACTGGGGACCTCTGGAGGAGGCCAAGATGGATCATCCACTCGGCACTTCTGGCTGAAGATCGTAGCAAATACTTCAGCCTTATCTTTTGCACTGATGTGCTGTACTCCTGAAGATTGTAGCAAACGCTATTTGTGGAGCCTCCTCCAGTGAGTTGTTTAATTGTCCACCACCATTCATGACTGAAGGAAATTGAAATCCTCTGCCCAGAGTACATTCATGCCCTTGCCACTCTCAGTGCTTCCTCCACGTGTTTTTCAACATGGAGAAGCACTGGTTCATCAGCTGAGGGAGGGCGATACATTTTAATCAGTAGGAGGTTTCCTTGCCCATGTTAAACCTGATGCCATGATGCTTCATGGGGTCCAAAGTCGATGTTGAGGACTCCCAGGGCAACTCCCTCCCATTTGTATATCACTGTGCCACCATATCCAGGATGGTGATGGTGGTGTCTGGGACATTATCAGTAAGGTATGATTCCATGAGTATGACTATGTCAGGCTGGTGCTTGACTAGTCTGTGAAGCAGCTCTCCTAATTTTGGCACTAGCTCCCAGATACTAGTAAGGAGGACTTTGCAGGGTTGACAGGGCTGAGATTGCCATTGTCGTTTCCAGTGCATAGGTTGATGCCAGGTGGTCCATCTGATGTCATGTCATTCCTTTTTTACGACTTTGTAGTGGTTTGTTACAAATGAGTGACTTGCCGGACCTTTTCAGAGGGCATTTAAGAGTCAACCAAATTGCTGTGGGTCTGGAGTCACATGTAGACCTGACCAGGTAAGGGTGACAGATATCCTTCCCTGAAGGGCAGCTAGGTTTTTATAACTACCGCCCCATCAGTATATTCTCGATCATCAACAAAGTGATGGAAGGGGTCATCAACAGTGTTATCAAGCAGCACTTGCTTAGCAATAATCTGCTCACTGACGCTTAGTTTGGGTTCCACCAGGGCCACTCAGCTCCTGACCTTTTTTAAAGGTTTTATGGTCATCATTAGACTTTTAATTCCAGATTTTTATTAAATTCAGATTCCATCATCTGCCATGGTGGGATTCAAACCCAGGTCCTCAAAGCATTACCCTGGGTTTCTGGATTATTAATCCAGTGACAATACCACTATACCATCACCTCCCCTTATCTTGGGGGATTCACAGCAATGGTAATGCCCTTGAATGTCAAGGGGCAATGATTAGATTCTCTCATGTTGGAGATGGTCATGGCCTGGTACTTGTGTGGCGCAAATGTTACTTGCCACTTGTCACCCCAAGCCTTGATATTGTCTCGATCATGCTGCATTTGGACATGGACAGCTTCAGTATCTGAGGACTCGCAAATGGTTCTGAATTTTGTGCAATCATCAGTGAACATCCCCATTTCTGACCTTATGATGGAAGGAAGGTCATTGATGAAGCAGCTGAAGATGGTTGGGCTGAGGACACTACCCTGAGGAACTCCTGCAGTGATGTTCTAGAACTGAGATGAATGACCTCTAACAACCATTGCCATCTTCCTTTATGCTAGCTATGACTCCAACCATTGGAGAGAGATTTCACTCGGAATACCATTGACTCCAGTTTTGCCAGGGCTCCTTGAGCCGCATTCAGTCTAGTGCTGCCTTGATGTCAAGGGCAGTTGCTCTCACCTCACCTTTGGACTTCAGCCCTTTTGTCCATGTTTGAACCAAAGCTGTAATGAGGTCAGGAGCTGAGTGGCTCTGGTGGAACCCAAACTGAAAGTCAGTGAACAGGTTATCACTAAGCAAGTGCCGCTTGATAACAGCGTTGATGACCCCTTCCATTACTTTATTGATTATTGAGAATATACTGGTGGGGCAGTAATTGGCCAGGGTGGATTTGTCCTGCTTTTTGTGTATGCGATTGAGCTGAGCAATTTTCCACATTGCTGGGTGGATGCTGCGGATAGCACATTTTTAGACGTGGTCACCCCAAAGCTTTCAGAAGTGCAGACAGAGAAGGAATGGGTGACCATCAGTCAGAAGAAAGGTGTCAGGCAGGTAGTCAGGAAATCCCGAGAGCGCATCTCATTTGAGAACCATTTTTCTGTGTTGGAAAACGGTGAGAGTGACGGTTCCTCTGGGGAGTGCAGCCATGCTCATGACACTGTGAGTGGCTCAGCTGCATGGGAGGGGAGGAAAAAGAGGGGAAGAGCAATAGTGGTAGGAAACTCAATACTAAAGGGAACAGACAAATGTTTCTGTGGCCGTAGACATGATTACAGGATGGTATGTTGCCTCCCTGGTGCCAGGGTCAAGTTAATGAACAGCTGCAGGGCATTCTAAAGGGGGAGGACAAAGACACAGAGATCATGGTACATATTGGTACCAACGACATAGATAGAAAGAGGGATGAGGTACTGCAAGCAGAATTTATGGAGCTAAGAAAGAGATTAGAAAACAGGACCTCAAATATAGTAACCTCTGGATTACTTCTGGTGTCACACGCTAGTGAGTATAGAAATAGGTGGTTAGTCCAGATGAATGCGTGGCTGGAGAGATAGTGTAGGAGGGAGGGCTTTAGATTTCTGGGACGTTGGGGCCATTTCTGGTACAAGGCAGACGGATGGCACGTGAATCAGAATGGGACTAACATTCTTGAGGAGAGATTTGCTAGTGCTGCTGGGGGGGGCTTAAACTAACTTGGCAGAAGGATGGGATCCTGAGAAGAGGATCAGCAGGGGAAGATGCACATCCAAAATTAGAAGAGAGCAAGGGAGTCTGGAAGGCATAGAAATCATAGGGCAGTTAAGGCACAAGGGAGCTTGGCAAGGTTGGATGGTTTTATTTTAATGCATGGAGTCTGACAAATAAGGCAGATGAGTTGAGGGCACAAATAAACACATGGAAGTATGATGTCATTGCTGTCACAGAGACATGGTTGTGAGAGGAGCAGGACTGGCAGCTCAATATTCCAGGATATAGGGTCTTCAGGTGAGACAGGGAAGGAGGTAAAAGAGTGGTTTTGCATTATTGATCAAGGAATCAATTACAGCAGTAAGGAGGGAAGACATCTTAGAAGGCTCCTCAAATGAAGCCATATGAGTAGAACTGAAAAACAAAAAAAGAGCAATCACATTGCTGGGGGTGTACTTTCGGCCCCCAAACAGGAGAGAAATAGAAGAGCAGATATGTAGGCAAATTTCAGAGAAGTGTAAAAATAAATGGGCAGTAATAGTGGGGGATTACAAATTCCCCAACATTAACTGGGTTAGTCATAGTGTGATAGGTTTAGAGGGCGCAGAATACTTAAAATACATCCAGGAGAGCTTTTTAAGCCAGTACGTAGAGGGTCCAACAAGAGAAGGGGCAGTCATGGACTTAATTTTAGGGAATGAAGCCGGGCAAATGGTGGAGGTATCAATGGGGGAGCATTTTGCAGATAGTGATCATAACTCCATTAGATTCAAGGTTGTTATGGAAAAGGTCAAGAATGGGCCAGAAATCAGAGTTATAAATTGGGGGAAGGCTGATTTTAAAAAGATCAGAGATAATTTGGCCAGAGTGGACTGGGAGCACCTACATTTAGGTAAATCTGCACCAGAGCAGTGGGACTCATTCCAGAAGGAAATAGGGAGAGTACAGGGCCAACATATTCCAGAAAAGACAAACAGCGGGACCAACAAATCCAGGGAACCCTGGATGTCAAGGAATATACAGGATTAGATAAAGAGAAAAAGGGAGGTTTATGGCAGTGGAAGCCCTGGAAGAGTACAGAATGTGTAGGGGGGAACTTAAAAAGGAAATTAGGAGAGCAAAAAAGAGGTATGAAAAAACATTGGCAGGTAAAGTAAAGGAAAACCCAAAGTTATTTTACAAGTACATTAAGAGTAACAGAAAGAGTAGGGGCCATTAAGGACCACAGTGGCAAATTGTGTGAGGAGCCGGAAAACGTAGGTAGGCTTCTAAATGAATACTTTGTGTTGGTGTTCACAAATGAGAGGGATGATGTGAGTATGGAAATCAGGCAGAAAGACTGTGATATAATTAAAGAAATTAGCATAGAAAGGGAGGACACTCAAAGTGGTCTGGCAGGCTTAAAAATAGATAAGCCTCTGGCCCGGATGAAATGTATCCCAGGCTTTTGAGTGAAGCAAGGGAGGAGATAGCAGGGGTGTTGGCAATAATTTTCAATACCTCTCTGTCCACAGGAGAGGCACCAGAGGACTGGAATACAGCCAATGTGGTATCATTATTCAAGAAGGGAGGAGGGGATAAATCTGGGAACTACTGGCCAGTCAGTCTAACATCAGTGGTGGGGAAGCTGTTGGAAGCAATTCTGAGGGACAGAATTAATCTATACTTGGAGAGGCAGGGATTAATCAAGGACAATCAGCATTGTTTTCTTAAGTGTGGTGGGGAGGGTCATGTCTGGCCAATTTGATTGAATTTTTCGAAGGGGTGACCAGGTGTGTAGATGAGGGCAATAAATTTGACCTAGTCTACTTGGACTTCAGCAAGGCTTCTGATAAGGTCCCTCATGGGAAACTAATAATGAAGGTAAGAGTCCATGGGATCCAAATCAATTTGGCAAATTGGATCCAGAATTGGCTGAGTGGCAGGAAGCAGAAGGTGATGGTCGAGGGGTGTTTTTTGTGACTGGATGCCTGTGTCTACTGGGGTTACACAGGGATTCGGTGTTGCGTTCCTTGCTGTTTGTGGTATATATAAATGATTTAGACTTGAATGTAGGAGGTTTGATCAATAAGCTCATGGATGACACAAAAATTGGTGGGGTGGTAAATAGTGAGGAGGATAGCTTTAAATTACAGCGGAATATAGACGGGCTACTCAGGTGGGCTGGTCAGATGAAAGTGGAATTTAATCTGGATAAGTGTGAGGTGATGCACTTGGGCAGGACAAACAAGGCACGGGAATACACGATGAATGGTAGGACCATGGGAAGTACCAAGGATCAGATGGAATTTGGTGTACATGTCCACTAGTCCCTTAAGGTAGCAGGACAGGTAGATAAGGTGGTTAATAAGGCATATGGGATACTTGCCTTTTTAAGCCGTGGCATAGAATATAAGAGCAGGGAGGTTATGCTGGAACTGTATAAAACTCTGGTTAGGCCAAAGCTAGAGAATTGCATGCAGTTCTGGAATCCGCATTATAGGAAGGATGTGATTGCACTAGAGAGAGTGCAGAGGAGATTCACCAGGATGTTACCTGGGCTGGAGAATTTTAATTATGAGGAGAGATTGGATCGGCTGGGATTATTTTCCCTGGAGCAGAGGAGATTGAGCGGGGACATGACTGAGGTGTATACAATTATGAGGTGCATAGATAGGGTAGACAGGAATGAACTTTGCCCCTTGGTGGAGGGATCAATGACCGGGGGCATAGATTTAAGGTAAGGGGCAGGAGGTTTAGAGGGGATTTGAGGAAGAGTTTTTTCACCCAGAGGGTGGTGGGAATCTGGAACTCACTGCCTGAAAGGGTGGTAGAGGCAGAAACCCTCATAACATTTAAGAAGTATTTGGATGTGCACTTGCGATGCCATGGCATACAAGGTTATGGGCCTAGTGCTGGAAAATGGGATTAGAATAGTTAGGAACTTGTTTGGCCGGCGCAGGTTTGATGGGCCAAAGGGCCTTTTTCTGTGACCTCTGTGACTCTAGGACTCTATGCTAGTGTTGTAGCTGTACTGGAATAAGTTGGCTAGGCATGTGGCAAGTTCTGGAGCTCAAGTCTTTCGTACTATTGCCGGAATATTATCAGGGCCCGTAGCCTTTGCTGTAGCCAGTACCTTCAGCTGTATCACGATATCACATGGAGTGAATCAAATTGGCTGAAGACTGGCATCTGTGATGCTGGGGATCTCTTGAAGAGGCCAAGATGGATCATCCATCAGGAATTCTAGCTGAAGAATATTGCAAATGCTTCAGCCTTGTCTTTTGCAGTGATGTGCTGGGCTCCCCCATTATTGAGGATGGGGATATTTGTGGTGCCTGCTCCTCCAGTGAATTGTTTAATTGTCCACCACCATTCATGACTGGATGTGGCAAGACTGCAGAGTTTAGATTTAATCCACTAGTTGTGGGATCACTTAGCTCCGCCTATCACTGGCTTCTTATGCTATTTGGCACGCAAGTAGTCCCGTGTTATAGCTTCATCAGGTTGACAACTCATTTCTAGTTATGCCTGGTGCTGCTCCTGGCATGCCTTCCTGCACTCTTCATTGAAACAGGTTGATCCCCTGACTTGATGGTAATAGTAGAGTGAGGGAATATGCCAGGCCGTGAGGTTACAGATTGTGTTTGACTAAAATTCTGCTGCTGTTGATGGCCCACGGTGCCTCATGGGTGCCCAGTCTTGAGTTGCTCGATCTGTTCAAAATCTATCCCATTTAGCACAATGGTGGTGCCACACAACATGATGGAAGATATCCTTAAAGTGAAGGCGAAACTTCATTTCCACGATGACTGTTCAGTGTCACTCCTATCAATACTGTCATGGACAGATGCATCTGCAGCAGTCAAGTTGGTGAGGGGAAGGTCAGGTATGTTTTTCCCTCTTTTTGATTCCCTCATGACCTGCTGCAGACCCAGTCTAGGAGCTATGTCATTTAGGACTCAACCAGCTCGGTCAGTAGTGGTGCTACCGAGCCACTCTTGGGGCAGAATTTTGCTGTCGGCATGCAGAGGCAGGCCCGACATGCTGACGTGTAACATTACTCGGGATGATGTTGGGCATGCACCCTGACGTCACCTTGTGCCATCATGATGATTCGGAGGGCGGGTACGCTATGACGCCCGCCATTAAGTAACGGGCCAGTTAAGGCCCTTGAGGCAGTAATTGGCTGTGATTTCTAGCGCTTCATGTGATTTTCAGTGCATCGCACAGGCGGGTAGGCCACATTTTTAAAAATCTCATCCACTGGTGGAATAAGAGGAGTGAGTGGGCGTGCTAATGCGAGTTGTTTGTACTTTAGTTTTTAAACCCACTGCTACTTGCTTGTGTGAACAGGACAACCTCAATTCTCTTCAGACCTGCTTTGATGGAAAAAAAAACAGGCTTCAGTTCAGGGGTCTGGAGGAAACATAATTCTTGGGGCCTTGCAGGTTTCAGGTAGCCTTCCATTACCCTGAGAATGAAGATTGTGTTCTCCACTGGAGGCACCTCCTCCTCTGAGGAAGAAAGAGCCAGAAGGGTGAGGAGGGGTCCATATTCAGCCTCCAAGGGAGCCACCTTTGGAAGGACAGGCGGTGGCAGAAGGGGCGCAGGGTCAACAGGGAGGGCAAGGTGGACGGGGCCACAGGAGAATCCACTATCTGGCTGCCGGTGTGCATAGGCAGCGATGCAGTTACCTCAGTATGTCTAAGGTGTTGTGCCAAAGGAGGCTCCGTATCTCAAGGGAGACAGTGACCTCCATCTGTCAGATGACCGGCCCTGAGATCAGCTTCATCTGTGTGGGTGGACACCCCATGCCAGTGGTGCTGAAGGTCCAGGTTGCCCTCAACTTCCATGCATCCGGCTCTTCCCAGGAGTCAGTGGGTGATCTTTGTGGAGTTTCTCAATCAGCTGCACACAGTTGCATCAAGCTGATGAAAGGCACTCTGTTCAGGCGTGCAAAGACATTCATTCACTACCGCTTGGACGAGGCCAGCCACGCAGAGCGAGCCAGAGGCTTCGCAGCGATTGCTGGGTTCCTCCGCATCCAGGGCACAATCGACTGCACACAAGTGGCCATCAAGGCGCCAGCGGGTGAGCCGTGTGCCTTCGTCAACAGGAAGGGCTTCCATTCCATGAACGTGCAGATAGTTTGTGACCACAGGATGCAGGTTCTGCAAGTCTGTGCAAGGTACCCAGGCAGCTCCCATGATGCCTACATCCTCAGACGCTCCCAGGTGCTGAGGTTCTTCAGTGCCCCTTCAGCCCAGCTAGATGAATGGCTGCTGGGTGACAAAGGCCATCCCCTCAAAAGGTGGCTCATGACACCTCTCCACCATCCAAGAACAGAGGCCAAGCAGCGGTACAATAGGAGCCATGGGTCCACATGGACTGTGGTAAAGAGAACCATCGGTCTTCTCAAGATGCGCTTCCGATGCCTGGACCGATCAGGGGGCACAGTGCAATACCCTCCAGATTGTGTGTCACTGATAGTGGTTGCATGCTGCGCTCTCCACAATTTGGTACTGAAATGGGGGGATGCAGTGGAGGAAGAATATGTAGACGCAGATGCTCTGGCTGCACACGATGAGCCCAGTAGTGAGTCCGAGGACAAGCACACTCAGGAGAACACTGAGGGGATAGATGCTGACCCCGGCAACCTCCAGGGAGGCAGGGACACCTGGGAGGCTTTGATCCAATGCTCCTTCAGCTAGCCTACCAATGATGAATCTCCAACACATTCCAGGCTCCATACTCGATACCTGAGAGCAACATCTGCCTGGTTAGGATCATTAACTATGTGCCTTGTCAACAAAACTCAATGACAATCAAGTCACTCATAACATCATGGGTTCCCCGACAGAACCAATGAAGCACCCAGAGGCTTGTTAAGAACCAAAACATGCATACTACAATACATTAAAAGGTGTTGAGCAGCACACCTACTGGAAAACAACTGAAACGGAGGTCAGATGAAAAGCACCAGTGATAAGCCAGTGTTGTGCCTAAGGTGATTTACGTTTACTTTTGTGGGTGCCATGTCTAGGTGCTCCCCACTCACTGGCACCTGCATTTGAGACAGCCTGCTCACTCTGCTGTCCTGTTGGCCTTGATGACCTTGGCAGTCATCCTCTGGCCCATAGAGCCTGTGCTGGCACTGCCTGGGAGGGAGCGGCCATTGGTACGGCTGGCATTGCTCCAGTCACCAGAGCCTCATCACATGGCATGGTTTACTAGCAGAGGGGCAGGGCAGCTGCTGCCCTCATCAGGAAGGCCCTGGGAGCAGCCTTCAGAGATGACAGGCAGCTTGTGCGTCAACACGAGGTCGCTTCAGACCTCCCTGCTCACCATTGATGGATAGGGGCTTAGATGGGATACTGGGTGCCCAATCCATCTCCCACATTGACACTGACCACCTGAGGTTAATGCCGTAGGTGGCAATTGGCTGCGCGCCTGCTCGTGCCTGCTCCCAACCAGCCCGCCAGTCATAAGTAAAATCCTGGCCATGGTGATGGACATTGAAGCCCCCCCACCCTTACCGCCCTCTGTGCTTCTTCCAAGCGATGTTCAACAAGGAGAAGCACTGATTCATCACTGAGAACTGAGGGATGGCGGTACGTGGTAATCAGCAGGAGGTTTCCTTGCCCATGTTTGACCATGAGAATTCATGGGGTCTGGAGTTCAAATAAAAGAATGTAGCTTCTGTGTGATTTCATCTGCCCCATGATTGGTGTCCTTCCCCATGGCAACTAATTTTCCCATAGTTGTACAGACAGTTAACGACCCTTCAGTAGCTACTGGAACCCCAAGTTTTGCTCATATCACTTCTAACACATTAAAAATGAGGCTCCTGGAGCACCAAAAAATTATAACATTAGCTGACTTTCAGTTATTCAGTAAGGTGAACATATCTGTGAACAGGATCACATACATACACCATCTGCACTTCATGGAGCAATGCGTCTTTCCTATAATAAGTATCGCTTACAGACAGATAATTGGCAACACCTGCCCCATCATTGGTTTCTTTGGACTTGGGCAATGCTGAAAGATTTTTCCTGCTTGCCCAGTTGATCCAGCAAGTGTTCATTTAAATGTATCTCAAGAAATATTGATGCAGGCTATTGTGTTGGAGTAAAGTATTGCTTAAGTCCGATCTTGGAATTCCTCTTGTGAGTGCCTGGAAGAATTCTAGGAAGGAGATCTATTGAAAACCTCGACAGATCATGCCGCCTCGATGCTACATCTTGAATGCAGGTCTGATCACAGAAATTGTCATCACCATTAAAACACTTAAAGGGACACAATCTCTAAATACCCTGCTGCTTCCTCAGGACCAGGTAGCTGGCATATCTATGCTACTCCCATTCACAATAAATGTGGATGATTTTTCTCCTACTTCTGCAAATTTTGTGGATCGTTCACTTCTGCACCTTACTTATCCTCCACATTACTCAGTAAATATATACTTGCCATCAGACCTATGTTGCTGCATTGAATGACGTTTTCGGTTTGAGTGTCTTTTCAGCTAATTTTTCGATTGTTTGAACTATTCAAATACCCCTGTTGTTTTAACTGCTGCTATTTTTTAAAATCTTTCTCAGAATGTGGGCATCACTGGCAAAACCAACATTTATTGTTCAACCTTAGTTGAGTTGAGAAGGTGGTGCTGTGCAGCTTTCTTAAACTGCTACAGCTCTTGTGGAGAAGTTCTCACAAGATTCTGTGAAGGAGCAAGTTCCAGAACATTGACTCAATGGCAAGGAAAGAATGGCAACATATTTTCACATCAGGATGATGTGTGACTTGGAAGGGAACTTGCAGGTGGTGATGTTTCCATGCGTCTCCTGCCCTTGTCCTTCTCGGGGGTAAAGTTTGGGAGGTACTACCGAAGAAGCCTTAGCAATTTACTGCAGTGCACCTTCGTACACAAGGCAGCCACTGAATGCAGCTGGTGAAGGGAGTGGGTCTTTATGAATGGGGGGATGGAGTGCGAATCAAGCGGACTACTTTGACTTGGCTTGTGTTGAGCATCATGAGTGTTTTTGGAGCTGCACTCATTCAGGCAAATAGAGGGTATTCCATCACACTCCTTACTTCCACCTTGTAAGTGGTAGTGAAGATTGGGGAGTCAGGAGTTGAGCCACTCATTGCAGAGTACACTCTCACCTGTTCAAGTAACCACCAACATTTATGTAGCTGGCTCAGTTGAGCTTCCGGTCAATAGTGTTTCATCCATGATTTTTATGTCAGGAAATCACAGATGGTGTTGTTATTGAATGACAAGGGAGGTTGTGACAGATATTCATTACCTGCTACTTGTGTAGCACAAATGCTACTTCCCACTTGTAAGCTGAAGCTTGAGTGTTGGCCAGGTATTACTGCATGTGGACGTGAGCTGTGATATTATCTGAGGCTTATGCAAGTGGAGCCAAGCACTGCAAAATTCAATGAATAAACCAATGTGATGAAAGGAAAATCATTGATATCATTGATGAAGTAGTTGTAGATAGTTGGGCTTTGGATACTGCCCTCCAGTGATGATTGACCTCTAAAAATGAGAGTCAGTGTACATAGTCAAATGTGGGCATTTATCATGTTGTGTAAATTGGACTATGATAACCAGGCTTTCATTTTCCTGCAATCTGTAGTTAACAAGAATTTACTCAGCAAAAAAAAAAATGCATTAAATGCACATTCTGAGTGTTAAGATGTGTTGCTCCTTACTCCCAGCTGCACGTTATGGACTATGGTCAAAACGCAGCAGAAGCGCCATTAATGCAATCTCCCAAAATTACTGCATAATAATGCATGATTAACACTTATCCTTTTGAGTAGCAGTGATAGTATATCGAATCCTAAGTGCTTCTGATGAGGTAAAAGTTCAAATAAATTAAAAAGAGATCTTTCAAAAAATTTTTCCAGTTCTGGTTTGATAGCGATTTTTAAATTCTTTGTGGTGCTGCTGCAGAACTATATATATACATATAGTATATATAGATATTGACTCTCTGCTGAACTAGCCCTTCTGCATGAGTACACCTTCATTTTTCATGTCCTTTGAATATGCTGATGCACACAAAGACATTTCCATACAGGGCTTGTATTCCATTATATATTTCCTCTCCAGAAGACTTGGCGTTTTTAGCTGAAATGAGCAGAGAAATCTCAACAGTTTTCTCTCAGTTTAATTCTGTCATCCTCATCTAACATCACTGCTTGTTTCTGGGAAGTGATACAATAGATTTCATCAGTTTTCTTGTATTTTGGTCAAATGCCATCCTTCATGTGTAAGCATAGAGAAAGGTAAATGTCCACAGGCTAATTAGCAGGTACCGGCATCACTAACTGATCCATAAGATCATAAGATCATGAGAAATAGGAGCAGGAGTAGGCCATTCAAGCCATTGTGCCTGCTCCACCATTCACTAACATCATGGCTGATGTGATCGTGACCTTAACTCCGCTTCCCTGCCTGTCCCCATAACCCTTATCAGTCAAAAATCTGTTTAACTCAGCCTTGAATATATTCAATGATCCAGCATCCACTGCTCACTGGGGAAGAGAACTCCACAGATTACTGACCCTTTGAGAGAAGAAATTACTCCTCATCTCTATCTTAAATAGGAGAAACTTATTATTAAACTGTGTCCCCTAGTTCTAGATTCCCCCATGAAAGGAAGCAACCTCAGCATCTATCCTGTCAAGCTACCTCAGAGGGCTAGCTTTTTTGGGGCACCATGGTCTCTAACCAGTGGGCTAAAATTTGGTGACGAGCCCAATCATGATCCCGATGGCAGCACCTCAGTAAGTTAATGCTGGGAGCAGCATGACATGCTTTAAGGTGAGATTTCCATTCTTGGGAGGAAGTCCTGCATTAGAGAGCTGCCAGCCAATCATATGATCGGCAGCTCTGCACTCCCAACAGAGCAAAGCAGGAGTGGTGACCACTGCTAGCTTTACAGGCAGTCTTGATAAAGAGGAGCCTGTAAGTCCAGGATATGGTCGGGACCTGGGTAGCCAAGTTTAAGAGGCCGGTGCAGAGAGAAAAGGGGAAGGATGACCTGGGGGCTGCCTCCTGGGGATAGGGGACCTCTAAGAAGGCTCTCCCCACCCCCACCTTGTCCAACACCAGTCCGTGTAGTTAAGACTGCTGGACCTCCATCCTGTTGTGAGTAAACTAATGATGGGTTGGGATGAGGCTCTTAACCGGCCACTAATTGGCCACTTAAGTGCCTCAATATGTTCAAAGGCCTGATGCCTTCACCATTACCTGTGAAATTTGAGATAGTTCAGGGATGGGATGATAGGCATGGGACAGGCCACTTGCTGCATTTTACAAGTGCCCCTACCACCACCCCCTCATAACTCCCCACTTCTAACCTGTTGGTGGGGGAATGTAAAATCCAGCCAAAAATCATATTTCAATAAGAATATTTCTCATTCTCCTAAACTGCAATGAGTATAGAACCAACCGGCTCAACCTTTCCTCATAAGACATCCCCTTCATCCCAAGGAATCAGCCTGGTGAACCTTCTTTGAACTGCTTCTAATTCAAGTATATCTCTCCTTAAATAAGGAGAGCAAAACTGTACACAGTACTCATGTAGCCTCGCCAATGTCCTGCACAGCTGTAGAAAGACTTCCGATTTATGCCTCATCCCCCTTGCAATAAAGGCCAACATTTTATTTGCCTTCCTAATTATTTGTTAGACCTGCATGCTAACTTTTTGTAATTGATGTACAAGGACACCCAGATCACTCCGTACTGCATCTTTCTCTACTAATATTCTGTTTGTCTGCTCTTCCTGGCAAAGTGGACAACCTTACATTTCACACATTACATTCCAACTGCCAAATTTTTGTTCATTCACTGAACCTATCTATATCTATTTGTAGATCCTTGTATCTTCCTCACAACATGGGTCAGAAATTTCCCCATGTCGGTGGGGGAAGTTGATGGGCTGGCTCCTGCGGGCGCGCTTCCGATCAGCGCCCCCAATCAGAGGCACGGCGCCATTTTACATCTGCAGGAAAGCAGGGGGGTATCCCTAAAATCGAGAGTGTGCTCTTTCGCACATGCGCACAAAAGAGCGCATTCATTTCCCTGAGGCTAAGTACTGCCTCAGGGAGATCGGCTCTACTTTCAACAATATTAAAAATAGAGAAAAAAAATTTCCCTTACATGTCCCCTCATGTGACAATGTCACACAAGTTGGGACATGTTCATAATTTCCATAACAATTTTATTAAAATTTTTAAAACCCTACATGAAACCTCATGCCATCGGTTGATGAGGTTTTATGTTTTTTCTAGTTGCCGTCGGGGCTCCTGGCCTGCCCGCCAATCTTAAGGTTAGACGGGCAGGTCCTTTAATTGCTTAATTAATCCTGTCAATTGGCCATTGACAGGTCGGCGGGCCCACAGATGATTTTGCTGCGCTTCCGCCTTCCTGAAAATTTAAATGGAGCAGGAGATGTCAGGGGTTCCGCCCGAGGTCATCGCGTGTCATTTTACGCGTCATTGAGCAGGCCCCGACCCCGCTTGCCGATGGTAAAATCCTGCCCATGGTTTCCAATTTGTCTTAGTATCATCATCAGCAAATTTGGCTACAAAACAACCTGTCCCTTCACCCAAGTCATTCATATAGATTGTAAATAGTTGAGACCCCAGCAATAATCCCTGCAGCATTCCACTAGTTATAGTTTTCCATTCTGAAAATGATCCATTTAGCCCACTCTTGGTTTCTTGTTTGTTAGCCAATCCTTTATCCATACTAATATATTATCCCCAATGCCATGAGCGCCTATCTTCTACAGCCAGCTTTTATGTAGCAGCTTTGGGGGAGGTGATGGTGTAGTGGTAATGTCACTGGGCTAGTAATCTCAGAGACCCAGGGTAATGCTCTGGGGACCCAGGTTCAAATCCCACCACAGCACAGCCTGGAATTAAAAGTCTAATGATGACTGTGAAATCATTGTTGATTGTTGTAAAAACCCATTTGGTTCACTATTACACTTCAGGGAAGGAATCCGCCATCTGCACATAGCCTACATGTGACTGTGACTCTAGACACAAAGCAAATGGCAAGCAACATTTATGCCAGGCAAGTGCCATCTAACCATCTAACAACATTGAATGTCAATGGCATTGCTGAATCCCCTGCTGCCAACATCTTGGGGGTTACCATTGGCCAGAAACTGAACTGGACCAGCCATATAAAGACTGTGGCTACAAGAGCAGGGCAGAGGCTAGGAATCCTGTGATGAGTAACTCACCTCCTGACTCTCCAAAGCCTGTCCACCATCTACAAGCACAAATCAGGAGTGTGATGGAATACTCTCCACTTGCCTGGATGAGTGCAGCTCCAACAACACTCAAGAAGCTTGACACTGTCCAGGACAAAAGCAGCCCACTTGATTGGCACCACACTCATAAACATTCACTCCCTCCACCACTAACACAGTGGCAGCAGTGTGTACCACTTACACTGCACTGCAGGAATTCATCAAGGCTCCTTAGACAGCACCTTCCAAACGCATTGAAGACATTGTCCTCTGGACGGACAAGGGCAGCAAATAAATGGGACTACCACTATTCTTATTCATTCACGGGATACCTGCAAGTACCTATGCCACGTGGACTGCAGCGGTTCAAGAAGGCAGCTCACCACCACCCTCTCAATAAATAAATGCTGGCCCAGGCAGCGAAGACCACATCCCATACATGTACAAAAAAAAAGTGTACTGAATGCCTTTTAGAATACTTTACATCTACTGATTCCCCTTTATCCACCATGAGTATTGATGAAAAACGAGACATGCTGTTGAATCTTTTTGTCTTTCACTCATTGAGACAAGAATGCCAAATTCTAAAGGGAACAAGAATTTATGCTGCATGAGAAAAGGATTCTGATTGGTTGGCAAGTTGGGTGCGATTGGTTAAGGCATTGCCATGGAAAATGAATGAGAGGGCTATTATCTCCCATGCTTTTTTTATTGCAAAAAAGGCACTATACCTGGACATGTTCTTTTCTGCTACATATATTCATATGCAGGGACCTGTCCTCAAATGATGCATCCATTTTGTAGAGTCTTTCTTTCTCAATGGAATACGCTTTTATTCTCCAGCCCTCCATTTATATCATCGCAGACATTTTTCAGCAAAAATTTTCTTCTTATTTATTTGTGAGAGTTGAGCATCACTGGCAAGTCTAACATTTATTGTCCATCTCTAATTGCCCTTGAGAAGATGGTGGTGAGCCACCTTCTTGAACCACTGTAGTCCATCTGTTATAGGTATACCCACAGTGCTGTTGGGAGTGAGTTCCAGGACTTTGATCCAGTGACATTGAAGAATTGCAATATAATTCCAAGTCAGGATGGTCTGTGACTTCTGTGAGAACTTTGAGGTGGTGGCATCCTCATGCATCTGCTGAGTTTGTTCTTCTAGGTGCTGGGGGTCTCAGATTTGGAAGGTGCTGTTGCAGGAGCCTTGGTGAGCTACTGCAGGGCATCTTGTATATGGCACACATTGCTGCCATTGTGGGCCAGTGGTGGAGGGAGTAAATACATAAAGTGGTGAATGGGGTGCTGATCTAGCAGGCTACTTTGTCTTGGATGGTGTCAAGTTTCTTGAATGATTTTGGAGCTGCATTTGTCTGGCAAGTGGAAACTATTTCATCACACTTCTGATCTGTGTCATGCAGATGGTGGACAGGCTCTAGAATGTCAGGAGCTGTGTTGCTCACTGTAGAACTCCTAGCCTTTGACCTGCTCTTATCATCACAATAGTTACATGGCTGGTCTTGTTAAATTTCTGGTCAATGGTAACCCCCAGGATGTTGATGGTGGGGGGTTCAACAATGACAATGGCTTTGAATGTCAAAAGGAGAAATTAAGATTTCACTCTTTTTGCAGATGGTCATTATCTGGCACTTGTCTGATGCAAATGTTACTTGCCACTTGTCAGCCCAAGCCTGAATGTTGTACAGGCCTTGCTGCTTAAGGACATGGAATGCATTAATATCTGAAGAGTTGCTAACTGTACAGAACCTTATATAATCATCAGCTGAAGATGGTTGTGCTTAAGACAGTACCCTGAGGAACTCCTGCACGAATGTCTATCTTCCTTTGTGCTAGGTATGACACCAACCAATGGGGAGTTGCCCCATCCCCCCAAATCCAATTTACTTCAATGTTGCTTGGGATCCTTGATAACATATTTGGTTGAATGCTGCCTTGATGTCAAAAGCAGTCACTCTTATCTTAATTCTGTGGAATTGAGCTCTTTAGTCCATGTTTGGACAAGGACTGTGATGAGGTCAGGTGCTGAGTGGCCCTGGCGGAATCTGAACTGAACACTGGTGAGCGGGCTATTACTGAGAAAGTGCCATTTCATAGCAATGCCAATTATGCCTTCCATCATTTTGCTGATGATTAATAATAGACTGATGGGGCAGTAATCTGATGGATTGGAATTGTCCTGCTTTTTTGTGGACAAGGCATACCTGGACAATGTTCCACAGTGTCAGCTAGATGCCAGTGTGTAGTTGCACTGGAACAGTTTGGCTAAGGGCATAGCTAGTTGTGAAGCACAGATCCTCGGGTTTCATATCCTTTGCTATATATAGTGCCATCAGCCATTTTTGATATCATGGACTGAATAGAACTGTCGGAAGACAATTATCTGTGATGATGGGGACTGCAGGAGGATGTTGACATGGATCACTTCTGGCTGAAGATGGTTTGAAATGCTTCAGTCTTGTCTTTTTTACAGATGTAATGGGTTCCCGCATCATTGAGAATGAGGATGTTTTTGCAGCCTCGTCCAAGCCAGCGCTTCCCTTTCCTCCCTCTAGCTCAAGACTGAAGAGGTAAAACATAGCAGCTGATCTTCAAATTTGACAGATTTGATCAATGATTTTTGCCACCTAGTGTAAAATGGGTGATATTGATTCAGCTGCAAGTTATTTATTTCTCCAGAACTTCATGGAAAGTGTACAACACGCAATCAATATCACCTGATAGACACCATTGTCCAAAGTCAAAATGACACAAATAAGTCCAGTTTCATAATCCAGTTAATGTCCTCCTGGGATGTTGTATCAGCTCTACTCTCTGGTGAATAATTATCTGTCTGTTACATTTTTAATACTGATAAGCGATTTTTTTTGAGGGAAGATTGATTTAGCAGCTCTAAATTAATTTCTCTATATTTGAAGAACTAACCCTTTAAACTTCTAAACCATATTCGTCCATCATGTCCACATTAAGAGAGGGGTTTTTTTGCACACTGGAATTCAATCATTTTTCCAGTGTGAGTAAAGTAATATTTTAAACCAATATGCAGGTATACTTTAGTTCCATTTACATGTTATTTTTCCTGCGTTATAGTGATATTATCCCTTACATTAGTGGTCTTCTTCGTGAGTCAGCGAACCTCTTAACTGCCTTCGGAGTTTTTATAATATTGTATCCAGAGGTTACCTGATCTGTTACACATTGATTTACTTTTTATCTTCATCTTGTGGTAGTTGTTGGCCCTGAGGCATCAAATGGATGTTACTACTTATAAATCTACCTGCACTTGCACAGGCCGAGGAGTAAATTAGACTTGCGGAATTTGTTACTGAACCTGCAACGTTTTGTGTGATTTGCTGCTGCATGAATGAATCCTTTACTATTTGTACTGCTTAACTATCAACTTAACTGATTAAGAAATATGAAAGGAGCAATAATACAGCTGTGTCAATATTGGTGTGGGCTCTGCTTCTCTGGATCCCATTGTTGAACTGTTGTAAAACAGACTGTAGGAAAGATAAGCCTCTTCATCATTCAATTTGTAACTGCCACAATTACACAAAGATAACGCGACTACGTTTTCTTTGACAAAGTCAGGATAAAAATCTCTCAAATAGTTTGTTTCATCAACGTTCTTAGGGAGAATCATATTCCTCGTGCTCATAATTCCAGATTGCCTTGAAGTATTGTGATTTTTCTTGACTGGAATATGATCAGACTGTGTTCAAAGCTCTTCTTTTCTTCTCCGCCGATGCTGCCAGACCTGCTGAGTTTTTCCAGGTAATTCTGTTTTTGTTTTTGTTTTGTGTTCAAAGCTTCTTGACTTCTCTCATGTGGCTACCAGTTTGGTAATAAATACAAATTAACGAGAAAGTAAAGATTGTCTAATTATACAAAGTACGCAGCTGCCACATGATCCAGAAGCTCTTGAGGCTTCCAATTCTCTCCCTTCCAAAGATACTTCATCACTACATTTAAATTTAAATTATTAAAACAATTTAAAAAGGTCTATTCTGTTTTCTATTCTATTCTTTTTTTCTATTCCAAGCACTGAAATCCGATGTGCATGGATAGAATTGAATCACTGAAGCAGCATGAAGGTCAAAGTGCTTCACTGCGACCTCTTTCATAAATCTTTGGTATCATCATTACTTTTCTTGCTGCTGGAGCCCTTTATTCCAGGGCTTCAGGTATTTACCACAGATACATCTTAGGGTGCTCTGGTACATGCAAGCAACTTCTGTCTATAGATCCAGAAACTTAAGATGTGGAGCAGCAATACTGAGTAATTTCAGAGAAGGCTTACTGTTGCCAGGGATTTTGATTACCCACTGCTGCACCATAAAATTCATGTCTAAAGATTTATATCTAGTGGCCTTACAGCTCCAATCATGGTAACTATGGACCTTATGAATTATACTTTATTGATGCCGACTTCTTAGATGAAGCAACCACCTTTATAATGCTCTGTACTTTACACTTCTCCCACAGAAAATGCTGCAGGTGCCAGTGAAGGACTGGTACATGAATTTGGGAAAATTGGGTGGGTGAGTGAGAATGAGAAGACATCCAAAATAATATAAATTCTGCCGAGACTCATGAAATGACATTTAACCAAAACAGATATTTTACCTTCCATGATGTCACTTCTAGTTTTGACTAATCTGGCATGGAGATGCTGAACTCTGATCCCAGGGTAGCCCAATCTTTCCTATTTATAGGCTTTGGGGAGAAAGATGTTTCACTAGTGTCTATGTTTGTAAGCAGCTCTGGGTACCTTTATGAGGTTGATTGATCTGAAAATGCATGGATACTAGCAACATGACCAGGGAGCTCTCAAATTTGAGAGAAGGTTCTCTTTTTCCTGGACATGCCCCAGTCTGGGTTAAACTCTTAGTTGGAGGAATAACTGTTGAAGGAGGTTACAGTCAGACTGATAGCCTCCCCATGGCAAGACTGCTCACCTTTAGTGACATAAACTCTTTAAAACGTACTCCTCAATATTATTTCTACTGGTTCCTCTGTGAGTCTCATTTGTCATAAAACTGTCATTAGATCCATAGTCCAAGTTACTTCATAGTTACAGAATTTGACAATTGTTACAATTGATAGAATTTGTAAAACGACAGGGCAGATTTTCACCCAGGGCAGGTTTCTGATGGGAAGCTATTCTGATGAGTTGAGTTCCAGCCTAGCAGTTGCAACAGGAGTCCATGATGGTTTTAACCATTAAGACTAATTTAAATGCAGCTAGTCCACTCACGGTCCACAAGGCTCTACAAAGGTACATTCTAGACATATCAGAAGGGCCTGTTTTTCTTCAGGCTGCTGTGTCTGCCTAACAGTAGAATCCAACATAAAATGAATCAGTGCTATGTTGGCATGATGGGACCCAATTTGAATAAGGTTATAAGTTTCCCACAGTTTACCATTGCACATAAGTAGGAAATATGATTGATTTCTTTACCAGTCCATCCCATTAAAGATTTCCCTTATTAAAGCTATTATAATTAACTTGGAGATAATCTGATCTACACCAACACCAACTTTCTTATTGCTCTTAGATCTGTTGTACTATCAACATTTGTTCATTTTAAGCTTCATATTACTGCCTCATGGTAAATATACATTAGTTGTCTCAATCTGTAAACCATTGGATTGCATAGTGATGCCTTTTGCTTTAAATAGAGTTTGGTAGTGCAGCATGAGATTATTTTCCTTTCAGTAAAAAGACTTATTGCAAATAAGATAACCATTAAGCAAATGTTTACACTCCTCTGTGAGGACAAAGCATGGACCGAGTGTTTGGATTCAGCATACAAGCTGATAACTTGTTCTGTGCATTGATAACCGTCTGCATAAAGAGAAACCTCCTGACATCTAATCTAGTCCCCTGCTGAAATAGTTTATACACACAAATACAAGGTCTATTTAAGAAAACACCAATTAGATCACTTTTAAACACAGAATTGTAATAAATGTTTAATCAGATATTCTGTATTTATTATTAATTATAAATAGATGTTTCATGAGCTGGGAGTATATTACACAGTAATGTTAACACATCTATTTGCATCCAATTATAAACATAAACTGGGATTGATCAAGACTGTCAACAATGAACTGGAATATCTAGTCCTAGACTATTTGGATGATAATTACAGTCTGTGAAAATGGAATCAAACTGATTGAGATTATTTGGTTAGTAACCAGGTCCCAGTGGAACATTTGAAATCCCATAAATTCCACTCACTTATATTCCAAATCCTTTGAGGTGAATATATTTGCTATTAAGACAGAATGCAAGAAGCCAATGAAGAAAAATCATTTGCCTCAGAACAGAATGTTGCAAGGTAGGTCACAAATCATTAAAGCAAATTTTTTTAAACAACTAGAAATTGAATATTTTGTATTCATTTAAGTGGAACAATTTCAGGAATTTGATGAACATTTGCCTCATGAAGCTGTCTTGGGGAGGTGCATACGGTATTTTTATAATAGCATTATATTGATACGAGCTATGCTTTTTATAAGAGTCACTGTATTTCAGGAATAGCCTTATGAAGTGTGTGTCTTAAAGGAAAACCATGAATATAGAAAAATGCTTCACAAAGATGGATAGATTTATAGAAGTTCAAGTTAAAATGTATTATTGTGTCAACTTCAATTGTTATTTGCATGACAAAACAAAAATTAACATCAGCTGGAATGAATTCAGGAGGAATTCTTGCCTGTCCAATACCTTTAATTTCTTTGAGGAAGTGACATCTCAAGTTAACTGAGGAAAGCCATTTAGTAGGTAGAATTACAGAGCCTATAGCAAAGAGAAATAAAACATTTGGCCCAATGTCCAGTTTGGGTTCTGACAGGAGAACTCGGCTTCAGACCTCATTACAGCCTTGGGAAAACTTAGCCAAAGAGCTCAATTCCAAAGGTAAGGTGAAATGGTGGTGCTTAACATTAAAGAGCATTTGACACAGCGTGGCATCAAGGAGATCTAGTAAAGTTGAAATCAAAGGAAACCAGAGGCAAACTCTCCACTGACTAGAATCATGCCAAGCACAAAGAAAGATGGATGTTAGCAGCCAATCACCTCAGCCCAGGATAACACTGCAGGAGTTCCTCAGAGTGGCGTCCTAGAACCAACCATCTTCAGCTGCTTCATAAAGCAGATTGATTCCATCATAAAGTCAGATGTGGGGATGTTTGATAATATAACTGGACTAGTCACATAAATACTTTGGCAACAAGAGAAGGTCAGAGGCTTGATATTCTGCAGCATGTCAAATCACCTCCTGACTCCCCAAAGCCTGGCCAGCATCTGCAAGGCACAAGTCAGGAGTGTGACGAAAAAACTCCAGTTTCCTGTATTATTGCAACTCCAACATAATTCTCAACATCATCCAAAGCAAAACAGCCCACTTAATTGGCACCCCATTCACCCATTAAACATTCAATCCTGCACCACTGTGGCTGCAATGTTTGCCATTTACAGGATGTAATACAGCAACTCACCAAGGTTTCTTTGACTGCACCATCAAAACGCACAACCTCTGCAAACTAGAAGGTCATGGCTAGCAGGTGCAAGGGAGCCCTACTATACAAATTCCCTTCTAAGTCACACACCATCCTGACTTGGAAATATATCATCATCCCTTCATCATTGCTGGGCCAAAATCCTGGAATTTTCTGCTAATAGTACTGTTATGACACCCACAAAGAAGGTTAACTCTAAACACAAGATTTGAATTCCCAGTGACCATTTGAAAATGTCACACTGGGAAATTTCAAGTTTTAAGACTTTTACTGTAACAAATTAAGAAAAAGCAATAATGACTAAATACTGTTTCGTAGCCAACTAATACTCTAATAAACTATAGAAAAGATATTCTCTCAGTTATATATTGCATTATCTGTAAATATTTGTAAAGAGCTAGGGTTAATTGGCCAAGAAATAATTGTTATGTGTAATTGCTCCAGGGAACCACATTTTATGGCTGCACTAGAGAGTCATGTGATGTATAACAGAACAAGTTCAAACCAGCCCTTATTGTAAAAGCAGCATGGCATATATTAAACATAAAGAGTCCTCATCTTTCCAAGCTTAACATGCCATTATTACCAACATCATGGATTAAAAAGACAACAAAAACACATAACATGGTGGTAGCAAGTATTTGTGAGCAAACCTAAAGTATTTTAAATTAATTTAGTGCTGATTTAGAAAATCAATCTGCAATAGCGCCTGAAGAAAATCTGAGTGAATCATGCAAAAACAAAAAACAGCATGTTGACTGGCACAGCAATGAATGCACAGTTGCAACCCATAATGAATTAGGAAGCTGATGATGTCATACAGGCATTTGCGATATTTAATCAAAAGTGCAGACTGACATTCAGTAGTTTCCTAAAAGGCACTAGAAATGAAGAGAGTATTAGCTATAACCTTCTGTGGACAGGAAACTAGGATTAAATTTATTTAACAGCTGGGAGGACAGCAAAACTCCAAACATCATTTTTGAACAATTCAGCACCCACCTCCAGCCAAAGTCAAATCATCGGATCTACCAGTATGAAGTTCAAGGCCTCAGACAGGAATTAGGTGAGCCTATTGAGAATTTTGTTACAAGGTTAAAAACTACAGCTAGAAAATGTAAGTTTAAGGACACAGATGAAAGGCTGATAGATCAACTAATTTTGGGTTCTGCACACCATAAAGTACAGAAAGTGTTAATCAGAAAAGATGAGCTCACAATATCGCAGGCCAGAGCACATGAAGCCACGAGCAGACAGATGAAGACACTGACTGCCTGAATGGCTAGCCTTCAGTTGAGCCAAGAGGATGACAGCAAGGTCGATGCAGTGCAATCACAAAAAAAAATGTACACCAAACAGAGAGGAAGACCTGTAGGAGCTATGGATGACCACGAGTTGACAGGCAGAAGGAAATGTCCCAACTATGGACCAATCTGCAGAGCCTCTGGAAAGGCCAATCATTGGCAAAAGGAGTGCGAAACAAAAGTAGAAGATGGCAGATGAACCAACAGGGCCAGAGCAGCTGGGCGAATGGACAGGAAAAGAAACCAAAACATCTATGCCCTGGAAGATGGCAGTGAGTCTGAGAACACAATAGACATAAGAATCATACTATTGCATGAAATGGCTGGATGTGACAGCTCCCAAAGAAAATAAATTTACATAACCATTCAGATCAGCAAGATGGTGAGAGAAAAGTCTACAACAATAAATCTGAAGGTGAAGATTGATACTGGGGTGCAGAGGAACATCATCCCAATCAGACTATACCAGAAAATCTTTCCTGAAAATTTGCAAGAAAATGGTTATGCAAAGAAAGGTGTTCTGAAACTGAACAACGTCATGCTAACTGCACAGGAGGGAACTGAGATTCAGCAGCCAGAACAACCTAAATCAGAAGGACACACAAAGGAAAAGATGTTACCTGTATATTCTATGTCACTGAAACAGATGGTCCTGCCATATTGGGGTTGAGCAGTTGCAAAGAGCTGCAGATGGTCCAGGTAAACTATGAAGTGCAGGAGGTGACACTGGAGGCGGAAGAAAGTACACTCAGATGTAGAGAAAACCTGTTGCAAATATAGCTACAGTGTTTCAATGAGATGGTTAGATGATTTGAAGAATTTGAGTATCACATTACTGTTGACTCAGCAATGAAACCAAAGATTCATCCCCCATGTAAAGCACCACTAAAAGGAAAACTTGAAAGAGATCTTCAAGAAATGGAAGAATGGAAGGTGATTGCCAAAGTCACAGAGCTTACAGACTGAATAAATTCCATTGTAGTGAGAGACAAGCCAATGGACAACTAAGAATTTGCCTGGATCCAGAGATCTTAATCAAGACATGAAGAGGCATCATTACCCCATTCCAACACTGAAAGAGGACAGGCCAGCACTAGCAGCGGTTAAAGTTTTCAGCAAGCTCGATGGCAGGAATGGTTACTGGAATGTGAAACAAGACACAGAAACCTTGCTGTTGAGAACATTCAATACACCCTTTAGATAGTACAAAGTATTGCATCTACCCTTTTGCCTTGAAGTGAGCCAGGATGTGTTCCAGCAGAAAGTTGTTGAGACATACAGGGAGTGCAAAGAGTTGGCAAAGCAGGTAATGTCCAGGTATGTGGTGTAGACGGGAAAGATCATGACTACCATCTACAAGAAGCCGTGGAGAGAACAAGGAAAGTTGGGAACATGTTAAATGCAGGTAAATTCATTGCGAAAGTGACAGAACAGTACCAGTTCTTAAGAATGGTGTACACATCTGACATAATCAAGCTGAGCCCTGAAAGAACCCTGGCTATCTCTGAGATGGAAACCTCAAGAGAAAGAGAGAGTTGGGAAGTTTCCTTGGTTTGACCTAATGCATGAGCTCTTTCGTACTGCACATGTCAGATCACATAGCAAACCTGCGAGAGCTGATGAAAGATGGTGTAGGGTTCCAGTGCTCAGAGTGACACAAGAGGAGTTTCAACAAACTCAAAAAGGTACTTTGCCAGGAAACCAGTCTATCATAGTACAACAGAAAGAAACCTGACACTTTGCAGGATGCTAGCACAAAAGGACTGGGAGCAGTCCTGGTAAGAGGGAAAGGCAATAGGATTCACATCCAAGCATCTAATCTCAGCTGAGACCAGATATGCCAGCATATAAAAAAAAGTTTTTGGTAATTGAGTATGGATATGAGAAGTTCCATATATATCTCTATGAGAGAAAGTTCATAGTGGAGAGTGATCATCATCCACTGGAGCAGATCTACAAGAAGAATCACTGAAAAGCACCAGCAAAACTACAGAGGTTACTCTTAAGCCTTCAGAGTTACGATTTTACTCTGAAATACAAACCAGGAAGAGAAATAGTTCTGGCAGATACCCTATCTCTGTTGTTGCCGCAGAAGAAACATGAAATAGAAGATCTAGGCGCAAATGTCCCTCATCTAATGAATGTAACACCACTGTACCTGAGTCAAATTAGAGACCAGAAAAGACGAGGAGTTAGAGATGCTCTCCTAGTAAGAGATCTAGGGATGGCCTGTTAAGATACAGCAAGCACAGCCAGCAGTACAGCAATAATGGTCTACCAGAGATTACATCTCACTAGAAGACGGTATTTTGCTGGCCAGATTCAGAATAATCATACCCAAAACGATGCAGGAAGAACTTCTCCAAAGGATAGATGAAGACAACAGAGGAATGAAGAAGTGTAAACTCTGAGCCAGATCAGCTGTGCACTGAATAGGTGTAGACAAAGTAATATGGTGAAAAGAAAATATGGTATCTGTGTGCAATGTAGAACAGGAGTGAAGAAAGACAAAGCAGAAAGTGGACATTTTTTAAAATTTATTCTTTCATGAGATGTGGGCATTGCTGGCTAGTCCAGCATTTATTACCCATCCCTAATTGCCCTCGAGAAGGTGGTGGTGAGCTTCTTGAACTGCTGCAGTCCATATGGTGTACGTATATCCACAGTACTGTTAGGGAGGGAGTTCCGGAATTTTGATCCAGCGACAGTGAAGGAACGGTGATATATTTCTAACTCAGGATGATGAGTGACTTGGAGGGGAACTTCCTGGTGGTAGTGTTCCCATGCATCGGCTGCCTTTGTCTGTCTAATGGTAGTGGCTGTGGGTTTGCAAGGTGCTGTTTAAGGAACCTTGGTGAGTTCCTGCAATGTATCTGGTAGATTGGAGACACTGCTGCTACTGTGCGTCGGTAGTGGAGGGAGTGAATGTTTGTTGTTCGAACCATATCTCTTTAAACTGGATTTTTATTTTTAAAATATGGGAACATTGCATTATTTGGACATTGGAGGCTGCCTGAGAGTTTTTTCAAAGGGTCATAAGTTCACCTTGGAACTGTCAACAAGCAGGCCCCTTCTAAGAAATCACCTGAGCTTTATGATACTTAAGAAGGAGTTGTTGGCTTGTTTTGAACTGCAAAGCTCTTTAATTTATGAAAAGCTGGAAGACAAAAAGGCAAAAAGTAACTGAATGTATAGCCTCTGCTACTGCCTGTCAGGGATCACATGATTGCTCTCGAAGGCTCCAACCAATGAGCCCTAAGCATGGGTAATCTGGGGAGGGTGAGCTTTCTAGTCAAGGGCCTGGTTAAAACATGTAGAATCTGAAAAATTCTCTGTAATAAAGTTACCTGTTTCTAGTAGAAACCTGTCCGGTACATCATCATTGCATTTGGCGGTGGGGATGGGATAGTTCTGACGCTGCACCTTGCTGTGTGAATGTGAGTGCATCAAATCCTAAGAAAAAAGAAAAGTATACTGACCAGTCATGTCACTCTTTGGCAGAATCGATCATTATGATGCGACTATGGAAGGCTGGAGCCAGTATGTAGAGTGCCTTGGTTTTATTTCGTAGTGAAAGAAATCACTGCAGGGGAGAAGCGGAAAGCAATCCTTTTGAGTGTATGTGATAGCAAGACATACAATCTCATCCACAGCCTGACAGCCCCGAGCAAACCCAATTCTAAATCTTTTAATGAATTAGTAGACCTCATGAAAATGCATTTCCAGCTGAAGCCACCTGTAATAATGCAGTAGGGGTTTAAGTTAAATTCCAGAGTTCGGTCCCCAGGAGAGTCCATTGCAACTTATATAGCGAAGTTGAAGCAGTTGACTGAGCATTGTGACACCGGAGACACGCTCAATGATTTGCTGCGGGACCAATTAGTTTGTGGAGTTCACGATGAGGCTATTCAGCATCGTTTACTTGCAGAAGCCAACATCGATTTGCAGCATGGCCTGGAAATAGCACTCATCATGGAAAGTGCTGCGAGAGACTCACAGACCCCACAGAACGTACAACATGGTGCTTTTCTTCCTGTGGGGCGGTAACCTCTTGCCAGGCAAGGCGGGAAAACCTGAATTGAGAGGCGATCTCTTTTGCTAGAAAAACGACAAGGCCCAATGGAAGCATTTCAGCAGCGACTCCAAGGTTAATCTATTATAGATGTTGGAGTGACCATGTACCAGACACCTCAGATTCAAGGATGCAGAGTGCCATTATTGCCATAAGAAAGGTCACATAATAAAGCAATGCAGGGCGAAATCGAAACTGCCCGTAAAGCAGCAAACCAGTTTGATTGAATTGAATAATGTAACAGAACCTGAAGCTGCCGATACCGACATCTATTCCCTGTACAAAGTCACCACTGTACAAACTGAACCTATTATTGTCACAATCCAAATGAATGGGAAGCCATTAAAAATGGAGGTAGATATGGGAGCCTCAATCACAGTGGTGGGAGAGCACACCTTTAAATACCTAAATGAAGGTGCCCAGTCACGGAATCTGGAGCTCAACTGAAGACATACACTGGAGAATCCATATAGGTAAAGGGCATTGCCACAGTTCCTGTGTCCTACAGGCAACAGACAGCCCAGCTTCCGGTGATCATAGTGACAGACGAACAACCTAATCTCCTGAGCCGAGACTGGTTACAAAAAAGCAAACTCAACTGGTCTGAAATATTTCACTTGAGAACAGGAGGAGTTCCTGAACTGTTAAGGAAACACAGTGGTGTATTTCGTGACGAATTAGGGAAGTTAGGCATCATCCAACCAGTCCGATTTTCGGAATGGGCAGCACCCATAATCCCACTGGTGGAACCTGACCAAACTGTATGCATTTGTGGGAACTATGAATTGACCGTGAACAAGGTAGCCAAATAGATAAACATCATATCCCAAGGATAGATGACTTGTATGCAAAGCTAGCTGGAGGCAAATCCTATACAAGACTGGGCATGAGCCATACATACTGACAGTTAGAGCTGCATAGCACATCTAGAGGATATGTAACCATCAATACGCACAACAGTCTGTATCAATATACTCAGCTGCACTTTAGAGTATCGTCTGCATGTGCAATTTTCCAAAGGGCAATATAAATTTTTTGCAAGGACTTCCCTGAATGGTTGTATACCTAAATGATGTTCTATTCACAGAGTCAACTGAAACTAAACATTTGGCCAAACTGGAAGATGTGCTAAGACAATTCTTGGAAGCTGACATACGATTAAAGAAAGAAAACTGTACATTCCAAGTGCCAAGAGTTACTTATCTGGGTCACAGGGTGGATGCCATGTGTTTGCATCCGGTAGAAGAGTAAGTTCCCATATTTTAAAAATTCTGCCCTTAGTTAGTTCCAGATTACAATTCCAGATTACGATCGAGTGTCAACCAGTTCTTGAAACTTGTTTAAAAGGAGTATTCTTTTATAATAAATTAATCATTCTGAGTTTTTTGAAAGAAGCCTGGTCAGAATCTCTTTTCTTCTGGATACTAGATGTATAGGTAAGCAATTGGCCATTTTGGTTAGAAAATTAAACACTTAAATTATTGTTACGGACTACGGAGCAGTGGGGCTTGAAAATTTGCGCACTCCACCCATCCTGGTCGTGCTTCTGTGGTTGGGATGCCAATCAAGCAGGCTGCTTTGTCCTGGATGGTGGCAAGCTGCTTGAGTGTTGTGGGAGCTGCGCTCATCCAGGCAAATGGGGAATATCCCATCACACTCCTGACTTGTGACTTGTATTTGATTGACAGGCTTTGGGGAGTCAGAAGGTGAGTTACTCACCACAGGATTTCAAGCCTCTGACCTGCCCCTGTAGCCACAGTATTATGTAGAATGTCCAGTTCAGTTTCTGGTCAAATGTAACCCCAGGATGTTGATAGCTTGGGATTCAGCAATGGTAATGCCATTGAATGTCAAGGAGAGATGTTTGAATTCTCTCTTGTTGGAGATGGCACTTGCCTGGCACTTATGTAGTGTGAGTGTTACTTGCCACATTTCAGCCCAAGCCTGGATATTGTCCAGGACTTGCTGCATTTGGACATGGACTGCTTCAGTATTTGAGGAGTCATGAATGGTGCTGAACATTGTGCAATAATCAGCAAATATCCCCACGTCTGACCTTATAAAAGAAGGAAGGTCATTGATGAAGCAGCTGAAGATGGTTGGGCCAAGGGCACTACCCTGAGGAACTCCCTTAATGATGTTCTGTAACTGAGATGATTAACCTCCAAGAACCACAACCATCTTCCTTTGTGCTAGGTATGACTCCAATCGCAGAGAGTTTTCGCCCTGATTCCCATTGACCCCAGTTTTGCTAGGGCTCCTTGATACCACACTCAGTCAAATGTTGCCTTGATGTCAAAGGCAGTCACTCTCACCTCTGGAGTTCAGCTCTTTTGTCCATGTATGAACCAAGGCTGTTGAGGTCAGGAGCTGAGTGACCCTGGCAAAGCCCAAACTGAGTGTCAGTAAGCAAGTGATTGCTAAGCAAGTGTCATTTGATAGCACTGTTGATGACCCCTTCCATTACTTTACTGATGATTGAGAGTAGACTGATGGGGCAGTAATTAACAGGGTTAGATTTGTCCTGCTTTTTGTGTACAGGACATAGCTGGGCAATTTGCCACAATGCCAGGTAGATGCCAGTGTTGTAGCTGTACTAAAAAGCTTGGATAGGGGCAATAATAGTTACTGAAGGACCACCCAGACCAGGCATACCAAGGGAGCTGATTTATTCACATACAATCAAGAATGGTATCTCATAGTTGCAGACTACTACACAAATTTTCCTTTTATCCGGAAGATGAGAGACTTGAGAGGCACACCATCACCTCAGCAGTATGGGATCTGTTTGCTGATTCCTGGGATTGCAAGGGATTCCTGAAAGATTAATATGTAACAATGGCAGCCAGTTCACATGCAAGGAAATTAAAGAATTTGCTGAACAGTAGGAGTTCAACATCATTACTCATCACCACACTACCCTCATAGACTTGGATTTATAGGAAGACATGCCAAGGCATTCAAAAGAACCCTTGCAAAATATCAAGAGACAAAGGAAGATCCAAACATTGCTTTATTGTCACTCCTATCTACATCTCTCAAGGCAGACATGAAATCACCTGCAGAATTGGAGCAAATATAAGACTACTCTGTCAAGTAAAATACATCCTCCAATTGACCGGGAGGAAGTGAGAAAACAAATCACTGAACCACAGGAAAGAGGAGGTCAGCACTTCAACAAACATGCTAAATCTCTAATGTGAGCTGTTGAAAGGACAAAGTGTACATGTGCAGGATCCAGTCATGAAATCCTAGAGCCCAGCAAAAGATGTGGCAAAGGTCGAGACACCAAGGCCATACATAATTGAGATTGAAAACGGTAAGCAAATGAAAAGAAACAAAGTCCATACTTGATCTACACCAGAGCTGGAAAAACAGAAAAGACCCGCAATAACACTTGAAACATCAATATCCAGTAGGACAATATTAACAACATTACCAGCAAATGAGACAACATTAGCAACAGCAAGCATGACTCTTGCAATGCCAGGGACAAGGCATAGAACATCGCCTGTGCAGCGTGCCAACATTCCACTAAGAAGAACAAATGCCAAATCTACAAGATGGAGGCACAACATCTTACTATCTAAGTGATACCATGAATAATATTTTTAGACTAGAATATAGGCTATAAAAGACTCTAAGAAAGGGTTCAGTTTATTTCCCAAATCTTATCTTCTTCAGTTTATAGAATTTAATGACTGGAGCAGTTATATTGACATGGACATTATGCTTTAAATAAAGAGGATTTTTATACATTATTGAATTAACTGTAAATATCTGTAAAGAGCTAGGAACTAATTAGTTTGGAACTAATTGTTATATGTAAGTGTTCCGGAGACTATATCTCACAGCTGCACCAGAGATGTGATGTGAAGCAATGTATAACAGAACCAGTTCAAACTGATCCTTCTATTGTATATGGCAGCATGGAAAACTTTAAACATAAGGATCTTTCATCTTTTCAAGCTTAAAGCATGATTATTACCAATATCAGGGATCCAAAAGACAACAAGGACACACAGCACCCTCTTTAACTTTTTAAAACAACTGAAATCCCACACTACAGCTATATCTCACTGCCCACTCTCTGCAGTATTGCAGTTTTTACAGGAACCAGTTCAACATCACTTCCATTTTCCAATGGGTTTGTTTCTCCCTGTTTTGCCAAGTTGTAATGTCGAGAGCCATCAAAAGGTGCTTCTCTCAGTTTCCAGGGAAGTCACAAAATTAATACCCATAATACAAGTGGGGTAACCGATTAGGTTGGACGTGTATTAATAGCTTTAGAATAGATAAATGTAGTTATGAGAGCGCTTTCTAAGTATGATGGGAAATAGAGCCAATACATAGCCATGATGGGTTATTGTACTGTGGGAGCCCAACTAACAATCACAAGTCATAAAATTAGTGATCTTCACAGGATGGGTAAATGTTAGGGTGATAAGAGCACAGACTGGGAGGTGTTAGAACCGAGGCATTTCCCAGCCTCCCAGTGAGGTAACAGAGACATTTGTAGCCTATATAATTCTGCCCATTAGATACGTGACTGAAGGTTGTGCTAGGCAGTAGAGTAAAACATGATAATTAAAATATATAAACATATTATGCAGCCTTCGTATCAGGAAGACATCCTGTAGAACCAGGCTGTATCCTCCCAGAATATGCTTGTAAATAAAAGTCCTAGGTTACTTGCAGCTTGCAGACTTAAGTCGTTTCTTTTTCCACAACAATTGGCATTGTCGGCAGGATTATCACAATATCAGTTGCTGGTATCAGATTGAACATTGACAGCAGAGGACGGGTGAGTATGTTAATTTACCACCTATTACAAAGGGCAGTTGGCATTCAAGATGGGAAGCCGGTGGGCCAGTTTGATGATCCAAACCAGAGTACGGGTCTGTGAGTAGAGTAACTAAAGATACTGTGGCACCAATGCCCGTGTGGTAAAACAGTAGTACAGACCGTTTCCTAGAGAGACCTCTGAGAAAACTGGTGCGGTAAAATGGTACTGACTCTTTCCCACTATCTGGTGCACTGAGAAAACCGGAGCAATGACTCGGTATTGACCGTTTCCAAGTGCCCCAGTGTAGTGAGAAAACCGGAGCAGTGAAATGGTATCGACCCAAAAAAAACCCGTTTTGTAATGTCCAATGTAGTGAGGTAAAATGATATTGACCATCTCCTAGTGTCTGGTGTAATGAGAGAACCATGGAACAGGGAGGGATCTGTCTCCTAGTAAGAAAGCAATAATAGTAATTGGACCACAAATGTACCATCAGCCATGGCAGACAAAAATCTAGAGTAGGTGTCCAAAGGGTCTCCCACTGAACTTTTGGCAAATAACTTCGAAGAGGGAAAAAAATAAATTCATGTAACTCACTAAAGCTTCTATTCTGGGAAGAGAAAGAGAAGGGGGCAGTGGTGGTTCCACTGTGGGGGTCAATAAGCAGTGACAGAGAGGGGCAGAGGAAATGTGAGCTTTGGTCGTTTTGACTGAGCCAGTAGATGGAAGTTTTGAAGATCCCTTTATCCCTCTCACTGCTACTTAAAGTTTTGTTTATAATATGAAAGTTTTAAGTTGTTAAAATAAATGTTATAAGATAGGAAATATTAATATCTTTATACATGTGTGTGTTTGTATGCAATGATGAATTTGTGTGTCAGCTTTAATGTGCTATCCTCCCTAAATTGTCATTTGTATCTGGAGTTTCAGCACTTTGAGTTAAACACCTTACCATGAAGATTGTGAGTCAGATTAAAGGAAAGTATAATTAACCAAACCAATGTTTTGAGTCATCACCCCCTACACCTCAACCCCCTCCCACGGCACCTTCCCATGCAACCGCAGAAGGCACAACACCTGTCCCTTTACTTCCCCTCTCCTCACCGTCCAAGGGCCCAAACACTGCTTTCAAGTGAAGCAGCATTTCACTTGCACTTCCCTCAATTTAGTCTACTGCATTCGTTGCTCCCAATGCAATTTCCTCTACTTTGGAGAGACCAAACGCAGACTGGGTGACCGTTATGCGGAACACCTTCGGTCTGTCAGCAAGCATGACCCAGGCCTCCCTGTCACTTGCCATTTCAACACTCGACCCTGCTCTCATGCCCATATGTCCGTCCTTGGCCTGCTGCAATGTTCCAGTGAAGCTCAACACAAACTGGAGGAACAACACCTCATCTTCTGACTAGGCACTTTACAGCCTTCCGGACTGAATATTAAGTTCAACAATTTTAGATCATGAACTCTCCCCTCCATACCCAGCCCCTTTCCGATCTCCCTTTTTTCCAATAATTTTTCTAGATTTTTCTTTTCCCACCTATTTCCATCCATTGTTTTATCTCTACCTTTTAGCCTATTTTGGTCCCTTCCCCCCACCCCACCCCCACTAGGGATATCTGCACCTTGCTCGTCCTGCTTTCTACCCTTAATGTCCCCATTAGCACATTTCATAGCTAATATCACCACCATCAACACCTCTTTGTCTTTTTGTCTATGACATCTTTTGGCAATCTCTACCTATCGCTGGCCCTCTATCCAGCTCTACTTGTCCCACCGCCCCCATTAAACCAATTATATTTCACCTCTCTTCTATTTTTCCTTAGTTCTGTTGAAGAGTCATACAGACTCAAAACGTTAATTGTTTTCCTCTCCGCAGATGCTGTCAGACCTGCTGAGTTTTTCCAGGTATTTTTATTTTTGTTTTGGATTTCCAGCATCCACAGTTTTTTGCTTTTATTTTGAGTTATAAGGTTGGAGTTGAGACTTCTGGCCAAAAAATTACAATTCGAAGATATTCTAAAGACCGTACAATCGGGTCCAGACTAGCAGGGAATTAATTCTTTCCACCAGCAGCTTCAGCTTTCAGGCTGCTGAATTAATCCATTCTGCCTCGAGCAGAATGGACCCTTGTGCTTTTATTTAGAGGTAACCGTAAATGTAACAACATTCCTAGCAGCTTTAAGAATCTAAGATTTTCAAAGCCACAGCGTTGTAATGGTTTAGAGACTTTACCTTTTTTTAAAAATTGACTTAACCCATTCAGGCCAAGAGATCTGATAAAACACACTGACCAATGTCTATCAGACCTCTTAGCAAGTTACTTTTGAAAATCTAAAATGCCATCTAAGTTAAAGAATATGTGTTGATAAACATATGGGACTTATAATCTGGATACAAATTCATGGACATGAGAAAGAGGTAGTTTTAATTTTGATTGTGTAAATTACAATTCTTACAAAATTTAAAGAGTTGAGCTTTGGTTCCCAATAAAATTCTCAAAAAGTGAAGGGAATTTTTATTATAAAAGGTTTGGCAACAATTGACACTAATTCCAATGCTGCAAGCTTCTGTGCTGAAAACAAAGGAGTTTAAAATGTACTTGTAAGTCTGTCCCCAAAATATAAAGATAAGCCTGAAGCCTTGAAAAAGTTTGGCAGAAATTCAATTTTTGGCAGAGTTAAGAAGGCAGCTCAGCAATACTGCCATATGAATCAGGGATAATTTTAAAATGAAAAGGAAAGTCAGGGACAATATAGTGTTACTTTTGAGAAAATAAAATGTTGTTTAAGGGGAAGAAGACAAAGAAGCAAAATAAGTTAATGCCTGGAATCAAATAGAAATCTGTTTTAAAAATAATACTGTATTACGCTGTAAAGTCTCTCCAGACAACCTGAACAAGATAAGATGGTAACTATTGCATGTGTAAAACGATATGAGGAAATAATTAAGGGTAGAAGATAGAGTTAGGAAAAGAGAACACAATATATAATTTTTTTAAGAGAACTGAATTTGATAATCTGGCCATCACATGTGCCATTAAAATATATTAATGTCTATAATGTTATTGGAAATTATTTTTAAATTGGAATTGTAGTAGGGTCTGTGCTTATGTATGTGTCTTTGGGCAGAATATTACCACCTGCGTGTGGGGGTGGGCCCAACATGCCAACATGTAAAATGAGGCGAGATGACGTCAGGTGTGCATCCCAATGTCATCGCGCATCATTTCAATATTGTATTCAGCTGGCACGCGCCGGAGGCAGCTGCAGCCCGCCGAACTGTCAACGGCCTATTAAGACAATTCAGAAAGCAATTTAGCCTATTAACAATGCTACCCATCCAACCTTAAGATTGGTGGGCAGGTGAAGAGCCCAAGTAGCCTTCACGGTTTCCTGATGGTTTTATAAACTTCATAAATACATTTTGTCAACTTCACAAACATGTCCCAGCTTATGTGAAACTGTCACATGAGGGGAGATGTTTAAAGAAATTTTAACTTATTTATTTAAAAGCTTTGTAACCCATTCAATCTCCTTGAGGTAGCTCCGTCCGCTACCAGACGCTCATCATGTTGGCCGAGTCTAATTAGCCTGCCCACATAAAATGGAGGTGCTCAGCCGATCGCGGGAGCCGATTGGCTCCACACTCGCCCTCGCCTGCTCCCACCCAGCCCAGCCACCATAGGTAAGATTCTACCCTATGTATGTGGCTTAATTGGATTAAAGCCAGCTAGTTTTGCATAGTAGTTTGAAGTGTTAATTAGATAAACGTAAAGAAGTTAAAAGGTAAAGAGCAATTTGCATTTGTTGAACAAGCCATCCAAAAGAATGGGTAAAATCTTGCACCTAGCTGGGAGATGCCAAGCAATGTGTTTATATTGCTAATAAAATTGGGGGAATGAAAGGGTTATTGTTAGAAGCAGAAAAATTTAAAAAACTAGTAATACAATGGAAAAATTACATTCAAAGGGGAATCTAGGTATAAACAGAAAGGAGTTTGGGTACATAAGTCACTTAAGGCATTTAAGATCTAACCAGCATGTAAGCCAAAACTTTGTTTGTAAAGGAACCAAATTGAAAGGAACCTCATTTTGAATTCGTAAGGTCAACTGTGCTTTGCCTTGTATCTGTTTAAAGTCTATGGGTTCTTGTCGCCATGGTGAAGATTTACCTGGGGCAGAATTTTCCCCCAATTAAGGCCCACCTAGCATGACATCTGCACAGAAGCGCTATGCACTCCATGTGCAAACGGGGAGGGAGGGGAGGGGAATCCCTGAGAAGAGAGTGCTATCTTTTGCGCGCTGCCTCAGGGAGATCGGCTGTACAATAAAAAATGTGAAAAATAGAAGAAAAAAGAAATCCCTGACATGTTCCCCTCATGTGACACTGTCACATGAGTTGGGACATGTCTGTAACTTTTAAATGCACTTTAATTACATTTTTTTTAAAACCTACATGAAACCACATCCCACCCGTGGATGAGGTTTCATGCTTTTTCTAATGCCCGCCAGGGTTGGACGAGCAGGTCCATTAATTAGTTTAATGATCTGCCAATTGGCCATTGACAGGTCAGCGGGCACACAGCCGATTCTGCTGAGCCCCCGCCTACCTGAAAATTTAAATGGGGCGCGGTGACGTCGGGAGTTCGGCCCAATGTCATCCCGCATCATTTTACGTATCGGCGAGCCGGCCCCACCCCCCGTTCGCTGACCAGAAAACCTTGGGCCTGGGAGTAATTACTTTTGAGGGTTTGCTTAAAAGTTATTATGACTGTAATTTATAGACATGTGTATGTGTTTAATTTCTTGTTAAATTAATAAATATTCAATTTAGTTTAATATAAAAAACCTCATGAGGCTCGGTGGTTTTATTCCTGAATTTAGATCTGCATCTTAAACATACCAGTTGAAAATATAGCTTATGACAGTTGCTCAAGTTTCCCACTGGGATTTAAACAACTCAGTCTTTACCATCTGCTGTGACATAACAGCTGAGATATTAGAACAGTACAGGGGGAGATGAGCAAAGATCTAGAGAAAGAGACCCCCTTTGACATGAAATGGTTATTATGGCCTTAAGAGTAAGGAAACATTTTAAAATGATCAAGGCAATAGAGAAGTTGACTTTAAGAGAATCTTAAGATGATCATGGTCTGAGGGAGTAAAAAAATATATAAGCATGAGGAATCTGTGGTTGAGATAATTGAAGGATAAGAAGCAATAATACTTAACAACAATTTACCACAAGGTGGATACAGGCAAAGGGTGAGCTGGAAAAAGGGCGAGTGGATGTATTACTGACCATATTGATGTGCCTCCATGATGACAACAAGAGTTATGCAGCTCCCAGAGGGAGCCACCACCAGAAATTAAGATATGAGGCCATTGAATGATAGGATAAGAAATTGCATTGTAGAGTTGTGTAGGCAGCTTAAGGAATTGATGCCCAAGGTAAGACAGCAGCAGGAGGCAGCGAAACGGGGAAAGAAGTAAGGCAGGGGGGCATCTCCCCCAGGGCATGCCTCAAGTAAGGGGTAAGCTAATGGTTACGGAAAGACTGGGATCTACCCCATGATGGCAAGGACCTTACCAGATAATAATGACTTGTGACAGATATGCGTGTTTGGAAGCATTGGTCACAGTTGAAACCTTCCGCAGAATCTTCTGCCTGTCAGGCGGATTGGTTGGGAGTGGGCGCGGGCAGGCATGGAACCAATCGCTACCTGTGATCAGCTGCACACCACCATTTTACATGGGCAGGCCAATTAAGGCCCCCCAGCGTGATGCACGCTCGGTAGTGCTCAGCGCTACCTGTGCAGGTGGGGGGAGGAGGGAGAGTCAGGGCCTACGCTCTTTTGTGCATGCACATGAAAGAACGCAGCAATCTCCCTGAGGCAAGTTTAAAATAAAGTTAAAAATCATTTACACATGTCTCCTCATGTGACAGTGTCACATGAACTGGGACATGCTTATGAAATTAGCAAAATTGATTTATTAGTTTAATAATACCTTCGTGCAACCTCATCCCACCCTTGGATGAGGTCTCATGAAAAACCCAAAGGCCACTTGGGCTCTTCACCTGCCCGCCAATCTTAAGGTTGGACGGGCAGTGTTGAGAATTAGTTTAATTGGTTTATTAATGGCCTTAACAGGCCTTTGGCAGTTTGACGGGCGCGCAGCTGCCTCCAGCATGCGCCAGCTGAGCGAAAGGTCTGAATGATGCATGGTGATGTCGGGACACCCCTGCTCACCGAAGAGAAAATTGTGCCCCTTATATTTCACAGTTTGTTTATGTCAGCAGAAAAGCAACCAGCAGCTCACTTAGCTATTTTGTTTCAGACAAATCCTTACAGCAGTGGCAATCTGGAGGACAGCAGCAGCAGTAATCACCCTCTTAACAGCAGAATGGGAAGCACCCACTGTAAACCTCAATAAAACCACCTGTCTCCATGCAAGACAGTATGTCCAGCTACCTAAAGAAAGGAGAAGAAAGTGGATAAGGAAACGGACCATTTGAATTCCTGATATAGTCATTACCAGCAGTCATCGTGTTATTCAAGTAGTGTTACCAGGAAGGGTCACTGGGACAGAAGTAACGCTGCCTAGACCCGGGACTACATTCTACCTACCAAATCTATGGTCCTCTTGTAACGGTACATTGGCATCTTGGCTCTTCAAACCCGAGGGGTGTGTCAGCACCTCTTGCCTGCAGCACATCACCAAATCTAATTTAAGCTACATCATCAGTATGGGTAATGTGACTGATTGCAAAGTATTTACAGCCCGAGTTCTGGGCTGGGCATATACCAGTTAGTTAAAATAGGGAAACCTAAAGTAGTATTACATTATGGGCAGCATTTTCCGGTAGGCGAGACCCACTCACCAACGCATAAAATGACGCGGGGTAACATCAGGTGTGTGTCCTGACGTTGGCCCATGTCATTTAGATTTTCCGTTTGGCATATTATGGCCGTTAAAAAACTAATTAATTAACTTAATGGGCCTGCCAGTCCAACCTTAAGGTTGGCGGGCAGGCGAAGAGGCAGGGGGGTGGGGGGGGTGGTGGGGGTGGCCTTTGGATAATGCATGAAACCTCACCCATGGGCGGGATGAGGTTTCATGTAAGATTTAAAATTTCACAAAAATATTTTAATAAAAGTAATGGACATGTCCCATCTCATGTGACAGTTTCACATGAGGGGACATGTCCTTAAATTTTTTTCTGTCTTTAATTAGGATTTTAAAAGTAACACTGATCTTCCTGAGGCAGCACTTGGCCTCAGGGAGATCTGCGCACTCTTTCACACACATGCGCGAAAAAGCGCACTCTGGACTCAGGGAATCCCCTCCACACCCCCACCCCCCCACCCCCCCGCAAACCCCCCCAAGCCTGCGCAGGGAGCTTCTGGGCAGACGTCATGCTGGACGAGCCTTAATTGGCCTGCCCACGTAAAATGGCAGCACACCCCTCACCGGGGCACCAATCGGGAACCTGCCCGCTCACCTCCGCTTCCGCACAATCCCCCCGACAAGGGGAAAATGCTGCCCTATGCCATGATGGTGACCTTAGAAGTGATCTATAATTTGACCAGGTTCGTCCCAACCATATTTGCAACTTGTGGCGATCATGCAGAATCCATTATCTGATCAAAACAAAAATTACAGCGTTTGACGCAGAATTACTGGGCCTGCATAGCCCTGGGAATTCAGGATGTCAGGAAGGGGAGAAGAAAGAGGCGGAGTTACTTGAGCGATGTGGGGGGTTTGCTCGGAAATGCCGCCTTGAATCCACTGTTAATCTCCAATATAAACGATTATGCCTCTTGGGTAGCCACGGCGACCACAGGAGGACTGCGGTTCACAGCAAGGGAACTGAATACGCACTTAACATCTGTACAGGCCCAGGGAGAAGGTATAATGGAAGGGTTAAAACTACTATCCCAGACCATTATTAATGCAACAGTTCCAAAGTCTAAGGGGAGGACATTTGACATGCTGGCTCGGGACCAGATGGATAATGCTAGGTCTGATATATTGAAGATATAAGTTTTGGTGCTGCACCTTGACACATATCATCAGGCTGTGGAGAAATTAGACCTTTTCAATTTACAGGAAGAATGACAGGAATTATTAGTTACCCAACCCATGACAGGAGGCAAGGAAGACACAATAAAATTTCTGAAGGGGTGGGTGTACAAGTTAGGATCCCGTGGGTATATGGTCCTGGAGCGGAATGGCACCCTTCTAATAACAACACGAGAATGTTGTACTGAGTCGCAGCATTACATCATCTGCTCCTTCACCACCCTGAAACCCGTCAGTAATGATTCTACCATTGTGGTGTCAGTTAAACCTCTTGAAGGGGCCTTCAAGGCAGCCCAAGCCTCCGTTACATAGTGGTGCTTTCTTATGGACAGGACAAGATTCTAATATGGGGGATTAGAGTGTGACACTTTCTGCTTACAATTCACTGACTCCTTTACCGTGGGGGAGTTTCACCTTGCAGGCAGGGCCCTCACTGGTTATGTATTCAGTCCATGGTGGGACGGTAAGTTAAATATTGACAACACCCAAGGCCGAATGGCTCGGGTAGCGGTGGAAAGGGCCCAGGCCACTACCTGGAGGTTTATGGAACAAAGCTGCCAAGCAATCACGAAGGGAAGGGCGTAGGTGAATCTGGCCACAGGAGAGACTAGGAAACTGGAGGACTCAGCCAGTAATCGGGCCAGGATGGCAAGAATGGATTGTAATTGGTGGAATGCAGGGAAGATGACAGCGGTCACTGTGGCTTTAATAGTTAGTCTCTGTATTTGCTGTTATCAGAGACTGGTGATAGCCCAAGTAGTATGGACGGTAAAGCTGGCTAATAAAGCGAACACCTCAGTATCCATTGCAACTGAAACCCCCCCCCACCCACTCCTCTTTAATTTAAAAAGGGTTCCGGGCCTAGCTTAGATAATTAGGACTTAGGCAAAGCTATAAGAGAACAGATGGGTAGCAGACCTGAAACCCACTATGCTCTAAAAGGATCCCTAGAGTTGATGGTGGGCAGAGGGTCTTGGGAATGTCCTGCTTGGGCCAGGTAGTGCCTGACCAGGAGTCCAAAAGGAGGGACTGAAATGGGGTAACTGATTAGGATCGACATGTATTAATAACTTTAGAATAGGTAAATGTAGTTATGAGAGCTCTTTCTAACTATGATGGGAAATATAAACAACACATAAGCATGATGGATTATTGTACTGTGGGAACCCAACTAACAATCACAATTATAAAACTTAATGACCTTCACAGGATGGGTAAATAAATGTGTTAAAAGTACAGACTGGGAGGTGTTAGAACCGAGACATTTTCCAGCCTCCCAGTGAGGTAACAGAGACATCTGCAGCCTGAATAATGCTGTTCATTAGGTATGTAACTGGAGATTGTACTAGGCAGTATAGTGAAATGTGATAACTAAAAGATATAAACATGTTACACAGCCTTTGTATCGGGGAGACACACCATAGAACCATCCTCCCATCATATGCTTGTAATAAAAGTCCTTGGTTACTCGCAGCTTATAGACTTGAGCAGTTTCTTTTCCCATAGCAAGCAGTAAGGCCCACCCCTCCCCCAAACATACCAGGACAAATCTGGATTTCTTGGACTGCCATGAGATGCGTCTTTTTGACTTAAGGGAGATGGTGGTGTAGTGGTAATGGCACTAGGCTACTAATCCCAGAGTATTGTCCAGGGGGCACAGGTTTAAATCCCAGCACGGCAGCCTAGTGGAATTTAAGTTCAATTGCTAAAATCTGAAATTGTAAGCTATTGTCAGTGATGGTGACCATTAAACTATCATCGATTGTCATAAAAACTCAGCTGGTTCACTAATGCCCTGAAATGGCCTAGCAACCCACTCAGTTCAAGGGCACATAGGGAAGGGCAACAAATTCTGGCCTTGCCTGCGATGCCCACATCCCATGAAGGAATAAAGAAAAAAATCCCTTCCTCCCACATTCTGCCCTGGGAGCTTGCAGAGTTCTTGCAGCTTCTTCTCTCTGCTGACCATGTCAGCTGCAGCCTTTATCTTTCTCCAAAACATCCCTCTCCCTTTATTGTTCAAAACTTGGAAACTGGAGGTACATCCAGAGTCAGCACAGCTGCTCCTGCCTTTGTTTTCAGGTGTGAATATTTTACACATTGCTCCCACAGGGTGACTATCCCATATTTTGGTGTTTTGTCCCATGTCCCGGGTCAGGCCTTCCAGGGGTGTGATTTGTGCGGGATTTTTTCTCTTACATTGGTCACAGCAGCTTGGTGATCTGTGGGTGGGGCTGTTTTGTAGGTTCTGGAGTGAGTTTTATGAGCTGGTGGTATCAGAGTATCAGTGCAGAGTGCGTGGTGATAATATCACGCATCTTACGAGCAACCCCATTCCTGCTCTCACAGATCTGCCAGCATTACCACTCCCCCACCCCCAACCCCTCCCCCACCCCTTCACCCCATCTCCAACCCCGGTCTTACCATCCATCATGCCAAAATGTCCCATAATTTTTCTCCTGGAGTTGTTCACTCCATGCTCCCAGTAAGTCTCATCCTGAGTTTCCCTGTCCCATTAGGAAATAAGGAAACAACAGTAGCATCAAACAAATATGTTGTGTTTTTCTTCACTATAGAAAACACAAATAACATCCCAGAAATACTTGTAAATCAAATGATGAAAGGGAGGAAGAAATTTAAAACAATCACAATCACCAGGGAAATGGTACTGAGGAAACTATTAGGGCTGAAGGCTGACAAAATCCCCAGGAATTGATGGCCTGCATTTAAGGTCTTAAAAGAAGTAGCTGTTGAAACAGTAGATGCATTAGTTGTAATTTTCCTAAACTCCCTAGAGTCTGGAAAGGTCCCATCAGATTGGAAAATAGCAAATATAACTCCTCCATTCAAGAAAGGAGGGAGACAGAAAGAAGGAAACTATAGGCCAATTAGCCTCACATCAATCATAGGGAAAATGTTTGATTCTATTGTTCAGGAGATTATAGCAGGACACTTCGAAAATCTGAAAGCAATCAGGCAGAGTCAACATGGTTTTGTGAAAGGGAAATCATGTTTGACTAATTTATTACCACTCTTTGATGAAGTAACAAGCAACTTGGATAAAGGGGAACCTATAGATGTGGTGTACTTGGATTTCAAAAGGCATTCGATAAGGTGCCACATCAAAGGCTACTATGCAAAATAAGAGCTCATAGTTAAGGAGTAACATAATGGCATAGATGGAGGATTACTTAGCTAACAGGAAACAGAGAAGGTTCACTCAACTGATTCCTGGGATGAAAAAGCTATCTTTTGAGGAAAGGTTAGACAGGTAGGAACTTTTTCCATTGGAATTTAGAAGAAGCAGGGGTGATCTTATTGAAAAATATGAGTGAGGGGATTTTACAGGGTGGATGCTGAGAGAGACTAGAACTAGGGACACAGTTTGAAAATAAAAGATCTCTTATTTAACACAAAGATGAGGAGAATTTTTATCTCACAGAGAGTTGTTAGTCTGTGGAATTCCCTTCCCCAAAGAGCAGTGAAGCTTGGGTCATTGAATACTGTTAAGGCTGCGTTAGATAGATTCGTTCTTGACAAGGGAGTCAAAGGGCATAAGGGGTAGGCAGGGAAGTGGAGTTGAGGCCACAATCAGATCAGCCATGATCTTATCAAATAATGGAGCAGGCTTGTGGCGCCAAGTGGCCTACACAGCTCCTAATTCATACATTTGTTTGTTTGGAAGCAACTTATTTCAACACAAGCTTTTGAATAAGCAAAAAAAAAGTACTTCAGCATCAGTCAGATTACTCCCTGCAGACCTTTCAAACTTTCGCTAAGTATAATAAAGCTCCAGAAACACAACTCCAAAAATACAACTTCACTAGCAGCCTGAAGAAATAATTCAGCAGTTAACCTGTACGTAGGTCATGATTCCTTTAGATAATGTTGGTGGCGGGTCCTTCATTTCATTTATACATGTTCAGCTATGCAAACTAGGCTGGAATATGGCAATGCTGGTGTAAAATCAGCATTACACGCTGATTGATATCATAATGTATCTGCTCTGCATGCTGCTGGCAGTTGTTAGGTTAACAAACCCCATTATCAAGATGGCATCTGGCACAATCCTGTTGGAAGTCCACCTCGGACCCTGTTTTTGAGCATTATTGCCAAAAAAGACACTACACACTCCAATTTAATCCCCATAGTGTTTATTGATAAGTTTAGCTCAGTAATTTGTTGTTTTGGAACAATTCCTATTAACTTGTAACATTCAATTATGAAATCTTATCTCTTTCTGCTAGCTTATAACATTTCACTGATGTACTGAGAGGAAAAAAGAAAAGAAACAAGAAAAAAGATATTGGAGGACAATTATCTTTTTCTTGATCAGTTCCTTTCTAAATTTTACAGTTATTCTTGAATAAAGTAGTTTCTGTGTGTGGCACATGATGAAATACTGAAGAATTCAATACTCAGATGGTTAATGCAACCTGGTAATTTATATTGCTATCAGGTTTATTGGCCAGTTGTAGTAAGATAGATAAATAGAGGCATTGAGAGTGAGGCAGATAAAAAGAGATACGGCACAAACCTCCTTTGGGATCCATAAAGATATCTAGAGCAAATCTTATGAGATATTGGATGATACATTAAAAAGCCATAGATGTGTCACATCTTATGAAATATAATTGGATATCTCAGAAGACTTAGCAAGTGCTGCAGGATTTTGTAGCAATTCAATGCACAACTATAAATTCAATTAAGTAATATTAAAATATATTATTATTATAATTTTGTATCATTAACAAAGCAACGCACTGGAGATGTAGGAAATGTGAATGCTAAACCCTTGGCTCATGAACACTTAATATGTAAGTAAAATAAATTTACAGTCCCAATATGCAACAAGCATTAGCTGACAGGTCTTAGGTGAGCCATTCTCTTTTTGCCTATATATATTTAACATATGACATTATGTTGTCACCAGTTGTCTTGAGGCTGGAGCATGCTTAGGGTATTCAGCTAATAAGCAGGTAGGATTAGATCATTGTAGCTCCTTGTGAGCTGCTGAGGTCAAACAGAGAACAGCTGGAACTAAGAATTTCAGTTTCTAGCCCATGTACAGACTTTTTCTCTCTTTTGTTTCTTTCAAGATTGCTTTACTTCCATGACCAAGTGTAAATGGCTGGTGTATAATATCAGGAGTGTTTTGAATTTGTAAAAGCCTTGATTTTAATCCTGCCTGCCTGGCGGGGCTGATATATTTGTGAATTTGTTAGGTTGTTTTGCTAGCGGCCAATTTAACTGATGTGATTTTTTTCCTTCTTGGGACAGGCATCCTCCCAGCTAGGTAAGCAGGAGCTTAATTACAATAAAAAACAAAGGTCATTTGCATCCATATGCCATTTTGACTGAATTTTTGATGCAGCCCTGCCCACTCCTGTACCAGCCAGTCAGGCTGCTGGCTGGCAGGATTGTGGCTGGAAGAGACTTAGCTAAGTTTTATTACTTGAGCTAAGGGGCCAGGGGAGGATCAAGATTGCTCCTTTTAACCCCACAAAGAAACTTTGGGCTTAATTCTCTTCCCTAAACCCTGGTCACCTCAGGACCGCACCACCCAGAATGAAAAAAAAACAGTAATAACTGGGAAATAAGAAACCCTGGCCTGAACCAGTCTTGAACACCTTAAAATGGAACAGCAGTAAAAACTGGGAAATAAGAAACCTGGCCTGAACCAGTCTTGAACACCTTAAAATGGAACAGCAGTAAAAACTGGGAAATAAGAATACTGGTCAAAACTGTTTTACCCTTCTGGGTGGCCCCGCCCCCCTATTGAATTACATAACTGTTGGAACTGATCCTCACAAGCCCAACAGTGACCTTTTGTAGCCCAAAGTTCTGCTCCTTCCCATTTCAACCCCAATGACTTTTGACAAGAGTCTCAATTAATTGAAGTCTGGTAGTTAATGCTCCCAGGCATTGCTGGTGGTTTAATTGTGGCTAACGTCAGTTTCCACAGTCCCTCCTCCCACCCTAGGTTAAAATTGGAGTTAGGATTTTTAAATTTATATATTAAGAGATCATCCTTGGAACTGATGACAGATTGTGAACATGGTTCTGACTTTTAGCTACGACCCTGTTCTGTCATTGAAGGAATATGCTGAAGGTAATGAGAGGTTAGTATATTGCTTGTAAACTTCAGACACCTGGTTAGAACACAAAATGAAACGCTTGGCTTTCTCTTTTTATTGGCATCCAGGACAAAATACGCATTTTAGACAGAGGAATGCTGTTTCATAGTAAAAGGAGCATTATAATGTGAAAACGTAAAATATACTATCACAATTGGAGCAAGTAAATTGCTCCTGCATAACATCTTGCAACAAATCCCATGATTTTCACCATGGAGTGCAACTTTCCTCATCAGTTTCGCTACTCACCGGTACTTAAATTTTAATCAGCGGTTTGTTTAAATTGATAAAGTTCCACATCTCTTGATCTGCTCCAATGTGAAAGAAACATCCAGCTGGTTAATGGAGCAGCTGCTTGTACTGTCAGCCCATTAATTTAAACAAAGGTCTAACTTTACATAGTATCGATGATATGTGCGCCTGTTAACTATACAGCCAGCTGTTTGAGTAACTAGCTTCTTTCAATGTTAGACAGACTGAGCAGCTATTTAAGCTATGCAGCTGATTAAAATTAAAATGCCAGTGAGAGGAGTGATTGGACTACAAGAAATGTATATCCCACAAATGCACCCCCATCTTTGTATCGAATAACATCCTAATTATACTCGCAGTCCACTATTCATGAACAAAAATTAGTAAAGCAGTCTGGCCACAAAATTCAGTGCAATTCAGCACTGAGGGATTTCTGACACAACACAGGCCACAGCGGTTCAAGAAGGCAGCTCATCATTGTCCTTCGATTCAAGGATGAAGTCTACTCAGCGTTGCAAGTTTCTGACAGGTCTTCATGTGACCCAACAGACCGATTCTCAACCTGAAAATCCTTGGGCACATGGGACAGGATGACCCAGAAGATAGTGAGATCCAGAGCATAGGATTTGTTTCCTTTTCATTCCTTCTCTGCCCCAACTCTATCTCATCATTAAGGCAGTTGGACTCAAAGCGTGATGCAGCTTGATGGACAAGTTATTGCCATTTTGATCGATTGGCAGCAAGCTCCTCCTGGTCATTAATGTCAATGCTGACATGCTTCATAATATCACATCCACTCATCATCACATTCTCATGGGAATATAGAGATGGGCAATAAGTGCTGGTTTTACCAGCGATACCCACATCCCATGAAAGAGTATAAAATGGTATACAATGAGCAGCTGAGGATGAGGAGGAGAAAAAGGAAGAAAGCAGGGGGCTGAGTGCTCCTACAGAATGCTAACTCAATGGTTGCAGTATGGCTGGTGGAAAGCTGCTGACTTTCACTGGAGGATTGCAGATAGCCTTGTTCAATGACGTTGAGTAATTCTGGCACAAGAAGGCTTGGCTTCGGGCTGCATCACTTTGGCTTGGGCTGCAGAAGTTTGGGTTGGCTCATCAACAGGCAACAGCAAGGGCATTGGCAAAGAGGCAGTGATGGGAGAATGAATGCTGTCTCCCTGAGAGAGAACAGCAGCTTCATGCTTCACAGAGCCACACCACTTCCCTGGGGCAGGGTTTCAGCAATTCTAGTGGACAGATTGGAGGACAGATTGTTCTACCATGTAAGCCCCTTTGAGCACTGGTATCTGCAGCCATGATGGCAGCAGTCAGAGCTTGCATGATTTTAGTCTGAACTTTCACTTCGGCAATCAGATGCTGTTTAACCTCTGTTTGTGCTGTAACAGAAACTGAGACATTGACAGTTAGATGCTGCATTAGACTCATGCTGGAAGGGCTCTACACTTAACGTAAAGCCCTATGCAAAGTTGATTTTGAACTCTTCTATACTCCTTGACAGCAACCACAGGCCTGCCAGAGTACCAAGCATTTCTATATGCATAGTCATCAGTAATTTTCCCTCTAAAGTGCGCATATGCATGGCCACGCTTAAATCTGGAATATACCCCTATTTTGTAATAAACAGGCAACTTACAACTGTGTGCTTGAGTGGAGGCAGGTCTGAACATCAAACCTCAGCAGCAAAAGCACAAACAGCTTGAGGGAGAGCAGGAAAAAGTGCAGCTGTGACTGGAAGTGCAGCCAGTGCAGGGGAGAGGGAGTCTGTGGAGGAGCAGCAAAGGTGTGAGAGAGAGAATCTGTGACTGGAGAAGCTCTAGAGCTCCAGTCAGCGGAGGGCGGGGTGGGGGGGAGGGAAAGGTGTGACTGGAAGTGAGCAGTGCACGGCGAGAAGGATGGGAGGCAAGAAGCTGGGCAAAGTTTCAGCGCCCTGAGAGAGACTGAGCTTCAGAAAGGGGGTTGGAAGGGGGCTCTGGATTCAATGGTTAAAAGCTGTGAGAGGGGGAATGGCTCAGGAAAATTCATCAGTGGGCAGTTGTTGTATTAAAGAAAGGAAGATGCTGAGCCAGATGAAGATGATGGGGCCTGTGGAGTGTCTGGTTGCCAGCCCTGGATGAGAGTCAGATTCAGGATTACTACACATTCAGCAACTCTCAATGCATGAGGAGCTGAATGGAACAAAAATGTCCATAGCAACTGAAGGCCATAAACTCAGTGGGTACAGCCTATCATGGCCAGATAAACACCTGGGACAGGATTTTCGGTTCATTGGGCGGGCACAGTTGGCAGGCCCAGGAGCTGTCAGAAATGGCCCACTGCTCACGATCAACTCCCAACCACGATTTAATGCTAGTTGGCCAATTAGCAGCCCGCCAGTGTGAAAGGTGCACTGAGAAGTTCAGTACTGCCGGGGTAGGGGCAGGAGGAGTGCGAGCACAAAAGTCTGTGCATGTGTGGAGGAGCGCACACTGAAAGCTCCCTGAAGGCAGGGAGCTGCATCAGGGAGCTGAAGGATTTTAAACCACTGAATGAAGTTTTTAAAATTCCAGAAAAAATGTACACAACAGACTCACTCACCTTAACATGTGTATTTGAAAATTTCTGCCCAAAACTTTTAATTTTTTAAAATTTAATTATGGAAACTTCATCCTGCCTGTGGATGAGGTTTCCTAAAAATGCCAAAGGCCGCCTAGCTGATTCACCCGCCCACCAACCTGGACGGGCAGAGAAAAATAGCTTGAAATTAATTGATTAATGGCCTTAATAGGCCTCTTAATTGTTGGCGGGCGTGCTGCCAACTCTCATATGCATCCGCTGACCGAAATAGCACGCAAGTGTGTGATGACATCAGGGCACTCGCCCGACATCATCATGTGCTATTTTGCACCTGACTGGGTCGAGTGCGCGCCCGCCTGCAGGATGTTAAATCCTGCCCCTGGGATGAAGCTGATCCGTGGATTTAGTGTCAATGAACACCTAATACTTTCATAAAAAGATGAAAACAAAAAACTGCGGATGCTGGAAATCCAAAACAAAAACAGAATTACCTGGAAAAACTCAACAGGTCTGGCAGCATCAGCGGAGAAGAAAAGAGTTGACGTTTCGAGTCCTCATGACCCTTCCACAGAACTGAGCAAATATAAGGAGAGGGGTGAAATATAAGCTGGTTTAAGGTGGGGGGAGGGGGGGGTTGTTGGATGGGGGGAGAGAAGTGGGGAAGTCTGGGGCAGTGTTGGTGTGGTTGTAGGGACAAGCAAGCAGTGATGGGGCAGATAATCAAAAGATGTCACAGACAAAAGAACAAAAGAACACAGAGGTGTTGAAGGTAGTGATATTATCTAAACGAATGTGCTAATTAAGAATGGATGGTAGGGCACTCAAGGTACCCTAGTGGGGGGTGGGGTAGAAAGACTAGAAGGGCATAAAAGATTTAAAAGTAATCGAAATAGGTTGGAAAAGAAAAATCTATATAAATTATTGGAAAAAAAAACAAAAGGAAGGGGGAAGAAACAGAAAGCGGGTGGGGATAGAAGAGGGTGTTCAAGATCTAAAGTTGTTGAATTCAATATTCAGTCCAGAAGGCTGTAAAGTACCTAGTCGGAAGATGAGGTGCTGTTCCTCCAGTTTGCGTTGGGCTTCACTGGAACAATGCAGCAAGCCAAGGACAGACATGTGGGCAAGAGAGCAGGGTGGAGTATTAAAATGGCAAGTGACAGGAAGGTTTGGGTCATTCTTGCGGACAGACCACAGGTATTCTGCAAAGCGGTCGCCCAGTTTACGTTTGGTCTCTCCAATGTAGAGGAGACCGCATTGGGGGCAACGAATGCAATAGACTAAGTTGGGGGAAATGCAAGTGAAATGCTACTTCACTTAGAAGGAGTGCCGCCAGGGGGATGAAGGGAAGATGTGTTTGGTGGTGGCATCATGCTGGAGTTGGCGAAAATGGCGGAGGATGATCCTTTGAATGCGGAGGCTGGTGGGGTGATAAGTGAGGACAAGGGGGACCCTATCATGTTTCTGGGAGGGAGGAGAAAGCGTGAGGGCGGATGCGCGGGAGATGGGCCGGACACGGTTGAGGGCCCTGTCAACGACCATGGGTGAAAAACCTCAGTTAAGGAAGGAGGAGGACATGTCATAGGAACTGTTTTTGAAGGTAGCATCATCAGAACAGATGCGACAGAGGCGAAGGAACTGAGAGAATGGGTTGGAGTCCTTACAGGAAGCGGGGTGTGAGGAGCTGTAGTCGAGGTAGCTGTGGGAGTCAGTAGGCTTGTAATGGATATTGGTGGAAAGTCTATCACCAGAGATTGAGACAGAGAGGTCAAGGAAGAGAAGGGAAGTGTCAGAAATGGACCATGTGAAAATGATGGAGGGGTGGAGATTGGAAGCAAAGTTAATACATTTTTCCAAGTCCCAACGAGAGCATGAAGCAGCACCGAAGTAATCATTGATGTACCGGAGAAAGAGTTGTGGAAGGGGGCCAGAGTAGGACTGGAACAAGGAATGTTCCACATACCCCATAAATAGACAGGCATAGCTGGGGCCCACGTTGGTACCCATAGCCACACCTTTTATTTGGAGGAAGTGAGAGGAGTTAAAGGAGAAATTGTTCAGTGTGAGAACAAGTTCAGCCAGACGGAGAAGAGTAGTGGTGGATGGGGAATGTTCGGGCCTCTGTTCGAGGAAGCAGCTAACGGCCCTCAGACCATTCTGGTGGGGGATGGAGGTGTAGAGGGATTGGACGTCCACGGTGAAGAGGAAGCGGTTGGGGCCAGGGCACTGGAAATTGTTGATGTGACGTAAGGTGTCAGAGGAATCATGGATGTAGGTGGGAAGGGACTGGACAAGGGGAGAGAGAAGGGAGTCAAGATAACGAGAAATGAGTTCCGTGGGGCAGGAGTGGGCTGACATGATCGGTCTACTGGGACAGTTCTGTTTGTGGATTTTGGGTAGCAGGTAGAAGCGGGCTGTCCGAGGTTGGGCGACTATCAGGTTAGAAGCTGTAGGAGGAAGATCTCCAGAGGAAATGAGGTCAGTGACAGTCCTGGAAACAATGGCTTGATGTTCAGTGGTGGGGTCATGGTCCAGGGAGAGGTAGGAGGAAGTGTCTGCGAGTTGATGCTCAGCCTCCGCGAGGTAGAGGTCAGTGCGCCAGACAACAACAGCAAGAACAACAATAATTTGCCACCACTAAACCCACCTTCCCTTCACGCCCCTGGCGGCAGCCCCCCCTCTCCCCACTGGCGGCATTCCGTAGGGATCGTTCCCTCCGGGACACCCTGGTCAACTCCTCCATCACCCCCTACTCCTCAACGCCCACCTATGGCACCACCCCATGCCCACGCAAAAGATGTAACACCTGCCCCTTCACTTCCTCTCTCCTCACCGTCCAAGGGCCCAAACATTCCTTTCAAGTGAAGTAGCATTTCACTTGCATTTCCTCCAACTTAGTCTATTGCATTTGTTGCTCCCAATGCGGTCTCCTCTAACTGTCCTCTACATTGGAGAAACCAAACTGTCCGCAAGAATGACCCAAATCTCCCTGTCGCTTGCCATTTTAACATTCCACCCTGCTCTCTTGCCCACATGTCTGTCCTTGGCTTGCTGCATTGTTCCAGTGAAGCCCAACGCAAACTGGAGGAACAGCACCTCATCTTCCGACTAGGCACTTTACAGCCTTCCGGACTGAATATTGAATTCAACAACTTTAGATCTTGAACGCCCTCCTCCATCCCCACCCGCTTTCTGTTTCTTCCCCCTTCCTTTTGTTTTATCCAATAATTTATATAGATTTTTCTTTTCCAACCTATTTCCATTATTTTTAAATCTTTTATGCCCTGCTAGTCTTTCCACCCCACCCCCACTAGAGCTATACCTTGAGTGCCCTACCATCCATTCTTAATTAGTACATTCGTTTAGATAATATCACTACCTTCAACACCTCTGTGTTCTTTTATCTGTGACATCTTTTGATTATCTGCTCCTATCACTGCTTGCTTGTCCCTACAATCACACCATCCCCCACAACTTCCCCACACCCCCACCGCACCGCACCCCCTCCCGCCCCCCCCCCCCCCCCCCCCCCCCCACAACCTTAAACCAGCTTATATTTCACCCCTCTCCTTATATTTGCTCAGTTCTGTGGAAGGGTCATGAGGACTCGAAATGTCACCTCTCTTCTTCTCCGCCGATGTTGCCAGACCTAATGCTTTCAGATGGGCAGGTAATGATGCAGATAACGTATGGAGCATGAACAACTAATATTTACCTTTAACATTGAGCCACTTGTATTTGACCCAACTTGGCAGGTCAAAGGTACTGGGCTTCAAACTATAGGTTTACTGATAGCTGTCTCGGTTAATGAATAATGGATGCAAGATCAGATTATTTAAGTTTCATTGGACTGTTCGGCATGAGGAGTGGAGCTTTTGAGTTGTCTAAGACCAGACTTTCCAGCTTTGCGCAACCTCCTCCTTTCACATTTCATCTACCCTTCCAAAATTATGAGCACCTGTGTCAGGAAAGGGGCACTCACAGCCAAAGTGAGGGATGTACTAGACAGGGTCAAATGGGACAGACATGAGGAGGAGTAGAATGTGTGAGGTGAGGGAGAATGCAACCAGTGAGCGAAGATTTAGAATGAGACATGCAAGAGTAGACGTAGAGCAGGACATATCATAAGCAGTAGTTTGGGATATGTGAGGAGAGTGAGAATGGGATTCATTGAGAAGAGAGGTAGAATGGACCATGAGTGTGGAGAGGTGTAATAGGACCTGTGAGGAAAGGTAGAATGGGATATGTGATGAGACAGAGCGTGGAACCAGTGAAAAGAGAGGTGGATTGACAGGTGTGAGTGTAAAAGTGTAATGCGACCTGTTAGAGGAGAGCTTAGGAAACAGTTAGAAGGACAGGTGGAATGGCTGCAAGGAGAGGGAGAGTGGGATCATTGAGAGGAGAACAATGTTCCTTCTAAGGTGGGCGGGTGCATGGCAACATATCAATCCGAAATGAACCTTGCAATGCAATATACTGGTTTCCACAACTTGTGAAATATACGCTGCCCATGGACAAAAGTAATAGTGCTCAGAGGAAATTGTAGTCCAGCCAGCACAAATTAAGTTTAGAGGGAACATTGCTCATCAACCTTTTTGTGTAAATAGTTCCATCAAAGCCCTTATCTGATCATTGTATCAGAACTTGTTTGCAACCTCACACTCCAGTGAGTTTGCATCTATGCTACTCTTTTCCCCTACCTGCTTGCAGGCCACTCATGCCCGGTATCTTACCATGTGCAGATCCCACCCACAGGTCACCTTGTAAAGCACACAAAGGGTAAGTATCTGCGTTGGTAGCTGCAAGTGTCAGAGCGAGTGATGGTGTTTTTTCATCATCAGTCTCTTGGTCTTATTCCACTTTTTGTTCCTATACCACTACCTGGTTATGTTGCAATTCTTGGGTATGTGAAAGGAGAACAGCAAAAGGATAGGGCTGTGGTAATGGAAGGGGTATTGGGAGAAAGCAAGAGTGAATATTTAAACCATCTAATGTTTCTAAATCAGAAGAGATTGTAGGATGAGGGGAAGTGGAATTTGAGACGGAGGATTAGGACTGAGGATATCATACTTTCTATAGTTTCAGCCCTTCTGCTATCACCAGCCTCAAGTCATGGTCACTCCACTGATGGCAACCAATGTCTCCTCCATTGGAGTGAGGACATGCAGCCATGCCTATCCCATGCTGTTTAGGTGCTGCTGCCTGCGAGAGAGGGAAGAGTGTTACTGAGTGTTATGAAATCTGTTGTACCTGTCTTTGTTGAATTGTTGATAGTGTGTGGAAGCTGTGACATGCAGGTGTGAGGCAATGCAAAACGGGTGAGGATGAGGAAAAGCTGTGGATTTGAGGTATCTGTCATAGCTGATAGAGATTATTAATAGGTGAGTGATGCTGGTGTGGTGATTTGAGCAGCATCTAAGGATAGTGGTATAGTTTTTGTGATGTGGCATTTGAAGATTCATTCATTAACCTTAACAACTCATGTGAGGTCATTGAACTTCTTGCAGCACTGCATTCAGGTTGCCAGTGCTGTTTTGCTGGCATTAACTACAAAATGTATCTACACCTGCTTTATTTTCAGTGTCTATCACAGGCCTCTTAGTTCTCTGTGAGTAGATGACTTCACTCTTCCTGTCCACCTTCTGCACCAAGGCCTCTAGTGGTACATCAGAAAATCTTGGAACCCATTATCTGCTATGTTGTGTCAAGTTTATATTTTTCTGTGGTGAAATCCCACTTCAAATGACTTTAAACACCTACTCCAATCAAAATCAATTCTTCCTTTAAGAGGTGCAAGCTGGCTTCAGCCTGTGCTGGTCTCTCTGGGACTGTTTTCCTCGGAGAGTCTAAGAGGACACTTAATAGAAGTTTTCAAAATCATGAGGGGTCTGGACAAAGTAGATAGGGGAAGACAGTTCCCACTCATAAACAGATCAAGACCAAAGGGCACAGTTTTAAGGTATTTTGCAAAAAAAGCAAATGTGAGGTGAGAAAAAAAAACTTTTTCACACAGCGAGTACTTGGGGTTTGGAATGCACTGCCTGGAAGTGTGGTGGAGGCAGGTTCAATTGAGGCATTCAAGGGGGCATTGGATGATTATTTAAATAGAAACAATGTGTAGGGTTATGGGGAAAAGGCAGGAGATTGGCACTAAGTTAAAATGCTCAGAGATCCGGTGCAGACACGATGGGCCGAATGGCCTCCTTCTACACCGTAACAATTCTGTGATTGTCAGGATATTGCACTGCTGCTCAGGTGTGCAGCCATTTAACAGTGTGCATGGTGCTGGCTGCACACTGTAGACATGGAAATGAACAGGCCACACAAACTTTCCGCACATCATGATCCCCGCTCTCATGGTCAGGGGTTATTCAATTTTGCAACCCCCCACCCCCCAATCTTGTTTTAATAGTCTCCTATATTTGTCTCCTCCTCTTTATTTCTCTTCTCTCCCATTTTTCTTTTTTTTTGTTTCCCTTATTCCAAAGTTCTGAGTGCCTTTCATATACCTTTACTGTTGTCCATTTCCCTGGATTTGTTTCCAATTCTCTATCATCATTTGTGCAGTTATTCCATTCTATCTTCTTTCCGTACCTCTCATGTAGTTTTCAGCTTGCTTTCTATATATAACTTTGTCTGTCCTTTTCATGTCTTGTACTTCATATAATCTTCCTTTTTTTTGTCCTTTTCATGCATGACATCTCTCTCCTGAAATCTGTTCTTTTCCTCACACTCCAATTTGTATTTTTATGTATGACTGAGTTTTGCACATTCATAGTTAGAAATGGGTTTTTCAGAGATATGAAATTTAATGATGCACTCATTTTCTGTACAGGTCCAGCAGTGATGTGAATGTATGCAGGGAGCATGCCAGTGGTCAAAATGGAAGATTGCACGTAAGTAACTGATAAAGAGACAAGGTCAATTAGAGTATGTCAGAATTGGTAGACAAAAATTCCGAAAGCCTCTGGAAAGGCTCGGAAGGTATCATAACCCAACAGCAGATTTTTCCAAGGTTGAAGGAGATGGAGGAAAGATGAGTCAGAAAAAATGAACACATCGGTGTTCAACTGTTGACAAATGATGGAACAACCCAATATCTGATGGACAGTCTAGCAGCTCCTGAAGCAAAGATGGTGCTGCAGCGGATGATTGCAAGGAAGGTAACATGCAGTGTCACTCCATGTGCCACTAGTGCACTAGTGCCCAAGTCTAGGCTATACTACAAAATAGCTACAGTTTTCTGAGAGCAGCTGTGCAACTGGCTTTCTATGACCCAGACCCTGTGAAGATTATGTAGGTGTGGCAAAATTTGCAGATGAATTTGATAGGAGATATTCATTCCCTCCACCTCGATGTACAGTGACAGCAATGTGTACCATCTACAACATGCAAAGCAGTAACTTGCCAAGATTCCTTCGACCGCACCTTTCAAACCCATAACCTCTAACACTTAGGAGAATATATACAGCAAGTGTACGGAAAACCCATCATCTGCAACTACCCTCCAAGTCACACATCATCCTGACTTGGTATTATGTCACCAATTCTTCACTGCCACTGGGTCAAAAACCAGGGGCTGAATTTTACGCTGATCGGGCAGGCACAATCGTCCCGATGTCATCCCGTGATTGCGCGATATTTCGGTCGAAGAGCACGCACAAAAGTCAAAAGTGCACCCGCCGACAATTAAGAGGGCAATTAAGCCCATTAACAGCGCAATTGTCTGTCATTTTACATAGCCCATCCAACCTTATGGTTCGCGGGCAGGCGAATTGGCCAGGTGGCCTTTGCATTTTTCAGCAAACCTCATCCACAGGCGGCTTGAGATTTCCATGATGAAATAAAATATAAATAAATTTCTGCGAACAGCAGTTTCATAAGCTAAATATTCAGGTAAGTGATTATGATGCATGGACACTTTTTTCAGCTTTTGAAACCTTTATTTTCGCTGTTTCAGTTCTTCAGCTACCTGAGGCAGTTCTCTTGCCTTTAGGAAGCTTTCTGTTAGCGCTGGCCCATGCCCATGGAAACATCATCACCCACCCTCTTCCCACCCCCACCCCAGCAGCACTGAACTTTTCAGCACATGTTTTGCACTGTCTGGTCATTAATTGGCCAGCAAGCGTGAAATCACAGTGCTGATTGCGGTCGGCAGTCTGTTTCCCAGCCAATCCTGGGCCCGCCAATCATGCCAGCCTATCAAGCTGAACATTCAGGCCCTAGAATACCCTCTATAATAGCACTATGGGTATATCTACATCACATGGACTGCAGCAGTTCAAGAAGGTGGCTCACAACCAGCTTCCCAAAGACAATTAGGGATGGGCAATAAATGTTGATTTTGCCAGTAACTCCCACATCACATGACCAAATAAAAAAGAAGACAGGATTATGTACTATGTTATGGGTCATTTCTGGAAGAGCATGTAACATCTTGGTTAGTTGGATATTTGCATACCTTAGTGGTGTCATTGGATCTGCATGTGTTTGAAAGGCAGAAAAAAAGGGAGTCTATGACAAACATTGTACATGAGAGACAGAGAGAGAGAGAGAGAGAGAGCCCAATTTTGAAACTGGGCTGGGAAACCCCAAACCCAGATAATTTCTGGGTCCCGACCCCATGGGACATTATCTTGGAATGCAAATGTTCTAATTGGGCCGGAGGCAACCTTGGTGCCCGATTAATGATGCTGAAAATAAACAGGAGGCCAGAGCTGCCTACCGAGTGCAAGTGATAAAGACAAACAACAGTCATGGTGGGGCCTGCTGCTGCCTTGCAGAAGAGAAAGGACAGCACCTCAGAGGGTCAGCAACCCCACTGAACACAAAAGTGACCAAATGGCCAAATGGAAGGTAAGGCACAAGATCGACCAGGTCCTAATACTCCTCACTGCATAAAAAAAAACTTTCACTTTTCCCCTCTTTGAACCAAACAGTTGTGCACCAACATGCACCAGACTGTTTAGGTTTGTTAATTTTAACTTTGAAAATTCCCCAGCCCATTAACAAGCTCCTCAAGGAGTTAAATGGGTCAGTAAATAGAGGCCAACTGGATGTTCTCCCCTCCTGCACTGCCTTTGAAAATTGCGTTGTGTTCTGGAAGTGGTGGGAGCTAGTGCCACACTCCTGGAATGCAATTTTCAAATCATGATCTCACCCATTCCCACCCCAACCAGCAATTGTAAATCCAGCCAGAGAGAGAAAACCCATGATGAGGGAAGTGAACTGGGACTGCAGGAGATATGTAGAATTTTTTTTTAGACATGTGTTATATTCAATGCTTTTTTGCTTATTTACTATGCAGGAGAGAGAGGGGGAGAGGAGAAAAGGATCTGTTTGTCACTGATTCCAGTGTTGGAGTGACGGAGAAGAGGACCGAGTGTTGCAGAGGGAATGTTCCCTTCAGAATGCCAAAAGGGGAGGGGTAGATTTGTTTGTTGGTGGCATCAAGCTGGAGGTGGAGGAAAGAGCAGAGGATGATCTGTTGCATATAGATGGAAGTGGAGTGAAAGATGAGGATGAGGGGAACCCCATCATGATTCTGGGAAGCAGCAGAAGGAAAGGGATGAGAGCAAAAGTATGGGAAATGGGACAGAGAAGGTTGAGGGCCCTGTCAACCATGGTCGGGGTCGGAATTGAGGGGAGTGGGAAATCAATGGTTGAAGAAAAAGGAAGGTGTATTCAAAGTGGATATGGATGGTTGCATCATCTGAAAATGTGACAGTCAGAGAAACTGGGAGAAAGGAATGGACTCCTCACATGAAGGAAGGTGTGAGGAAGTGTAATCGACATAGCTGCGAGAGTCAGTGGACTTATAGTGAATATTGGACAATAGTCAAAATGGAGAAAGAGAAATCAAGGAAGGGAAGAGTCAGAGATATACCAGGTGTAGTCAAAGAGAAGGATGGAAATTGGAAGCAAAGTTGGTGAACTTTTCCGGTTCAGTGTGAGAGCAGAAGTGGCACCATTAAAGTCATCAAAGCACCAGAAAAAGAGTTGAGGGTTCAGCCCTTGAGTAGGTCTGGAAAAAAAACTCTTTCCCATACCCCAGAAAACCGAAAACATTTGAGTACTCATAGCAACACATTTTATTTAGAGGAAGTGAGTGGAGTTGATCAGTAAGAAAACAAGTTCAGCTGGATGCAGGAGGGTGGTTGTGGATGGGGATTAGTTGGGCATCCCTTCAAGGAAGAAGCAGGGAATGCTCAGGCCACTCTGGTGAGTGATGGAGATATAGAGGGGTTGGATGTCTATGGTAAGAAGGAGACAATTAGGCTCAGTAACTGGAGGGTGATGAAGGGCATCATAAGAGTCATGGATGTAGGTGGGAAGATTGACAATAGGATCAAAAGTAGAGCAGAGATAGGAAGAAATCAAGTCAGTGGGCCAGGAACAGGCTGGAACCATGGGTCTTCCAGGGCAATCCTGTTTGTGGATTTTGGGAAGAGGTAGAAGCAAGCTGTTCGAGGTTGGGGAACTATGAGGTTGGAAGATGTAAATGGAATATCTCCAGAGGAGATGAGGTCAGTAACAGCCCAGGTATCTGAAGTCCAATTTGAGCATGCCAATGTCTTGCTCAATTACACATCTGGTTGTCATATGGTTCCTCAGCTTCATTGCTGGAGGTCTGCCCAGTTATCATCAGTCAAGTTTTCAGGGGGTACCCTTTGTTACCTAGCAGCCATTCTTTAGGTCTTCTTGTCTTCCCAAAGAGTTCTGGCAGCTCAGTGTGCCTCAGGATGAAAGCATCATGGCAGCTCCAGGGAATTTGATGCACTTTGAATAAAACCTTTCCTGTGGTGCATGTAGGCTGAATATTAACTGAATGGAATCCCTTGCAGATTTGCAAATTGTTGTAAAAACCTATCTGGTTCAGTAATGTCCTTTAGGGAAGGAAATCTGCCGTCCTTACCTAGTCTGGCCTACATGTGATCCAAACCCACAGCAATGTGGTTGACTCTTAAATGCTCTCTGAACAAAGGCAATTGAGGATGAGCAATAAATACTGGCTTAGCCAGTGACGCCCACATCCCATGAATGAATATTTTAAAAAAAATAATTAATACTCCCTGTTGATCCAGAGGTGACTGTTTAATGGTGTGCTGTATCTGTGGAAAGCTGGCCAGAGCTGCAAACCTGAGTACCACCTCATTCTGACTAGTGTCATCATTACAGGTCAAGTTAACATAAGTGCCACCTTTTGCCTTATAAATATTTGTGTAGCCAACTGGGAGATCCCAGATATGGCTGCAGAAGCTCCTTGGAAGTTTCTGGGGGCAGTGGTGGGTTTCACGGCCACTGGGAGTTAAGAAAGCAGTTATAAATACTGCATATAAGTATTTATTGATCTCTGTACCCTTGCCTCTTGGTGAGTCCCAAGAATTACTCTACCATTTTCTCAATTTCATTTCAATGGCAACTTTCTGGAAGTGAGAAAGCAAAGTAGGTGTTGTGAAATTTAAATGCCAGTGAAAATCTTGTGGAACTACTCTGTTCTAAACATTATAGCTGTAACCCGCCCCTCCAGGGGGCGTTATGCACATGCATCCAAATATGCCTGAGTTACACCCAGAAGTCAAGATGTTGACACCAACTCCTGGTCATGCTTCCATTTTCAGCACATTAAACTACTGTCCTGAACTCTGATCTTTAAAATTTGACTTTAAAATTTCCATTTTTATTCCTCTGTTTATAAAGCCAAGAATCCTGAATGCTTTATAACAGCCTTCACATCTTGTCCTGCCACTGTTAAAGACTTGTGTGTCTACATTCCCTGGTCACTCTGTTGCTGCAACCCTGTAAAGTTGTATCATTTAATTTATATTGCATTTCCTCATTCTTCCTGACAAAATGTATCTCTTCACACCTCTCTGCATTAAATTTGATCTACCTTGGGCAGAAATTTTGCCCTGATATAGGAGCAAGAATAAGGGCAGGTAAGCAGGTAATTTCACAGCACCAGTCAGGGTGCCATGAGACATTTTCCAGGAGGTGAAATCAGAGGTGAAATGTTGACCTGCCTGCAAGTGGCAGGTAGCCAATTGAAGTAAGTTAAGCCTTAAGTTAAAGCACCCCACAAAGTTGGCAGAACATCAGCTGCCTGGAGGTGGCCTCCTGGCAGCAGATGGGGATCAAGACTCCAGGCAGACTCTGATGGCACCCCATTCACCTACTTGACCACAGCCGCACAATGGTGGCCTGGTAGCTGTGGCCATTTTTTAAATTTCAGATTTGTTAAAATTGAGAGAGGGTGCCTGAAGGTGGAGATGATCTCTCTCTTCCTTACAGGCAACAGCAGGCTGCAGCTCCTTCTGTGAAATAGGGCTTCCTATTGGCTCTCTAACATTGGGAGCCCCAACGCAGCGCCGGGTCGGGATCGCCATTTGACCCTAATGTTGAAGCCCCGACCTTAAATATAAAATCCTGCCCCACCTGTCTGTCTATTTCATCAGTCTATATATGCTGTCCTGATGTCTGTTACTATTCTTCTCAATGTCTACTACATTTCCAAGTTGGAGTGTTGTAAAATTAGCATCAAATTGGCAGTGATTATCCAATTTATGAAAAGAAAATCAGATAAATTATCAGTAATTTCTTAATAATCAAAATTTTACTCAAATCTATTTTATTTGCAAGAGGGAGCAGAGGGGAGAACAAGAGGAAGAAAATTCCCATTTACTCTGTAAGTGGCATCCACCACCATGTGGCACTTTCTACTATTGCAGCAAATGTCATTCCAACTTCCTTTATGACTAAAATGACCATTGAACTTTTCAAAACAATAAGCGCTGAGAAATCTGTTTGGTAATAAAGTTAGACCTGATGCCAAACAATACTAAAACCAGCGCCACGTTAGAAATATCAAGAGTTGTTATGTCATCTGTCATGTTTACTGCCTGCAAGCCATAAAGCATGAGTGCCTACCAGAGGCAGAGCAAGGATCAGTGGGCTGAAAAGGTTACACGACCAAAGATTTAATATACTTTGTTGGAGAGGCAAACATCTGAAACAAAATGCTCACTCTCAAACAACATGCACGTCATTCCAAATTCGCAACCTGAAGCATAGCTTATGACTCAATGACTGGAAACACTGTTGTTTTCTTACCCTCTGGCAGACCTGAGTTTACCTAAACAAAATATAAGCTTTGGATTCTGCATTAACTAGATTGACAGAGGACACAACACATTATCTTCACAAATTGCCTGTAACTCTCTGAATTGGATGGAAGATTGATAACTATCAGGTTCTTTGGTCAACCACCTCCCTGGTTCTCATTTGGGAATCCACGAGAGGTAGGGGAGAGAGAGAGAGAGCAAGAGAGAGAGAGAGCGAGCAAGAGAGCATGTTAGAGTTGCATAGATTGAAACCCAAGCGGCAGAATTTTCGGGTTGTTGGACAGGTGCGGCAGGCGGGTGGGTCCGGGAGCGGCTGGGAAATGGCCCGCTGCCCGCGATTGGCCCCTGACCGCAATTTCATGCTGGCTGGCTAATTAACAGGCAGCCAACTTGAAAGGTGCGCTGAGAGGCGCAGCACTGCTGGGCTGGGGGCGGGAGGAGGGTGAGCGCTGAAGTCTGCACGTGCGCAGGGGAGCACTCACTGAAATCTCCCTGAAGGCAGCAAGCTACCTCAGGAAGCTGAAGAATTTAAAAATCAAAAATAAAGATTTTGAAAATCTGAAAAAAATGTCCCCACACAAGGCTCACTCACATGAACAGAAACATAATAAAAATTATGGCAAAACGTTTCTTTTTTAATTAATGTCAGATACCACATCCCACCCAAAATACAAAGGCCACCTGGCCAATTCATCTGCCCGCCAACCATAAGGTTAGACGGGCGGTGAAGAATACTTTAATGGCCTTAATACGCCTCTTAATTTTCGGCGGGCGCACTGCCAACACTTGCCTGTGCCAGCCAAGTGAAATATCGTGTGCAATTTTACACCCAATTGTGCCCACCTGTGGGATGTAAAATTCTGCCCAAGATCTCTGCGCTCTCCAATTCTAGCTTCTTGAGCATTTCTGAGTTCCATTGATCCAACATTGGTAACCTTGCCCTCAGCTGCCTCAGTCCTAAGCTCTGGAATTCCCTCCCTTGCCCTCTCCTCCTCTCTACCGTTTCGTCTTCCTTTAAAACCTACCTGTTGGACCAAGCATTTAGTCAGCTATCTTAATGTGGCTTGGTATCAAAGTTTGTTTGATAATGTTCCTGTAAAATGCTATGAGATGTTTTAGTATATTAAACAGGCTATGTTAATGCAAATCTTTCTATTTGATCTTAAACACGTGGCTGGAAAACTGGTGTAGGAGGGAGGGCATCAGATTTCTGAGGATTGGGACCAGTTCTGGGGAAGGTGGGACCTGTACCAAGTCGGAAGGTCTACACCTGAACAGGACTGGGCCAAATAGCCTCATGGGGAGATTTGCCAGTGCTGTTGGGGAAGGTTTAAACTAGATTGGCAGGGAGATGGGAACCTGGGGGCAAAGTCAGAGCAGGGAACGGGAGATGGAGAGTTAGTGAGTGACTCTGAAAGACAGAAGCAGCATAGGTTAAAAAGTACAGCACAGGAATTGGAGCATAGTAAATAAAGCTGATGAGCTGAGGTGACAGATGGACACATGGCAGCATGATATTATTTCTATAACGGAAACTTGGCTTAAGGAGGGGCAAAGTGGCAGCTCTGCATCCATGGATATAGAGTTTTGAGGTAGGATAAGGAGGGGGATTTAAAAAAAGCTGGGGGTGTAGCATTATTGATTAAAAAATCAATTACAGCTGTGAGGACGGATGATATACTAAATGAGGCATCAAGTGGGGCCACATGGATTGAGCTCAGAAATAAAAAACAAATAGTAACACTACTAGGAGTGTACAATGGACCCTCCAAATAATGGAAGGGAGTTAGAAGAGCAAATATGTACACAGATTTCTGATTGCAAAAACAATATGGCAGTAATCGTTGGGGCCTTCAACTACCCTAATATCAATTGGGACACAAAGAGTGTGGAGGGCACAGAGGGTCCAAAATTCTTCTGCATTCTAAAGAACTTTTTTAGCCAGCACATAACAGGCCCAATGAGAGGGAGCACAATTCTAGATTTAGTCATAGGAAATGAAGCTGGGCAAGAGGATGAAGTGGCAGTGGGAGATCATTTTGCAGGTAGTGACCATAATATAGTTAGATTTAGCATCATTATGGAAAAGGCCAAAGATAAACAGAAGTAAAATTTCTAACTTGGGAGAAGACAAATTTTACAAAGCTGAGAGGTGAGCTGGCGAGAGTGGACTGGATCCAGCTATTAGAATGAAAAATTGCATCAAATCAGTGGGAGGCATTCAAAGGCGAGATTCTACGGGCACAGCGTAGATATGTCTCCATAAAGAGAAAGGGTGGTACAGCCAAATCTAGAGTCCGCTGGCAGTCACAAAAGACTTAATACTGTAGAAAGCCTAGAGGAGGCCTATAATTTTCTGGCCTATCACTCAAACCCGTTTTAAATAATGGTGCAATGTTCACAGACCTTTTAATCGCCTGGGATCTTGCTTGTATCTAGTGAGGATTGGAAAATGATCCTCAGAGCAGCTATTATTTCCTCCTTGGCTTCCTTCAACAGCCTGGGACACAATCCTTCTATCCCTGGTGATTTATCCACCTTCAAGGATGTCAGTACCTCTCACTATGCTCATTGTGTCTAATATTTCACATTCCTCCTCTTTAACCAGAGTGTCTGCATCATCCGTGTAGAAACATGCTCTGGGAGGCTTCTTAGTCAAACAAAACAAACTTTATTTACACAAAAGCTTCCATGGCTGCCTGTATGTAGCCAACCCCTCATACAGCCATTTTTTCCTTGGAAATACCTCCCGAGAATTTATTCCCCCTCACTAGCCACACATTGGTTGAACAAATCACATGACCCCTACTCAGCTGAACTGATCTTAAAGTGAGAGTCATCACAATCCCTCTCCTAAGTGAAGATGGAGACAAAGTACTCATTGAGAACCCTGCCCACATCTTCTGCATCAATCCACAAGTTGCCATGTACATCTCTGATAGGCCCTGCCTTTTCTTAATGTATTGGTAAAACATCTTAGGATTTTATTTGATTTTGCCTGCCAATATTTTTTGTACCCTTTTTTTGCTTTCTTAATTACCATTTTTACTTCACCCCTGATTGAAATCCATGTAGACAACATCCACTGCGCTACACTCACTAATCCTCCTTGTTACTTCCTCAAAAAATTTGATTGAGAGTAAGAATTGATCTCAAATTAAAAAACTATAGGCCAGTCAGCCAGACTTCAGTGGCAGGCAAATTACTGGAAACAATTCTGAGAGACAGGATAAACTGTCCCTTAGAAAGGCATGGATTGATCAGGGGTAGTCAGCGTGGTTTTGTTAGGGGAAGATCGTGTCTTACTAACAATCAAGTTTTTTGAGGAAGTAGCCAGGAGGATTGATGAGGGGATTGCAGTGGATGTTGTCTACACGGATTTCAATCAGGCATTTGACAAGGTCCCACCACATGACAAACTGGTCAGGAAAGTGAAATCTCATGGGCTCCAGGGGAAAGTGGCAGGTTGGATCCAAAATTGGCTCAGTGACAGGAAACAAAGGATAATGGTCGATGGATGTTTTTGCAAATGGAAAACAGTTTCCAGTGGCGTTTCACAGGGCTCAGTGTTGGGGCTCTTGCTGTTTGTTGTATATACTAATGATTTAGACTTAAATGTGGGAAGCATGATTGAGAAATTTACAGATGACACAAAAATTGGCCGTGCAGTTGATAATGAAGAGGATTGTGGTTGACTCCAGAATGATATAAATGGTTTGTTTGAGCAGGCGGAGGAGTGGCAAATGAAATTAAATCCAGAAAAGTGTGAGGTAAAGCATTTCGGGAGTGTAAACAGGGCAAGGCAATGCTCAATAAATGGGAAGCTATTGAAATGGTTGAGGAAGTGAGAGACTTTGGAGTGCATGTCCACAGGTCCTTGAATGTGGCTGGACAGGTGGATAAGGTTGTCAAGAAAGCATATGGAATGCTTTCCTTTATTGGCTGAGGTATTGAATACAAAAGCAGGGATGTAATGACGGAACTGTATAAAACGCTGATTAGGCCATAGCTGGAATTTTGTGTACAGTTCTAGTCATCACATTGCAAGAAGGACATAATTGTTCTGGAGAGAATGCAGAATGGGTTCAAATCCTACCACGGCAGATGGTGGAATTTGAATTCAATTAAAATCTGATTGATGACCATGAAACCATTATCAAAAACCCATCTGGTTCATTAGTGCCCTTTAGGGAAGGAAATCTGCCATCCTCACCTGGCCTGGCCTACATGTGACTCCAGACCACCAGCAGTGTGGTTGACTCTGAAATGAAATGGCCTAGCAAGCCACTCAACGGTAACAAACCACTGCAAAGCCACAAAAAAGGAATGAAGCCAGATGGATGGATGACCCGGTATCGACCTAGGCACCAAAACAACAATGGCAATCTCAGCCCTGTTGACCCTGCAAAGTCCTCCTTACTAACATCTGGGGGCTAGTGCCGAGAGCTGCCCCACAGGCTAGTCATCCTCAACGAATCATACCTTACAATGTCCCAGGCACCACCATCCCTGGGTATGTCCTGTAGGACAACCTGGTGGCACAGTGGTATACAGTGGGGAGGGAGTTGCCCTGGGAGTCCTGCTGATTACTACATATGGCCCCCCCTCAGCTCGTGAATACCACTTGCAGGAAGCACTGAGGGTGGCAAGGGGGACCTCAATGTCCATTGGTAGTACCACAGCTGGCCAAGTCCTAAATGACATAGCTGCTGGCTCACCAACCTGCCTGCCACAGATACATCTGTCCATGAATGACCACCACACAGTTGTTGTGGAGAAGAAGTCCCAACTTCACAGTCAGGATCCCTGGTGTTGTGTGGCACTACCACCATGCTAAACGGGATAGATTTCGAACAGATCTAGCAACTCAAAACTGGGCATCCATGTGGCGCTGTGGGCCATCAGCAGCAGCAGAATTGTACTCAAGCACAATCTGTAACCTCATAGCCTGACATATCCCCCACTCTACCATTACCATCAAGCCAGGGCATCAACCCTGTTTCAATGAAGAGTGTAGGAGGGCATGCCAAGAGTGGGCATACTTAAAAATGAGGTGTCAACCTAGTGAATCTATAAAACAGGACTACTTGTGTGCCAAACAGCATAAGCAGAAGTGATAGACAGGTCTAAGTGATCCCACAACCAACGGATCAGAACTAAGCTCTGCAGTCCTGCCACATCTAGTCGGGAATAGTAGTGGACAATTAAACAACTCACTGGAGGAGGCAGCTCCACAAATATCCCCATCCTCAATGATGGAGGATCCGAGAATATCAGTACAAAAGATAAGGCTGAAGCATTTGCTACAATCTTCAGTCAGAAGTGCTGAGTGGATGATCCATCTCAGCCTCCTGTGACGGTCCCCAGCTTTACAGATGCCAGTCTTCAGCCAATGTGATTCACTCCACTTGATATCAAGAAACGGCTAAAAGCACTGGACACTGCAAAGTCTATGGGCCCTGACAATATTCCAACAGTAGTACTGAAGACATGTGCGCCAGAACTTGCCGCGCCCCTAACCAAGCTGTTCCAGTACAGTTACAACACCGGCATCTACCCAGCAATGTGGAAAATTGCCCAGCTATGTCCTGTACACAAAAAACAGGACAAATCTAACCCAGCCAATTACCGTCCTATCAATCTACTCTTGATCATCAGTAAGGTAATGGAAGGAGTCATCAACAGTGCTATCTAAAGGCACTTGCTTAGCAATAACCTGTTCACTGATGCCCAGTTTGGGTTCCATCAGGGCCACTTAGCTCCTGACCTCATTACAGCCTTGGTTCAAATATGGACAAAAGAGCTGAACTCCTGAGGTGAGGTGAGAGTTCCTGCCCTCGACATCAAGGAGCCCTAGCAAAACTGGAGCCAATGGGAATTAGGGGGAAAACTTGCACGAAGTAAGATAGTTGTGGTTGTTGGAGGTCAGTCATCTCAGTTCCAGGACATCACTTCAGGAGCTCCTCAGGGTAGTATCCTAGTCCCAAATATCTTCAGCCGCATCATCAATAACCTTCAATCATGAAGTCAGAAGTGGGGATGTTCACTGATGATGTTCATTGCCATTCGCAACTTCTCAGGTACTGAAACAGCCTATGTCCAAATGCAGCAAGACCCAGGCTTGGGCTGACAAGTGGTAAGTAACATTGGTGCCACATGTGTCAGGCAATGACCACCTCCAACAAGAGAGAATCGATCTATCACCTCTTGATGTTCAATGGCATTACCATCACTGAATCCCCCACTATCAACAGCCTGGGGGTTACCAATGACCAGAAACTGAACTGGACTAGCCAGATAAATACTGTGGCTACAAGAGCAGATCAGGGACTAGGAATCTTGCGATGAGTATCTCACCTCCTGGCTCCCCAAAGCTTGTCCATCATCTACAAGGCACTAGTCAGGAGTGTGATGGAATACTCTCCACTTACCTGGATGAATGCAGCTTCCACAACACTCAAAAAGCTTGAAGCCATCCAGGACAAAGCAGCCTGCTTAATTGGCACCACATCCACAAAAATTCACTCCCTCCACCACCGATGCAGAGAAGCAGCAGTCTGTACCATCTACAAGATGCGCTGTAGGAATTCGCCAAGGCTCCTTCGACAGCACCTTCCAAACTCACAACCACTACCAGCTAGAAGGACAAGGGCAGTTGATAGTTGGGAACACCACCACCTGGAAGATCCCTCCAAGTCATTCACCTTGGAAATATATCGCCATTCCTTCAATGTCGCTGGGTCAAAATCCTGCAATTCCCTTCTTTACAGCACTGTTTGTGCACCTAACCCTCATGGATTGCAGCGGTTCAAGAAGACAGTTCACCACTGCCATCTCAAGGCAACTAGGGATGGGCAATAAATGCTGGCCCAGCCAGCAAAGGTCACATCCCGAGATTGAATTAAAAAGAGACAGGAAAGCCTTGTTTCCCCTAGCGGAGGGGTCAATTACCAGGTGGTATAGATTTAAGCTAATTGGTAGCAGGATTAGAGGTGACATGAGGAAAAACTTTTTCATCCAGAGGGTGGTGGATGTCTGGAATTCACTGCCTAACTTGATGGTTGAGGGTGAAATGCTCAACTCATTTAAAAAGCACCTGGATCTACACCTGAAGTGCTGTAACCTGCAAGGTTACGAGCCAAGTGCTGGAAAGTGGGATTAAAATGAGCGGCTAGTTTATTTTTTCTCTTTTTGGCTGGCACAGACACAATGGGCTGAATGGCCTCTCTCTGCACTGTAACTCTTCTATAGTTCTATGGCTCTATGTAATAGGAAAACTGATATTATTGAGGGACAGAGAAAGAGAACAGAGTGAGAGCAATGAGTGGGAAAGTGATGGAGAGTGTGTCTGAGAGAGGAAGCAAAAGGAAGAATCATAGGGTGGAATGGTCCCAGATTTGCACTATGTGAGGGGAAAATAGTGTTTTACCACTGGCTGTACTGGCAGGTTTTGGCGCGTTATCGTCCCAGTTCTGCTTCATTAATTATGTATTCTCGGGGAAACATGCGGGTCACTGGTGGGGCGTCCACTGATTCACCCAACCAGCCATCACCTCAGGCCTTCAGTAAACTGGGTGCCATATTAAATGGCCGCTCCTGCAAAGGGTCAGCACTCTTCAAGGGATAAGAAGCTGCTGCGAACCGATGGCGCCAAGGGAGGAAACATGCTGGCCCCAGATTTACCGATGCCTCCCTCGAGCACCTACTGGATGCAGTGGAGGCCCATTGCGATGCCCTCTACCCCCGTACTGGGCGATTACTGGCATGCAAGTTCATCAATCAAGCATGGGAGGCAGTGGCATCGGTGGTCAGCACCAACACCCTGCAGAAGAGGACAGCGACCCAGTGCAGGAAGAGGATGAATAGCCTCATCCATTCCGCCAGGGCAAGTCACTCTTCTCATCACTCTGAACTCACACACTCACAAATCCATCACACACCCACAGGGATCTCACAACTCAAGGAACGACACCACTAACTCTCACACACACCCTCACCTCTCCATCAGACTCATATCCTCTGCAGCTCGAGTCCTCATCCCGTCCATGGCTCCGTTCACCACACAAACGTTCCATGCAGTGCCATGTGTCCTCCTCGCACTCTCTCCATCTGTTTTCATGCAGGAGAAGCTGGCTCCCAACAGCATGGAGAGGCCCTAGGCCCAGAGTACAGTGGCTCACATTAGACCCCTCACTCACTGTGTGGAGTGTGCCATCGCACTGACTAATGAGGATGTGGACCATGTCTGTGGTGATGGTGAGGTCAGTGGCAAAAAACCACATGAGGAACATACACCGCATCATCCCTCTCCCAACACAACTACGAGTGCTCACTCTCTTGTTTTTCACCCTGCCGTCATGCACTAATTGTCTGTACTTTGGTTCACAGGGAGCTCTGCCAAGTGACTGACACCCTCAGCCAGCCTGGCCCTCATTTCCATCCAGGCCCATGCCTCCAGCCAAGTGGAAACCTCCTCCATTGAAGAGCTGGAAATAAGCAGCCTAGAAGACTCATCGCAGTGCTTACACACACCCTGCACCAACGCAGACACATCTCGGTCGGACCTAGATTTAGAGCAGGCTTGGATTCACAATCTGGTGGTCACTTCACGGACATGTGTCTGGAGCAGGAGCAGCCAGGTTCAGCCGAGCTCCCAGCACTTGGAAGACTGCTGGGGAAGAGGTCTGAGTCAGAAGACAGGCCTCTGGATTTGGCTTTCCAACTCATTGTGGAGAGTCAACAGAAGGCTGGGGAACATCACATAGAGCTGTTGGTAGCCCTCAACAGAGTGTCACACACCTGCTCTCTGTTGAAGTGGTGTCCTCATATGCGCATATGGAGGTCTCCATGGGAAGGATGGCAGATGCCATGGAGACTCTGGTCTAGCAGAACACTGAGGTGCACGCAGACCTGCACTTCATCGTGGTATCCATGGGTGAGTTCCTCCAGTGGTGATATGAGAAGGAAACGGGGCATCTCGATGTCCATCCAGGTGCGCCACCGCCCCCCCCCCCCCCCCCCCCCCCCCACTTCCTCAAGCATTCAGGCCAGGGTTCTCAGGCATTTAAAGGACAGCGGAGCGGCAGCTGAACACCCCAGGGTCATGCATTCAGGAATCACAGAGGCTGTCCATTCCTTGAGTTCACTTTGCCTGTGACCCCCTCAACCTCATCCTCTGTCACTGCAGAAAGAGCTGCTGACCCACAGGAGGACAGCCAAGGCAAATCAGGGCCATCAAAGTCTCAGCTCTCTATGAGTGCACGTCAAGGTCATCAGAGGCAACAGAGCCAAGCTTTGCACAGGCTGTCTCTCCACCCCTGCTGTGGATGTCAGGGCAGCACCTAGAAAAAGTGGTAGGCCTAGAAAAGTTAAGAATTTATGATCACCAGTGGTTGCACAGATGAACACATTTTGTCATTTTATAACCTGAAAATATGTTCACTTTCACTGAATGATGTGTAATGGTGTCTTTCAGCTTTATTTACGAACTTTACAAGTCCTCCCCCTGCATCCCCTCCCCCCATTAGCAGTTCAGCTTCCTCAGCCAGCCCATGAGTGATTCTGGAAGGAGAAGCATGTGTGGGGCAAGGCCTTTCGGAGCCTCATGCGAGCATTCTCCTAAGCATGCAGAACCTTCCTCCATTATACTGATCTCAATGTCCCAAGCATTTTCAACGCGCCCTGCTGGGGTTCTCTTTCCATTATCCATCTGAGCTGACCAGTCTCTCCGCCCACCTAGTGATCACACTCCAATGCAACATCTGTGCCCGTCCAACACGAGGCTCTGTTCACTTTCAATTTTAGAAGCCAGTGGTTGTTAAGTATGTCTTCAGCAGCCCCGTCCTTTCCCCTCCCTTTGACACCCATGTCCTTTCCCCCATCACTGTTGGCCCTCCCGGCATCACCTTATGTCTGCCCACTGTTAAGTATCAACCAGGACCCTTTTCTTTCTGGTATGTCGAGGCGGTCATGCCCGTTCCCTATCTTCCCAAGAACCCCATCCACATTAACCTTCCTGACCTCCTCCCTCCCACCCCCTGGGTCCTTGTCTACCTCTGAGTCCCCGCCAACCACCCTTACTGTCCCTTTTACTGCTACCATCGCACCTTCACCCTCCCACCCTACCAGTCACTCTGCCCTCTCTTATACTCACCATTCCTTCCTACTACACCCACCCTCATTTCACTTCCCAGGAGGTAGTCATTGACTCTACAGACCCCTCCTTTGCCTGTTCCCTTGGATATCACCCACCCCCCCTTAATCCTTCCTCCCCCTGAACCCCCTCCCTCCCCTGGACTCCTTCCCCCCATGCACACTCCTTTCTCTCCCTGAAGTCCTTCCCCCTTCTAAACCCCTTCTCCTCCTCACAACTACCTCCTCAGTTGCCGTATTCTTCCCCGTTACACCCTCCTCCCCTGTACTCCCGCCCGACAACCTCACGCCCCCAACACCATTGTTCCCCGCTCCCAACCTCACACCCCCGACACCATAGTTCCCCCTCTCCCAACCTCAGCCCCTCTGACACCATCATTCCTCCCTTCCAACCTCACACCCCTTCAGCACATCTTTCTCTGGTAGTCAAATCTAGATCTTCCTCCCCAGCCCCTCGACGATGATCCGTAGCAGACCATGGCCAAGACACTGATGTCCTGACATCAGACATCAATGGTAACCATCCACCTTCCGTGAGCTGCTTCGTAGCGGAGCCATGTCGATCAGAATCCACCCAGCATGCGATGCACATGTTCCTCCAGGGTCCCGTGGTTGTTGGGCTCCTGGCTTTTGCTCCTCGGATGTCCACGATGTAATCAAGGCCCTAGTGGTAAATCCTGACTTCTGCACATCACACTTGTCCAGATGTGTTGCAGGCTGGCACGCTTTCCTACTGACATGGGCTCTAAATTTGACGTGGGGATGTTGATTCTGGTGAACTGGTCTTATAATGACATGTAGATGTATTAAAATTACATTTCTGACGTGCGGCAATAGGAAAGGCAGCCTGCCATTGAGAGCTGGAGCGGATGATCGCAAATTGGTTTCACGTTGTGAAGCTGATTTTTGGCCTTCCTGCCATGACACCTGACACCAACTGGGATGGAAAATTTTGGCCATAGCTACAGTTTCTGGAAGAAAGATTAAGTTAGCAGGCTGTAACTTTAAGGGTGGGATTTTCCATCCCCACCCCCTGTCAGGATCGTCCGGTCCTGCAGAAAGTCAATGGGCTTTTGGCTGAGCTGCCAAATCTCCCACAGTGGGTCCCACCATGGCAGGGCTGGGAAATTCCAGCCTTAGTGTGTCATTACGTTTAGCTCAATACCCTAATGCCCAGTGTGCGTTACATCAAATTATCATACAACTGAATGTCTTGATTAGTGTTGGTTACTCAATCTGACAAGGCTTCTTAGCAGAAAGTTTGGTCAGTGTTCTAACTTCTATTCATTCATCTCTAAATAACTTGAGAGTTATTCCACTTAGAAACATGATTTTCAGTTGCAGTGCACGTCAGTGATCTATGGTGACCTTTTGTATTTTCATCCTGTAGTCCCATTAATCACTTATTAATGATTCTTTGTAGCATAATGCACGTGTCAGGGGAATTTATTTCAAAAGGACTCACTAAAATAATGAGATAGTGAAAAAAATGTTTCCTTTTAGACCTCTACATAGTGTGCGTCATAACTACTGAGGTGAGACATTGCACTCAAACATATAAGAGAAGTGACAAAGTCATTGCCATATACATTAGGCTAAGTCCACTTGTATAATTATTATATCCAGCACCAGGCACGAGGTGCCTTAAGACAATGCAAGTTTTCAAAATGCCAAATTTCCCATTTCAGAAAGACATTTTCATGACTGAATCCAAGTTCTTGACCCTTGCACTGTTAATTCTGTGTGAGATGATATCAAGGACAGAAATAAAAGAATGTAGCTTTTGCCAAGAACAGCTCTTATCGGGCGGCCTAATTTGGTACAAACTGTTTCCTGATTGCCAATCCAAAGGACTTCTGGAGTACCTCATGATTCCACACGTGACAATATATTTTATTCACTGCACACTTAGTAGGTTCTTTCAGAACTTCTTTCTTTAGGGACACTGGACTTTACAAGATTGGCAAAGACAATTACAGGGGAAATTTAAATCCATAAATGCTCAGATTTGGGTCAAGTGGAGGGTGGAAGTGTTAAAAACCTGTCTCCCAATTCTAACTCCTCTCAAACTCAACCATTGCTGATTAAATGAAGGCAAATTAAGGGGGTGAGTGATCAACCTGCTCCAAGGAGGCAAGTTGGCACTTTCAATATTATAACGAGGTTAGTGAGTCCATTTGTATTGACCATTTGAAATTTAGCTCTGCCTGGCCAAGCTTCCCAGGCCTTGGGAACTTCGCCAGCTAAACTGACACAAGGGACTCTTGAATCAGGAGTTAAGTGCCTTCCCACATGTATGCTGGATCCAAAGTACATGCCTGGCCAAACCTCAATAATCAGAACACATTCCGCAAACCCCCCACCCCCCCCGCCCACCAACCTCCCCCCCACCACCTTTCTGATCTCTCCTTGATCTCCCCTGTTAGGTGTATGACCTCCCTCCCCGACCACCAGGCCTCATCAAGCCTCCCCGACCCTCATGGGCTAATTCTGGGACTGTCCCCCCCACCAACACTGCTCAGGGCAGGGAGCTACCTGGGTCTCCGGCCTTCTTCAGACAGTTCAGACCAGACAGGCTTCCAGGCAGGGAACTTCTAGGTTACCTAGCCCACACACTAAAACTCCACAGCATGCTGGGAAACCCCAATTGCTGGGGGCCTCATGCTCTACCACCCCCTGGCAGGTCAGGTTAAGTTAAAATGTTAAAACTTCCCCCATTATCTGTCATGTCAACTGCAAACATCAAGTGCTGGAAATGCTTATGATGCCAGACGGTAAACAGAGAGGAAGGTAGGATTAATGCAAAAGCTCATCAATCTGAAACAATAACATTTCCTGCTGCACAGACACTGCCTGACTAACTGAATGTATCTGTACTTGTTTTCAATATAGATTATCAACATCCACAATATTTTGGCTTTTGTTTTATTTCAAACATCTTTCTTCAGAAATAATTCTCGCAGCCTGAAAGTGCTTGGTGCCGAAAACGCTGAACATTTTCAAGTAAAATTTCCCATTCTACATTTTTTGCAGAGACATTAGCTTGTTTTAAATAAAGGTTCGAATTCATCTATTAAAATAGCCAAAAGAGATGAATTTCAGTTAAACACTACGTGCACAGCAACATCATGCAGTGTAATTTCAGGGTCTTTGTTATACACATAATTATACAGACAAAGGGCTGCCCTGACTCTCTTAGAGTAGTGATTGCAGCAGTGATTTAATTCCAGCAAAAAAACTACATATCATTCCACAGGTACCCATTTTCTTGTTTAACACTATCCATATTGTTAAACCATACAAAGTAATACATTACCTGATGATCTCTCACACAAATCATAAAGGAAAGCAAAATCTCTTAAGAACTCTTGCAAATCAAGGTGGTCAATTCAAAAAATTTAATTAGTCCCTTCTCAGGTTTGTGAATTTGGTATTACATGTGCATTGGAAAGGAAAGTGTTATAATATGCCTTTAAGGGATATCAGCATGGCATCATTAGAAGGGAAATCTGCAATGAATTCGTGCAACTCAGTCTTGCTTTCGCTTTTACTTTGAGCAGAGCAAACACATACATGGCTCTGATGTCTTCAAGATTTATACCTATGTATAACTGTCACTATGTGCCTAGTCTTAATAAATGAACTCACCAATTCCTTATGAGTGATTGGTGCTTTATGTCTTATACATTAGTTAAGCTCAAGGACTTATGTCATTATAACAATACGACAGAAAGGATTATCCTTGCATCACTTTAACATATTCGGCTTCTGCTTTGGTTGTGTCAGCATCAAGACTAACATCTGTACTCAGCCAACATTTATATGATTCTGTCGAAGGGTCACGAGGACTCGAAACGTCAACTCTTTTCTTCTCCGCCGATGCTGCCAGACCTGCTGAGTTTTTCCAGGTAATTCTGTTTTTGTTTTTGATTTATATGATTGGTGTTGGTTAAACCAGATGTGACCTGCTGATATGGTAGGCCAGATAATGAAAGACTTATAAATGGAAATAATTTAAAGATGGGTCTTGAAGATTTCAAGTGATGAGCTGTGATTATTTCTTTTGGCAGCTTGTTCCACTGTGGGATTGTCCTTAGGCTGAAAGATTATTGGTACATTGTTTTGGAACATGGTCTTTATAGTTTATATGGATGACTACATCGTGTTTTGTCATTGCCAGAGGGCACTTGGTACTTGTTTTGTCATTTCCCACCGGTCCATTCCATATTTTATAGAACATGGTCAGTCTGCTTTTCTCCTTCCTTTGCTGTAGTAATTCCCTTCTTTGATGAAGGATTTGACACTGGTGTATTTCCCATATTGATTTGTGTAGAATTGTGCAGCACACCTTTGGATCACTTCAATCTTATTTATATCTTTTGCTATATAAGGATCCCACACACAACTTGCATGCTCCAGGGTTCGATGAACAATTGTTTGGTAAGCTCCAACTCTGATATTTTCGATTGAATACCAAAGATTCCTCCTCAGAAATCTGAGAACCCTATTCCTTACTGCTTCTCTAAAACGCAGAGCATTGCTGCTTATACTACATCAAGAGTGAATGGGGCCAATAATCGCTGACTTCACTTAGCATGAGTGGGGCAGTGGCACTCCACAGATCATGGTGCTGAATTTGCTTCTCCTGTTCATGCTCTCGATACACTGGCATGGTTGCCATCTGATTGAAATGTACCTAGGAGCATGGCACAATTATCAAGTACTAATGGGGAGAACATGCACTGCGCACACTCCACCTAGTTAGTATAAGGCATGGAGTAGCCTAAGCAATAGTTTTTAATGAGACTGCTTCAGGTCACTCACTAAAATGGCAAAGGTTTTTTGCATTCAATGGTGAAATAGAAAAGAGAATGTAGGCCACATCAAGCAACTGGCTGGATCTGAAGGATCGTCATGTATACAAGATGAAAGATAAAGTAAAGACAACAGGTGGAACACGATGATGAGAAACAGAACTGTAGTAATTGAAGGTATAGTCTTTCCTACTGCCTATCAGGGGTCACATGATTGTTCTTGGCAACCCCGACCAATGAGCCCTAAATGCAGATAATCCGGGGCGGGGGGTGGGGGTGGTGTGGTAGCGTGGTTTTCTGGTTGAGGACCTGGTTCAAGCATGTAGCATCTGAAATGCTCTCTGTAATAAAATTATCTGTTTCAAGTAAAAACCTGTTCAGTATTTCAAGTCATTACATTTGGTGATGAGGATGGGATAGCTCCGACGCTGCACCTCACCTTGTGAATGTGAGTACATCAGATCTTAAGAAAAAAGAAAAGTATACTCACCAGTCATGCAATTCATTGGCAGAATCAATTCTTAATGACTATAGAAGACTGGAGCCAGTATGTAGAGCACCTTGGTTTTTGTCTCATGCTGAATGAAATTACTGCAGAGGAGAAGCAGAAAGCAACCTTTTGAGTGTATGTGATAACAAGACATACAATCTCATCCACAGCCTGATGGCCCCAAATGTGCCCAATTCTAAGTCCTTTAATGAATTAGTAGACCTCAGGAAGATGCATTTTCAGCTGAATCCCTAATAATGCAGAAGTTTAAGTTTAACTCCAGAGTAAGGGCCCCAGGACAGCCCATCACACCTATATCGCGAAGTTGAAGCAGTTAACTGAGCACTGCGACATCGGAGACACACTCAATGATAATGCTGCGGGACTGATTAGTTTGTGGAGTTCACGATGATGCTATTCAGCATCGTTTACTTGCAGAAGTCAATATCGATTTGAAACGCATCCTGGAAATAGCAATCTCCATGGAAAGTGCTGTGAGAGACTCACACGTTTTACAGAAATTATAACATGGCGCTGTTCTTCATGTGGGGTGGGAACCTACTGCCGGTCATGGCACAAAAACTAGAGACTCATCAGCAACAGTGGTGGGAGAGTATACATTTAAATACCTCAATGAAGGTACCCAGCCACTGAATCTGGAGCGAACTATGGCTCAGTTGAAGACATACACTGGAAAATCCATACAGGTAAAGGGCAGAACCACAGTACCTGTGTCCTATAGGTAACAGACAGCCCACCTTTCAGTGATCATAGTGATAGGTGAAGGGCCTAGTCTTCTGGGTCAAGACTGGTTACAAAACATTACACTCAACAGGTCTGAAATATTTCACTTGAGAATGGGAGGAGTTCCTGAACTGTTAAGGAAACACAACAACACATTTCATGATGAATTAGGAAAGTTAAAAGGCTTGCATGCAAAAATATATGTAGATTCTCAGGTGATACCCCATTTCTTTAAGGCCAGACCTAAATGACCTAAACAAGAAGGTGGTTGCAGAATTGTGCCACTTAGAAAAGCTGGGCATCATCCAACCTGTCTAATTTTCAGAATGGGCAGTGCCCATGGTCCCAGTGGTGAAACCTGACCATATTATATGCATTTGTGGAGACTATAAATTGACCGTGAACAAGGCAGCCAAACTAATTAAATATCCTATCCCAAAGATGAGCGACTTTTATGCAAAGCTAGCTGGATGCAAATCCTATACCAAACTGAGCCATGCATACCAACAGTTAGAGCTGGATAGCACATCTAGAGTGTATGTAACCATCAACACGCAAAAGGGTCTGTATCAATATACTCACCTACACCTTGGAGTATCATCTTCATTGGCAATCTTCCAAAGGACAATGGAGAGTCTTTTGCAAGGATTTCCTCGAGTAGGAGTGTACTTAGATGATGTTCTGATCACAGAGTCAACTGAAACCAAACACTTAGCCAACCTAGAAGACGTGCTAAGAAAGTTCTTGGAAGCCAGTGTATGATTAAAGAAAGAGAAATGTACATTCCAAGCACCAGAAATTACTTACCTGGGTCACCGGGTGGATGCCATTGGTTTGCATCCAGCAGAAGAGAAAGTTAGGGCAATCAAAGAAGCGCCCACTCCACCCAGTGTAACTGAGTCTTTTCCGGGCATGATCAATTATTATAGCCGCTTCTTGCCAAACTTATCAACAGTGTTAGCCCCATTAAACTCGTTGTTAAAAAAGAATCATCATTGGTCATGGAATTCACCACAAGAAGAAGCCTTTGTGAAAGTTAAGAAGCTATTACATTCATCATGTTTACTGGTACAATATGACCCATTGAAAGAATTGGTATTACTGTGGTTTTTTTGTTTTTTTTATTATTTATTCATGGGATGTGGGTTTAACTGTCTGGGCCAGCATTTATTGTCCATCTCTAATTGCCTTTGAGAAGGTGGTTGTGAGCTGCCTTCTTGAACCGCTGCAGTCTATGTGGTGTAAGGACACCCATAGTGCTGTTAAGAAGGGAGTTCCAGGATTTTGACCCAGCAACAGTGAAGGGACAGTAATATATTTCCAAATCAGAATGGTGAGTGACTTGGAGGGGAACTTGCAGATAGTGATGTTCCCATCTACCTGCTGCCCTTGTCCTTCTAGAAGGTAGTGGCCGTGGGTTTGGAAGATGCTTTCGAAGGAGCCTTGGTGAATTTCTGCAGTGCATCTTGTAGGTGGTACACACTGCTGCTTCTCTGCATCGGTGGTGGAGGGAATGAATGATTGTGGATGTGGTGCCAATCAAGCAAGCTGCTATGTCTCGGATGGTGTCAAGCTTCTTGAGCGTTGTGGGAGCTGCACTCATACAGGCAAGTCAGGAGTATTTCAGATGGTGGTAGGCTTTGGGGAGTCAGGAGACGTGTTACTCATTGCACAGTTCCTAGCCTCTGACCTGCCCTTGTAGCCACAGTATTTATATGGTTAATCTAGTTCAGTTTCTGTTCAATGGTAACCCCCAGGATGTTGATAGTGGGGAATTCAGTGATGGTAATGTCATTGAACATCAAGGGGTGATGGTTGGATTTTCTTTTGTTGGAGACGGTCATTGCCTGACACTTGTGTGGCACAAATGTTATTTGCCACTTGCCAGCCCAAGCCTGGATATTTTCCAGGTCTTGCTGCATTTGGACACAGACTGCTTCAGCATCTGAGGAGTCGCGGATGGTGCTGAACATTGTGCAATCGTCAGCGAAAATCCCCATTCCTGATCTTATGTTGGAAGGAAGGTCATTGATGAAGCAGTTGAAGATGGTTGGGCCAAGGACACTACCCTGAGAAACTCCTGTAGTGATGTCCTAGAGCTGAGATGACTGACTTCCAACAACCAAAATCATCTTCCTTTGTACTAGGTATGACTCCAACCAGTGGAGAGTTTTCCCCCTGATCCCCTCCTTACGACGCATCTCCTTATGGTGTGGGAGTTGTTATCACATAGAATGGAAGATGGATCAGAAAGGTCAATTGACTATGTCTCCAGAACCCTCTCTACAGCCGAGAAGGGTTATTCCCATCTAGTAAAGGAAGGTTTATCAGTAATACTTGGAGTGAAGAAATTCCACCAGCACCTCCACGGATGACATTTCACCATTTGCTCAGACCATAAACTGTTAATGGGCTTATTCAGTGAGGATAAAGCCATTCTGCCAATAGCATCAGCAAGAATTCAACTTTGCACTTTGATATTATCTGCATGTGTGTATGCCTTTATGCACTGTCCTGGCTTGCATATTGTAAATGCAGATGCACTCAGCCATCTCCTGTTACCAGATAACATTGTGTCCGCTCCAGTGTCACAAGAAGTTGTGCTTGTGCTGAATTTCTTGGATTCTTCACTTGTGTGTGCAAAGCAAATTAGGAATTGGATGAACAGAGATCCAATTCTGTTGAAAGTCTGAGACCTTGTATTGCAAAAGTGGTCAAATTCACCGGTACCTGAAGAGCGGAAACCATTCCATGCCCAAAAAACAGAGTTAAGGTGTCAAGATGGAATCTCGTTGTGGGGATCAAGCATCGTAATCCCTTTGCAAGGAAGACAACCACTCTTTACAGAGCTCCACAGTGTGCATCCAGGCATACCGAATATGAAAATGCTTGTGAGAAGCTATGGCTGGTGGCCAAGCATAGACAAAGACATAAAAGCATGGTCAAGCGCTGTCTCCGTTGTCAACAACATCAGAAGTTGCCTGTTTCAACTCCACTGCATCCGTGGGAGTGGCCTAGTCGACCCTGGGTTAGACTATACATTGATTATGTAGGACCATTCTCAGGTGTCATGTTTTTATTGGTCATAGATGCGCATTCTAAATGGATGGATTTGTATGAAGTCAGATCACGGACAACGAGCGCAACTGTTGAAAAACTGTCAATATTTTAGTATATATGGTCTACCGGAAATCATCGTTTCTGATAACGGTACAGTCTTTACCAGTACAGAGTTTCACAGATTCAGGAGCTTAAATAGTATCAGACATATTAAAACAGCACTATATCATCTCTCATCAAATGGTTTAGCTGAAAGTGCTGTGCAAACTTTGAAATTTGGAATGAAGAGATTATCAGAAGGTATTCTAGATACTCGACTTTCCCACTTCTCAATTGTCATACGATGCCTCAGTCAAACACGGGTTCAACGCCGTCTGAATTATTGATGAAACACCACCTATGTACAAGATTAAGCCTGATGTTTCCAAACTCAAAGGGGAAGGTAGAGAAGAATCAGTGTAATCAAAAATTGAATCACTATATTCACAGCAAAGCTTGAAGATTTACTGTAGGAGATAAGTTTTCATGCGGAATTTTGGAAATTGACCTTGTTGGGTTCCTGGTTCAAATAGAAACATAAGAACATAAGAGATAGGAGCAGGAGTAAGCAATTTGACCCCTCAAGCCTGCCCCGCTATTCAATAAGATCATGGCTGATCTGCCCCAGCCTTAACTCCTCTTCCATGCCAGCACTTCATATCCATCAACTCTCCGATATTTCAAAAATCTATCCACCTCCTATTTACTTTCAGTGATATAGCCTCCGTGGGGTAGAGAATTCCAGTCATTCATTACCCTCTGAGAGAAGAAATTCCTTTGAGTCTCTGTTTTAAATGAGTGGCCCCTTATTCTGTTAATATGTTCCCTAGTTCGAGATTCCCCCACAAGTGGAAACATCTTCTCAACATCTACCCTTTCAAGCCCCCCTCAGAATGCTGTATGTTTCAATAAGATCACCCCCTCATCCTTCAAAACTTTAATGAAACTGTTTAGCCGTTCTTGATAAGTCAACCCCTTCATTCCAGAAATCAGCCTAGTGAATCTCTTTTGAACTGCCTCCAATGCCAATAAATTATTACTTAAATACAAGGACCAAACTGTACACAATTCTCCAGGTGTGGCCTTACCAACACCCTGTAAGTTGTAACAAGGCTTCCCTATTTTTAAACTCTAACCCCCTCGCAATACAGGCCGAAATTCCATTTGCCTTCTTAATTACTTGCTACATCTGCATGATTACTTTTTGTGCTTCATGCACAATAACACCCAGATTCCTCTGTGCTGCACTTTTTTGGAGTCTCTCTCCATTTAAATAATAATCTGCCTTTTGATTTTTCCTACCAAAGTGCATGACCTCACACTTTCCTATATTAAACTCCATCTGCCAAGTTTTTGCCCACTCACTTAACCTATTATTATCCCCTTGCAGATTGGTTATGTCCACACCACAACATTGCCTCCCACCTATTTTTGTATCATCAGCAAATTTGGATTCATTGCACTCTGCCCCCTCCTCCAAGTCATTAATATAGATAGTAAATAATTGAGGCCCTAGGACAGATCATTGTGGCACTCCATGAGTTATATCTTTCCAACCTGAAAAAGACCCATTAATCCCGACTCTCTGTCTTCTGTGTATTAACAATCCTCAATCTATGCTAATACATTACCCCCAATGCAATGTGCTCTAATCTTGTGCAATAACATTTGATGTGGCGGCACCTTAGCAAATGCCTTCTGGGAATCCAAATACATGACATCTATCGGTTCCCCTTTATCAGCTCTGCTTGTTATATCCTCAAAGAACTCTAGCAAATTTGTCAAACATTATTTCCCTTTCACAGAACCATGTTGACACTGTTTGATTGCATTAAGCTTTTCTAAATGTCCTGCTATTTTTTCCTTAATAATGGACTCTAACATTTTCCCAACAGATCTTAGGCTAACTGGCCTATAGTTTCCTGCTTTTTGTCTCCCTCCCTTCTTGAACAGGGGCATCACATTAGCAGTTTTCCATTTTGCTGGGACCCTCCTAGAATCCAGTGAGTTCTGGAAAATTTTGAGCAATGCCTCCATTATTTCTGTAGCCACTTCCTTTAAAACACTTGGATCATCAGTTCCTGGCGACTTGTCTGCCTTTAGTCCCATTAGTCTGTCAAATACTTTGGCCCTCATGATAGAGATTGTTATAAGATTTTTCCTCCCATTAGCTCTTTACTTATCTGATACCTTTGGGATGTATATAGTGTCCTCCATTGTAAAATATTTGTTTAAAGTATCTGCTATTTCCCTGTTCCCATTGACAATTCTCCAGTCGCATCCTCCAAGGGCCCCACACTCACTTTAGCTGCTCTCTTTCTTTTTATATACCCATAGAAGCTCTTGCTCTTTGTTTTAATATTTCTTGCCAATTTACTTTCATAATCAATTTTCTCCCTCTTAATTAGTTTTTTAGTTATCCATTGCTGGTTCCTAAAAAATTCCCAATCCTCTGGCCTACCACTAGTTTTCACAGTTTTGTATGCCTTACTTTTTGATTGGATACTCTCCTTGACCACCTTTGTTAACCATGGGTGGTTCATCCCTCTCATCAAGTCCTTCTTTTTGATCAGGATAAATTTTTGCTGAGCGTTATGAAATATCTGCTTAAATTTCTGCCACTGCTTATCTACTGACCTTCCCCTTAGTCTATTTTCTCAGCCCACTTTAAACAACTCTTTCCTCTTACCTCCATAATTGCCCTTATTTAAGCTGAGGATACTAGTTTGAGACCCCAGTTGCTCACCCTCAAACTAAATTTGAAATTCTACCATGTTGTGATCATTACCCCCTAGACGATCCTTAACTACAGTATCTCTTATTAATCCCATCTCATTATATATTACTAGATCTAAAATAGTCTGTTCCTGGGTAGGTTCTGTAACAATCCTTGATGCACTCTACAAACTCATCTTCCATGTTACCCTGCCAATCTGATTTGTCCAGTCAATATGCAGATTAAAATCACCCATGACAATTGTAGCACCCATCTTAGACTCCTCCATTATTTCCCTATTTATACTTTGCCCTACAGTGAGGCAACTCTTCAGGTGACTAAAGATGTCCCCCACCAGTGACTTCTTCCCCTTGCTATACCTTATTTCCACCCAAACTGATTCCACATCACAAGCTATTGCAGCTGTATCACTACTCGCCATTCCTTCCTTTATTAACATTTACCCCACCTCCATTTCCTTTTTGCCTATTTTTCCGAAATGTCAAATACCCTTCAATATTGAGTTCCCAGTATTGGTCACCATGGAACCACGTCTCTGTAATAGTTGTCAAGTCATATTCATTTATTTCTACTTGTGCCGTCAACTCATCTATCTCATTACAAATGCTGTGTGCATTCAGATAAAGAGCCTTAAGCTTTGACTTTTTAACATTGTTACTCATTCTGGTTCTAATTTCTGCTGCACTCTTTTGCTTATGTTTTCTGCCCTTTCCTGTCACACTTTGATTATTGTTTGCCTCTTCACTACCTTGCATCCCTGCTCTCTCGTTTCTTTTTGATTTTTTAAATTTCCCTTAATTTGAATCCTTCTCTCCACTAGTTTAAAGTCCTAGCAGGATACTGGTCCCAGCATGGTTCAAATGAAGCCCATCCCAATGGAACAACTCTCTCCTTCCCCAGTACTGGTGCCAGTGCCCCATGAATCAGATCTCATTTCTCCCACACCAATCTTTGAGCCATTCATTTAAATCTCTAATCTTATTTACCCTATAACAATTTACATGTGGCTCAGGTAGTAATCTGGAGATTATTACCTTTGTGGTTATGCTTTTTAATTTAGCCCCGAGCTGTTTGTTGTCCCTCAGCAGAACCTCTTTCCTAGTCCTATCTACATCATTGGCACCTACAACTGGGCAACCTCCAGTTCCTCTCCAGCCCAGAAGAGATGTCCTTAATGTTGGTACCAGGTAGGCAACACAGCTTTCAGGATGCTCTGTCTTTGCCGCAGGGAACAGTATCTATTCCCCTAATTATGCTACCCCCTATAACTATTACATTTCCCTTTTTACCCCCACTTGAGTGGCCGTGTAGCATGGTGCTGTGGTCAGTTCACTCATCCTCCCCGCAGTCTGTGCCCTTGTCCACACTGAGAGCACGAACTTCGTACCTATTGGACAAGGGCACTGGCTGAGGCTTCTCTAAAGCTAAATTCTGGATCCCCATACCTGCCTCACCTGCAGTCACACCCGCCTGTCCCTGACTATGGTCCAAAGTTGATGTAATTAATCTAAGGTGTGTGAATGTCTCCTGAAACACAGTGCCCAGGTAACTCTCCCCTTCCCTGAAAGTGTCGCAGTGTCCGCAGCTCAGACTCCAGCTCATCAACTCTGAACCGAAGCTCCTCGAGCAGCCAACTCTTGCTGCAGATGTGATCACCGTGGAATGCACCGGTGTCCACCAGCACCTACATACTACAGCTGCAGCCCATCACCTGCCCAGCCATCTCTATTTTATTTAATTAATTAATTTGGATGGGTTAAATATTTTAAAAGTTAATTTCTTAACTGTACTCTTCAGCTCTAATAACGTCTCCTGATTTAAACTGCTTGGCCAATCAAAAGAGACACAGAAGAGATACTCACCAATCATCTAACTGTTTTCCTTTGATTTCACATTTAGGCTCTAACAGGTTGGAGGGGCTATTTCCTGCCAGTTTTTATCTCCCGCCACCACTGCCCTTCTCATACAGGCTTGCTTTCCGTACCTCAGCAATTGGTCCCTTGTTCTTCCAGGTGGAGGTGGGAGACCAAATTTTTTAAAAAACATGTGGGTCATTTTAGAAATAGAGAGACATTCCAACAACCAGTTAGTCTGCCTGTGATTAACGTCTAACCATTAATCCCTGAGGTGGCAGTTCAACCTAGAACAGACGTTCCCGATGTCTCTGTAGATATGCCTAACCCTGAACTGCCACTTTCTAATGACGCACCTGATGCTGCAGTTCCAGATCATGTCAATCCAGTGGAAGAACCTCAAGTGGTAGAGCTATGCCGCAGTAACAAAATAAGGAAACCACCTCAGAGACATAATCTTTAATCACCTGTCTTGTATACATATGTATGTTATGGGTTATTCAAATGTTGTATGTAAATAGGAAGTGTAAAAAAAAACTAAAGGGGGAGTAAATGTAGTAATTGGAGGTATAGTCTTTCCTACTGAATATCTGTAGGTCACGTGATTGTTCTTGGAGGCTCCGATCAGCCAGCCATAAGGGCAGGTAATCCGAGGTTGTGGTTTTCTAGTCGAGGGCCTGGTTCAAGCACATAACTTCTGAAAAGCTCTCTGAAATAAAGTTATCTGTTTCAAGTAGAAGCCTATCTGGTACGTCAAGTCATTACAAGGACCAAAGAACAAAAGTGATGGTTTTGTTGCAGTCCTAATTGACAATGATCAACCCTTAATTCGTTACAAATCCAACAAGGTTTGGGTGCTAAAATGCCAAGGTAATTTCGTTACACATGCCATGTGCACATGTGTGATAGAAGATTTGCTTTTTACTCCCTATATATTTGGGATGCAGAGGAACTTCAACTTGGCAATTTGACACAACTATAAGATTGATCAGAGTCAAGGAGGGTGACTTTCTTTAGGGGAAGTTTGATGAAAAACACTGAATAAATTATTGTACTATACTTATTTCTATAATTTAAAGCTGAAGCTTCTTCTTGAATGGTTCAGGCTTCAGAGTTTTACTTCCTAAAATGGTTTACTAAAAATAAGAATTGTAATGTTGTACTGCACTGAGGCTTTGACAGCTTATCAAGAAAGGTGATGTGACCTTGGTAAAATGTTCTTGTGATATTTTTGACTGTCAGTTATTAAAGTGACTTTTTTCCTTTAACTACTGAACACCAAACAGAATCAGTAAAAGTAGAACATGCACGAGGTTCTGCCTTTTGGGCTTCAGGGGAAAGAGAGTAAGGAAAGCAAAGTACCTACTCGATGATTAGTTGCTTTGCCTGTATTGTTCTTGCTCTTCCAAGGAATACCCAAAAGGCAGCTCTCCGGAATGTTCTACATGCTCAGACATTATTTGACGTTGCATTATTGACAACATCCAAATGATTTGAAAGGTGCTATTGTGGAGTTAAGTATTTGCATATTCTTTTAGAGCACAAAGGTTTATTTCATTTGTCAGAAGAAAGGCTTCACTATTCAAGCAGTCATTTCACAAAAGAGGAAGTCACTTAAGAAAAATGGCCCTGAAGCTATGCCATGGGATCTTGGTGTATGAGTACCTAGCATATTTCTATAAAATCCCATCCTCTGTTGTTCTAATGCAGATGTTTGTTAAGCATTCAAGCCTACAAACTCAGCAAGAGTTCTCCCTATGAATAACCAGACCGAGTCCTTCAATGTAATTTCATGGTCAATGTATGCCTATTTTTTTCAGTATTTGCATGATTGGTAGTTATTTTGATGTAAAATTTTGACTCTGTATGTTAGGGTATGATGGGCAATGATAAATTAGTAGCCTATTTTATATCTCTCCTTTTTTTTATTTCCATTAAAGTCAAAGCACTGGAATTTATGTTTTCAATTTTTTTTATTCCTTCATGCGATGTGAGCATCGCTGGCTAGACCAATGTTTATTGCCCACTTGTGTTTGGCTCTTTAAAATTATGCCTTTACCATGGTATCAAATAATCCTGGATGCCTGTTTCAAGACAGGAAGTGAAGTGAAGCAAAAATAACAGAGAATGGGACAGATAACATCATTATTGATCGCTTCCACCCATAAAATGGATAGGTGCTGCTGTCATTTGCCAGAGCTGGCAGTCAGAAATTGGGGAATGACAAAATTGTATGGGGTTTGTACGGTGAATCCTTGCTCCCAGCTGCTATTATACTTATATGATATTCGTACAAATATTCAGGCTTTTGTCAGTTGTAGTGTTACCTGCCTATTACAAATTTCAGGCCTACAGTAGATACACTTTCAGGTTCAGTGTTGTTGATCTATTCTGTTAAAATAAAAGAAAACCTCATATTTCATACATTAAGGGCGGAATTTTCCCCCGTCGGGGGGGTGCAGTTTAGGAGCGGGCGTGGGGAGACCAATTTACATGGGTGGGCCAATTAAGGCCCGCCCAGTGTGACATCCGCAACGAAGCGCTATGCGCTCCCTGTGCGGGTTGGGGGGGGGGGGGTGGACTTCCTGAGCTGAGAGTGCACTCTTTCGCGCATGCGCGTGAAAGAGCCCACTCATCTCCCTGAGGCTAAGTGCTGCCTCAGGGAGATCAACATCAAATTTAAAAATGTTAACAATAGAAAAAAATTCCCCTGACATGCCCCCTCATGTGACACTGTTACATGAACTGGGACATGTCTATCACTTTCATTGACACTTCTATTAAAAATTTAAAAACCTACTTGAAACCTCATCCCACCCATGAATGAGGTTTCATGCTTTTTCCAATGCCCACCAGGGCTCCTGGCCTGCCCACCAACCTTAAGGTTGGACAGGCAGGTCCATTAAGTACTTTAATGACTTTGTCAATGGCCTCAATTGGCCATTGACAGGTCGGCGGGTGCACAGCTGAGTTGGCTGAGCCCCCGCCCACCTGAAAATTGACATGGGGCGGGGTGACATCGGGAGTTCCGCCCGACATCATCCTGCGTCATTTTACGCATCAGCAAGCGGGCCCCACCCCCAACTCGTCAACCGGGAAATCCTGGCCTAAGTAACCTGTGGCCAATATCTGATAACATTAAAGTATTCCCTGGGGCTGTAACAATCAACCCTATGTTATGTAATCTAGATATCATGATCTCAGATGCACGGCCATGTGTATCCCTTCCAATGTTTCCAGTTAGACAAAGTTAATAAAATCAACAAGTTGATTTAGATACCTAACTGAACAGAATAGCAAATCTAGACGTCTAACACTCTTGCACAATTCTTTCTGTAACATGGATAACTTAAGATTTTGTGGTCAACCTTTTTCCAGCTTTAGATCTAGCTTTGTTCTGCATCTGGCTGTCTATGTTCTGAAGGCAAAGTGACCTGCTCACTTTTTCCCTCAGCAAGCTTTCTAGCATTCACTCAGAACATACAATTCCCTGCCTCTTTCGTGCACTCCCTGGACTGGAAGTTAGACCCCCGGCTCATTCCCTTTATAGGGATTTGCCAGGTAAGCAATCAATTAAACTGCAGGTTGCTCCCTGAGCTGGAGGCTCCTCAGAAATATCCCCAGATGCTTTCAAAATGAATAGCGTCATACTGGCCTGCATCACTTGCACAAAGATTGAATGAATCTCCATTGTCTGAAAACAGACAGCATTCCACAGAATGATCCATCTGTTTTTATTTTCATACAGATTTTTACCCCAACTCCACCACTCCCCAACTGAATTCAGGGCAGATTTTAAACAGCTGTGAGCTGAATTTAAAAGTATAATTTAATGTAAATTACATTCAGATTCTTCCATGGCAAAATGGTTGAAATTCACAGATTCTGATGTTATTAATTAGAAATAGGCTTTTCCATCTCTTTAAATTCATTTCCCTGTGAATGGTTCCTGTTAATTTTAACCAAGCTAAATCCTGCTGGACACTTCTTAGAATGGGAGGAAGCCAAATCAAAGATAATGAAATTGCTATTACTCGGTTTGATATTAGTAATGAGAGCATTTGTATTGAAGTTTAGATGTTTAAATGAATAGGACAATGCTTGGTTAAAATAGGAGAGAAACAAATTTTGTAAAATGCATTTACGTATGTATTACTAATCGAGCTCAGCGTGATTTCAAACCTAATGTCTCCATTAAACTAGACTATGACTGGAGCATATAAGCATGAAATGCTGGTACTAAGAATATAAAAACTCCTGCAGCTACATCTTAACACTCCAACAAACTATCTGTGTTATCTGTTCAGAGTTTGGAAGAGCAAAGTTTCATCCATTGGCTCTCTTGTTTATGGAACTCTGTCCCAATAATGTTATTAGCTGTAAGTCCATCACTTGTGTGTGAGCCTGAACCAGACTTTTCACAACTGTGGAATCCTATTTGACCCTGAGCTGAGCTTGCAACCCCATAAGTATCAGCCATGGCTTAGTTGGTAGCACCTACACCTCTGAGTTCCAAAATAAAAATCACCACTACCTGCATATTGGGTGCCTGGTTCTTTAAAATAATATATAGTCTCCACCTTGCAACTTGGTTCCTGTTGTTTGCAGAGTGATGCAGGAATTACATTGTATCCTAATTAGGAATCCTGGCATCACAACAACCGTGCCATCAGAGTCGTATCCACTCAGAGCCTTCCGGTGCACTAAGGGGATGTCCACCCTGCATCCTTCTCTGAACAGAACATTGTGTGGGCTGGGCATGAAGCAACTAGTGGTGCAGGGGAAACACAGAGACTGGTAGCAGGCACCTGTAGCCCTAATATAAGTGGCACTACATAAGTTAATTTCTCACCCTTCCTGTCCTCCTCACAGCTTACTTTCTCATCTAGGTTTATATTGTCATAAAACTTAGGTGCAATACATCCTGTTCCTTCATCTAAATCATTGATATAGATTGTAAATAGCTGAGGCTCCAGCACTGATCATTGCAGCACCCTACTTGTAACAGCCTGTTCACCTGATAATCATCCATTTATTCCTACTCTCTGTTTTCTGCCTTTTAACCAATCCTCAGTCCATGCTAATACATTACCCCCAACGTCATTAGCATTTACCTTGTGCAACAAATGTTTGTTGAATTTATCAAAATAACACTTATCATTTAACATTTCTGGAATGTGCCATGCCCAGTAAAGCCATGTCATATTCAACTTTAAACATGGACTGTATTCAGTTTAGGATTTCCTGGCACTACCTCTTCTTTTTTTAAAAATGGACATTAAAAAGCTGCTAAGATAGTTGCCAAGGGTCAGATGTCTTTTGCAATTTCTGCATAGACTTAAAAGTATCTCAAATCTCCAGAAAGTTTCAAACTGAATGACCAAGTGAGGAGTGCCTCCTTTAGATGGACATACCAAGGTGAAACCATTTGTGGAATTCATGCCTCCTATTGTTTATGAGCTCACCTAAAACTCAAAATCAATGGTCTCCTAGATCCACAATCTCTGAGCTTGATATGTGACAAAGAGAGCTGCAGAAAACAGTTAAATCCTTTCTGGGCATGAATGGCCAGCATCCATTCCCCATTTTATAGCAATAGCTTAATGGGAAGAATTTTCCAGAAAGCGAGCAGGGTCAGGGCCCACTCGTTGATGCATAAAATGATGCGTGGTGACGTCGGGCAGGTGTCTCGACATTACTGCACATCATTTAATTTTCAGTTTGGTGGACACGCGGCTGAGTTAGCTGTGCGCCCACCGTACTGTCAAAGGCCTATTGCTTTCTGTTAAAAACTATTTAACGTAGTTAAATGTGCTTCCCATCCAACCTTAAGGTTGTCGGGCAGGCGAAGAGCCCAGGCAGCCTTCACATCTTGCATGAAACCTAATTCACGGCTGGGATTAGGTTTAATCAATGGTTTTAAAATTCAATAAAATTTTTTCAAAAATTTCATTGACGTGTCCCAACTCATTTGACACTGTCACATGAGGGGACATAACTTATAATACTTTCTTCTCTGAATTTAGCTTTTAAAAACTTTAACTAATCTCCCTGAGGCATCTCCATGCCTCAGGGAGATTTCTGCACTCTTTCGCGTACATGCACAAAAGGGCACAGGTCCCAACTCAGGGAATCCACAGCCCCCCCACCGCACAGGAGGCACTTAGCGCTTCTGGCCTGCCCACGTAAAATGGTGGCACGCTCCTGATTGGAGGCACCAATCAGGTTCACGCTCGTTCCGGCCCACCCTTGCACAACCCCTCCAACAGGGGGGAAATTCAGCCCCAAATTTCAAATCATTCTGGGTGGACAACATAAGTATTGATCATATGGTCAGTTGATCGAAACTGTCTTCAGATAACCAATCTTACTTACTCCAAGCACCAGGAAGAAACCAGCTAGTCTGCAAGTGACACAGCAAGAAACAACAGCAAAGGCAGCAACATCGATGGCATAAAACTGGAGACCACAACAATACAAGGTCTCTAAGCTTGTTCCTTTCAAAGTCTAACAGTACAGAAGACTGACCTTCTAGCCATAAGACTACAAGCAACTAACTTTGTGACCTCCTGGGAAATCCATTTCTTTGAGGGAAAGCTGCAGTGACTTTGATATATGGCTTTGCTGATTGAATTCACATAGCTGCACGTCAAGAGTGGAAAAGAAATGCTTCTTCACCAGGCTTGCACTGAGACAAGATTTAAGGACCATTCCTTTGTAACTTGTAAAAGTGCACTATTGTGTGTGTGTGTATGTGTGTGTGTGTTTACGCACTTGTGTGTGTGTGTCTCTGTGTGTCTGTCTGACTGTGTCTGTCTGTCCGTATGTTTGCCTGTGTGTGTGTTTGTGTGTGTGTGTGTGTGTGTCTGTGTGTGCATGTGTCTGTGTGTGGGTGGGTGTATGTGCGCATGTGTATGTGTCTGTCTGTGTGGCTATCTGTGTTACATTCAGGGGTTAAGAAACATCTATGCCTTCCTTTTCAAAAATACACATTGATTACAGACAGTAAGGAAAAGGAACAGGAGTTTCACTTACCTCTCATCCCTGTGCATAACAAATGCCTTTTGAAAATCCAGATATACTGCATCCACTGGTTCCTAATTAATATAACCTGTTGTTACATTCTAACAGATTCATCAAACGTGATTCCCCTTTCATTAAACCATGCCTTTTTGCCAATGATTTTCTAAGCGCCCTATTGTCACTTTCTTATTAATGGATTCCAGTAATTTACCAATGACTGTTTCGAGCTTACTGACATGTAGTTTACTGTTTTTTGCTCACCTTTTCTTGAATCATGATTTTTCTCTATTCTTTCATGATTTTTTTTTTGTCCATCCCGAATTGCCCTTGAGAAGGTGCTGCTGGGCTACCTTCTTAAACAGCTGTGGTGCCCCATAATGCTCTTAGGAAGGGTTTTTGACTCAGCAACAGTGAAGGAACAGTGATATACTTCCTGTTTAAGATGGTGTGTATAAGTGGAAGCTGCAGATGGTTGAGTTCCCATCCATCTGCTGCCCTTTGCCTTCTAGGCGGTAGAGGTCATGGGTTAGGAAGGAGTGAATTATAGTTGTACAGGAGTGTTGTACAGGAGTGAATTATAATGGTTGCATCTCACTAGGTTCTTCATTGTTAAAAGAGTCACAAAAAATTATGCTAGAATTTTAAAAAGAATTGCAACTGTACTTTGAATGATTGGTTTTAGTTTGGAACTCTGAATGAGTATTGCAAAATCACACTGAATATTTAAGCAAATGATTTTGAAGTTAATGAAATAATTTCAATTACCTTAGCACAGGTTGTGTAGGTTTGCCTGTTGGGCTTCAAGGTTGAGGTATATTGGAGGGTAGGGGGGGCAAGGGCTGCCCTGCAGTTGATGGCAGTACACAAGCACATGCAGGGCAGGGGGGTAGGGAAGTGGCTACGCATCAGGGAAACATTGTATAAAGTTACCATTCCTCTGCATCTGAGACAGTTCAGACGCAGCCACATTGACATGCATGGAGTTGGACCTCCAGCTTATCTGCTCATCTAAGTAAAGCAGAGGCATGAGGCATGAAAGTGCTCCAGAGCATTTCACCCTATGGGGTGTATTGGATGCATTGGTGGTCATCTTCCAAACTTCTATAGACTCTGGAGCAGTTCCGACAGATTGGATGGTGGCAAATGTAACCCCACTATTTAAAAAAGGAGAGAGAGAAAAAACAGAGAATTACAGACCAGTTAGCCTAACATCAATAGTGGGGAAAATGCTAGAGTCTATTATAAAAGACGTGGTAACAGAACACTAGGAAAGCATTAACGGGATTAGACAAAGTCAGCATGGGTTTATTAAAGGGAAATCATGCTTAACTAATCTACTGGAGTTTTTTGAGGATATAACTAGTAGAATAGATAAGGGAGGACCAGTGGATGTGATGTTTTTGGATTTCAAGAAAGCTTTTGATAAGGTCCCACATAAGAGGCTAGTGAGAAAAAATAAAGCACATGGGATTGGGGATAATATACTGGCATGGAATGAGAATTGGTTGACAAACCAGAAACAGAGAGTGGGAATAAATGGGTCTTTTTCTGGGTGGCAGGCGCTGACTAGTGGTGAATCACAGAGATCAGTGCTTGGGCCCCAGCTATTCACAATATATATAAATGACTTGGATAAGAGAACCAAATGCAATATTTCCAAGTTTGCTGATGACACAAAACTGGGCAGGGTTGAGTTGTGAGGAAGATGCAAGGAGGCTTCAGGGCGATTTAGACAAGTTGTGTGTGAGTGGGCAAACACATGGCAGATGCAGTATAACGTGGGTAAATTTAAAGTTTTACGCTTCAGTGTGAAAAACAGAAAGGCAGAGTGTAATTTAAATGGTGATGTATTGCGAAATGTGGATGTACAAAGGGATCTGGGTGTCCTCCTGCACCAGTCAATAAAAGCAAATAGGCAGCTGCAGCAAGCAATTAGGAAGGCAAATGATATGTTAGCCTTCATTGCAAGAGGATTTGAATTCAGAAGTAGGGATGTCTTACTGCAGTTATACAGGGCCTTGGTGAGACCACACCTGGAGTATTGCGTGCAGTTTTGGTCTCCCTACCTAAGAAAGGATATACTTGCCATAGAGGGAATGCACCGAAGGTTCACTAGACTCATACCGGGGTAGCAGGACTGTCATATGAGGAGAAGTTGGTTTGACTGGACCTGTATTCACTAACGTTTAGAAGAAAGACAGGGGATCTGATTGAAACATATATAATTCTAACAGGGCTAGACAGACTAAATGCAGGGAGGATGTTTCCCCTAGTTGGGGAGTCTAGGACCAAGGGTCACAGTCTCAGGGTACAAGACAAGCCATTTAGGACTGAGATAAGGAAAAATTTCTTCACTCAGGGGGTGGTCAACCTGTGGAATTCTCTACCACAGACCGCTGTGGAGGCCCAGTCACTGAGTATATTCAAGAAAGGAAGTGATAAATTTTTGGATAACACGGGCATCAAGGGATACGGAAAGAAAGCGGGAATATGGTTTGAGAAAGAGGATCAGCCAGGATCATATTGAATGGTGAAGCAGTCTCAAAGGGCCTAGTTTCTATGTGGAGCCCTGAAAGGAGCTACTGGTGTAGAAATTGAGCACTGCGATCATTTTCATGGTCACTGGCAGTGGATGCCCTCCATGTCCCCATGGTGCCAAATCCTGCAGCAGCTGGCAGATGTGGCCACCCAGTTCCCTAGCCATGTGCTGTCTTCGGCAAAACTGGTTGTCGGTCATCTGCAGGAATGAACTGCATAGACAATGGTTCCAGCAAGGCGTCGATCAGTGATGGCTCGCTGTGGCTTTTCAGTGCCATGTGCTCAAGCCCCAGCCGCCCCTTCTCCTGAGGGTGCTGCTTCTCCCTCTGTACCACCAAGCACCTCCATCGTTCTCTTCTCCATTGTCTCTGCTCTCTGTACGCCACGAGGCATACAACCAGTTCATCAGGCTCTATGCAGCTGATGCACTCCTCCTGTTGGATGTATGAGAGAGAGACATGTGGGTTAGCTTGGGTATACTAAGAACCGCTCTTGGTTAAGTCTGAAGGCCACTTAACGCTGGAGAGTGCTGATCACCACTTGGATGGCCAGAGTTTAGTGCATTGCTTGGCTGCCCTTAACCCCAACCACCTCCGTCCCACCAGATTGGTGGCAGCTTTCCCATTGGGCTGCATGCTGTGTCTTCAGCTCAGGCACAGGCATTCTCCTAACCCACACATAGAAATATCACAAGCCTCTGCCCACAACTACATCCATGAGGTCACGGATGCCATCTTCGCGAGGGCACACAGCCTTGTGCATTTCACCTGGGACCAAGAGATCCAGGATGCAAGAGCCATTGGATTTTCACAGATCTTAGATTTCACACAGGTGCAGAGTGTGAACGACTGCAATCACATGGTGCTCGGATCCTTGTCACAACAAAGGGTCAACTATGCTAACCACAAGGACTTCCATTCGCTGCATGTGCAGCAGGTTTGTGACCGCCACAAACTCATCCTTCAGATCTAGGGACTGTCCATGACCCCTATATTTTCAGTCAGTCACAGATCCCCGAGGGTCCAAAAAAGCTGCAGGGATGGCTCCTCGGGGACAAGGGCTACCCGCAGAGGCCATGGCTGATGACATCCGTGTGGTGGCCTCAGACTGCAGCAGAGCAACAATATAATGAGGCTCATGCTGCAGCGCACAACTTGGTGGAGCAGACCATCGGGATGCTGAAAATGAAGTTCCTGTGCCTGGAGCCCTGCAATACAATCTGCAGAGGGTTTAACGCATTGTCATCATCTGCTGCACCCTTTAAAACCTGGCACTACAACTGAGAGAGGAGCAGGCTGAGGAGGAGATGGAGGAGTTAGATATCTCCTCTGATGAGGAGGACGTTGAGGTGATGAGGGTGAGGAGGTCCTCGAAGGCGACAAGGATGGCAATGAGGCCTTCACACTGGCCAGATGAGGCATGCGTGCTTGGGAGTCCCTCGTAGCTGTTAGATTTAGCGAGAATGATGACTAAGTGCAGTGAGGAGATACCATAGATTCTCACACTGCACCTGTGAATGTTTGCTTCTTGTCTGGCTTATGGCAGCGCATGTACCCACTGTGATAATGCTTCTGCCATTAAGACACAGTGGAGGCCCTAATAGTCGCTTGATTCTAGGAGGATGATGACGATATGCTGTCAGGACGCTCTGTAGTTCTTCACATATCTGCTGAGGGTGTCTGACTCCTGCCTGGCTGAGGGCAGCTCACTTGCAGTCTGTGATCAGGGTTATATCATAGAGACGCAGCCATGAAACTTTAATAGCACCTGATCCTTTGTCCGCCTTCAGCACTGGATGATATCTTCAGGAGTACAGAATCACTGGTCACGGTTGCTGAAGAGATGGGGGTCAGCCCCACCTCAAAGGTGCTGAGGGCACACAGAGAGAATGACGGAACTCTGTGGCACCTGGCCATGACATTCTGGAAACAATGACAAGCACCGCTGGGTGCAGGCATCACTAATATGTCCAGTGAGTGTGAGGCCGGACCATCACTTTGGTCTGAAGGCTGCACAGAGCACAGGGAAGAGGCCCAGGACTGAGATACCTGCCTTTATCTTGTGCAGAAAGGTTTCACATCTGAGTGACATGAACACTGCTCATCAGAACAAGGAGCCATAGGCAGGGAGACATTCTTGGGAGTTTATTTACAATAGTGAACATTAGTGATTAACACCCGTGTCCAGGCTGTGCAACTACATCTTTGTAATGCTTGGCCTAAATAGCCAAGTGGTTATGGTACTGGGCTTGTAACCCTAAGATCAAGAGTTCAAATCTCATTATGGCAAACTGTGAAATAATGTAACTTCATCTGAAACAGATGGAAACATGTTTGTGCTCAAAAGAGTTATACACACACATATTAGCTTGGCCTAAATGGCCAAGTGGTTATGGTACTGGGCTTGTAACCCCAAGATCAAGAGTTCAAATCTCACAATGGCAAACTATGGAATAATGTGACTTCATCTGAAACAGATGGAAACAGGTTTGTACTCGAAAGAGTATCAAGAGTTCAAATCTCACAATGGCAAACTATGAAACAATGTAACTTCATCTGAAACAGATGGAAACGTGTTTGTACTCGAAAGAGTTACATCTTTGTAATGCATGGTCTAAATAGCCAAGTGGTTAGGGTACTGGGTTTGTAACCCTAAGATCAAGTGTTCAAATCTCACAATGGCAAACTATGAAACAATGTAACTTCATCTGAAACAGATGGAAACAGGTTTGTACTCGAAAGAGTTACATCTTCACCCGGTGCGGAAGGGGGTCGGGAAGGAGGAGGACCTCTTCGTGAACCTGCTCCTGGGCCTGGCCAAGTTGGCCATTAACAGGTCCAGGCAGCGGGCGATCAACGGGGGAGTCCCGCCCGATTGTTTGTCCCTCTTCCGCGGCTACGTTCGCTGCCGGATGTCCCTGGAGAAGGAGCACGCGGTGTCTGCTGGCACTCTCGAGGCCTTCCGTGCTCGGTGGGCACCGCGGGGACTGGGGTGTTTTGTTGACCCCTTTAATCACATTTTGATTTAAAGTTTGTAAGTTTCCTTTAAACTTTGTTCTTGGTTTTACAGCTGACCTGAATTAGGGGCTGTGCCTGATTTATCCCAATTTTGTTGATTTGGTTTTCATTTAAAAGATTATCAAGAGTTCAAATCTCACAATGGCAAACTATGAAACAATGTAACTTCATCTGAAACAGATGGAAACGGGTTTGTACTCGAAAGAGTTACATCTTCTTAATGCATGGCCTAAATAGCCAAGTGGTTAGGGTACTGGGTTTGTAACCCCAAGATCAAGAGTTCAAATCTCACAATGGCAAACTATGTAACTTCATCTGAAACAGATGGAAACGGGTTTGTACTCGAAAGAGTTACACACCTGTCTGGATAGTGCTGGGAATGAGACAATAAGTGCTGCACTGTGGTTTTGCTTGGCCTAAATAGCCAAGTGGTTATGGTACTGGGCTTGTAACCCTAAGATCAAGAGTTCAAATCTCACTATGGCAAACTGTGAAATAATGTAACTTCATCTGAAACAGATGGAAACATGTTTGTGCTCAAAAGAGTTATACACACACATATTGGCACTTGGCCTAAATAGCCAAGTGGTTATGGTACTGGGTTTATAACCCCAAGATCAAGAGTTCAAATCTCACAATGGCAAACTATGAAACAATATAACTTCATCTGAATAGGAACAGATTTGTACTCAAAAGAGTTACATTGCTGCTTAGTATGTTAGGAGGCCCTCTACGGAGGTGTCCTCCCCCTTTCTATCGGGGACCTGGGTTGGAGGGTGTTGCATGCAGCAGTTCTTTATAATAAGAGGATGCATAGGTTCACGGACTCTCAGGACACATGCCCTTTTTGCGGTCTTGTGGAGTCCGTGGACCATGTATACATAGGGTGTTGTAGGCTGCACTCCCTTTTTAGTTATTTGAAAAACCTTTTATTGATGTTTTGTTTGCACTTCAGCCCCACGCTCCTGACCTATGGGCACCCGGTGCGGAAGGGGGTCGGGAAGGAGGAGGACCTCCTCATGAACCTGCTCCTGGGCCTGGCCAAGTTGGCCATTAACAGGTCCAGGCAGCGGGCGATCGACGGGGGAGTCCCACCCGATTGTTTGTCCCTCTTCCGCGGCTACGTTCGCTGCCGGATGTCCCTGGAGAAGGAGCACGCGGTGTCTGCTGGCACTCTCGAGGCCTTCCATGCTCGGTGGGCACCGCGGGGACTGGGGTGTTTTGTTGACCCCTTTAATCACATTTTGATTTAAAGTTTGTAAGTTTCCTTTAAACTTTGTTCTTGGTTTTACAGCTGACCTGAATTAGGGGCTGTGCCTGATTTATCCCAATTTTGTTGATTTGGTTTTCATTTAAAAGATTATCAAGAGTTCAAATCTCACAATGGCAAACTATGAAACAATGTAACTTCATCTGAAACAGATGGAAACAGGTTTACTCAAAAGTGTATCAAGAGTTCAAATCTCACAATGGCAAACTATGAAACAATGGGGGCCTCGGTGGCTCCTTGCAGGTGTTGCCCGTCTTGGGCTGTGCCTGATTTATCCCAATTTAAAAGATTATCAAGAGTTCATCTTCTTAACGATCTCGTGGAGGCAATTGTGGATTCAGTTGGTTTCCTGATACTGAGGAGAGAAGTTGTGTGGTGTTGGTGTTGTTGCTCCTCAGTGTTTCAACTGTTTCTGCTGCTGCCTTTGGGGTTGTTGCTTCTGCTGTGTGCTGCTGCTGGACCTGCACTTGAGGGTGTTTGCTGCTGCTGCTCCTGCACTCGAGGGTGTTTGTTGCTGCTGCTGGACCTGCACTCGAGAGTGTTTGCTGCTGCTGGACCTACACTCAAGGGTGTTTGCTGCTGCTGCTGCTGGACCTGCACTCGAGGGTGTTTGCTGCTGCTGCTGGACCTGCACTCGAGGGTGTTTGCTGTTGCTGCTGCTGGACCTGCCCGTGTGGAGCAAACGGAGAGAGAGGGAGAGAAGAAGAACAGCTTCTGTTGTTACAGGACAGGAAGGCCAGGACTGTGTCTAAAAACAACATCCTAGGTGGGTGTCCAACGTTATTGTTTGTGTAAGGTGGGGGCAATAAAGGACTGTGTTTTGTAGGGGGAGGCAAGAAGACTGCCAGAGGGTTTGGGGAAGGAAGAGAGGGAGGGTGAGTGTGTGTGCTGAAACCATCTTTCTGCCACCCCTCCCCCAACCCAGCCCTTTTCCCCGGTAAGGCCAGCAGTAGCTGGTGAAGACATCGCCTCCCCCTGCCTGAAGAACATCAGGCCCCCACCCACCGTCCATCCACCATCGAGGACACCCACCTGGACATTTACCTCTTTCCCTCCTGTGCCTCCCTGTCTTTTACTCCTCTCCCTCCTCTCCTCTCCTGCCTAAAAGAGGGGAGGTTGTTTCTACCTCTCTCCCCCACCCCCTTTCCTCAAACAAAATGGCCAATCCTTCCCAGGGTGGGCGTGGCTCTGGCCCTAAGGCCAATTCACCATCGCCTGTGGCCGGGCCCTCGAGGGCTAATGTGGAGGCGGTTTTGTCACCGATGGCAGGGCCTCAAAAGAAGAAAACCTATGCGGGGGTGGCTGCTTCTGCATCTCCAGCTGCTCCTGCTGCCCTGTCACCATTCCGCCTCCTCACCAGGGCCCTTGGGATAAAGAGCTATGCTCACGCTGAAATGACAACAGAGGCCTGCGTAAAGGCTATGGCTGGGGTCGTCGGCCCCTCAGCCATTGTCGCGGCCTCTAAAATGTATGGGAAGGCCATATTCTTCTTGAGGTCTGAGCGGGCGGTGCACCTCGCCCTGCAAAAAGGACTCACTGTGGGCGGGACTTTTCTGGCGGTGGATCCCCTTGAGGCCACCGCCCAGAGAATTATTATTTCGAACGTCCCATCTATTCTATCCAGTGAGCTCCTCCTCCCCCACCTTAATAAACTGGGGGAGGTCAGGTCGGGGGTTGCACCAATCCCGCTCGGCCTCAAAGACTCGGCCCTCCGCCACGTGTACTCCTTCCGGTGCCAGGTATTTGTCCGCTTGGCCCAGGAGGAGTGCCTGGAGGGGGCCTTTACTATCAATTTTGAGGGGACCGCCTATCGGGTCTTCTGGACCGTGGAGGGCGTGCGGTGCCATGCTTGTAAGGAGGCGGGGCACGTGAGGAAGAACTGCCCCGCCTCCAAGGCCACGAGCCCCACCCAAGCGGCCACGGCTGGCACCGCCACTCCTCCCCCCGCCACCACTCCATCTCCCTCCCCGCAAGGGGAAGCGACGCCGGCGGCCACTGCCATCTCGGCTGCCGGTGAGGCAGGGGGAGAGCCCCTGCGCCGTAAGAAGGCGCGGAGGAAGACCCGCAACCTGGAGGCGGCCCCTGAAACGCCCCAAAGCCCCCAAACACCTGCAGGCACCGGCTCAGGGGAAAAAACATCATCCAGCCCCGGCGTCGTGTCCGCGTGTGCTCCCGGGTCCGTGGGCGCTAAGGCGCCGAGTGCTGGGCCCGGCATTGTCCCTGCGCGTGCTCCCGGGGCCAGCGGGGAAAAGACGCGGGACCCCGAGCCGGGGAATCAAACATCCAAAACCCAGAGGGTGGAGTGTCCGGGAGGGCTGGACAAGGAAGAGGGGGCCTCGGAAATGGAGGTCTCCCTAGCCCCCAGCCTGACCCGGAAGAGACGTCACGCTTCGGAGGAGGAGGTGGGTGATGCCCAAACTGAAGAAGTTGGGTGTGTCCCTTCCCCCGATGAAGAGGTGGTGGCGTCTCCACCAAGTAAAATCTCGCCCTGTCCTCTGGGGGAACTCAAAACCCCTGCACCGACTCCCACCACTGTTACCCCCGTCAACCTGCTGCAGTCCCCTGAACAGGGCCCCTCGGGGGTCACTGAAGGCGCCTCCCTTGAGGTGGTGCCCGACTCAGGAACCCTCGATACCCCCGAGGTACCTTCTGGCTCATCGGGGGACTGTAGCTTTCAAAATTTAACAAATGTTAACGGGTCATTGGGTGGCGGCGAAAAGGAGGGCCTTCCCGCTCCCTCCCAAACCTTAGCACCGGGCGTCCTAGTTTTAGGTCAGGAGCTTGTCCTGAGCTCCCCGGACGACCCGGTGCCGGGAGGAGAGCGGGCATCAGAACTGCCGCTGCCCTCTGACCCAAAACCTTTAGAGGAGACCAGAGAGGACCCCTCTGGCCTTGATCCTGGGGGTGGGATCGAGGTACAGGTGGGGCCAGCTGGCAGCTCCGAATCAGCCCCCGTACTCAATGCGGGGGAGGGGTCGGAAGCTGGAGGCGACGACCTGGAGGAGGACGGGGTGTCCATGGTGAGCGCTGGAGATTACGCTGAGTCGCTCTCAAGCGAGGCGGTGGATCCCCTGGTGCCCTCCACTGACTCCCCCCTCATCCCCCCAAGGGAACTCCGGGACTTTTTGGCGAGTCATCGCGGTCGCCGAGACAGGGTTCAGTTGGCTTTGGACCGGTGGCATTCTTTTCCGCTGGTGTTCTGGTCCACTCGCGAGGCTCTCAAGTCTCCTGAGTTGGATAGGAACGCGCGGCGGAGGGTCCAAACCTTTCTCGCTGGGCTCCTGAAGGAGAGGAAGGACTAAAAAGTCCTCTTCTTTTTAATGACTTAAGGTGAAGGTTTGATGTACCTTTGACAATGAAGACGACTATAGCCAGCCTCAACATCCGCGGCAGCAGGGGCGCACAGCGCAGGTTCCAGAACTTCTCGGTCCTCAGGGACGGGAAGTATGCGTTGTGCTTCCTGCAAGAAACCCATACCGTTCCGGGAGACGAAGCCACGTGGCTCCTGGAGTGGCGAGGGGGGGTCTACATGAGTCACCTAGCCTCCAATTCGGGCGGGGTGGCTATCTTGTTGGCCCCGCATTTTCAGCCGGAGATCTTGGGGGTCAAGGAGCCGGTGCCAGGCCGGTTGCTGCACCTGACTGTGCGTCTGGGGGGGGGCGGTGCTTCACTTTGTGAATGTGTACGCTCCCCTGGGCACGCAGCAGCAAGCGAGCTTCTTTGAAGAAGTGTCCACTCATCTCGGCTCCATCGACGCTGGCGAGTGCATCGTCCTCAGGGGGGATTTCAATTGCACCCTCGGGGTCCGGGACCATCACGGTACCCCGCACTGCACGCGAGGTGTGAGTAAGTTGCGGGACCTGGTCAGGTCTTTCGACTTAGTGGACGTCTGGCAAAATCTCCATCCTGACTCCAGCGTGTTCACCTTTGTGTCACCTGGAGTCGGAGCGTCCAGACTTGACCGCCTTTACGTTTCGAAGGCGTTCGTGTCCTGCGTTCCGGCTGCTTCTATACAGCAGGTTCCGTGCATGGACCACCGTCTGGTGTGGGCAGAGCTCACTTCATTCTGCGCTCGGACGCGGTCCGCGTACTGGCATTTTAATAACCTGTTGTTGGAAGACCAGCGGTTCCTGGACTCGTTCCGTCGCTTCTGGGCCGGCTGGAGAAGGAAGCGGGGAGGCTTCCCCTCCTTGAGGCTATGGTGGAACGTGGGCAAGACTCACGTCCGAGTTTTCTGTCAAGAGTACGCGAAGGGGTCGACAAAGAGACGCAAATCCAGGGTTGAGGAGTTGGAGAAGGAGGTGCTCGACCTGGAGGCACGTCTCCGTCAGCCCGACGCGGACCCGGCCCTGCAGTCGGTGTACGATGAGAAGAAGGGCGCGCTGCGGGACCTGCAACTGGTCGGGTCTCGGGGCGCGTTCGTGAGGTCGCGGATCCGGTTCCTCAAGGAGATGGACCGCGGCTCCCCCTTCTTCTACTTGCTGGAAAAAAGGCACGGGGTCCGTAAGCAGCTCTTTACGCTGCTGGCCGACGATGGATCCCTTGTCTCGGATCCGGAGGGCATCAGGGCCATTGCCCGAGATTACTACACTGCCCTGTTCTCTCCGGATCCGTCCAGTGAGGAGGCTTGCAGAGTTTTGTGGGAGGACCTGCCGCAGGTCGGCCCGGAGTGCGCCGGAAAGCTCGACTCCCCTATAAGTCTGGGGGTGCTGACCGGCGTACTCGATGGTCTTTCTAGGGGCAAAACCCCGGGACTAGACGGGCTGACCGTGGAGTTCTTCAGGGCGTTCTGGGACGTCTTGGGGAGCGACTTCGCGGGGGTCCTGGGGGAGAGCATTGCTACCGGGGAGATGCCCCTTTCGTGGCGCAGGGCCGTGATTGCCCTGCTGCCGAAGAAGGGGGATCTCCGCCTTCTTAAAAACTGGCGCCCGGTCTCCCTCCTCAGCACGGACTACAAAATCTTCGCCCGAGCCATGTCTTCTCGGCTCGGCACCGTGCTGGACCACATGATCCACCCTGACCAGTCCTACACCGTCCCGGACCGAACCATTTATGATAACATCCATCTGGTCCGGGACATCATCCACCATTCCCAGAGGGCTGGTCTGTCGAGCGCCTTCCTGTCTCTCGATCAGGAGAAGGCGTTCGACAGGGTGGATCACGAATACTTACTCGGAACTCTGCGGGCTTTCGGGTTCGGGACGCATTTTGTCGCCTGGATCCGACTTCTGTACACCGCCGCGGAGTGTCTAGTGAAGGTTAACGGGTCCCTGACGGCGCCCCTTCGCTTTGGGAGAGGGGTACGTCAGGGCTGCCCCCTGTCTGGCCAGTTGTATTCTATTTGCGTGGAGCCTTTCCTGCGCCTCTTGCGGAGGAGGTTGTCGGGATTGGTTCTGCGCGGGCTGGGCATCGGGGTGGTCCTTTCGGCTTACGCCGATGACGTGCTCCTTATGTTTAGTGACCCGGCTGACCTGCGGAGGATGCGCGAGTGCCAGGAGGTCTACTCTGCCGCTTCTTCTGCCAGGATCAACTGGGGTAAATGTTCTGGACTCCTGGTCGGTCAGTGGCAGATGGATCCCCTACCCGAGGAGCTCAGGCCTTTCACCTGGAGCAGGACCAGCCTCCTCTACCTGGGGGTCCATCTCTGCCCCGCTGAGGAATCCTGGCCGGCAAACTGGCAGGAACTGGAGACGAAAGTCACCGCTCGCCTGCGGCGCTGGACAGGACTGCTCCGAGTGCTATCTTACCGAGGTCGAGTTCTGGTCATAAACCAGCTGATCGCTGCCATGTTGTGGTATCGGCCGGTCACTTTGACCCCTCCCCCGGACTTTGTCACAAGAATCCAGAGATTGTTAGTCGACTTCTTCTGGGACAAAAGATTGCACTGGGTCGCTGCCGAGGTTCTGAGTCTCCCGCTAAGGGACGGTGGTCAGGCGCTAGTGTGCCTACTCACACAGGTGGCGACTTTCCGCCTTCAGACCCTGCAGCGATACCTCTAGGTCGAGCCTCCTCCTAGATGGTGTGCCCTGATGACGTATTTCTTCCGTCCGGTGCACGGCCTGAATTATGACGTGCAGCTCCTGTTTATAGAACAGCTGGGCCTCGGTGGCTCCTTGCAGGCGTTGCCCGTCTTTTAACAGAACCTGATCAAAGTCTGGAAAGTGGTCGCCTCGCGACGCAGCTCTCCCCCGTCAGGAGTAGCGGCTATCGTCAGAGAGCCGCTGCTCAGGAATCCGCCCCTCCGTCCTTTTCAGTGGTTGGCGGAGAGGAGGGCTGTGACCGCAGGGGTGACCAGGATCGGGGACGTGCTGGGTGGCAGAGGACTGGGCTGGATGCTCCCGCAGGAGTTGGCGCGACGCGCATCTGTGAGTGTCCAGGTCGCAGCCGATGCCATCCAAGACCTGAGAACGGTCGTGCTCGGACCCGACGTTATTTTGGGTCTTGAGGTGGCCCAGGTGCGCGGCGGTCTTCCGTCTGAGCATTCCCCTGTTCGGACAGAATTCCACATTGGCCCCAAGCCCCGAACCCTCCCTCGGGTGCTGGTGCCCCGCAATATGAGCCGCCTCGGGGACATGCCCTCTGTGCCTTTTGGCACGGCAAAGAGGGGCTTTTTGTACGGACTGCTGCTGCACACCTTCCATTTTCTCGCCCTTGTCCGTCGACCGGACACCCCCTGGCGTGCCTTGTTGCCGTCCGGCGGCGGAGGCCCCCGATGGGAGGCCCTCTACGGAGGTGTCCTCCCCCTTTCTATCGGGGACCTGGGTTGGAGGGTGTTGCATGCAGCAGTCCCTTATAATAAGAGAATGCATAGGTTCACGGACTCTCAGGACATGTGCCCTTTTTTGCGGTCTTGTGGAGTCCGTGGACCATGTATACATAGGGTGTTGTAGACTGCACTCCCTTTTTAGTTATTTGAAAAACCTTTTATTGATGTTTTGTTCGCACTTCAGCTCCACGCTCTTGACCTATGGGCACCCGGTGTGGAAGGGGGTCGGGAAGGAGGAGGACCTCTTCGTGAACCTGCTCCTGGGCCTGGCCAAGTTGTCCATTAACAGGTCCAGGCAGCGGGCGATCGACGGGGGTGTCCCACCCGATTGTTTGTCCCTCTTCCGTGGCTACGTTCGCTGCCGGATGTCCCTGGAGAAGGAGCACGCGGTGTCTGCTGCCACTCTCGAGGCCTTCCGTGCTTGGTGGGCACCGCGGGGACTGGGGTGTTTTGTTGACCCCTTTAATCACATTTTGATTTAAAGTTTCCTTTAAACGTTGTCCTTGGTTTTACAGCTGACCTGAATTAGGGGCTGTGCCTGATTTATCCCAATTTTGTTGATTTGGTTTTTCATTTAAAAGATTATCAACGGTTCAAATCTCACAATGGCAAACTCTGAAACAATGTAACTTCATCTGAATAGGAACAGATGGAAACATGTTTGTACTCGAAAGAGTTACATCTTCTTAACTTTCCTAACCCTGCCGCTACATCTTGATGCTCCTCTGACACCCACAGCAGAGGTGCAGTCAGCCCACTGACTGTGATTACCTGTTGTGTGTGTGATGATCTTGGCGGGCATCCTCTGGAGGGCCGAGACTTGGAGGGCTCCAGCCTGCTTTTTGGGGTCCTGCTGTGTGGCAGTGGCACCCTCCTCGCCCTGTGGAGCTGGAGCTGCTGTGGTCACAGGAAGAGGGGATTTGGATGGGCCCGACACCCCCAGAGTCACCTGGATGGATCCTCCTCCCAATGGGTGCCAGGGGTTCCCTGGCTGACTACTTGAGGAAAAGGGGTAACTGGAGTGAGAGTGGGCTTCCCTGCACCACTCTCGCATACACACTTTTGCAGGCCAACTATGGCATTGGCAGTTGAGTTCTGCCTGCGCAGCAGTGCAGAAGTGACACCCTAGACCAAGGTGTCCATGGCAGTCGCCATCCTACCAGTGTTGACCTCAGCGTTTAGGTGTGCTGGTGCTATCACCTAAGCCTGAAGACGGACAGAGTTCTCCATCATGCCTTGCAATCTGAGGAGTGCAGCGAACATACCTTCCTGATGTTCCCGAACTTGCCTTTGCAGCTCCAGCAACTGTGACACGATTGAGTTCAGAGGCTCATCATTTGTCTCGGACTCAGCAAATTTCTGGCCTCCGAGTGCTGGACACCTGGGAACTCCCTGCCTCTGCTTGCTGTGGATCAGAAAGTGCAATGTGCTCACTAGATTGTGGTCCCGAGGCTACTCTAAAGCTAAGTCCCACCAACCTGTGTGTCTCTCTGCTGATGGAGGGTGTGGATGGGTGCTCTGATGGATCTTTAGGGAGGGTTTCAGCGGATTCCTCTTTTGAGCTTCCCATGATGCTTGATTGGAGGGACATGGACTCTTTGGCTGTTTCCCACATCAATAACAGCATGGTTGTCTGATGGATGTTGCACTGCTGGATCCTCACTTGGTAGAGTAATTCTTTCCCGAGAATGTATAATTAATGCAGCGGGTTTGGGATGATAAGGAGTGAGAAGCCGCCATTGCAGCCGACGGGTAAAACAACGTTTTATCCGCCAGCTACCATACTTAGTGCAAGTCTGGGATATTTCCGCCCCATGACTATAACTTCAGCTGTAAAATAACTATAATTTGTGAATGTGATTCTCTTTTGAACTTAGCAATGTACCTGTGAAATATCATGAATGATAACAATTATATTATGATTACTATTTTCTTTTGTTATTAGTTTTTATCTTGCTTCTGGTTTAAAGTTCAAGCATAGTTGCATGTTTCCATTTGCGGAATGCCAACCAGAAAAATGAAAAATATTCGGCATTGTATTTAATTTCTTACTGATCATTTTAACGATTTAGCCTTTCCCTGAATACATTATGTCAGATAGATCTTAAAAGCTAACACTTCTACAATGTTATTCGAAGAACACAGATGATATCTCAGCTGTGATCCAAGGTAACCATGTCGTTTTGTCTTAAAAGAAATGTAAATATATGTTGAAAAGCTCTGAGGTAAGTTTTCTAAGACCATTTTTAACATTTCATAAACTAATAATAGCATACATACTGCCATTAATTTAATGTATAGGCTAAATATGTATCATGGTTTTCACTGTCTATTTTAAAGTTTTTCTATTAATGTTCCCTGTTTCATCAGATACTATGACGACTGTGAAAAAGTACCACTGCTTTTTAATGGATGTGGTATAAATTGATTTATCTTTCCAATCGCAGTGGAACTGCTATCATTTCAAGGTTTAAAACAAAGCACCAAGTAGATAAATCAGGATTACAATTTGAATCATGGGCCCAATTACAACCAGGCCTTCAAAACAAGATGCCACAATGCTGAAAATGATTGACAGTCCCAGCAACACTAGTGTAATGGCTGTTAACTCATTCAAAAATAATATCTAGCTGGTTGAAGCAAATCTAAAGTAAATTACTGAAAGTTTCTGTTGATTCAGTCCTATACCTGAGCCAAGTTGCTAATCAGTCCTGATTTTGTGATAAGTGCTGTTATGACCAGGTGAGAAGGGTTGAACTGGCTCCCCTCTATTCAGCCTCCTTGGCTAGTTACAAAAAAGGGTTAAGATACTTTTTCACAAGGTTATGCCTTTTCCAAATCAAAATGTGTTTAACTATTTAAGCTGTGAGCAATTAGGAGCCAATCAAAGTAGGTTCTCTTGAGTTAAAGAAAGAGCAAATTTATTAACCACTAAACCCAAGGAAAAAAATTAAAACGCAATATTATGCACATAGGTATTGGAAATAAGGGAAGTTAGAGACCAATTTAAAAAAAGTTTAAAAGATATACGACTAAGTCTCCTTTGACTATCCCTAAGGCATGGAATTTTAAATATTGCAGCTGATTTGGATTAACTGGTTTCCTGGATGCAGTCAGATGTGAAAGATGTTGCAAAATTAATACAAGATCTCAGTTCGCTGGTAGATTTCTAATAACATTGGCTTGCGAACCCAATAATACACTTGTTCCAAAAGAAAGAAAGAGAGAGAGAGAGCAGCTTTCAGTCTGTTTCTGCTGCTGAACGCTTTCTTTCATTTTTGTTGCAGTGGCTGCAGTCTGGCCTGTTATACTTCACCCATTGTGTATTTTCAAGGAGCTTTGGTTGTGTCTGCCTGTAGCAGCCATTGTTTCAATATCTAGTGCTTTGCATTTTAATCACTTTCTTCGCACTCCCCTAATGGTGAATTGTTTCTTTTTCGCCTTCACCTTGGAAAGTGGCCTTGCATTTTGAAGTAATCTTGAGCAATAAAATGCTAAAAACTCTCAGAAGGTCAGGCAGCATCTGTGGAGAGAAAACTCCACGATCCTGTTTCTTTCTCCATAGACACTATCTGACTGGTTGAATATTTCCAGTGCTTTTTGTTTTTATTTCCAATTTCCAGCATCCACAGTATTTTATTTGTGTACTAGTTTAACCATCTAGCTTGCATTATATTAAACTCGATGTGGATATGTAAACAAGCAAATCATTGGATCAAATATAATTCTGATAAATGCATAAAGCTCAATAGACTTATTCACTTGCATGATATAAAATTCTTGATCAAGCAATTCATAATGATTTTTTTAAAACATCAGATGACTAAACCTACTTACTACATAAGGAAACCACATCTGAAGACGGCCCTGCCTTTTGTAAATGTAATTTTTTGTGTAAGTTTGAGTTCTGTATTTCCTGTATTTATGATAATTGAATTGGTGAATTAATGATTGAATTGGCTCCAATGTAAAAACTACAATAGAATTCTGTAGCCCTGAAATGATACTTTGGGTTATGAGAGTGCTCAACACGTTTGTCTGAAATTTCTCTACCTGGTTGATTAACATAAATGGGTTCAGTCTTCTTTCCTCTTCCTGCACCCAATGGCACATGAGGTAGACAAAACACATACTTGTGTCTGTTTTCAAAGCTAGTTTTCCCTGGAACAGGTCATTAGCCTGTCACCAGAGGCTGTGTGTAGTCACAAGCCGCCGCCACTCACCCTCTGAGATAGATCATGGCTGACCAGTAGACTCTCCCACGCTTACCATTTACCATAGGTATATTGGAATGCTTTACAAGTTAATAATCAACCTGTTTGGCCATTTTATGAATGCTTCTTCCTTGGCCATCAAGTTCTAGAGTGGAGCTTCTGGTTCAGAGGCAGGGACACTACCTATTCTGTCACAAGACCTTCTAATGGGCTTACAAAGACACTAAAATGGGAGAGAGAGAGAGGAATTTTAACATTGTTTGGAAAATTTATCGATAAAATTATCAATGCTTCAGGTGCCTTCTGCCCAATTTTTTTAATGAATAGATGCCTAGCATGTTTCTTTGACTTATAGATGCTTCATAAATTTAGCAGCAATTCTATCTAATCTTACTAAATCTTCAGCACTGAGCTGTCAGTTAATCACAGATGATTTCTACAGAACTGTTAGTTATCTATTGTCAGTATTTATAGATTGGATTTTACAGGGCACCCCCAAAACCTCTGACTAAAATGTCACTCAGAAGCCCCGCAGCCATTTTATGCTCAGTGTTAATTGACTCAGGGTGAGACTTCTGCCCCTACCTGGGGAAGAAGTCCCACCTTAGAGAGCTGCCAGACAATCCAATTGGTCAGTAGCTCTGTATTTCCAGCAGCACCAGGTTCGAGCGGTGGTCACTTCTGGGGCTACAGCCATACCCTGTAGGAAACAAAGTTATGGGTGCCGGACTAAAGGTATGTCTGGGGTGTCAGCAGGGCTTGGCTGGCAGGCCGCAGTGAGGGATGCCAAAGGTGGTGGTGGGAGGCCAGATTTGAAAGGCCGGGGGTGGGGGGGGAGGGAAGGGTTAAATTGGGGGGGGTGTATGAATTTAGGGGAGGTGCCTTTGATGGGCACAGGGAACATCCAAAGGAAGACAACTGCCCCTGCCACGAACCTTGCCCAACACCAACCAACTCGGTGAAAGCTGATAGACTACCCACTTGGTGTATGTAGTAATTGTAAGTTAAACATTTCATACTGTTATGGGGATCATATGACAGTACAGACGAACCAGCCCTAAGCGCGGGTAATCTTAAAGGCGGAGTTTTCTAGCGGGCAACCATCAGCTCTGCCCCCACCCACGCCAGTTCCCGACCAGCCCACCCGACATTCTTACAATAAACCTTACCTGCACTCCAAGCTTATTACAGTGTAGCTCCCTGCCATGGGTAAAATACCAGCAGGGATGGGTTGAGAAACTTAAGTAACAATTAATTGGCCATGTAAAGGCCTCAATAGGCCCATGGGCAGGTAGACCACCCACGTCTACACCCACCATAAAATGGGAGGCAGGTTAGGGTGGGTGGGAAGGTGATGGACAGGACACAGATTGCATTTTACTGGCACCACACCGCCCACCCTGTCTTCAAACACACCAGCATGGGAGTGTAAAATCCAGCCCCATGTCACGGGCTGCATTATTTAGCCTAAGGGATATCATTTGAATTTTCAACATTTAATTTATGTGTCTGCAAGATTATGCTATCCCTTGGAGAAATAAGTGTTTTTGTTAATTATTGCATTGCAGAAAAAAGCTACAGAGCAAACATCACAATTTCCTAGTTAACTGGAAATGCATTAAACATCAAAACTTAAACCAACAAATCTTTTAATAAATAAAATGCAAGCAGTTGCTATTCTGATGTTACTAACACAGCCTATGGATAGGCCAATCACAGGACTTAACAATACTAAAGCAAAGTCACACTGTGTCACATCTATCCATCATCACTTTCACCATTTACTATTTGCAAAAATTTTAAAAAGGTTTACAATTCTGTTATTGGTTGATATTCATGGTATCACCTAATGGATGCAAGATTTATCCACTTCCTGACTTAACACAGTGCACTTATTACAGTGTATTAATTACAGTGTATTTTCTGTCTGCTGGTTGAGGGCATTGGTATTTCTCCGTAGCTGTTTCACCAGCCACAGTTCACTTTCGGCACATTCTCACATGGGCCATTTGAAATATGTTTGACATTCAACAACTATTTTGTCAGAGTTAACAGGTGGGATCTTAACTAAGTGTGGCAACAGGTGTGAAAACCAATCTTTTTTCCGACAGTCGCAATGGTGGATTTTTGTGCCATATCGTCCCCTTGACCAGCCTCATTAATTATGGATTCACAGGAAACACACCAGATCATTCATGGGTGGGCCCAGATTTGTAGTCATGACCTCAGCATTTCCTCACTCCGGGCACAATATTTAATGCTCAACAGAGCGCAGCCCACTTCACGCTTACAGACCAGGCGACAGATGGTCCCGAGAGCAAAGGTGATGGAGTGCCTGCTGGACACGGTGGAACTCCTCTACCCTTCAATCTGGCTGCAGGAGGTCCACCAATGTCACCAATCTGGTCTAGAAGGTGGTGGCATTGACAGTCAGTGTCTATGGAGTACAGAGAAGGTTACCATCCAGTGCAGGAAGAGAATAAATGCACTCATCTGTTCCGCCAGGGTAAGACAACCACCTCAACACTCTGAACACAAACTCCCAAACCCATCACATATCCATAGGGATCTCATACCTCCAGGGACAACACCACTAACTCTCACACACACCTTTACATCTCCATTAGGCTCATATCCTCTGCAGCTCACGTCCTCATCCCGCCTATGGCTCTGCTCACCACACAAACATTCCACGCAGTGCCATGTGTCCTGCTCACACTCTCTCCATCTGTTTCCATGCAGGGGAAGCTGGCTCAGAACAGCAGGGAGAGGTCCCAGACTCGGGGGGTGGAGTGGCCCACATTAGGCCCCTCATTTACTTTGAGGAGCATGCCATCTCGCTGACTGGTGAGGACATGGGCCCTGCCTGCAACAACGGTGAGGACAGTGACATACATCCACGCATTCTCTACCTTGGTTCACTGGGAGCTCTGCCATGTGGCCGACACCCTCAGCCAGCCAGTCCCTCAGCTCCATCTACGTCCTCACCTCCAGCCAAAAGGACTTCTCCTCTATTGAAGAGATTGAAATAAGCAGCCTGGAACACCCGTCACAGTGCCACACCCTCCACCAGCACAGAGACACAAATCAGTGGGACCCAGATCTAGAGCAGGCTGGGGTTCACAAATTGGTGGTCATATGTGTCCGCATCAGGAGGAGGCAGGTTCAGCTGAGCTCCCTGGCACTTGGAGGACTGTTGGGGAAGAGGCAACTGTCAGGCCAGAGTCAGATGATGAGCATCTGAATTCAGCCTTCAAACTCATCGTGCAGAGTCAGCAGAAAGCGGGGGGACATCACGCAGAGCTGTTGAAAGCCCCCAGTGGACGGCGCCTGAATCAGAGGATGCATCCTACTCTCTGATGAAGCTGAGCCCGCATGTGCATTCATGGAGGTCTCCATGGGAAGGATGGCAGATGCAATAGAAATCCTTGTCCAGCACAACACAATGATGTGCGCAGGCCTGCATTGCATCACAATAGCCATAGGTGAGTTCCTACAGCGGCAACACGAGGGGGAAACGGGGCACCTCGACGTCCCTCCAGGTTCTCCTTCCCAACAATGAGTCAGACTGTGTCCCTCAGGCACCCAAAGGGAGGAGAAGCGGCAGCTGGACACCCCTGGGTCATCCACACAGAAATCTCAGAGGCTATCCACTCCTTCCAAGCCCCCTTTGCTTTTGACCCCTCAACCTCATCCTCTGTCACCTCAAAGGGAGCAGCTGGCTCATAGGAGGATAGACAAAGCAAGCCAGGGAACTCAAGACCTCGGCTCTTCAGTGGACACACGCCAAATTCATCAGACATTGCACAGGCTGTCTCCATCCCTACTGTGGATGTCAAGGCAACACCTAGAAGAAGTGGTAGGCCTAGAAAAATTAAGAAATTTTGATCACAAGTGGTTGCATGGGTGAACACAATTTTTCACTTTACATTCTAAAAATATATTCACTTTCACTGAATATTGTGTACTGGTGTCTTTCAGCTTCATTGACAGGCTTTGTGAGTCCTCCCACTGCATCCCAGCAACTAGCAGTTTAGCTGCACACAGTGAGACCATGAGTGCTTGGAGGATGAAGTGTGTGTGGCAAGGCCTATTGGAGCCATGTGCAAGCACACTCCCAGCAACGTGGAGACCTTCATCCATTACACTCATTTCTCTGTCCTGAGCATTTTCAATGCTGCCTGCTAGGGTTCTTTCAGTTGTCCATCTGAGCTGACCTGCATCTCCGCCCACCCGCTGATCGCACTCCCATGCAGCACCTGTGCCTGTCCAACATGAGGCTTCGCTCAGTTTTCATTTGCACAGCATGGTAGTCATTAAGTTTTTGATAACCTCCTCATTCTTTCCCTTCTCCTGGTCACCCATGTCCCTTCACCCATCACAGTTGACCCCCCCAGCATCACCTTCGACCTCCCCACTATTACCCTCACCCCTCACCCTTGTCACTCCAGGATGCCCAGGTGAATGTGCATACTCCCTAGCTTCCTGAGAATCCCACCCCCATCCACACTGACCTTCCCGATCTCCTCCTTCCCACCCCCAGAATCCATGTCTGCCTCCGTGTCCCCAAAAACCACCCTCACCGTTCCTTCTGCCCTTATTGACACACCCTCATCCTCCTACCCTACCGGCTCCCACTGCCCCCTCTCATTCTCACCATTCCTGCCTACCACATCCACTCTCAGTTCACTCCCAGGATGGAGTCATTGATTCCACAGAACCTTCCCTTGAATGTTCACCTGGATATTCTAGATGCCCTTACTCTTCCCTCCACCTTTCTCCTTCCTCCACCCTTTCTCCTTCCTCCACCCATACCCTCTCCTGCTGCTGAACATCCTCCTCCCCCTGGACACCTTCCCCCCTCTGAACTCCCTCGTCCCCCTATTCCTTCCCCATTTCAAATTCCCTCTTCCCCTGGACACCTTCATCCCTCTGAACTCCATTCTTCCCGTGGAGATCTTCCTCCCTCCCAACTTCCTCCCTTACACCTTCCTCCCCGATTACACCCTCATCTCCCCAGCATTATACCTTTCCCCTCCCAACCTCACTCTCCCTGACACCTTCGTCACTCCCCTTCCAACCTCAATGCCACAACCGGTACATCATCCCCTCCCACTCACACCTAGACCTTCCTTTAAACCCCATTCCCCTTCACTGATCATCCGCACAGCCCACGGTGAACTCTATGAAGTTCTAAAGCACTTCTGAAGCATCAACAGAGACCGTGAAAGAGAATGCAAGCCCATGGCAACGTCTGTGAATTTCTGAAGCCTCAGCGAAGTCAAAGCTACTGTGTGAAGAGCTCCCCCCTTTCGAGAGCTGCTTCCCAGCAGAGCCATGTGCATGAGGATCAACCCAGCATGCATTGCACGTGTTCCTACAGGGTCCAGTATCTTTAGGGCTCCAGCATCTTCTGCTCCTCAGATGTCCTCGATCTGAGCAAGACCCTAAAGGTAAGTCCGGACTTTTGCTCATCATACTTATCCGGACATGTTCTAAGCCAGCATGTTCTCCGGCCGGCGTAATAGTAAATTGGGCGTTGGGGGACGATTCCAGTCGGGCCTTACTTCTGCCCCTCCTGCTGAATTCTACCCCCCAGCTCACCATGATGCCCACTGCCAATGGGAGTGGATGATTCTGGCCAACATTTTAAGTCAAAATGACTTTTGATGGTTCTGATGGAAGGTCATTGCAACCTGAAAGGTTAACTTTGTTTCTCTCTAGAGATGCTGCCTGGCCTACTAAATATTCCCTGCATTTTTTGGCTTCAATTAAAATTTTAAGGTCTTATTTTCTTCTGATTCTCCATTGTTTTAAAGGTGAAAACAACTTTTACATTGATTTCTAGAGGTGAGATTTTAGGCTATTTGAATGGCAAAGAAATTAAGGCGGCAATGCTTGCATCAGAGCCTAAAAGGAAAAGCCTACCAGTGGACAAGTATACTCAGCAATGACTCTCATGGTCCATTTGATCCAGGCCAGTAAACTTCACAGTATTCACAAGTTTAGGAACAATGGGCAGAATTTTCCCATCATCAGGGCGGAAGTTCAGGAGCGGGCGCGTCTCCGATCGGTGCCCCTGATTGGGGGCACGTCGCCATTTTATGTGGGTGGGCCAATTAAGGCCCACCTAGCGTGACATCCGCAAGGAAGTGCTATGCGCTCCCTGTGTGGGCGGGGGGCGGGATTCCCTGAGCCGAGAGTGCACTCTTTCAAGCATGCACACGAAAGAGTGCGCTGATCTCCCTGAGGCTAAGAGCTGCCTCAGGGGGATCAGCTCCACATTAAAAAATATTAAAAACAGAAAAAAAAAAATTCCCTGACATGTCCTCTCATGTGACACTGTCACGTGAGTTGGGACATGTCCATCACCTTCAAATGCACTTTTATTAACTTTTTTAAAACCTACATGAAACCTCATCCCACCCTTAAGGTTAGACGGGCAGGTCTACTAATTATGTTAATTACTTTGTCAGTGGTCTCAATTGGCCATTGACAGGTTGGCGGATGCACAGCTGATTTGATTGAGCCCCCGTCTGCCTGAAAATTGAAATGAGATGCGGTGATGTTGGGAGTTCCACCCGATGTCATCCCATGTCATTTTAAGCGTCGGCGAGCGGACACCATCCCCTGCTCACCGACCGAGAAATCCTGGCCATAATGTTTATTGTACCATTTTGTCCATAACCAATTACTTTGATAGCGGCTTCAGCTGGCATCGGGTTTGATAATCTATTATCATAATCTTCTTGCTTCACATTCAGATTCCAAAAGTGTGAGCACATCTCCCTCACGGACCGGTCTTTTCACATATCGAATGAATGATCGGTTACTGTCATCCATAAATTCCACACAGACCTGAGAACACTGTCCTTGGGATCTTACAACTTTAGCGCATTGTAAACTTCAATTCTATTGAGGAGGGAGTTTCTTATTCTTAACACTCCTTCCTGATGCCTGACAATCTATTTTGGTTGACACCTGAGTTCATGATAATTTCTTAGCAATTTCCCAGAGGAGAAATATAGCAAGGAAATTTTATTACAGTATTATTAAAATATAAAACTTTTAAAAATCAATTTCCATACAGCTAGCCTGGCAGTCATTGTTGACGCTAAGCACAAATGCCACATTCAATAGCATTACTAATTTTTATTTTGACAAGACGTCAATTTACTAATAATTTTTTGCCAAAGTATAGAACTATCCTTAATTAGCCTATTTCTGGTGTGTCGAGGAACGCTGTGCAGAATAATGTTACACATATGTGAGTCAATGACCAGGGTTGTAAAGCATAATCTGCTCTCCCAGTAGTGCTCCATTCATTCTATTTGCATCTTCAAACAATGCATTGCTGCAACTTGTTAAATTGCAGACATTGCACAGACTCCAATAAAATGATTAAAATTAAAAGGAGGCTTTTGCAGAAAGGCTACAAACAGAATTAAAAGCATGCAAATGCTCAGTGTAAGTATTGGAAAAAGTTTCCCAGTGAATACACTAGACTTCCACATTTGTAACACATCATTATCACTGCTTTAGGAAATCACTGAGAGCAATCAATGTTAACCCCATTTGGCCATCCATGCCCTGATTAGATGGGTCACGTATTCACAATGGCAAGGCCTCAACCATGAGTATGTAATTCAGTACGGGATTTGATTTTATGCAATCATGTCAAAGTCATTTGATACACATTAATAACTTGGGTCTGGTACAGGAGACAATTTCAAAATTTACAGCTAACACAAAGAACATAAGAACAGAAGAAATAGGAGCAGGAGTAGGCTATTTGGCCCCTCGAGCCTGCTCTGCCATTCATTATGGCTGATATACTTGTGTTTCAAATTCCACATTCCCATCTACCCCTAATAACCTTTGATTCCATTGCCTAATGGGAATCTATCTGTCTCCACCTTAAAACTATTCAATGACCCCACTTCCACCACCTGCTGAGGCAGAGAATTCCAAAGTCACACAACCCTCTGAGAGAAAATGTTTTGCCTCATCTCTGTTCTAAAAGGGTGACCCCTAATTTTAAGACAGTGCATCCTAATTCTGGGCTCACCCACAAGAGGAAACATCCTTTCCATGCCCACCTTGTCAAGAACATTCAGGATCTTATATTCTTCAATCAAATCACCCCTCACTCTTCTAAACTTAAGTGGAAACAAGCCCAGTCTGTCTAACTTTTTCTCATAAGACAACCCAATCATTCCAGGTATCAATCTTGTAAACCTCCTCTGAACCGCTTCCAGTTCATTTACATCCTTCCTTAAATAAGAAGACCAAGACTGCACACAGTGTTTGAGATGTGGTCTCATCAATGCCCAGTATAACTGAAATATAACATCCTCAGTTTTATGTTCAATTCCTCTTATAATAAAGGATAGCATTCCATTAGCCTTCTTAATTACTTGTTGTACCTGCATACTAACCTTTTGTGACTCATGCACTAGAACACCTAGATCCCTCTGAACTTTGGAATTCTGCAGTCGTTCTCCATTTAACTAATACTCTGCTTTTTTATTCTCCCTGCCAAAGTGACCAACTTCACATTTTCCAACATTTTAATCTATTTGCCAGATCTTTGCCCATTCACTCAAACTGTCTATATCTGTCTGCAACCTCCTGATGCCTTCTTCACAACATATTTTCTGACCTAACTTTGTGTTATCTGTAAATTTAGCTGCCGTGCCTTTACTCCCCTTATCTAAGTCATTGATGTAAATTGTAAAAATTTGAGACCCCAGCACAGACCCCCGCGGGACTCCACTTGTCACATCTTGCCAATCAGAAAAAGAGCCATTCATGCATACTCTTTATTTTCTGCCAGTCAGCTAATCTTCTATCCATGCTAATATGTTACCCCCTACACAATGAGTTTTTATTTTCTGCAATAACTTTTGACGTGGCATCTTATCAAACGCCTTCTGGAAAATCAAGTACAGTACGTCTATAGGCTCCCCTTCATTCACAGCGCATGTTACTCCCTCAAAGAACTCCAATAAATTGGCTAAAAATGATTTCCCTTTCACAAAGCCATGCCTACTCTTCCTGATTCCTTTTCTAAATGCCCAGCTATAACCTCCTTAATGATCGATTCTAACAACTTCCCCATGACAGACGTCAAGCTAACTGGCCTATAGTTTGCTGTTTTCTGTCTCCCTCCCTTCTTGAATGGGGGGGTTATATTTGCTACTTTCGAATCTGATGGAACCTTTCCAGAATCTAGTGACCTTTGGAAAATTAACAACAGCGCATGCACTACCTTATTTACCACCTCTTTTAAGACCCTTGGATGAAGTCCATCAGGACCCAGTGACATGTCAGCCCGCAGCTCCATCAGTTTGATCAGTACCGTTTCTCTAGTGATTATAATTTCACCAAGTTCCTCTCTTCCTTCCACCTCCTGATTTTCAGCTATTACTGGAATGTTTTTTGTATCCTCTATGGTGAACACAAAAGCAAAATATTTGTTCATTTCATCTGCCATTTTCTTGTTATCTGCTATTAACTCTCCAGGGGACCAACACGCGCTTTATTTACTCTTTTCCTTTTTAAGTGCCTGTAGAAACTCTTGTCATCCATTTTTACATTTCTAGCTAGCTTTCGTTCATACTCTAATTTATTTATCCTGATTAACCTTTTAGTCATTCTCTGTCATTCTTGATATTCTGTCCAATCATCTGTACTGCTTCTCATCTTTGTGCAGTTAAATGCTTTTTCATTAAGTTTGATGCTTTACCTAACTTCTTTAGTTAACCACGAATGGTGGGTCCACCCCTTTGAATTTTTCTTTACAGTAGGAATATACTTATTCTGAATATTCTGAAATATCCCCTTAAACGTCTGCCACTGCTTCTCTATTGTTCTATCCTCTAGCCTAGTACCCCAGTTCACTTCAGCTAGCTCAGCTTTTATTCCCACATAGTTGCCCTTATTTAAGTTTAAAATACTAGTCTTAGACCCTTCCTCTCCCTTTCAAACTGGATGCAAAATTCAATCATATTGTGGTCGCTGCTACCTAGAGGTGCCTTTACTCCGAGGTTATTAATTAATCCTGTCATATTATAAAATACCAAATCTAATATAACTTGCTCTCTGATTGATCCCAGAATGTGATGCTCAAAGAAACTATCTTGAAAGCATTCTATGAACTCCTATAGCCAATCTGATTTTTCTAGTTTATGGGAAGAATTTTCGGTTCGACAAGTGGGGTCGGGGTCTGCTCGCCGACATGGAAAACGATGCATGGTGATGTCAGGCAGGCATCCCAAAGTCACTGCTCATCATTTAGATTTTCAATTCAGTGGGCGCACAGCCGACTCGGCTGCGCACCCACCGATCTGTCAAAGGTCTATTATGGCCATTTAATGAGCTATTAAAACAATTAACAGGGCTGCCCATCCAACTTTAAGGTTGGTGGGCAGGCGAAGATCGCAGGTGAAGAGCCCAGGCGGCCTTTGCATTTTTCATGGAACCTCATCAACAGGCGGGATGAGGTTTCATGAAGGTTTCATTAATTAAATAAGATTTTTTTATCAAAACTCATGAACATGTCCCAGCTCATGTGACACTGTCATATGAGGGGACATGTCTTAAAATATTCCTTTTTCTTTATTTAAATTTTTAACCCTTAAACTAATCTCCCTGAGGCAAGATTTCTGCACTCTTTTACGCGCATGCGCAGAAGAGCACAGGCCCCGACTCAGGGAATCCCCCCGTCTGCACAGGGATGCTCAGCCCATGTAAAATGGAAGCGCAGCTCCAATTGGGTTCACGCCCGCCCCCACCCACCCCTGCACAACACCCCCGTCGGGGGGAAATTTCTGCCCTAAATGTAGTTTTAAATTATCCATGATATTGCCATCCCTTTATCACAAGCATCCAATATTTCTTCTTGAATACTTTGTCCTATATTGTGGTTACTGTTCAGAAGCCTGTAGATCACCCCCACTAGTGATTTTTTTCTCCCCTACTATTTCTCATCTCCTCACAAAGCGATTCTACATCCTGATCTCCTGAACCAAGGTCATCTCTAACTATTGCACCAATGCCATCTTTGATTAACATTGCTACTCCTCCACCTTTACTTAGCTTCCTATTCAACTTGAATGTCATGGAAGTGTAGTAAACACAGAGGAAGATTGTAATAGACTTCACAAGTTTAGGCTGGTTGAATGAGTGGACAGATTAAATGCAATGCTGAAAAGTATAAACTGATACATTTTGGTAGGAAGAATGAGGAGAGACAGCTGTACAATTTTAAAGTGGATGCAAGAAGAGGTAGACCTGCTGATGCTTGTGTACACATATTTGCAGGTGGCAGGACAGTTTAAAAAGCAGTTAATAAAGCACATTGACTTTATAAATAGAGGCATAGGGCCAGATTTTTGTCAAGGAGATGGTTATCGGGTATCGGTTGTTGGGAATTTCCCAACCCCATGATTACATTTCTATCCTGGAAGGAGTTCATCCACCCTATATTCATCTCAGGGAGGCAGGCATGGACTAGAGATGGGCCTGCTGTGAGGCCACAGGTCAGAAGACCCACCTCCATTTACTGGGACATCGGCTCAATTATTTTCATGGTTGTTAGGTCTCTATCTCTTACCCCTCACCCACTCCAAAGGCCCTTCCATGCCCCCTCATGTCCACTATGAAACCTCCATACCCCCTCCATGCCCCTCAAGAAGTAACAGAGAAGGTTGATAAAGGAAACACTGTTCATGTGGTGTATATGGCTTTTCAAAAGGCATTTCAAAAGAATACGGTGCCACACAACTGGCTTGGGAGCAGAATTCTTGGTCCTGGAATAAAAGGGAAAGTAGGCACTTGGACCAGAAATTGGCTGAGTGACAGGAAACAGAGAGTAGTGATAAATGGTTGTTTTTCAGTTTGGAGGAAGGTTTATAGTTGAATTCCTCAGGGGTCAACATTGGGGCCCTTGCTCTTCCTGATATATATTAATGATCTAGACTGTGGTGCGCAGGGCATGATTTCAAAATTTGCTGATGATATGAAGACTGGAACTCTTGTCAACTACAATGGCAATAGTTTTGAACTTCAAAAGGACATAGATATGCTGGCGGATTGGGCAGACAAGTGGCAGATGAAGTTCAACGCAGAGAAGTGTGAGGTGATTCATTTTGGCAGGAAAGATATGGTAAGAGTATAAAATGAAGTGAGAGCCTCAAAAGGAGGTGCAGAAACAGAGGGACCTCGGTGTATAAGCATATAGGTCATTGAAGGTGGCTGGGTATGTTGTGACAGCAGTTAATAAAGCATATCATACCTTAGGCTTTATTAATAGACAGATTGAGAACAAGAGTCATGTTGAACTTGTATAGGACATTAGTTAGGTCTCATCAGGAGTACTGCGCCAGTTCTGGGTACCATACTTGAAGAATGATGTGGAGGCATTGGAGAGAGTGCAGAGGAAATTCACAAGAATGATTCCCTGGATGAAGAACTGTAGTATGAGCATATATTGGAGAGGTTGAGACTGTTTTCCTTGGAGAAAAGAAGACTGAAAGGAGACTTGATAGAGGTATTCAAGATCCTGAGAGGCGTGGACAAGGTAAAAAGTGAGAAACTGTTCCTACTCAAGAGAACATCAAGAACTAGAGGACACAGATTCAAAATAATTGGCAAAAGGAGTAAATGTGATGTGTGGAAAAAATGTTCACCTAGAGGGTGGTTAGAATCTGGGACAAACTTCTTGAAAGGGTGGTGAAGGAAGGTTCGATCAAGGTATTCAAAAGGGAATTGGGTTTCCACCTGAAAAGAGAGAATGTGCAAGGTTACTGGGATAAGGCAGGGGAGTAAGACTAGGTAGAATGCTCTTTCACAGAGAAGGTGCAGACTTAATGGGCTGAATGGCCTCCTTCTGCACTGTAAAGATACTGTGGAACTGTGATATCCCGCATGCCTCTTCCATGCCCCATCATATTCCCACATGGGAGACTTATAAAGAAGGCAAATGCACGTGGGATACAGGGTATTTTGATAAGGTGGATTCAAAATTGGCTTAGTTGTAGCAGACAGAGGGTGTTGACAGAAGGATGCTTTGGTGACTGGAAGCCAGTGTCCAGTGGCGTACCACAAGGATCTGTGCTCGGTCCCTATTATTTGACATTTATATAAACGACTTGGGAAACTATGTGGGGGGTAGGATTAGTAAGTTTGCAGATGACACAAAGATTGGCCAGGTAGTTAACAGTGAGGGTGAGTGTCTTGGGCTTCAGGAAGATATAGACGGGATGGTCAAATGGGCAGATAAGTGGCAGATGGAATTTAATCCTGAAAAGTGTGAGGTGATACACTTTGGAAGGAGTAATTTGACAAGGAAGTATTCAATGAATGGCATGGTACTAGGAAGTTCTGAGGAACAAAGGGACCTCGGTGTGTGCGTTCATAGATCTCTGAAGGCAGAGGGGCACTTTAGCTTGGTGGTGAAAAAGGCATATGGGATACTTGCCTTTATTAATCGAGGCATAGATTACAAAAGTAGGGAGGTCATGTTGGAGTTGTATAGAACCTTGGTGAGGCCACAGCTGGAGTACTGTGTGCAGTTCTGGTCGCCACATTATTGAAAGGATGTGATTGCGCTGGAGGGGATGCAGAGGAGATTCACCAGGATATTGCTTGGGATGAAACATTTAAGTTATGAAGAGAGGTTGGATAGACTTGGGTTGTTTTCGCTGGAGCAGAGAAGACTGAGGGGCGACCTGATCAAGTTATACAAGATTATGAGGGGTGTGGACAGGGTGGATAGGGAGCAGCTGTTCCCCTTAGTTGAAGGGTCAGACACAAGGGGGCATAAGTTCAAGGTGAGGGGCAGGAGTGTTAGGGGGGATGTGAGGAAAAACATTTTTACCCAGAGGGTGGTGACAGTCTGGAATGCACTGCCTGGGAGGATGGTGGATGTGGGTTTCCTCACATCCTTTAAAAAGTACCTGGATGAGCACTTGGCACATCATAACATTCAAGGCTATAGGCCAAGTGATGGTAAATGGGATTAGGTAGGTAGGTCAGGTGTTTCTCACATGTTCGTGCAGACTCAATGGGCCGAAGAGCCTCTTCTGCACTGCGATTCTATGATTCTATGATATTCCACATGTCCCCTCCATACCCCTATCCTCCCTCATATCCTCATTCCCCCCATGCCCACTCATAGCTCCCATGTCCTTTTCATGACCCCAGTTATCCCTATCTATGTCCACTTATATCTCTCATGATCCTCCATACCCCCCATACATCCCTTCCCCCTACATGCCAGCTCATATCCCCCACGCACCCTCATATCACAATGTCAGTAATCCCTCCCACGTCCTCCATGTTCCCCAATGCCACTCACCCATTACGGACAAGGTACATAACCAAAGGGCCATATAATAAAACTGGCAACAGAAGCAGGCCAAACAGATCACCAGGCATCTGTTTTGCCAGGTAGCCTTATTATAAATGATTGGCTGAGCTCCAAGAATGGACAATGGACTCAGCCTGGAATGATTTTGTTTACCCAGATGTAAAGGGACTGTTAGCTATGTTTGTTTGACATGTGTATTACCTTATATTTTGGGGGTACTTGAAATCCCCAATGATTGTTATTCAATGCTTTTTGTTCATTTCCTTAGTTTGCTTGCCCATTTTTTCCTCTACTCCCCATTCCACTGTTAGGTGATATATAGACCACCTCTATTACTATGATGAATCCTTTATTATCTTTTATTTTTATGCACATAGATACAATTTCTGTCTTACTGATAGCAGCATCACTTTTTTCATCTGTCTTTATGTTAGCTCTAAGACGTACAACTGCTCCACGCCCCCTTCCTCCCTCTCTATTTATTCAACATATGCTATAGCCAGCAGCATTTAATTCCCAATCCTGATTTTTGGTAACCATGGTTCGGTGATCCACACAATATCTGGTTCCTTGTAGCTGCTTGGAAATCCGGGGCCAATATTGTTCAGTTCACATTTTATTTTGGATACTGTGTTAATTGCTATACAGGCAGTTTAGCTCATGTTTAGTAGCAGTTCCTCCCACTTTATTTTTAACCATCTTTTTACACTCCTGTTCTACAATTCTATTTATTCCCTGATTATTTATGGTCTTGCTTAGTTTCGTTTGTTCAACGTTGTCCTTTCCAATTTATTTATATTTAACCTTGTTTTATTTCTTGTAAATGCCCTAGTCCCACTAGTTTAAGATGTTTGCCCCCTTTCGTCTTACCTTTTCCATCAGGACACTGTCCCAGACTAATTCAGGTGGAGCCCATCCAATTGCTATAGCTCCTTCCTATTCCTGTAAAGCTGCCATGTCACAATAAAAGAGACCAGTCTTTCCCTCAGCAGCCCTTTAGCCACATGTTAATTCTCTTTATCTGACCTGTCTGCTTCAATTCCAATTTACACATAGCTTGGGCAATAATTGAGGTTTTTAATTTATCCACTAATTCCTGATACATCCAGAGCAGGACCAGCCCCTTTTCCTACCTTTGTTGTTTGTTTAACATGTATCACAACAACTGGATTTTCCACCTCCCTTTCCAAATTCCTTTCCAGCAGCCTTGAGATATTCCTTACCTTGGCATCACATAGGCAAAACACCCTTCTTTTAACACTGCTGGTTACAGATGGCACTATCCATCCTTCTAATTATAGAATTCCCTATCAACACCATATTTCTACACTGCTCTTCAACTTTGGCAACCTTCTGAGCACCGGTGTCTTGGCCTGCATTGTGACTATCCCCCAACAGTCTTTCTCTTTGTCCTCCGAGGCAGCAAGTGCATTATACCTGTTGGATAGAACGAGTGTCTGTGGGACCTCCTTCTCACTGTCTCATAAGTCTCCTCTGCTTGGTTTACTGATAGTCATTCTCACCCCTTCCTGAAATTTTGCTTTCCTCTGTGGTGTGAATTTGTTCTGAATAAAACTACCTTGAAATGTTTCTAACTCATATTTCAACTCAAAGACTCTAAGACAGAGTGATTGAAAGTAGAGCCAGTTTCAGCAGATATGGAAATCCTGTGACAATCTCACTGTCCAGTAACTCCCACATATGGCAGTCCCAACATATTGCTTGCTCTGCCATCATCCATCATGAGCCTGATTGGGAGGTGCTTAAGATGCCTGTGAAACTGACCAAATAAACAAACAGCCATTCAAAACATCTTCAACAAGCCTTAATCCCTTTAAGAGTTCATAAAACTGTCAAACAAGCAAATATCCACCCAAACTCTGCTTGAGAAAAGCCTTAATCCTCTTAAATGTCATAAAACTGACAAAATAAGCCACCATTCAAAAATCTCCTTAAAAAAATCCTCTGAGGAGCTCATAAAACTATCAATAAAAATAAAGTCCACAATTCCCTTGACAGCTGTATCAGTAACACCTGCTGAGCTGAACCCATTAGTGGGATTTGGAGCTAAGCATTCATAATGAAATTCCATTGCACAACTTTGTCAACAAAATCTCCAGAGCTAATTACACTTTAAAGCCTTTGAAGTAGTGAAACAGGTGGCCATCTGTTCTACTGCTTCATAGGCTGAACAGATGGTTGACCTGTCAAACAAAGAAAATATCAAAATGCAGGGCCCAATCAACTCATTGAAATATGAATCGCAATACTGTTCAATGCAGAAGAGCACACTTTAATGCACCTAATAAAGCACTCTAATGCAACTGAACACCTTCACAATGCCAGTAAATTTTAAGTTCATTTACCTTTTAAGAACAAAGCCCTATTACCAATCACTGCATTAAAACATACTTAAGTTATCATACATCTAATTATGATGTGTAGTTGTCAACACCTTTCAACTCGAAGAGGCCTTCTTCATGGTTTATGACCCCTCTGACCTGGTGTGAACCACATTCCCTTTAGAAGCCTTTTGAAGCTGGCCTGACACCATGGAAATTGTGGATCTTCTGAAATCTCCACCCCACGGTGGATTGCCAGCATAGGGATTACTGAGTGTGGGATTGCAATCTGCAACCTTATCCTGTGGCCTTGAAAATAGCAGAGGGCAGGAATTGTTGGGAATCCCAGAATCGGGTTTTCCTTGCATCAGAATGGCAAAATCTGGCTTGGGCCTCACAAAATCCAGCCCGCAGACTAGTGTGTCTAATTTGCAACTTGGCATATTTTGTAGCCTGGTAAAATGCTATTTTGTTTTTGGTGAATTGCGCAAGCTTCACTGAAGCTTCAAAAATTATGTAAATATGTGCCACCTGGATTTTCCCAATAGCACTGCATGGCCATATGGAACAGTACAGCAGTGACATCCAGGAGAAAATCAATAGGACTAAGCTTCTTAAGAAGAGCATCAGATTTAACTGTTTGTAAACTGGATTTAACCTCACAACAATTATATCCACGGTAATACATCATCATCCTTGTTTGCTTTTTTAAAAAAAATTAATCTCTCTGATTTATTCTCACTGATTAAATTTCCTTACATGTTAAGTGATTGGCTTCCAGTCCCCACTTCCAGGCCATTCAATTATTTTTGAAAAGTAAGAAAGTTTCTTACATCACAACAGTGACTGGAATTCAAAATTCCTTCATCGGCTGAGAAGCACCTTGTGACGCTGTGGATATGAAAGACTAGAAATGCAAATTATTTATTTCTTTTTAATTATTTTTCTTTTTACTTGCGTTTTTCCAGATTATATTTAAGTTTCTTTTTTTTGTTTTATGACATGTTAATTGTGAGAATGAAAATTAGAATTATGTAAATTAGATTAGAACTAAAGTGAGAGTTAGAATTGATCCTCTGCTCCACTCCCACTCTGGTCCCCCTTTTTCTTCAGCCTTCCAATGAAGCTCAATTTAAACTTGAGGTATACAGAATTCCGGCCTAAATATTTCAATATTTCATAAAGGAAACTTGTGTTAAACAAATATTATGAAGTAGGAACATAAATGTGCATGCTACATTTACAGAAACATTCACAACTACAAACTCAACTCTTTCAGCGCTCAACCACCTTTTGGATCACAGCTCATCAACAGAATATTCTTTCGTACATTTTTTTTTCATTTGACCTCACTTTAAATTTTTTTGTTTTCACCTTGTTTAACCATAAGTGTGTCCATGCACCATTTATTAACTGAGTTTTCAGGCAACCCATACCCAGGATTCTGCTGCTACCATCCCTTAACTGGCTGCAAGGAGATACAGGACAGTCCTATAGACTTATTTTACACCCCACTATCCCTGCCTATCATCCAAGCTTGGAAAGAGTCTCAGCTTCATTCCAACTAAATTTAGTAACGTGTAACAGGTGACCTATTGTCCACATATGTAGAGTGTGTTGGGGTACTATCAAGGAGAGAGCTTGGCCTAAATAGTCAAGTGGTTATGGTACTGGGTTTGTAACCCCAAGATCAAGAGTTCAAATCTCACAATGGCAAACTATGAAACAATGTAACTTCATCTGAAACAGATGGAAACAGGTTTACTCAAAAGAGTATCAAGAGTTCAAATCTCACAATGGCAAACTATGAAACAATGTAACCTCATCTGAAACAGATGGAAATGGGTTTGTACTCAAAATAGTTACTATCAAGGAGAGTCCAATTTGCAACCCTACTAAATCTGTGCTAGTTAATTCAGCAGAGCGTTTTGGTGCATTCATCCACAATGGCAGAGGTGTCCGATTGTAATCCAACCCTTCAGCTAACAAATCTGTGCCAGTTACATTAAAGCATCAAGCTTACTTCCATCTAAACATGTCAGCTAAATGTATTAGATACCACTATGAGTCCCTAAATGTATGTGGGATTGACTGAAGTAAGCAAATCTGAACAGATTAATTTTCTAAATCAAAGTAAAAATCACTTGTTAATGGTAATCCATATATCATTACACAGCATTTAATTTCTGCATTGAAAATCTGACAATCAATTAAAGTTTTCCTACTGGTACAATATAAATTAGACCATGCTAATTTAATAGGTTTTTGTCAAAAACATGAAACAGCTAATATGTAATTTTTGCTGAAGGTATACAAACGTGGAATTAGTGAAGCAGGAAACATACAAAGTCAACCTATGTCTAATTACCTTATTAATCTCATTTTTTAGCCTATATTTTTAAGGAACATGGGAGGTGATATTAGTCTTTCTGCTGCCCTACTTCCCAGTAGAAACAGGCTTTTAACAAGACCTTCTTTCTAACTTCTATTTTGTATAGGTAATGTCATATGCTTGATGCCACTTCCCCTTTGATACTGGTAGCAATAGTTTTTTACCAACAAGTCTCATATGCAGTAGCTTATCAAACACCTTTTTGAAAAATAAATATAGACATGATCCATTGTATTTTAATTAACAATGTGGTCAATTATTTCCTCAAATTTAATTTGTCAGACATAAACTGCCTTTTTTTGCATATCTATGCTAGTAGCCTTTAACTTACCCAAGGAGGGTCTTTTACCCTTGGCTATCTCAACAATCTGCAGGTGAGGGTTAGGGAGAGGCATCAAATTAGCAAATTTGCAATACCCATATCATTCCTGGCAGTAAAAACAGGTCAAATTCCGTCTGGCCAATTATTACTTCATCAGTCTACTCTCAGTCATACGAACATATGAAATAGGAGCAGAAATAGGCCATTCGGCCTCTCAAGCCTACTTTGCCATTTAATAATATCATGGCTGATCTGTTTGTGTTTCAAGTTCCACATTCCCATCTATCCCCAATAACCTTTGAATTCCTTGCCTAACAAGAATCTAGCTACCTCTGCCTTAAACATATTTAGTGACCCCGCCTTCTGAGGCGGAGAGTTCCAAAGTCGCACAATCCTCTGAGGGAAAAAAATTCTCCTCATCTCTGTCCTTATAAGGGTGACCCCCAATTTTAAAACCGTGCCCCCTTGTTCTGCCCCTTGTTCTGGACTCACACACAAGCGGAAACATCCTTTCCACAGCTGCCTTGTCAAGACATTCAGGATCTTACATACTTCAATCAAGCCACCCCTCACTCTCTAAACTCCAGTCAAAACAAGTCCAACCTGTACAACCTATCCTCAGAGGTCAGTCCGCTCATTCCAGGTATCAATCTAGTAAACCTCCTCCGAACTGCCTCCAATGCATTTACATCCTTCCTTAAATAAGGAGACGAAAATTGCACACAATAGTTGCGATGCAGTCTCACTAATGCCCTATATAACTGAAGCATAACATCCTTACTTTCTTTTTAAATTCTTCTCATAATAAAGGAAAGCATTCTGTTAGCCTTCTTGATTACATGCGGTACCTGCATAATAACTTTGTGAGACTCATGCATGAAAATACCTAGTCATCAGCAGAGTGAAATAAGGTGTTGTTGACAATGCTATCAAGAAGCATTTACTTAGCAATCAGTTAGGGTTCTGATATGGACTTGATTTTCCAGACAGGTTTCTCATTAGAAATATCAAACTTTATTTATAGGCTGCAGCAGCAGTTACATGCTTCCATCATGCTCCATAACTAGAAGAAGAACTCCTACTCTAACGTTCCCTGTGCCTAGTGCTGATTCGTTCATACTGTCACATGATACGATACAACACAATGGGTAGAATTTTATGTCCCGCAGGCAGGCACGCACCCAACCCAATCGAGCTCAAAATTGTGCGAGATGACATCAGGTAAGTGTCCCGATATCATCGCACACTCGTGCAATATTTCACCTGGTGGGAACATGCAAAAGTTGGAAGCACACTTGCTGACAGTGAAGAGGGCTATTAACCCATTAATGGCATAATTGTATTCGATTTTTCATGGCCCGTCCAACCTTATGGCTGACAGAAAGGCGAATCAATGAGGCGGCCATTACATTTCTTATCTAACCTCATCTAAGGGCGTTAATTGGCAGCTAGTGTGAAATCATGGTTGGGGGTCGATCATGGTCAGTGCTCCATTTCCCGACCACTCCCGGGCCTGCCAACTGCATACACCTGCCAAAGGTAAAATTCAGGCGATTATGTCTTAAAGCTACAGTTACTACATTTCTTAACACTATAATTACTAAAGGTTCCAACAGGGCCACTTGACTCCAGATCTCATCAGGGCCTTGATCCAAATAGAGGCAAAAGAGCTGAATTCCAGAGGAAAGATGATTGCTCTTAACATTAAGGCAAGTGTGGAATTAAGGAGTGAGCAAAACTGAAGTCAATGAGTATCAGGGGGAAAACGTTCCACTGGTTGAGTCTTAGCTAGCACAAAGGAAGTGGCAGTGGTTGTTGGAGGTCAAGCATTTCAGCTCAAGCACATTGCTACACAAGTTCCTCAAGCTAGTGTCCTAGGCCCTCATAAGGCAACCCACTCCTTAAGCTCCTTAATTACTGACCTTCCCTTCAACACAAGGTCAATAGTGGGGAAGTTTACTGATGATTGTACAGTGTTCAGTTTGATGTGTAACTCCTCAGAAAATTAACCAGTCTTTGCCTGCATGCAGCAAGACCTGGACAACACCCAGGCTTGGGCTGATAAGTAGCAAGTAACATTTGTTCCACCCAAGTGTCAGGATATTACCATCTCCAACAAGAGAAAACCCAACCAGCTCCCTTGACATTCAATGGCATGACTATCGGCGACTCCTCCACCATCAGCATCCTAGGGGTGTGACCTTTAAACAGCAACCTAACTTGACCAGCCACATAAATACTTTGGCTACAAGAGCAAGTCAGAGGCAGAGAATTCTGCAGTGATTAACTCATCAATTACTTCCTCAAAGCCTGTCCTTCATCTATGAGGCACAGGTTAAGAGTGCAAAGGAATACTCTGCACTTGCCTGGATGAATGCAGCTCCAGATACACTCAAGAAGCTCAACACCATCCAGGACAAAACAGCTGCTTGATTAGCACCATATCCAATACATTAAACATTGACTCCCTTCACCACCAGCATATGGTGGCATCAGTGTGCCATATACAAGATGTACTTCACGCCTTGATACAACTTCTTTAACAGCACTTCCCAAACCCACAATCTCTACCTTCTAGAAGGACAAGGGCACAGGTACATGGGAACACCACCACCTGCAATGTCCTCTCAAAGTTACACACCATCCTAACTTGGAAATATATCGCCGTTCCTTCACTGTTGCCGAGTCAAAAAGCTGGAATTCTCTTCCTAACAACACTGTGGGTGTAGCTACACCAGATGAACTGCAGTAGTTCAAGAAGGTGGCTCAGCACCACATTCTCAAGGGTAATTAGGGAATAGGTAATTGCTCTCTTTGCCATTAGTGCCTACATCTCAGGAATGAATTAAAAAAATGATACCAAATGCAATTGTTCCTACTTCTGTTTTAATAATGGCAGGTTTTGGGGTGTCTGAGTAACCCTCATAGGAGAGGCAGATCTGTAGATGGTAGGGATTCTTGATGGATTTCTCCCACCTCCACATCATGTAGAGCTGTGGTGGTAGAGCCTAGCTTGTCTCTGCAGATGTTGCTAAACATGGTGAGCAGCTGCCAGGTCTCTTATTTGTTCTGCGTTTAAATGGCGAATATGGAGTCTATGTTCTGTAAAGTCTCCATGTTTGCTAACTGGACAATAGGGGGTTCAAATTGGGCCTCACCCAGGCCTCCTTCTAATTCATCCTCACTGTCCCTTTCATCCTTTAGTTCATTTGCTACCTGACAATTGCTACCTGCTTGTTCCCTTTCCAGACATGATACTGTTTTAACATGTTGACATAAGACAGCCTCTACTTTTTTCGTACCAGTTTGGATGTCAATTAAATAGTTTATCTCCCCAATTCTCTTCACTACCCTGCACAGGCCACTGAACCAGGCTTTCAGGAGTTCTATTGTTAGGAGTACTAGCACAGTCTCCTGGCTGAAGGGTTCGGGCTTTGGCATGTTTGTCTGCTTGCTCCTTCCTAGCCTTTTAGGAGATATTTAGACATTCCTAAGCCACGTCACAGGCTCTCGTTCATGGAACACAGATATATAGGGCAGAATTTTCTGAGCCCGCTGGCAACAGGTGAGATAGGTGGCGTGCACGGAAAATATGGCGGGACCCATTTCACGACAGCGTGAAAGCAGGTTGCGATCTTCCGCACAGCCCACTGACGGTGGGCCATGTTTCCCACCATCGGTCGGCGGGGAGCCAATTGTAATACATTAGCATATAAATAAAATGCTATCCCACCAGGCTCTTGGAACCCCGTGGTATCATCTGCCCACATTGATGGGAAAACATGACGACGTGTTTCACAACAGCACAACGTGCATTTGGCGGCCTTCACTTTGGGGGAACTGAGGTGAGTGAGCAGCAGCATTCACCACAGCTCACCCATTGTTTACAGGCCTCAGGGCACCGGGGGAAACTGATGCCTGGCCCTGCAGGCAGCTGCTGAGGGGTGGGGAGGTGACTGGGGGCAAGTACTGGCCAGCCTTGGAGGTGACTACTGAGAGAGGAGGGTGGTCAAGTGCTACCCTGGCGCTGCATCCTGCACACAGACAATCGAGGTGGGGAGTAGGGTAAGCGAGGGAAATGGCCACGCATTAGGGACAGCTGTATAAACTAATCATGCCTCTGCAATTGAGACAGATCAGGCGCAGCCAGTGATATAATTGGAGTCAGGCTCCTAGCCTGCCCGCCCATGCAAGCATCGCAGAGGCACCAAATGGCTACCAAGCGCTCTATATCTTGCACCCCCCCTCCGCACCACACACCACCACCCCCCCCCATCTTCGGCACGGACTTTGAGTCTGCCATCTCTTTATTGGACCGCACAGCAGTTGGACTGCACATGTTGTACAATCTCCTCATCAAAGCTGGCCATGTGGCAGTCGTTGCTGGAGGTGCTCACAGCCCCTTGCAACCTCAGCATCCTGGTTTGGACCAGTGTTCCCCATGCCACAGGTGCATTTACCCCGGTCATCTGAGTGGTGACCAGCCCTCCCCAGGAAGCATTAAGGAGCGGTCACACAGGGCCAGGAAAGGTGCTAAGTACAGCCACGATAATCACATCTCTTTCTTTCATGCTGCAGGAGGACCGTGTCAGGATCATGGATCCTGGTGAACTAGCTGTATGCCTGATGGCCTACAGAGATTGTAGGAGATGGAGGAGAGAGTGACTGAGGCTCCTGGCCATGCAAGGCAGGAGCAGCAACCTCATGAAGAAGGGACAGCAGGGGCTCCCGCAAACATTGCTCAGGAACGATAGCGAAGCATGACTGGTCAGCACCTAGTGACAACCAGGGTCAATAGACACTGCCTGCCATTCGTGCAGAAGACTGAGAACTAGTGTCGCTGATGGCTGCACATGTCTAGGGACCTGGTGGCTCACATCTGCCACTTACTGCAGGACTTGGCGTCAAGGAGACATGGAGGGCATCCATTGCCAGTGGCTGAGAAAGTGACCACAGTGCTCAATTTCTATGTCGGTGGCTCCTTTCAAGGCTCCACAGGTGACCTCTGTGGATATCACAATCCGCCACCCACAAATGCATCCATGAGGTCATGGATGCCATCTTCTCCATGGAACACAACTTTGTGCATTTCGCCTGGGACTGGGACAGCTAGGCTGCAAGGGCCATTGGATTTGCCCTGATCTCAAGATTCCCACAGGTGCAGGGTGTGGGTGACTGCACTCATGTGGTACTCAGGTCTCCATCACTACACTCAGTGAACTTCATCAACTGCAAGGGCTTCCACTCACTGAATGTGCAGCTGGTATGTGACCACCAGAAATGCATCCTGCAGGTGTACGCACGGTTTCCAGGGAGTGTGCACAATGCCTACATCCTGAGTCACTCGCAGATCCCTGCAGTCTTCCAGGGTCCACAAAGGCTGCAGTGTTGGCTCCTTGGAGACAAGGGCTACCCGCAGAGGCCGTGGCTGATGACACCTGTGCAGTGGCCTCAGACTGCAGCAGAGCAACACTACGATGATGCTCATGCAGCATCTCACAACTTGGTGGAACAGATCATTGGGATGCTGAAGATGCGGTTCTGGTGCCTGGACCAGTCTGGTGGAGCCCTGAAATACAGTCCGCAGAGGGCGTCATGCATTCTCGTCATCTGCTGCGCCCTTTACAACCTGGCGCTGCATCAGGGTGAGTTGCTGGCTGAGGAGGAGTTAGAGGAGTTGCATGTCTCCTCTGATCAGGAGGACGCTGATGGGGACAAGGGTGAGGGGGTCCTTGGTGGTGACAATGGCGGGGATGAGGCTCTCACACTGGCTAGACGAGGCAGGTGCACTCGGGAGGCCCTCATAGCTACCAGACTTGTGGAGGATGATGACGACATGAAGTGAGGTGTCCCCAGAGATCCTCACATCGCAGTTGTGAACATTTGACTCCAGTCTGTCTTGTCATAGCGCCAATACCCTCAGTGAGAATGGTCCTGTCTTGGAGATGCAGTGGAGGCCCCAATAGTTGCTTGATCAAAGGAAGATGATGACAACATGCAGGGAGGACGCTCCATAGCTCTTCACTTAGCCTCTGAAAATATATGACTCCTGTTTGGCCGAGGGCAGCTCACTTGTGCTCCGTGGTCAGGGCCATCTCAGAGACACAGTCATGAAACTTTAGATGCATCTGATGCTGTGTCCACCTTCAGCACCTCAGCCCTTCAGGAGCTGGTGCACAGCATCATTGGTCGCAGATGCTGCTGTGATGGGGGCCAACCCTACCTTAAAGATGCTGAGAGCACACAGACGATGAGAGAACTCTGTGGCACCTGCCCACTACATTCTGGCAGCAATGACCAGCACTGCTGAGGTGCAGGCATCAGTAATATTTCCAGAGATTGTGAGGCTGGACCATTGCTGTGGACTGAAGGCTGCACAGAGCACAGGGAAGAGGCCCTGGACTGAAACACATACCTTTTATCTTGTGCAGAAAAGTTTCACATCTGAATGACAAGAACACTGCTCATCAGAATAAGGAGACACAAGCAAGGAGGGATTCTTAAGAGTTTATTGACAATAGTGAACATTATGTGCAAGTGATCAACACCCATGTCTAGGCTATGAAACTACTATTACCTAACTTTCCTAACCCTGCCGCTACGTCTTGGTACTCCCCGGACATCTACAGCAGAGGCAGAGGTAGCCTGCTGACTGTGACACCCTGTCTGTGATGAGTTTGGCGGGAGTTCTCTGGAGAGCTGAGACTTGGAGGGCTCCGGCCTGCTTTCAGGGTCCTGCTATGTGGCAGTGGCACCCTCCTCGGCCTGTGAAGCTGGATCTGCGGAGGTCACAGGAAGAGGGGAATCGGATGGGCCGGTCACTCCTAGAGTCACCTGGGTGGATGGCCCCGGAGCGTGCACCTGCTGATCATCCTCCTTTTGGGTGCCCGAGAGCCCCTGGCTGACTCCGTGAGTGAAAGGGGTTACTGGAGTAAGATCAAGCTGCCCAGCACCCCTGTTACATACACACTGTTGGAGACCAACTATGGCTTCAGCGATAGAGTTGAGCCCGCGCAGCAGTGCAGGAGTGACGTCCTGGACCAAGGTCTCCATGGCGGCCGCCATCCTGCCAGTGTTGACCTCGGTACATTGCAATGCAGGTGCTATCACCTCAGCCTGAAGGCGGATGGACTCCTCCATCATGCCTTGCAACCTCAGGAGTGCAGAGGACATCCCTTCCTGATGTTCCTGAGCTTGCCTTTGCAGCTCCAGCAACTGTGACATGACCGAGTCCAGAGGCTCATCATCTGACTCAGACTCAGTAACGTTCTGGCTTCCAGCAGTCCTCCGAGTGCTGGATACCTGAGAAGTCCCTGATGCTGCCTGCTGTGGATCAGACAGTGCGATGTGATCACCAGATTTTGATCCCGAGGCTACTGTAAAGCTAGGTCCCACCCAGCTGTGTGTCCCTGTGCTGGTGGAGGGTGTGGGTGAGCGCTGTGATGGGACTTCAGGGAGGGTGCCCTCAGATTCCTCTTCAGAGGTTTCTTCAGAGCTTGACTGGAGGCCCTGGGTCATGGAATCTCTTCACTGTTTGGCAGATATTCCTGCAAAAGCAAAGGGTGATATGTAGTGCATGGTAGTGGCCTGTGAAAGAGGACACATCACTCACGGCATGGTTTTCTGATGGATGTTGCACCTTTGGATCCTCACTTGGTAGAGCAGCGCCAACCTCACCATCAGCACAGGGCCAGTCCCGGCCATTGCCAGCCAGCTGGGTGGCTCAGTTTTCAAATTCTGTCAGATCTTTTATTTCCAGCATCCCTCCACCTGTCTGCGACCTTTCCTTCCTGTTGTGAGCCAGTTTGTCCTGAATGGATAGAGCTGGGGAGAGTGTATCAGGATGCCTGCCAGGCCAGATGATAAGTATGGAAAAACTCAGCAGGTCTGGCAGCATCGGCGGAGAAGAAAAGAGTTGACGTTTCGAGTCCTCATGACCCTTCGACAGAAGGGTTGGGGGTATTCATACTAGTATGACCTGATCATTGTTTTTAGGATCTGGTGGTACCATACTAAAGCCCCTGTGACTGTGGGTGGTACATTGAAGCATTTGGCTGGAATTACGCTCAGAATACCCATGACTTTCTGGAATATTTTGGACTGGGCAGAATTTTCCTAGAGTTACACATAAGGCAGTAGTGGGTGGGTAAACTGGAGATGAAAATGACGGGACTTCACGCAGTATCTTCCCAAGCCCGCCTCATTATTTATTCACTCCTGTGAAACATGCTGTTTCCATGGCGGGCGGGGTCTCATTCGCCCACTCATCGTCACCCTACTGTTGCATCACACTCGCCGCTATCTTTAAAAGGCAGTCGCCAGCAAAGTGCTCATCGCCACCAGCTCAGCACCGCTGCCTGTGAGACATGGCCAGCTGTACCGAGGTCAACACTGGCAGGATGGCGGCCGCCATGGAGACCTTGGTCCAGGACGTCACTCCTGCACTGCTGCGCGGGCTCAACTCTATCGCTGAAGCCATAGTTGGTCTCCAACACTGTGTATGTAGTACCCCCAACCAGGTTGGGGACTCGAACTCAAGTTCTGTCGAAGGGTCATGAGGACTCGAAACATCAACTCTTTTCTTCTCCGCCGATGCTGCCAGACCTGCTGAGTTTTTCCAGGTAATTCTGTTTTTGTTTTGGATTTCCAGCATCCGCAGTTTTTTTGTTTTTATCAGATGATAAGTATGCCTGGCCTGCGTGGGTGGTGAGTGCTCCCACGGATGGGATGAGGACAATGATGGTGTGTGCGAAAGTGTGCCTTGCACTGGCAGTGAATGAAGGCCCTGTGGATGTGCGATGGATTTGTGAGCGTGTGAGTTGGGAGTAATGAAAAGGGTGATTTACCCTGGCGGACCGGAGGAGATCATTCATCCTTTTGCGGCACTGGGCAGCTGCATCCTCTGCAGGGCGTTCACTGGCAGTGGTGCCACCACCTCCCAAGCCAGGTTGGTGACATTGCTACACACCCTTTGGCCAGAGCGGGGATAGCGAACATCCTGGTGGGCCTCTACTGCATCCAGCAGTCACTCGAGGGACCCGTCATTGAAGCTGGGGGTTGCAGTCTTTTTGCCTTTGCTGGCCATGTCTCACAGGCAGCGGTGCTGAGCTGGTGGCGATGAGCACTTTGCTGGCGACTGCCTTTTAAAGATAGCGGCGAGTGTGATGCAACAGTAGGGTGACGATGAGTGGGCGAATGAGACCCCGCCCGCCATGGAAACAGCATGTTTCACAGGAGTGAATAAATAATGAGGCGGGCTTGGGAAGATACTGCGTGAAGTCCCGTCATTTTCATCTCCAGTTTACCCACCCACTACTGCCTTATGTGTAACTCTAGGAAAATTCTGCCCAGTCCAAAATATTCCAGAAAGTCATGGGTATTCTGAGCGTAATTCCAGCCAAATGCTTCAATGTACCACCCACAGTCACAGGGGCTTTAGTATGGTACCACCAGATCCTAAAAACAATGATCAGGTCATACTAGTATGAATACCCCAAATGACTAGGATAAAGGTCTGGGCTTTCTTCTGTTCACCACCAGGGACTCACCCAATGAGTCCAACCAGCTTTCTCTTTTTGATTTAGTTTACAGACACCAAGCGAGAGGCCCTCTGGGAGAAATTTTTAGTGCAGAAGAGATCTCCATGTTAGACAATGGAATTTGAGCCCTGATCTGACTGGATCTCAGTGAGCACCCCATATCAGGTATCCCTCAGTATGACTATGGGCTTACCTGTCTCACTCTGGGGAGATGGGTACACCTTTCCTTCTGACACAAAAGTCCTGGTAACACTCAGGGACTTTGCTACACTCACCCACAATCACAGGGGTGTGCTTGGAGGTACTTGCTGCTGTCGTCAGAGCCATAGCCTGGTCCGCTGTGTTCACTGCTTGACTTCCTTTATTAACATGGGGCTTATGTGTCCTAATAATCCTACGGGCTTTCTCCTATAACCTCCAACAATCAGCACAAAAGTGTCCGACCTTATAGCAGTGGAAACATACAGGCTTCTGAGCCTCACTGCTTTTCTCAAGAGAGGTTCCCTGTGTTTTCAGCCATCCCTTCTCTCACATGGGTGCTTGGCTTCTTATCACTCTCCCACCTTCTATCCTTTTTTCAGGTGTTCAGGGTTACAAAGGAAGAGTTCCCTTTGGGATGAGGGCTTATAGACCAGTTCATAATCATCAGCCAGTCTCGCTGTCTGCCTGACCTTTTTAACTCCCTTGGGTCCTATAATGACTCATTTATACTTCTGCAAGCCTGGCTTCAGCCTTTTTTAAATTCAAGTGAATTTTCCAGCAAGTGGTTACTTCACAGTCTCAGCCAGCTTTTGCTTGTATGTACGTTTTTTTTAAAAAAAAGCACATCTTACTTGGAAAAGTTCAATATGTCCATTAGCAATTTTGAGCTATGATCTGTAATCATGACACATACAGTATGCATTTGTTGTCTTCCTTGGATTTGTATTCTTGCAAAACGTCCTGATGAGTGCAAGGTGAAAAGCAAACAAAAGACAAAAATGTCTCTTTTTCAACAAAATTAAAATTGTATCTTCAAAAAGCCCACCCTCATGACACAAATGTATTCTGTGTATTTGCTACCGTGGGAGAAAGATTTTGTGTTTTTTTTGGAGAAACTGTAGAACCTGTAATTGTTCTCCTTCTGGCGGACAAGCTTAAAAGGAGACTTAATAGTGTCATCCAGTTAAAAGAGATTTTGATAGAATAAATAGGAAGAAACTGGGAAGAGGGTTGGTAACCAAAGGTCACAGATTTAAAATGATTGGCAAAAGAACTAGAGAGAAAATGAAGATAATTATTTTCACAGAGGGATTATTAGGATCTGAAATGAGTTACCTGAAGGGACAGTGAAATCAGATTCCGTAGAATCTTTCAAAAGCTCTAGCTGAAGAGGACTCATCTGCAGGGTTATGGGAAAAAGCAGGATTGTGGGATTAAATTGCTCAGCAATTTCAAAGAGCCGCCACAGGCATGATGGGCTGAAGAGCCTCCTTCTGAGCTGTATGATTTTATGACTCTGTTCTTCAGTTTAACAACCATACTCACCTAAATCTATCCTCTTTCTGAGATGTATTTTTTTCTCTTTTTTATCTTTACTCCTTGTTCCTTTTGCTTTTTTTGCTTTATCATCTTGTTTTGCCTTCCTCTGCCATATTAGTTTAAACACTTAACCTCAGCACTTATCACTCTCTCAGTAAGGATATTGATCCCAGTCTGTCTCAGGTAAAGCCTATCCACCCTGTCTAAGCCTATCCTGCCCCACAACTGGTCCCAATGTCCAAGGAATCTGAACTCATCCTTCCATTGTCATCTCTTCAGCTAGACAATTCACACAAGATACTGAGGTAATCCTGAGATTACCACCTTGGAGGTCCTGCTCTTTAATCTGTATTCTTTGAAACTCTGCAGAATTCCAATTTTAGCTGCTCGGCACTTTATGAGTTCCAACTTGACCTGCGCCTTCTCTTCGTACTCTTTTCCTCTTCAAATAATTTGTTCTGTTGAGAAGACAGAAGAATTCACATACTGCATGGAATAACATTCCCTAAAGCTGCCTTGAAAACTGATCTTTAATTTGATCTCTGAGTGAGCCACACAGGGATAGTAGGCCTTAAGAAACACCAGAAGCTACTGATTGAAATGTCTGAACATAACGCCATGAAAAACAGCAAGCAAATTTAAATGTCCACACAGAAGTAATTCATGATTTAATCTTTCCACTGTGGAACAAATTTCTGACTTTTAAAAAATATCTATCCCTTTGCAGAAATGATATATAAGATTGGGTTCCTTAAACTGTAATGCAACTGAAGGAGTTTCTGATGAGCTCTGATTACTATAGTAGTGACCCTTATCATCAGCACTCCACAATCTTATGTCTCTCCTGGAGAGTTGTACCTAATGTGTATTGGTAAGAATTTGTAATGCTTCAAACAGCTATCTAGTAGTTTGTCCCTATAGGGTTTGTCATTATCTCTACCGTAGGGGGAAAAAACAAGAGGCTGCAGGTACTGTGGAAATTATTTGAACTCTAAAGCCGAGCAACAATAGTTGTATTTAACCACTATTTTTTTTTGCAAAAATATACTTTATTCATAAGTCTTCAAAAACATTTCGAACATTTTAAATCACCATTACAAAAATACAAACAGGTTCAACTTTTACAAACTGAAACACAAGGTGTATCAGAAAAAAACAATGAATATTTCAATCATTGGCAGACATACATTTTAATCTGTACAGCCTGAGGGGCTCTTTACAGTTCCCAGCCCCCCAGTGCACTGTGGCAGAAAGGTCCTAGGCAGCGACCCTTCCCCATTGTGCCTTTACGGCGGCTGCCCCAAGCTTAACTGTGTCCCTCAGCACGTAGTCCTGGACCTTGGAAAGTGCTAGTCTGCTACATTCGGTCGGGGACAACTCTTTGCGCTGGAAAACCAACAAGTTTCGGACAGACCAAAGAGCGTCTTTCACCAAGTTGATGATCCTCCAGCTGCAGTTGATGTTTGTCTCGGTGTGTGTCCCTGGGAACAGCCCGTAGAGCACAGAGTCCTCTGTCACAGAACTGCTCGGGATGAACCTCGACAGCAACCACTGCATCCCTCTCCAGACCTTCTTCGCAAAGACACAATCTACAAGGAGGTGAACAACAGTCTCTTCCCCACCACAGCCTCCTCGAGGGCAACGTGCAGAGGTGGTGAGACTCCTGGTGTGTAGGAAGGATCTTACAGGGAGGGCCTTTCTCACCACCAGCCAAGCTACATCTTGGTGTTTGTTGGAAAGTTCTGGTGATGAGGCATTCTGCCAAATTACTTTGTCAGTCTGCTCAGGGAACCATCCCACAGGATCCACCCTCTCCTTTTCCCTCAGGGCCTTTAAGATGTTACGTGCCGACCACTGCCTGACGGACTTGTGGTCGAAGGTGTTTCTCTGCATAAATTTTCCCACGAGGGACAGGTGGTACGGCACGGTCCAACTACTTGGAGCGTTCCGCGGCATCGTGGCCAGACCCATCCTTCGCAACACCGGGGACAGGTAGAACCTCAGCATGTAGTGACACTTAGTGTTTGCATACTGAGGGTCTATGCACCGCTTGATGCAACCGCACACAAAGGTGGCCATCAGTATGAGGGCGATGTTGGGCACGTTTTTTCCCCCTTTATCTAGAGGCTTGTACAGATCCATTTTCGACCTCCAGATAAAGCGGAAGATGGCTCGGGTGATCGCCACCACACAGGAGTGTGGAATGGGCCAGACCTGCGCCACGTACAGCAACAGCGAGAGTGCCTCACACCTGATGACCAGGTTCTTACCCGCAATGGAGAGGGAACGTCGCTCCCACATGCCCAGTTTCCTTTTCACCATAGACACTCGCTCCTTCCAGTTTCTAACGCGTGCCCTGGTCCCTCCGAATCATATCCCCAGCACCTTCAGGCCATCAGCTCTGACAGTGAAGGGCACAAAGGGTCGGTCAGCCCAGTTCCCAAAGAACATGGCCTCGCTCTTCCCACGATTTACCTTGGCTCCCGAGGCCAGTTCGAACTGGTCGCAGACTTGGATAAGTCTGTGCACCGACAGCGGATCAGAGCAGAAGATGGCGACATCGTCCATGTACAGGGAGACTTTGATCTGAGTGCCTCCACTACCTGGGATCGTCACTCCTCTTATGCCCGGATCCTTCCTGATGGACTCAGCAAAGGGTTCTATGCAACACACGAAAAGAACAGGTGAGAGAGGGCAGCCCTGCCTGACTCCAGCTTTAATAGGAAAGCTATCTGATTCCCACCCATTGATTGAGACTGCACTACTGATGTTAGTGTAGAGCAGTTGGATCCAATTGTGAATTCCGTCCCCAAACCCCATTTTGGAGAGCACATCCACCATATAGGTGTGCGATATTCTGTCAAAGGCCTTCTCCTGATCCAGGCTGATGAGGCAGGTATCCACACCCCTGTCCTGTACATAGGCAATCGTATCCCTGAGCAGCACGAGGCTGTCAGAGATCTTCCTGCCCGGCACAGTGCAGGTCTGGTCAGGGTGGACCACCAATTCCAGAGCGGATTTGACCTGATTGGCGATGACCTTGGACAGAATTTTATAGTCCACATTCAACAGTGAAATGGGTCGCCAATTTCTAATTTCCTCCCTTTCCCCCTTGTGCTTGTAGATGAGGGTGATAATGCCTTTCCTCATGGATTCTGACATACTGCCGGCCAGGAGCATACTCTCGTACACTTCTAGCAGGTCTGGGCCAATCCAGTCCCACAGAGCCGAATACAACTCTGCCGGCAAGCCGTCGCTTCCGGGAGTTTTACTCTTCTCGAAGGACTCAAGGGCCTCAGTCAGTTCGTCAGGAGTTAGCGCTTTGTCCAGACTTTCCCGTGTACTGTCATCTAAGACCTCCGTGATAGAGGACAGGAAGGACTGGGAGGCCGTGCTGTCTGTGGGCTTTACGTCATACAATCCGGCATAGAAGAATTTGCTAATCCTCAAAATGTCAGACTGCAATGACTTAACTGAGCTGTCTTCTTCCTTCAGGCTGCTGATCACAGAGCTCTCTCTGTGTACCTTTTGGAAGAAGAAACGTGAGCACGTCTCATCCTGCTCTACAGAGCGGACTCTGGAACGGAAGATGATCTTGGAGGCCTCCGAGGCAAAGAGCGAGGCTTGCTGGCTCTTCACCTCTTGGAGTTCCTCCTTGATATCGACCCCCATTGACCGCAGCCAGAGCAGATTCTGCATGTTTTTCTGGAGTCGGGACATTTCCCTCTGTTCCTTTCTAGCTTTCTGGGTGCCTTTGAAGACAAAAAACCTCTTGATGTTTCCCTTGATCGCTTCCCACCGGTGTGTCAGTGACTCAAAGTGGGGTTTCATGGTTCTCCAACCTTTGTAATCCCTCTTGAGCTCCTCAATGTTCTCTGGGGTCAGCAGTTGCACGTTTAGCTTCCATACCCCTCTGCCAACCCTCTGGTCCTTCTCTAAGTGGCAGTCAGCCAGTAGGAGGCAGTGGTCAGAGAAGAACACCGGCTTGACGTCGGTGGATCTGACTGCAAATGCGCGGGACACAAACAGGAAGTCTATCCTGGAACAGATGGACCCGTCAGGCCGCGACCAGGTGTATCTAAGCTGCGCTCCATCTGCAGGGTTGCTGAAGACGTCGTGCAGCTTGGCATCCTTTACTGTTTCCATCAGGGATCTGGATGTAGCATCCAATCTGCTGTCGGCCCTGCCGGATCGTCCAGCCGCATCGATGATGCAGTTGAAGTCACCGCCCAGAATGACCGGCTGTGGGAGCTGCTGAAAAACCTCCAGCCGCTCAGCCCCTTGTGACGGGGCGTAGACGTTAATTAACCGGAGTGGAGCCTTCTTATACATTACGTCTGCTACGAGGAGGCGCCCGCCCACCACCTCCTTAACCTGGGAGACAGTGAAGCCGCCTCCCCGCAGCAGAATCCCCAGGCCGGAGGAACAAGAGTCGTTTCCTCCCGACCAGATCGATGGCCCATGGGACCACCATCGTGAACATTGCCTATAGGAGCTGAGGTCGGTATCGCACACTCCTGTAGAAACAGCAGGTCAGCTTTGACCTTGGCAAGGTAGTCCAAGGTCGCAACACATCGCGTAGTAGATTTAATGCTACGCACATTTATGGATACAATCTTTACACCCATTTTAAAGCAGTTAGTCGCTTACCAAACCTGTTGTCTCTGAGAGTTCCTTCATGCCCGTGGTGTGCTCAAATTGTTTCACTTGGGATGGGCTGAGGAAAGCGTCCTGAACCTCCCCATTGGAGATGTTCTGCTCGGGTGGCATCTGGGGGTCCGTGCAGAGATCAGGGTTTGAAATGTCCTCTGTTGGAGAAGCTTCTCCAATCCTCTCCCCCTCTGGGGCGTTGCTGCTCCCGGCTTCCCGGAGCTGGGGTGCGCTGAGTGCCTCACTGCTCCCAGATTCCTGGGGTTGTGGTGCACTGGCCTCTTTGGGTTGTGGGCCAAGTTTGGGTGTGCTGGTCTCCTCATTGTCACCAATGTTCTGGAGCTTGGGTGACTCTTCCTCCAACTCCCTAGCGTTTTGCCACTTCTTCTGCTGGTGCCGCCCTGGCACTTCTTCGTCCGAAGAGCTGCTGCTCTTGTTATCCGTGTCGGATAGGAGACGCCTCTTGACTCTCGTCTGGGAAGTGGCTTGGTTTCTTTTTAGCCCCTTCTTCCTTTTGGCTCTCTTCACCAGCTGCCACTCCCCCTGCTGCTTTCTCACTGCTGCCTCCTCCTCCTCCATTGATTCGCTGTCCTGAGGAGTGGGAGGTTCAGGGGGCAGTGCTGTTGATTGGCTGTCTGCTGCCTCAATTTTTTCCTCCACCTTGTCTCTCTCTGTGTCCTCCTTTGTCCCGATGTTTTCCCTGGGGGCCTTGGTGGTTGGTGTGACACGAGGCATTTCTTCTGCTTCCTCCTTGTTGGCTTTAGCTGCCTGTGCATAAGTACGGCAACATTTGGGGCAGGTCTTGTAGAGGTGACTTGCCTTGCCACACAGGTTGCAGCACTTAGCCTGTTTACAATCTTTTGTCTGGTGCCCTTCCTTTTTGCAGTTCTTGCAGAGGACAGCACTGCAATTGGCCGCCACATGACCAGACTTGCCGCATGAGCGACAAAGTTTGGGTTGCCCAGCGTAGACAAGATAACCACGGCTTCCCCCGATAGCGAATCTGGAAGGGGGGGTGGAAAACGGCTCCCTTACCGTCGGTCTTGAGCGTTACCTTAACCTGGCGTTTACATGTCCAGATCCCCAAATTATCTTTAACTTCAGTGCAGCTCCCAACCTTATCGAAGTACCTGGTAAGGAAGGTGAGCACGTCAGCGACAAGGATGTAGGGGTTGTACAGATGCACCGTCGCAACCTGTTCACCATGCAACGGTAGAACAAAGAGTGGCTCCGCCGTCAGGATCTTTATTTCTGGCAGGTCTTTCTTTTCCTCAAACACCTTCAGGAGTTTGACACAAGCTGCCACATGCTTGAAGGTCACATCAAAGAAACCAGCGCTGGGGAAATCCTGTAGGCAGTAGATATCCGCAGCCTCAAAACCACACAGCTTGAATAAGATCCTCTTCGTGAAGAAGGTCCTATCCATTCCTGTTCCTTGCTCGCTACCCTTCACCATGACTCGGATGGTGTTAGGTACCTCATGGTAAGGGGTTTGACTGGTTATAGCCATTGCTCTTTCCCTGGCAGAAACTCGATGAAGGTCTCTCCCCTGCCAGGTAAGTATTTAACCACTAATTCACCAGACACACGTACAATTCAGGTGCAAAGCAATTATGTGGGCTGAAAGCTTGCAGAGTTTTGGGGTGTGAGTTAAGCACGTAAGTTAATGTGCCTAAACCTTGATCTTCTACAATTGCCCATCGATCACTCTGCATCTGCCCATAATAATGGTCCCATTCCCACATCTGATAATGGAATATTGGTTCTGCCAGTACAGAGTTGGTAATCTGGTGCCTAGATGGGATGGGTATGTAGTACCCCAGAATGTAGCTGATTAACTAGCCATGCAAATGGTCCTATCTGGACACACTGTTTCAAGCTTATTAGGGCTATGTGCTGAAGGAAGGTCACCAATTTGCAACATTAACCCTGTTTCTTTCTCTACAAATGCTCACTCACCTGTTGAGTATTTTCAGCATTCATAGTTTTTACTTCAGCTGGAATTATTTGGTAGAATATTCGAGCAGCATTGAGGTTGGGCTCAGAGGCTGAAGAGACCCAAAAATTAAGAAACTGGCCAGCGTACTGGTTTCCCAACCCTGTTCCTGATATGCACTACTCCCAAGAGGCAGGTAGGAAATTAGGTTCATTAAGAGCTTTGTTAGCCAGAGATTAAGGAAGCTGACTGGAATTTTCCAGTCCGCCTGCTGCTTCAGGAAACTGAATGTGGCTGGCCTAGGTGCCAGTGCTCCAAGCAGGCCTCCAGGCCCTCCTTGCCTGCATGGGTGGGGGTGCAGCCAAAAGCTGCCATGAAATATCACCGATTTCTTTGTTTTTCATTTAAACATTAAAGAAAAAAGGCTGGGACAGCACCTTTCAGTTGAAGCTCCCAGTCAGTTATTTAACATTTACTGCAGCTGCTCTGAAGCTGGAAGGCCTCTGATTGGCTGTCTTACTTTGAGAACCACTCACCACTATTCATTGGATAAATTGAGCTGTCTCCATGGCAATTAAAGGGGGGATGGGGGGATGTGTGTTGTGGGGGAGGGGTGGTAAAAATTCTGATGAATGACTGTTCTTCCCCCACCCTGGGGCCGAATGCAGGACCCAGAAACAGTCCCAGCTCCTGTTTCCCACTACTGAAGCAAAAATTCAGCCTATTGTTGCAACCTGAAAGAATAGATGGCTCTAGCTAGGTACAAAATAGGAAGTTTATAGTCTTCTGTGCTTGTAATTTGTGCAATTTTACTCTGTTAAACTTGAGCAATTACCCAACACACACTTGGGGGAGAATTTTTAGCTCAGCGGGCAGGCGCGCACCTGACCCAACCGAGCGTAAAATGATGCATGATGACGTCGGGTGAGTGTCCCAACATCATTGTGCTCTCGTGTGATATTTTGGTCAGCGGGAGTTGGCAATGCACCCACCAACAATTAAGAGGCTTATAAAGGCTATTAACAAGGTCATTGAAACAAGCTTTTCGCTCAGGCAAAAAGGACAAGCGGCCTTTGCATCTTTTAGGAAACCTCATCCATGGGCGGGACGCGGTTTCCAACAGCAAATAAAAATAAAATAAAATGTTTAAAATTTCATTTATAACATGACCCTACTCATATGACAGAGTCACATGAGGGGACATGTTTTATAACATTTTTAAAATCCTTATTTCTAATTTTTAAAGCTCTTCATCACAGAGCTGCCTCAGGGAGATTTTCAAGCGCACACTCACGCGCATGTGCTAAGTTCCCTGCTTACCCTCCTTCCCCTCCTCACACAGGCAGTGCTGAGCGCTGGCAGCCACGTTTCATGCTGGACAGGCCTTAAATGGCCCACCAGTGTGAAATCACGGTCTGTACCTGATTGTGGGTGAGCCCACCCGACCAGGGCAAAATTCTGCTCTTGATGTATCTGGAGTCTGATGAAGAGTTTGCTCTCTATATTGAGGAAATAGAAACTGTACCTCAAGAGATTGTACTTGATTTGAGAGTCTCAAAGATTTGGATGCATCTTCATGAATATCAGATAAATGATTATAAAAATCTTCTGGTCAATGAATTCAGCAAAATAGAAAATAATAACAATCTCCATGTATTGTATTCATCTCAAATATCAACCAAAGAATAAATAGCCTGTTAACAGCTATTTTAGAATTTCTAACCTTACACTGGAAAGAACAATTTGAAGCCTGGGATGAGGCACTTATCTCAATTTGAATGTCTCTTATTAATATTTGCTGCATGTTAATGAATTGTTTTTCAACAAAATATAGTGTTATGACATCAGAGTAGAGATATAAAGTGTATCATGAAACAAAAAATGGAAAAACATTTCTGCTCTCATTAAATTAGAGTACTTGTTGGTATTTTTTATATTAAATAATACTTGAAGGCTGGAATTTTCCAGTTCCTCCCACTGCGGGATCGGAAATTCCCTCCTGACATCAATGGACCTTTAGCTAATCCATCAAATTTTCCGTCCTGCCCATGACAACTTCCACCATGGTCGCAACCCGAAAATCCTGGTCCAATTGATCTTTTTAAGATGAAGCTATGATAATTGATTTATTGGGCAGTGCAGCATTTCAGTCTCCTTTTTGCTCCTGAGATTATAATCCTAATCAAGAGATCGTAATTTTTTCCTTTGATATCCGTTATCTTTGTATATGTCATGTATTTGATAATCTAAATTGAGTCACATAAATCCACAGCTTAAAACTGTGTTTAGATTGTAATTAAATCTAATTGAATGGGGTTGCTTTGGGAGGTTAAATGAATACAGAGTGCGAGGCTGGGAAGGTCACAATTGTGTCATTGAGCATTTCTGCAAAGTTGGTTTGTGTTGTACTTCTGGAACAACATGTTATGGAAGACATGCACTTCAGGTCACTCACATCAAACCTGACCAGTATGACTGCCACTTCTCTGCATGCAAAGTGGAAGCGTTTACTGCCATGTTTGAGTATCATTTTAATTAGATGGGAGGGAAAAAGCATATACTCTATTTTGCAGAAGCAAAATGCCTTTCTGTTCAGCTCTCATGGGACCTCTGATGCATGCAGTGACAAATACCAATCTGGCATACGGATGTGATTTTCAAGCAACAATTTGACATTTCTAATAACTTCATGTTCTTAGTCAGCAGACGCTTGCATCCACTGAATTTTACGGACTTCATTGTCTTTTCAAATCTACTTGCAATTTTAAAAATTCATATCATAGACCTGTAGATAAAAGTTGTTTACAGTTTTAGATCAACCTGCATTATCTATTATTCTTTCATGGGGTGTTGGCATCGCTGGCAAGCCCAACATTTGTTGCCTATCCCTAATTGCCCTTGAACTGAGTGGCTTGCTAGGCCCTTTCAGAGGGCAGTTAAGAGTCGACCACATTGCTGTGGATCTGGAGTGACATGTAGGCCAGAGGAGGTAAGGATGGTAGATTTCCTTCCCAAAAGGACATTAGTGAATCAGATAGGATTTGACAACAATCAGCAATGTTTTCAGCACACATGTGTTTTAATTTACAAATTACCTACTTAAAAAATCTTACATCCCTTTAAGCTCTTCTTGCTTCACACACTAAACTTCAGGCCAGACAGTAGATAAGAGAGCCAGGACCTTTTTTCTGGCAATAACAGAATTGCCTGATAGAGAACCATACTGGTTTACAGCAAACTTCTCACTGTTTTCACACCCCATGGGGGAGCATTTTGTCTCCATTTTGGGATGTGCTGAAATGGATCTGTCACAGATTCACAAGGTGGTTGAATTACAGGCGTAGGTTATTATTCTACCATTAGCTGCTATGTATTGAGCGTAGAGCTTTCAGCAATTTACAGCACAATCTTGATAACATAGTGTTCTACAGCAGTGGATCAGCTATTATTATTTATGATAGGAGTAAAGTATTTCATTAATACTGTTTACTGAATGATAGCAGGTCTAAATCAGAATGATAATAGAGCTAAAAGGGTTAATTATAGGTTGTATTACTAGGTTTGTATTCCTTGAGTATAGAAGGGGTGATTTAATTGAGACGTTTAAGATGATTAAAAGATTTGAGAGAGTAGATGAAGAGAAGATATGGGTTGGATTTTCATGGAGGAGGCAGGAACGTCATTGAAAAACTTTAAAAGGGCCCTCACCCACCATATTTTCATTCTGTGGAGGCAGAGGCAAACTGGAGTTGGTACACTGCCTCTGAAGGCAGGCATGAGGGTGCGACGGAGGTGGGCAGATGGCACAACTGGCTGGCTAGAATGTGTACCTCTGTTTATTGGGAAATCAGCCCGGTTTTAATGATTAATGTTAGGCTCTCTAACCCTCACCCCTTAATTGCCTGTCATGCCCCCAATGGTCCTTCTATGCCCCCTCATATTTCTAATGCTCTTTCACATGACCCCCTCCATGTATCCGCCATAGCCACTCACCCAGTATCCATTATGGACAGATCTCAGGTTGTGTTTGAAATGGATATTTTAAAAAAATCTGACAACCTAATCTCATTCAAACACACCATACTGAAAAAAAAACTCTCCTTCAAAATAGCCATACCAAAAAATAAATAAATTCTCTAAAGCGGTCAATATTTGTTTTTTTGCTATAAATATAAACATCTCAGCCAAATCAATGACAGCCAATCCTTTAATAACCTCTTAAAACTGTAAATCAAAATGTCTATACAGCTTCTTCCAGAGATAAGTGGTTCTGGACCTTTTGAAACTCAGCCAAACATTCATAATGGGCTCAGAAATAATATAACCCCAGGGAATATAAATAATGGAGTCTATCAAAAACTGACAAAAAGGTGGCCTTTTTTTTACCTAAGCTATCCCAGATGTCCTGTCAATTACAGTTGTCCAGGAGCAGGTGGGGGAGTTTTTTTTTTACTGAAGTGAAGATTGCTGGTTTTATTTTTCATTTGAAAGAACTCTGGATGTTAAAATCACATCAGAGTATTACACTAGATATCCTAAGCAGTGTTTTATTCAGTTTTGAATGCATTTGGTAATGGTCAACTTACATTTGCAGGGGAGAGCTCTATAATCAATCACTACAGGAGAAACTCATCCAACTTACCATATTGCATCTAAAAATTGAAACTAAAATAACATTTTTTTAAAATTTCAAAGCCTGTCAATGAAAGAATTCCAAGGGCAGGTTTCTGTTTCATTGTCTAACCATTTGGGACTAAGAGTTTCCTCTCTGGTTCACATTTCCTCTAAGCATCTGTGAACCACCCCTACTTACAGAAAGAGGATGGGATTTAAAAGTGCCAACCCTGTAACAGAGTTGGCAAGGGCAGGAGTGCTATATGTGGATAGGCTACTGGCACCCTTATTCTGTTCCAGCAAAAATAGCCAGAAACAGGATTAAGATGTGAGTCCCAGAATCAGATCCCACCCGCCATTTTTAAAGGACTCCCGTGCCATCCAAACTTGGTAAAATTCTGGGCCCATTTCTCTAGTAGGGGTGACTAGAACAAAGGGGCATAACCTTAAAGTTAGAGCTAGGCAATTCAAGGGTGATGGCAGCAAACAGCTCTTCACACAAAGGATAATAGAGAACTGGAACTCTATTCCAGAAATAAGCAGATATTGCTGGGTTACTTGAACATTTCAAAACTGAAAACTGTTAAATTTTCATTAGGTAAGGATATTAAGGGTTACCAAAAGATCTAACAGATCTAACTGCCACCTCCAAAAACAGATCTAACAGAATGGAGGAACAGGCTCAATGGGATGAATGGCCTAATCCTACTCCTATATTCCTCTTATCTTTCTCTTGTGATCTACTTTTGATCACATGACATGCCATAGTACCAGGCAGAGATGACAGAGATAAGAGCTAGAATTTTACAGCATATTTGGAGATGGGCTGGGAGGTGGCACAGGTCAAAATTGGGTGGTGTGCTTGATGCCTTCCCAATGTCATGCCATTTTTCTAAAGATGAGGAAGGTGGCAGGCAGCCCGCCAACGCAGAATCCAATTAAGCCACTTAAGGAGCCAGCTAAGGGCCTCTTCCTTCATCTGATGGCATTTTACCATCCTTAGTAGGACAGCAGCACCAGTGTCAAACATTTAATTGGCTAACACTGGTAAAATGCAGCCCTGGGTACTGCTGCCCACCAATGCGGGCAGCAGTTCCCTCTCACCCCATTTTTGGCCCCGGTGTTGCTGCCATCTCCACAAAACTCCAGCCACAGACAGAAGAACACAGGAACAGTAGTGTAAGATTAAGGCTTATTATATATGATTTTTTTCTAGTATGTAAAACTTTGTTTAGATTAGGTGTCAACATAAAAAACTATAAAAACCCAGTCAGATTTGATTTGGGTATCACAATATATATAACCGGCTTACATTCATGAAAATTAGATTAAGCATCAGCACATAAACAGCTGAAAAGACTGGCATAGTCAAATTAAACTACCCTTGAGGCAGAAGGATAGTTGACAAAGGATGCTTCTAATGTTTGTTGCAGTAAGTTTTTTGGAAGGCTGGGAAGAGACTCTGGAAAATCCATGCATCATTAAACAAGGTGTATGGAGTTGTTCACATTCTGGTATCTGGTGTAGCACCTGTGAACAACCCACTCATGCTTACATGATAAGACTCTCTGTAGGACAGAGGGATTTTAGCATTTAAATATTTGTTAGAGGTATCAGTCTTGAATCTAGAAGGTTGCTTCTTGCTATCTAAGAACAGGGCAATATTCTTTCTTTCCTTGTTACATTGTTTTCAAATATTACATAGGGCAGAATATTCTCTTCGGTGAGTGGGGGCAGGGCCTGCACGCTGATGCGTAAAATGACGCGCGGTGACATCGGGTGTGTGTCCCAACGTCACCGTGCATCATTCAGATCTTCCGTTCGGTGGGCATGCGCTGGAGGTGGCTGCACGCCTGCTGAATTGTCAAAGGCCTGTTAAGTCCATTAATAGGCCAAGTAAACTAATTCTCAAGGCTGCCCGTCCACCCTTAAGGTTGGCGGACAGGCGAAGAACCCAAGCGGCATTCACATTTTTCTTTAAATCTCATCCACGGGCGGGATAAGGTCTCATGAAGGTTTTATTAAATAATTTTTTTAAATTTTGACAATTCATTAACATGTCCCAGCTCATGTGACACTGTCACATAAGGGGACATATCTGAATAATTTTAATCTTTTTCACAAATTTTCAATTTGAACTTTATCTCCAAGGCAGCTCCGTGGCTCAGGGAAATTTCTGCGCTCGCTCGCACACATGTGCAAAAGAGCACAGGACCCAACTCTCCCCACTCCTACCGCCCGCACAGGTAGCGCTGAGCTGCCTTAACTGCCCCGTCCACATAAAATGGCAGCGACCACTCCCAACTGGCCCGCCCGACAGGGAGAAAACTCTCCCCGTAATGTTACTGCATGACATTGCCAATGTTAAGACTTGTTACAGAATAAATTGACAAGTTTCAACCATATTTGGTGCCAGATTTGAACTTCCTTACCGTATACAACATGTTAGCATGGATAAAAGATTGGCTGGCTGGCAGAAAGCAGAGAATATGCATAATCTTTTTCAGATTAGCAGGATGTGATGAGTGGAGTCCCACAGGGACCTGAGCTGCAGCCAAATTTTTTTTACAATTTAAATCAATGATTTAGATGAGGGGAGTGAAGGCATGGTAGGTAAATTTGCAGAAGATACAAAGATATATAAGAATGTATGTTGTGAAGACAACATGAGGAGGTTGTAGATGGGTATAGATAGGTTGAATGAATGGGCAAAGATCTGGCAAATGGAGTTTAATGTGGAAAAATGTGGAAGTTTTTCACTTTGGCAGGAAGCAGAGTATTACTTAAATGGAGCATGGCTGCATAATTCTAAGGTGCAGAGGGATATAGGTGTTCTAATACATGAGTAACAAAAAGTTAGTATGCAGGTACAGCAAGTAATTAAGAAGGCAAATGGAATGCTATCTTTTATTTCAAGAGGGATTGAACATAAAAGTAAGGATGTTATGCTTCAGTCATACAGGGCATTGGTGAGACCGCACCATGAATACCATGTGCAATTTTGGTCTCATTGGGAGGACTTTTCCCTTGTTGGGCCAGCTTGGCAGGGGCGGGTGGGGGCAGTCGGTAAGCCGACTGCTGCATGCGATCGGGGCCGGACTGTGATTTCCCACTGGCAGGCCAATTAAGGCCCACCAAACAAGAGTCATGGGTGGCAACACTCAGTGCTGCCTGTGTAGGCAGGGAGATGAGTAGCTTAAAACATTAAAAGTAAATACTTTAAATTGTTATAAAACATGTCCCCGCTCATTTGGCTCTGTCACATGAGCAGGGACATGTTATTAATTAAATGTTTAAATTTTTATTTAATTTTCAATAGCTGTTGGAAACCACAAAGGCAGCTTGGCCTATTTGCCTGCCCGCCAATTGGACCGGCAGCAAAAAATTATTTCAATTAGCTTTTTAATGGCCTTTTAATTGTCAGCGGGTGTGCTGCCAACTCCAGCGTGCACCCACCAACCGAAATATCATGCAAGTCTGCGATGACATGGGATGCTCGCCCAACATCATTGCGCATCATTTTACGCTCAGCTGGGTCAGGAACACACCAGCCCAACAAGCTAAAAATTCTGACCATTATTTAAGGAAGGATGTAAATGCTTTGGAAGTGCTTCAGAGGAGGTTTACTTGATTGATACGTGGAATGAGTGCGTTGTCTTAAGAGGAAAGGTTGGACAGACTGGGCTTGTTTCCACTGGAGTTTAGCAGAGTGAGGGATGATTTGATTGAAGTATATAATATCCTGAACGGCCTTGACAAGGTAAACGTGGAAAGGATGCTTCCTCTTGTGGGTGAGTCCAGAACTAGGGGGCACTGTTTTAAAATTTGGGGTCACCCTTTTAGAACAGAGAGGAGAAGAATTTTTTTCTCTCAGACGGTTGTGCAGCTTTGGAACTCTCTGCCTCAGAAGGCAGTGGAGGTGGGGGTCATTGAATATTTTTAAGGCAGAGGTAGATAGATTCTTGTTAGGTAAAGGAATCAAAGGTTATCCAGGACTAGATGGGAACGTGGAATTCGAAACAAGCAGATCAGCCATGATCTTATTGAATGGCAGAGTAGGCTTGAGGGGCCGAATGCTCTACTCCTGTTACTATTTCTTATGTTCTTATGAAATGTGCTTACCTATGGCAAATTATTTATTGGATTACTTCTTGAGGTTACTGCACATGCATAGTTAAAATGTTAACGTTAGATGTTTCTGTAGACTGCACATTTCAAATGAACTGTTGCACACAATTCTCTCAAGGCAACAATGATACATAGTTCATGGAGATATTTCTAATTTCATTGTGGCCATTGTCCTTGGTTGGAAACCCACCTCAGATCAATTAAAATATTTCAAACTGATTTGTGGGTCCAGCGTGCAGGGTTGTTAAGAGTGCAAATTGCATGTCAACTGTATTTGTATGGGCAAACGCTATTTTAAAACCTGTGGATATTTGATCACCTAATCTGGTTCTCAGAACTATAGTTTTAATGTACTTTGATCCACAATATCTGCAAAGGAAGTTGGCTGACATTGCCTGAAGACAATAGCCAGTCTGAAGTTAGCAGTGATGAGATCAGCTAGAAAGCTGTATTGTAGCAGATCACCACATAAGTACACAATCATATTTCCAGAGTGTCAACAATTAGTGCAAATTTGTTGTATTGATTCCAAGGACAACAGTGGAGTCTGTATTTACTGTATAGCTACAGTTTGTATTCGGTACTGTTCATCTACCTGCAATTTGGCTTATGGTTTATAGCCTGAGCCCCAGTCAGCTGGAGCGCATCTTCTGCCTACCAACGATAAGAAGACTAATGGCATGCAAAAGCTTCCAGTAAGCTGGAGTTGATCCCTGGACCTCACTATATTTACTTACACATTGGGGAGATATAGGCTGTATTATAGTTAAAGAGATGCAGTTACAGGAGCGGCCAGTGACACTGAACCCAAGGGTAAATCTACAGTATGAAATGTACCAGTAAGATTTTTTTAAAAGCTCACATTTATATAGCATATATTGCATTTAAATGATTTGAAGCGTTTCACATGATGAATTACTTTCACATAGATAAGGAGAGAGTTGAAAGAAAAAAAAAGTGTCAGCTGAGAGGATCAGCAATGAAAGGGAAGAGAGCGGGAGGTAGAGCAAGGGTGCACTAAGAAACGTTATAGAAAGGAATGAAAAAGCTTTTTAAAAAGTGTAAATAAAATTCAGAGAGGAAGTTCATGAAGGCTTACAATCAGCTTGTTAAAATTTTGGAGTGAGACTTGTGATTTAATATATTGCACACATATTGTGATTCACAATATTATGAAATATATGAGCAACAACACACATAACACCGCAGCATTTATTCAAAACCTCCTATTTTGAAAACATTAATTTCTTACCCGGTGCAGTTTCTGCCAGCTCTTTGACTATTTATCATGTGGGAGCCTCCATACTGAGTGTCAGCATTGTATTCACAGCAGAAGGGCATTACTGCTGCCCAATTCTGTTCTCACCTTGCATGCTCTTCCATTGGGGTCACTGAATAACAAATTGGGAGCAGATGCAAGACGGGGAAGGAAATAACATTCGCCTCAATGTTACTGAGATAGATACATGGTGTTGTACGTGAAGACTTTTAAAAGGCATTTCACAAAGTACAACATAATAGACTTGTGAGCAAAATTAAAGTCCATGGCATTAAAAGGACAGTGGCAGCATAGATCCTCAATTGTCTAAGAACCAGAAAGGTATTGAGTAGTGTTCAGGCTTTAGTATTAGGACCCATGTCTTTTTGATAAATATTAATGACCTAGACATGGTATATAGGATACAATTTAAAAGTTTGCAGATGACACAAGACCCAGGAATATAGTAAACAAAGAAGGGGATAGTAACAGACTTCAGACACTGCGCTTTGCAGTTTTTTTTTCTATGATGTACTTTGGGAGATTTGTAAGAGATCTGGAAAGTAGCTATAGGAATTCAAGCTTTTCTTTCTTCACAAAAGGGTATATAGAGAAAAAAACACAACTCTCTTGATGAATTAGAAGAGGAAAATAGATTGTTCTACTTTGTTGCTTGTTGCTTTCTGCACAATGGAGAATGTTGAATATGCATTAGTCTGGACTCTACATAACAACCTTCAATGATGTCCTACCATTGCAATTCTTGCTACAAAACTCAGTGTGATCTCCCTTACCACTTCTCTAACCTTCCTCATACTCCACCATGATTTGCTGCAGCAGCTTTGTTTCTTTGGCCTTACATCTGTAGGAATTAGATTGTCCTAAATTCCATGAACATGATCTCTCACAAATGTCAAACATGTTTTTGGAAGGTATCCACAAAATCACATTTATGCCAGGTTCACATAAAGTTGGGATATAATTTTGGGGATAAAGTTGAAATGACAAATCAGAGAGATATGTCTATGCCAAATACTGGAGGGGTCAATTGCACATTTACTTGCATCAACATATAATTTACTGTGAGCTATGCAAAGGCAGTAATATCTGCTTCTAAGGGGTTCTGATAAACAGACACTGAGCTATGTTACATATGGCTGAAAAAAAACATGTCAAAGCTTTTCATCTTGCACTCACCAGGACACTTCACAAGAATACCAATATAAGGGGAAAACAACAAGTTATACTGTATGAGAAGAGAGTGCTGATTGGTTGGCAAGTGGACTCTGATTGGTAGAGGCATTGCCATAGAGAACACACCAGTTATGGCGACTGACAGTTAACTGCCGAGTATTGTTTGAATTTTAACCAAGCAGCTTGACCCTGATTGGTCAAGGCATTGTCCTGAGGAATGAGTCAGCAAATGGCTGTAACTTATTTTGGTTAGCTGAAACAGGCATAATGTGTGTACACGTTCTTTCTGTCCACAAAGAACAGGGCTCTGTGACTTAATATATGTAGATTCCAGTAGATGCAAATGCACCACACTGCAAACCTGACTGATAATCTTAAATTCACTGTAAGCATTATTCTTAGCACAATGAGAATTATTGAGCAAATATGCAACTATGCAGTAGCAACACAAAACACCACTAACAGGATGTTGCCAAAAGATGTCAAGCCAAAAGACATTCTGCCTATCACACAAATGAGTGATGTGGTACATGAATTTCAGTGCCAGCATGATGCTAGGTATGTAGGTCATACATCTCAAAGACTGATGGATCATATAAAACAGCATGTCCAAGGGGCTGCACGCAACAGGCATGGTACAGACCGTACCCAACCAGCCCGTGCTTGCAAAACACAAAACAAAGTGTTCAACATCAGACGTGATTCCACAATTGGACCATATTTGCTAAATAATCCTCAGTGTGTGAAGAATTACACTGACAAAGAATTTAAGATTGCCAATCGGGCTCATAGTGTGGAGCAGTGCGTTTACTGGAAGCTACATATATTAACACACAGGACTCTGTTCCTTGCAGACAGAAAGAGCATGTACACACAATGAGCCTGTTTCAGCTAAACAAAATAAGTGACAGCCATTCTCTGATTCATTCCTCAAGGCAATGGCTTGACCAATCAGGGTCAAGCTGTCTGGTTTAAATTTCAAACAATGCTTGGCAGTTAACTATCAGTCACCATCACTGGTGCATTCTCCTTGCCTCTACCTATCAGATTCCACTTGCCAACCAATCAGCACTCTCTTCTCATACAGTATAAATTGTTGTTTTCACCTCATGTTGCTATTCTTTGCAAAGTGTCATGATGTGTCATGACATATCTCTTTTTTCAGCAATACTCAAGTTCTTTACCACCAAACGACTATTTATATTAAGTGTGAAATAAAAACAGAAAATGCTCAAAATACACAGCAGGTCAAGCAGCATCTGTGGAGAGATAAACAAAGTTAACACACTGGATTTTGCGAAAAGTGAGGAAGTCCTGATAATAGGTCCATATGTGGATCCCATGGTTCCACAGGAGGGTAGTGGGATTTCCTTGTCGATCTTCCCATCTGTAATAAATTAATGACCGGCAGGAAGAGAATCCAACCAATAATGGTTGGAGGATAGGAGTTCGACAAGTCAATGGAAGGTGCCATTTTTCAAGGCCATTCTGCAATCTTCATACTGGCTACACACATACAGAGCATGGGAAGGTCACAGAACCAGTGAACCTGTGGAGCATTAGCTGGAGTCAAAGGAAGGGTGATTCCACTGTTTAATGATAACTCCCTGGAGGTGTTCCTGAAGGTGGTGAGGGAATGGAGAAAGATGTTACTCCCAGTGGATGGGAGGTGAAGGCCAGAAAGGATCATGAAAAAAACATGGCTAGAGGTAAACAATGGTAGGGATGCAGGCATCAAATCTTGGTGAGTATTAGTTGGGTGTTCCTATGGGCCTTGACTACAGGAAATACAGGATAGGCAGCTGTACTTGATGAAAGTAACACATGTCAACGTCACTTTTTGTCACTCCTGAAGAGGAACTGACAAGGAATCTGGCAACACCTGAGACCTCAGAAGAGGTACCAACATCTGAGGTGATGGCATCACATCAGGCCAGTGCCCCTACCTCCAGCGCCGATACTCTTATATCAGTGGACACTGATGTGTGTTTAGACAATAAGACCATAAGACATAAGAGTAGAAATTAGGCCATTCAGTCCATCGAGTCTGCTTCACCATTCTATCATGGTTGATAGGTTTCTCAACCTCATTCTCCCGCCTTCTCCCTATAAGCTTTGATCCCCTTACCAATCAAGAACCTTTCTATCTCAGTCTTAAATACACTCAATAACCTGGCCTCCACAGCCTTCTGCGGCAATGAATTTCATAGATTCACCACTTTCTGGCTAAAGAGGTTTCTCCTCATTTCTGTTCTAAAATGTTTTCCCTTTACTCTGAGGCTGTGCCCTTGGATCCTAGTCTCTTCTACTAATGGAAACATCTTCTCCACATCCACTCTATCCAGGCCTTTCAGTATTCTGTAAGTTTCAATCAGATCCCCCCCCCATCCTTCTAAACGCCATTGAGTATAGACCGAGAGTCCTCAAACGTTCCTCATATGTTAAGCCTTTCATTCCTGGGATCATTCTCGTGAACCTCCTCTGGACCGTCTCCAAGGCTAGCACATCCTTCCTGAGATACGGGGCCCAAAATTGCTCACAATATTCTAAATGTGGTCTGACCAGAGCCTTGTAAAGCCTCAGCAGCACATCCCTGCTTTTATATTCTAGTCCTCTTGAAATAAATGCCAACATTGCATTTGCCTTCCTAACTACCGATTCAACCTGCAAGTTAAACTTAAGACGATCTTGGACTAGGACTCCCAAGTCACTTTGCACTCCAGATTTCTGAATTCTCTCCCCATTTAGAAAATAGTCTATGCCTCTATTCTTCCTACCAAAGTGCATGACCTCACACATTCCCAAGTTGTATTCCATCTGCCAATTCTTTGCCCATTCTCTTAACCTGTCAAATCCTTCTGCAGCCTCCCTGCCTCCTCAATACTACCCATCCCTCCACCTATCTTTGTATCATCTGCAAACTTAGCCAGAATGCCCTCAGTTCTTTCATCTCGATCATTAAGGTATAAAGTGAAAAGTTGTGGTCCCAACACTGACCCTTGCGGAACACCACCAGTCACCGGCCGCCATCCTGAAAAGGACCCCCTTATCCCCACTCTCTGCCTCCTGCCAGACGGCTAATCTTCTATCCATGCTAGTAGCTTGTCTCTAACACCATGGGCTCTTATCTTACTGAGCAGCTTCTTGTGCGGCACCTTGTCAAAGGCCTTCTGGAAGTCCAAGTAGATAACATCCATTGGCTCTCCTTTGTCTAACCTGCTCGTTACCTCCTCAAAGAATTCTAACAGATTTGTCAGGCATGACCTCCCCTTGATGAAACCATGCTGATTTTGCCCTATTTTGCCATCCACTTCCAAGTATTCTGAAATCTCATCCTTAACAATGGACTCTAAAATCTTACCAACGACCGAGGTCAGGCTAATCAGCCTGTAATTCCTCGTCTTTTGCCTCACTCCCTTCTTAAACAGGGGGTTACATTAACGATTTTCCAATCCTCTGGGACCCTCCCTGACTCCAGTGATTCCTGAAAAATCACCACTAATACCTCCACTCTCTCTTCAGCTATCTCCTTCAGAACTCTGGGGTTTAATCCATCTGGTCCAGGTGATTTATCCACCTTCAGACCTTTCGGTTTTCCTAGCACCTTCTCCTTGGTAATGGCCACCATACTCACCTCTGCCCCCCGACTCTCTTGAACTTTGGGGATGTTACTCATGTCTTCCACCTTGAAAACTGATGCAAAGTACCTATTCAGTTCCTCCGCCATTTCTTTGTTCACCACTACTACTTCTCCAGCATCATTTTTCAGCGGCCCAATGTCCACTTTTGCCTCTCTCTTACCCTTTATAAATCTAAAAAAACCTCTTGCAATCTTCTTTTATAATCTGGCTAGTTTACCCTCGTATTTAATCTTCTCCCTCCTTATTTCTTTTTTAGTTGCCCTCTGTTCATCTTTGTAGGCTTCCCAATCCCCTGGTTTCCCACTGCTCTTCGTCGCATTGTATGCTTTCTCTTTAGCTTTTATGCCATCCCTGACTTCCCTTGTCAGCCATGGTTGCCTCATTCTCCCTTTAGTATGCTTCTTCTTCCTAGGGATGAATTTTTTGCTGTGTCTCCAAAATTACTCACAGAAACTCCTGCCATTGCTGTTCCACTGTCTTTCCTGCTAGGCTCATCTCCCAGTCAATTCTGGCCAATCCTCCCTCATGCCTCTGTAGTTGCCTTTATTTAACTGTAATACCGTTACATCTGATTCCAGCTTTTTCCTCTCAAATTGCAGGGTAAATTCTATCATATTATGGTCACTGCCTCCTAAGGATTCCTTCACCTTATGCTCCCTTATCAAATCTGCCTCATTACACATCACTAAATCTAGAATTGCCTGTTCCCTAGTGGGCTCCAACACAAGCTGCTACAAAAAGCCATCTTGTAGACATTCCACAAATTCATTTTCTTGGGATCCACTACCAACCTGATTTTCCCAGTCTACCTGCACATTGAAATCCCCCATGATCACTGTAACCTTGCCTTTCTTACACGCCTTTTCTATCTCCTGGTGTATCTTGTGCCCCACATCCTGACTACTGTTCGGAGGCCTGTACATAACTCCCATTATGGTTTTTTTACCTTTGCGGTTCCTCAACTCTACCCACACAGATTCTACATCATCCGACCCTACATCGTTTATTGCTATCGATTTAATTTCATTTCTAACAACAAAGCAACCCCACCCCTTCTGCCAACCTGCCTATCTTTTCGATAGGATGTATATCCTTGGATATTTAGCTCCCAGTCCTGATCCCCTTGCAGCCATGTCTTCGTGATGCCCACCACATCATACCTGCTAATTTCAATCTGCGCCACAAGCTGCTTTACCTTATTTCGTATACTGCGTGTATTCAGATACAAAACCTTCAGTCCTGTATTTCCCGTCCCCCTTCTCATTGTCGTCCCTTTAGAGGTGTGCTTGAAGTTAGATTCCCAGCCCTTTCCAAACTCTCTGTCCTCTTTTGTGTTTTGGAGACTTTAATAGCCTCTCCTGGGCCCTCCTTTCTTTTCAGTTTTTTCATAATTTTCCATGAAGTTGAATCCACCCCCCCACCACCCCCACACACTAACCTGCTGCTTTGTTTTCCATTACTCATACTTCTTGGAGTTTTACCCTTCCCTTCCCCCCCACTTTCTAGTTTAAAGTCATGTTGACCCTTTTCGCTAGAACATTGGTCCCAGGTCAGTTCAGGTGGAGACTGTCCCAACGGTACAGATCCCTCCTGTTCCAATACTGATGGCCAGTGCCCCACTAAATGGAACCCCTCTTTCCTGCACCACTTCTTTAGCCACGTGTTTACTTCCCTTATTCTCGCGTCCCTATGCCAATTTGCACGTGGCTCGGGTAGTAATCCGGAGATTATAACCCTTGAGGACCTGCACTTTATTTAGTTCCTAGTTCCTGATAATCCCCAAAGAGGTCCTCTTTCCTACTCTTACCTATGTTATTTGTCCTGACGTGGACCACAACAACTGGATCCTCCCCCTCCCTCTCCAATATCCTTTCAAGCTGGTTAGAGATGTCCCTCACCCTGGCACCGGGCAGGCAACATACCATGCGGTATCTCGATCCTGCTTACAAAGGATGCTATCAATTCCCCTAATTATAGAATCCCCTACAACTACCACTTGTCTTTTTGCTCCCCCCTCTTGAGTGACCTCCTGTGCCATGGTGCCTTGGTCAGCTGGCTCATCCTCCCTACAGCCCTGTTCCTCATCCACACAGGGAGAAAGTACCTCGTACCTGTTGGACAAGGTCAAGAGCTGAGGCTCCTCTGTTCCTGAACACAGGAGCCCTCTACCTGCCTCACTTGCAGGCACACCCTGCTGACCCTGACCACCAACTGAACTTGAGGTACTTAACCTACTGGGTGTGACCGCCTCCTGAAACAAGGGAGGCGGTTTGTGTGGCAACAGCTGGTGAGCAGGGCACAGACATGCATGAGCAGGTAATGGAGCCAGTGATAGCTGTGGCCACTCCCTATTGGAGGATTGTGGAAAGGCATAGAACTTCCCTGCTCCATGAATGTTCTGAGCATCAGGAAAGCAGCAGCTGCTGGAACAGCAGTGTGAAACGTGTGGGCATCTGTCAGAGTTCCCCATGTTCATATGATGGAGGAGTCCATCCATGCCATGAGTGGTGCCATGGCTCTGGTGTGTGAGTGAATGGCTCCCTTCATTGAGAAAGTGGTGACCCTCATGAACAACCACACGTAGCGTACCATCGAGCAGATGCTGCAAGTGCACACCGACCTCCATAGAATGGCCTCATCCATGAGCTGTGTTGATCGATGGGTAGGCACAATGGTCCTGCGACGCAAGGACCTATTGCCAGGTGCCCTCGCCATCTCTGACAATGACTGAGGCAGCCCCTGCATGGATGCAGGTGATCCTGAAAAGGCCAGGCCTTTCCACGACTCAGAGACTCATAGACTGTCTGCCACAGCCCATATCATGTGTTATGATCCCCGTAGAGACGGATAACGTTGAAAAAGATATTTGGATTCTCAGTGACTGACAGGAAGAGTCACAGGACAAGATTTCAGGTTTTATGACTTTTACTGTCATAAACAAGCTAAAAGCAACATTGCCTAAACACTTTTCAGTTGGCAACTTATACTCTGAACTCCAGAAACTAAAAATGCCCCTCCAAGGCTATTCTCAGCTTCCGATGGCTTTCTTCATTTTTCCTTTTCCGCCAGATAACTTTTAATCCCAGTACTATTTTACACTATGAGGGTTACTCTGGAGATTCCTACCTCTAAGCAAAGCTAGAAATGAAGCGGGATTTTTCCCTTGTCAGGCGGGCACACACCTGACACGAATGGGAGTAAAATAGTGTGTGACGATGTCGGGCGAGTGCCCCAACGTCATCGCGCACTCTCGTGATATTTTGCTCGGCGGGCACACGTGAGAAGTGGCAGTGTACCCACCAACAATTAAGAGACCTATTAAGGCCCTTAATCAATAAATTAAATGGAATTTTTCACTGCCTGTCCAACCGTTTGGTTGGCAGGTGGGCAAATGGGTCAAGCGGATTTTGCATTTTTTGCGAAACCTCATCCATGAGTGGGATGAGGTTTTGATCAGTGATTTAAAAAAAAAATAAAAACTTTTAAAACTCACTTTTACTATGGTCATGTGACAGAGTCACATGAAGGGATGTTTCCCTTATTCTTCCATTCTTTATTTTTCATGTTAAAAATCTTCAGCTCCCTGAGGTAGCTCTGTACCTTCATTAAATTCTTCATGAAATTGGTCTCTTCAATCCAAGCACAAGCTCCCACCCACATTCTGCTTGGTTAACAACAGAGACTCTATCTCTCTCTCTTTCCCTCTGTCTCTGATTTTTGTAGACTGACTTTTCTGTGAAATACAGGGATATATTAAGAAACACCATGTGACCCGATACCACAATGACTTGCTATGGTCTCTTCCTCTCTCAAAGCTTCCTCTCTCCATGGCAACATGACTCACATGGCCTTTTTTCCAAGTATTAATGATGATTAACTCCAACTCCATTGGAATTAAATAAACAGTTTAAAGTATAACCGTTTATAAAACCCAATATTCCTTACACCTCACTGTGAGACTTGGAGACTAACAGTCTACCCACAGTCATCACAGATGTCCTTGCCATTGTCCACAGGTTTGAACATCTTGCACCCTCTTCCCAATAAAACAACCTGAGCACCCCCCTTTGACAACCAAGCCACCTAAGCAAGCTTGTTGCTGGACAGAATACAGAACAGGACACACGATCCCATACATGTCTCCAGATGATCCCTGAAAAGGTCCTGGGGTGAAAATGTTGAGCACCATGGTCATTTTCACTGCTGCAGACAATGTGGGTCCATCATATTTCATGGCCTCAACTCTTCTTCGATCATTTTACACTGGTCCAATACCACCTGCCTGGACAGCAAGCTTTGGAGACCCTGGTGCTCTGACATCTTCATGAAGCTATATCTTTGTCTGTAAACCCTTTCAGCTCGGTAGCATCATCTGTGAAAATTAGTCTGATTTAATGCCCCCTATGAGTCCTTTGCATTGACATTCCATCACTGCTTTATGACATTGGTGCCCCTGCAGCCCTGCTTCGGTAGCTGATAGAATAGGAGGAAGTGTCCCAGATTTTACCCTCCGGGCGCAATGGCAGATTTTCGCAATGGTATCATCTCATTCACGATGCATCCCGCCTTTTTAATAATACATTCACGGGAAACAAACCTGATTGCTGGCGGAAAGGCTCAGATTTGCTCGCCACGCTGTGATCTCAGCATTTCCTCGCTCTGGGCACCAAATTTAAGGCCACCAGAGCGCAGCCTACTTCATGTCTACAGACGGGACTGATCCAGGGGACAGATGGCCCCAAAAGCAAAGAAGACAGCAGCCTCCAAATTTAGTGACGCCTCTCTGGGGCCTGCTGGATGCAGTGGAAGGGCGCTGCAATGTCCTTACCCCCACTCTGGCTGCAGGAGGCCCACCAGAGGTACCAAACTGGCCTGGAAGGCGGTGGCAGTGGTAGTCAATACCACCGGAGCACAGAAGAAGCCAGCCATCCAGTGTAGGAAGAGGGTGAATACTCTCATCCATCCACCAGGATAAGTCAACCATCTCATCACTCTCAACTCACACACTCACAAACCTATCACACGTCCACAGGGATCGCACACATCAAAGGACAGCATGACTAACTCTCACACACACACCCTCACCTCTCCATCAGGCTCATTTCCTCTGGAGCACGCATCGTCATACCATCCATGGCTCAGCTCACCACACAAACATTCCATGCAGTGCCATGTGTCCTGCTCGCAGTCTCTCTATCTGTTTTCATGCAGGAGAAGATGGCTCACAGCAGCAGGGAAAGGTCCCAGACCGGGGGTGGAGTGGCCCACATTAGGCCCCTCACGCACTTTGAGCAACGTGCCATTGCACTGACTGGTGAGGGCGTGGGCCGTGTCTGTGGTGACGATGGGGTCTGCAGTGAATACCCACATGAGGATCCTGTACCACAGCATCTCTCTCTCTCAACACAACTGTGTGCACTCTCTGCTGCTTTTGATTCTGCTGCCATGCACTAATTATCTGTACCTTGGTTCACAGGGAGCTCTGCCAAGTGACCAACACCCTCAGCCAGCCAGTCCCTCAGCTCCATCCAGGTCTTCACCTTCAGAAAAGAATCTCCTCCATTGAAGAGCTGGAAATAAGTAGCCTGGAAAACCCGTCACAGCGTTTACCCACACCCTCCACCAGCAAAGAGGCATACACCGCGGTGGGACCTAGATCTAAAGCCACAAGTTCAACAGGTAATAGGGAAGGCAAATGGAATGTTGGCCTTTATTTCTAAGGGAATGAAGTATAAAAATAGGGAAGTCTTGTTAAAACAATACAAGGCACTAGTTAGACCACACCTAGAATACTATTAACAATTTTGGTCCCCTTATCTAAGGAAAGATATACTGACATTTCAGGCAGTCCAGAGAAGGTTCACTGGGTTGATCCCAGGTATGGAGGGATTTTCTTATGAGGATAGGTTGAGTAGGTTGGGCCTGTACTCATTGGAGTTTAGAAGAATGAGAGGCAACCTTATTGAAACATATAAGATTCTTAGGGGGCTTAACAAGGTAGATGCTGAGAGGTTGTTTCCCCTTGTAGGAGAGCCTAGGACCAAAGGGCATAATCTCAGAGTAATGGGTTGCCCATTTAAGACAGAGATTAGGAGGAATTTCTTCTCTCAGAGAGTAGTGAATCTGTGATTCTTTACCACAGAGGGCTGTAGAGGCAGGGTCATTGAGTATATTCGAAGGTGAGATAGACAAATTTTTAATCAGCAAGGGAATCAAGCGTTATGGGGAAAAGGCAGGAAAATTGAGTTTAGGGTTTTCGGATCAGCCATGATCACATTGAATGGTGGAGCAGACGCGATGGGCCGAATGGCATTGTTCTGCTCCTACATCTTATGGCTTTATCTTATGGTCAGGCTAGGGTTCACAATCTGGTGGTCACTGCACAGACATGTTTCCGCAGTAGGAGGAGGCAGATTCAGCTGAGTTCCCTGGAGGACTGCTGGGGAGGGGCATCTGTGAGATCTAAGTCAGATAATGGGCCTCTAGATTCGGCCTTCCAACTCATTGTGGAGAGTCAGCAGAAGGTGGGGGAACATTACACAGAGCTGTTGGAAGCCCTCAGCAGAGTGGCATATGAGTCGGAGGAATGTGTCCACCTGCTCTCTGATAAAGTGGTGCCCATATGCGTGTGTATGGAGGTCTCCATCATTAGGAGGGCAGACACCGTGGAGACTCTGGCCCAGGAGAACATGGAGATGTGTGCAGACCTGCACTCCACCTTGGTAGCCATGGGTGAAGTCTTGCAGTGGCAACCCGAGAGGGAAATGGAGCACCTTCCTCTCCTTCCCCTGAAGGAGGAGGGGCAGCAGCTGGACACCCCTGGCTCATTCATTCAAGAATCTCAGAGGTTGTCCACTCCCTCAGAGTTCCCTTTGCCTGTGACCCCCTCAACCTGATCCTTTGTCACCACAGAGGGAGCAGCTGGCCCACAGGAGAACAGCCAAAGCAAACCAGGACCCTCAAGGCCTCGGCTCTCCAAAGGACACATACCAAATTCATCAGAGGCAACAGGGCCAACCATTGCACAGGCTGTCTCCAGCCCTCCTGAGGATGTCGGTGCAGCAACTAGAAGAAGAAGTAGGTGTAGAAAAGTTGGGAAATTCTGATCACAAGTGGTTGCACAGGTGAAGACATTACATCATCTTATAATCTGAAAATATATTCACTTTCACTGAATAATGTGTAATGTTGTCTTTCAGCTTCATTGATAGACTATGTGAGTTCTCTGACTGCATCCTCCCTACCATCCATCACTAGCAGTTTAGCTGCACGCAGCCAGACCAGGAGTGATTCTGGAGGGAGAAATGTGTGTGTAGCAACGCCTTTTGGAGTCTCGTGAAAGCACTCTCCCACACATCCATCATGCTCATCTTACTGTCCTGAGCATTTTCAATGCTGCCTGCTGGCGTTCTCTTACAGTGAGCTGACCTGCATCTCCGCTCACCCCGTGATTGCACTCCCATTAGCTCCTGTGCCTATCCAACATAAGGTTCCGCTCACTTTCGATTTTGACAGCCATGGTCATAGTCAAGTATATCATCTGCTCCCCCAACCTTTCTCCTTCCCCCAGTTACCTATGTTCTTTCCCCCATCACTATCAACCCCCCAAGCATCACCTTTTACCTCCCCACTGTCACCTACCAACCCGAAGCCTTGTCATTCCAGGATATCCAGATGAACGTGCACATTCCCTACCTTCCTGAGAATCCCACTCCCATCCACATTGACCTCCATGACCTCCTCCTTCCCACTCCCTGGGTCCGAGTCTGCCTCCAAGTCCCCACCAACCACTCTCGCCATTCCTTCTATCACTACTGATGCATCTTTACCCTCCCACTTTACCAGCTTCTTCTGCCCCCACTCAAAGTCAACATTCTCTCCTCTCATGCCCACCCTTAGTTCACTCCCTAGGAGGCAGTCCTTGACACCACAGATCCTACCTTGCACATTCACCTGGACGTCCCCCACCCTTACTCCCTCCTCCAACCTTATCCCTCCTTCACCCTTATTCCCTCTCCAAACTCCCTCCCTTACACCTTCTCCCCTTACACCTTCTCCCCTTACACCTAACCCCTCTACTTGCTGCATTCTCCACCATTACATCCTTCTCCCCCCTTCCAACCTCACCCCTGACACGTTCCTCCCACCCTCCACAACCTCACATCCACCCCCCACACCTTTGTTTTTCCCCTGCAAAACTCAGCCCCCTCCCCGCCCCTTCGATACATATTCCTCTCCCAGTCACTGCTAGACCTTGCTCTCCTCACCTTCACTGATCATCCGTTACAGCCCATGGCCAAGAACGTGATGTTCTGAAGCAGACCTGAAGCATCAACTGTGACCTCCCACCTTCTGAGAGCTGCTTAACAGTGGAGCCATGTCCAGGAGGATCCACCCAGCATGCGATGCACGTGATCCTCCAGGTAGCTGTAGGGCTCCAGCATCTTCTTCTCCTCAGATGTCTACGGTGTGAGCAAGGCTCGAACAGTAAGTCCCGACATCTGCACATCACACTTGTCCAGACATGTTCTGGGCTGGTGTGTTTTCCCGCTGGCGTAATGGTAAATCATGTGTGGGAGGACAATTTCAGTTGGGCCTTACTTTGCATCCTTTATCAGAATGCAAAGCAGGTTCACGCTGGCCTCCAGTGAGATTTGCGTACCACCATGGGGGACACCATTGGATGATCCCACTAAGCTTTCACACAGGTGTGAAAGCGATTTCTTCCTCTCACGTTGAATTGTCCTCCCGGCCCGCCATGATGTCTGCTGCAAACAGGACCAGAGGATTCTGTCCAATCTCTCCCACTTTCCTCCTTACTGAACGTCAACTCAGGTAACAGAGCACACTTTGAGATTTGGAGCCTTGACAATGCAATGCCTCTCACCCCAGCCGCCAGAGCTTCTTGCACTCGCTGCAGTGGACTTAGGAGATACCAATCCAAAAACTACCCTCCACTGTGGCTTCACACTCAGCAATTCCTCCAAATATACAAAGCTTCACTTATCTGAACAGCAGCCTGCCTGGCTGACAATGCAGTTATATCTAATAGCTGCCACTTCCAGCCAATACTTACCTGCTGCTGAACTCTCACCTCCTTTGAACGGGTGAGCAGATGGCACAAGTGCCTCTATGGAAAATTTAAAAAACAGCTGGTTGCTTAACAGTCTGCTGCCAATTCCCCATGTTCCTGATCTAATTTCCCTACTGTCCCAGGGAAATTTGCTGTGTGGCGGGAAGGTGTCAGGTCTCTACTCCGACATGGACCCACCATTTTACTGCTCTCCCACCCCGGACCTCCAAGCCCACCACACGTGCTGGTAAAATTCCAGCCAACATTTCAGCTCAATAGCCTTTCATTGGAACTGGAATAGTTAGAGGTGGAACAGGTTTGGACCAAGTACATAGGCAGGGAGAGGGGGAGAGGGGCAAAGAACAAAAGGGAAGATAAGTGATAGGGTCAAAGGGATGAAAAGGGATGATAGTGCAAGGCTAAAGGGACTGGTAATGGAACAACTAGTAAAAAAATAAAAGATGGTTGTACAGTTGTAAATATTAACTATGGGCAGAATTTTCCATTCTGGAGACTAAGTGCGGTGGTGGGTGGGAAAGTTGATGTGGAACTCGTTGGCTGTAGTGGCAGGGTCTGTACCAGATTGCCTGCTTTTCAAATATGCATGAATGTCTTGCATGTCGCATCTCCTGGTGGGGTGGACTGAGATTCACCTGCCTGCCATTACTTCATCGGTTGATATTGTCGGGTGCCATATTTAAGCCGCACCCACACACACAGTCACTCTCTGCAACCTGGACTTGACGTGCTGACCAGTGGAATGAGACATAAGAGAACAAAGCATGCTGGTCCGAAGTTTAGCCACACCGCACTTTGGGCACTTCTCCAGATAGTGGAGCACTGGTGGGACATACTTTTCCCTCCGTGATGGGAGCCGGAGGTCCACCAACGTCACCAAGCCGGCTTGGGAGCAGGTCGCGAATGTGGTCAGCACTAACATGCCCCAGGTGAGAACTGCCATTCAGTGCAGGAAAAGGATGAATAATCTTATCCGCTCCCCCTGGATAAGTCCACCTTCTCCACACACTCAACTCACATTCTCACAGGCCCATCAGACATTCGGAGGGTTACAGTCCACAGGGATCTCACACACTACTAGTACATGGGATATCACCACTGACTCTCTGACACACTCTGTAACATCTTCATCTGTTGTTACATCCTGTGCACCTTGCGTCCTCAGCCCTTACATAGGTCCACTCAGCACACACAGAAGGCAGGCATGCCAATAATCTGCTTTGGCATCCGTCCTGCTCAGAATCTGTCCATCTGTCTTTAAGCTGGACAAGATGGCTCACAACATCAGGGAGAGATCCGAGACAGGATGGGGGATGCCTGAGCTCAGGCCTCTCACAAGATTTGAGGAACAGCAACAGAGCTAGCTGGTGAGGACTGGGACCGTGCCTACACTGAGGGTGAGATTGGCATCTGCCAAACCAGTGACGACTCACATCTCTGCTCTCTTTATCAGAGACTAGCAGGAAGCGGAAGAGGGCCACTAGCAGCCAGTCCATCAACCCAGCCCCCAGACCACCTTGGATAAGGACCCTGAGGACTCACTAGATGTGGAGCTGTCACAGTGTTCACCTGCACCCGCTACCAAAGCAGAGACACACACCTTGGTGGGACCAAGTTTTAGAGCAGGCTCAAAGTCACCATCTGATCAGCACAGCACAGATTCGGTTCCACAGCAGGTGGAGGTAGGAACACCCAACGTCATCAAGACTCGGAGGACTGCTGGAGGCCAAGCTTCTGCTGAGCATGAGTCAGATGATGAGCCCCTGGACTCAGCACTCACATATTGGAGCTGCAAAGACAGACACAGGCAAATCAGGCAGGATTTTAAGAGGCCGTGACCAGATTAGAACAGAGGATGGAGGAATCTGTCCATGTTCCACCTGATGTTGTTGCGCTGATATGCCAGCACACTGAGGTCAACATTAGTAGAACGGTAAAAGCAAAAAACTGTGGATGCTGGAAATCCAAAACAAAAACAAAAATAAAATACTTTGAAAAACTCAGCAGGTCTGACAGAATCTGCGAAGAGGAACACAGTTAACGTTTCGAGTCCGTATGACTCTTCAACAGAACTAAGGAAAAATAGAAAAGAGGTGAAATATAAGCTGGTTTAAGTGGGGGTGGGACAGGTAGAGCTAGATAGAGGGCCAGTGATAGGTGGAGATAACCAAAAGATGTCATAGACAAAAGGACAAAGAGGTGCTGACGGTGGTGATATTAGCTAAGAAATGTGCTAATAGATGACATTAAGGGTAGAAAACAGGACGAGCAAGGTACAGATAACCCTAGTGGGAGCGGGGTGGGGAGAAGGGATCGAAATAGGCTAAAAGGTAGGGATAAAATAATGCTTGGAAATACATTTACAAATAATGGAAATAGGTGGGAAAAGAAAAATATATATATTATTGGAAAAAAGGGGGATCAGAAAGGGGGTGGGGAAGGAGGCGAGAGTTCATGATCTAAAGTTGTTGAACTCAAAATTCAGTCCAGAAGGCTGTAAAGTGCCTAGTCAGAAGATGAGGTGCTGTTCCTCCAGTTTGCATTGAGCTTCACTAGAACATTGCAGCAGGCCAAGGATGGACATGTGGATATGAGAGCAGGGTGAATGTGTTGAAATGGCAAGTGACAGGGAGGTCTGGGTAATGCTTGCGGACAGACCGAAAGTGTTCCGCAAAGTGGTCACCCAGTCTGCGTTTGGTCTCTCCAATGTAGAGGAAACCGCATGGGGAGCAGCGATGGAATGGTGACTGCCGTGGAGACCTTGGTTCAGGACTTTGTGCCTGATCTGCGCCAGGACCTGCAAGTTATGCCACAGGTGGGATCGATCAGTGGCTAGGTGAGAGGGGGAAGGGCCACCTCAACCTCACTTCAGGTGCCCCTTCTCCTCAAGGAGTCAGGTAGTAGCCCTCGGGCACCCACTGGGAAGAGTGTCAGCTGGACACTCCGCGGACATCCACCCAGGTGACTCCGAGAGTTTCCAGCCCCTCCCAATGCCCTCTGCCTGTGAACTCATTAGTTCTAGCTCCACAGGCCGAGGAGCACAGCAGGAAGCCCAAAGCAAGCTCGAAAGGATGCCCACCAAGGTGATCACAGACCACAGGGCGTAGCAGTCAGCAGGCTGCCTCCATCGGTATTATGGATGTTCAGGGATGCACCAAGACATAGCAGTAGGGTAAGAAAAATGAAGAAATACTAAGAGCTCAAAGATGGTACAGGCATTTACAATCTGTATATAATTTGCCTTTATGTAAATAGAGTACCTAATGTTAGATGCTATGTTTTGAGTTTTGTAAGCACGGGTTGATTGAGTATGGTCTGTATCCTGTCTGTTGTGAACAGCAGCTGGGGCATGCTAATTGATATGATCTGTCAGTCTTTGGGACGTATGACCTACATACCTAGCATCAACTGGCATTGAAATTCAGATACCGCAACTCATTTGTGTGATAGGCAGAATGACTTTTTGTCTTTACGGTTGCACCCTGTTAGTGGCAAATACCACTTGTGTTGCTACTGTATAGTAGCAGAATGAAATGGCTAGCTTCACCTGTTGCTCAAATTTTTGAGATACCTTATCCTTCTAGGGTAATCTGAGGTAGACTGGGCACTTTTCAGGGCCGAAAGTGGCAACCTTAGGCCCGTTCAGGAATTTGTGCGATGTACAGAGTGAAATAACATGAACAGGGCAGCCATTACCTGCAGGATGCCTTTGATGCACCCTGTTTCAGCATCAAGCTAGCATGGTGTGCAAATGGCTCAGGCTCTATTTACAAGGTTGCTGATAAGACCAATCTTATAGCATGTGGAACTGTAAGAATCCTAACACGTATATTGACCAGTGTAGGTAGGCTTGTGATAGACTGTGGTAGAGAATCCCCTGGCAGATTTTTCAACTAGTACGTCAAGGAAGGGGAATTCATTTGACTGCTCCATTTCATAAGTGAATTTAAGCACAGGATGGAGCCCATTAAGACATGCAAGTAAATTATTACATGCCGCTGCTGATTTAAATATAGCAAATGTATCATCCACATATCAGATGTACGCAAGGGGTAGGAGGTTAGGTGTCATTCCATTGAAGACGCATTTCTCAACGACATTTGCAAGAGCTGGGCTTAGAGGGGATCCCATTGCAACACCATCTATTTGGGCATAAATGGTGGCTTTAAAACTGAACTCAACTGCGCGAGTTGCCAAGTTCATAAGTTCAGTGAATACTGATTCACGCAATGATGGCGGGTCTAGATCGCCATGATATAGTGCTGCAGCACAAATATCTATGGCTTCATTAAGTGGAACATTGTTGAAAAGGCTAGCAATGTCAAATGAGCACATGGATGCAACATTGCTATCGAAATGCAAATCCTGTATGGCCTTTGCAAATGTAAAGGGATTCTTCACTGTGTATATGGAAAGCTTGGTCAAAACTGGTTGTAACAATTCACCCAACCATTTGGCCAATTCATATTGTGCAGAACCAGTTATAGATAAGATGGGGCACAGAGGGACATCACTTTTGTATGCCTTGGGCAGCCCATATATACACGGATGTAGTAAACCGTGAGGATGAGCCCTGTCATCTATATTATGCGGTAGCTCATCGCTTACACAAGTCCAGCAAGCATTTTTTAGCTTACGTTTGAGCAAGGCTGTCCAGTCATATTGAGTGGCAGGTCCAATAGATATGAATTTGGACCTGTCTTTAAGAATGGCGTGCATTTTGTTGATATAGTCATGCTTGTTAAGGATGACTATTCTCATCTCTTTGTCAGGTTTATTGATGTCTATGTCTGGGTTGGTCTTAAGGCCTCGCAACACTGTAGGCCATACGTCCCAGAGCTTGGTGGATCATATCAAACAACATGTCCCAGCTACTGTTCACAATGGGCAGGGTACAGACTGTACCCAACCAGCCAGTGCTTGCAAAATTCAAAACTCAGTGTCCAACATTTGATGTGATTCCAGGATTGGACAACGTTTGCTAAATAATCCTCAATGTGCTAAGAATTACGCTGACAACCAATTTAAGATTGTCAACTGGGTTCACAATGTGGCACGTTTGCGTGTACTAGAAGCTACATATATTAATACACAGGGCCCTGTTCTTTGAAGACAGAAATAACACGTACATACATTGTGCCTGTTTTAGCTAAACAAAATAAGTGACAGCCATTTACTGACTCATTTCTCAGGTCAAGCTGCCTGGTTTAAATTTCAAACAATGTTTGGCAGTTAACTGTCAGCCACTATCAGTGGTGCATTCTGCATTGCAATGCCACTTGACAACCAATCAGCACTCTCTTCGCATACAGTATAAATAATTGTTTTCCCCTTATATTGGTATTCTTGCGAGTATCCTGATGAGTGCAAGACAAAAAGGCTTAGACATGTCTTTTTTCAGCAATACTCAAGTTCTGTACCAGCAAACGACTATATGTAAATAGAATTTGTTACTGTCAACCTCTTACCTGGTGTTTGTCTCTTCTACCTGATGATATGCTCTGTGGTCAGTCAAGTTTAACACATGCCCACCCCCGTCACAAATGTCCCATTGTGTGCCTCAGGTTTATGGTGTCTCGCACCATCTCATTATAGTGACTGACCATTCTCGGCACAGTAGCGACATGAGTGAAGCCTCTGGTTCTAAGAACTTGCAATACATCTCTGACATCTGCTTCAGGGGTTCTCGTAATGTTTCCTCAAGAGCTTAGAAGCTGCAGGCCGACGCTTCTGCACTGAAGAGTACTCAATGTGGATCTCAGAGGACTAAATGGCGACACTCATTGCAGTCAATCTTAGTTGGTGCATCTTTCATTGACCTCCATGTAATGTCCATCAGCCTTGAATGGTTTACACATACCCAAAACTCAAGGCTGTCATGAGCTCCTGGCAGCTTACAGCATTAATTCATGTCCACCTAAACATCACACAATTGGAGTCCCCACTTTTCCACCTGCATGATGCAAAGCTATGGACTTCACTGACAGATATTGAGCCTTGCAATTCCTGCTAGATAGTTAAAACTATGTGAGATAGGAGGCGTGTGTAAAGGCCACATATGCCAGTCTTTGAAATGGGAGGATGCTGCATTGGGCCAGAAGGTCTAGTTAACATCCTTTGACATTAACCCTGTGCCAGCTCTCAGGCTGTCAGTTGACATGGCTATGTGCTCATTACAATGGCATTGGTGTGCCTGGTTTCCATGTGGATATGTCAGATTGGTGGAATGAAAATGTGGAGCCCTCAAATGGGATTGGAATGAAGCTCCAATACATCTGATGTGTGCTCTTTGTTCTCAAAGATTAGAGTATTCAATGCCTACTTGGATTGTCAGCATTTTCAGGCCCACAGATGCCAAGGCTAGGCTGTACAGGAACTTGGTCAACTCCAAATAGAGGCATGGTCCTGAGTGCTTGACAAGATCAGACTATGATGCTGCTGAAGTTTGTACAGTCCACTGAAAGATGACCTGATTCGCAGTCTCACATCCATGACTGAGAGTTACAGATGACTGCATCCTGAAGGTTGATCTCATGCTGTGAACTCAGTATAATGATGAGGCCTGAACACTTGTCTTGCATGACTGAATGTCTGTGCAGAGAGACCGTAGTGCAGATTCAGATTGGATCTCAGACATCAAGGCAAGAACAATTGAGTGATGGTTGTCCTCTTTGAGGCGCCTTTCAACATTGCAGGCATACTGCCACAAGTGCACTGAGGATTGTTGTGCTGCTGCTGCCTCTTGAAGGCTTCCATAGGCATTGGAATGTTGACGAGATGGTTGAAGAGGCTACACCATGTCTGCTCTGTTCATAAAACATGCAGTTGGAATTATCCCATAACAGAAGGCCACTTGCTCCAGGGGCTGCTTTGCCTTCCAAGGATGAGGAAATTATGACACAAGAGTATAACTACTCATTCAGAGATTGATGTGCTGTGTTGAGATGATGATCACAACAAAGGTGTTAAGGTGGACCCAACATGGAGGACACTGGTAAAAGAGGCTCATATGAGCTAGTTGTCATTATCCTCAAGGAACCTGGTGGCTATAAGCATCACACATGCATGCCTGCCTCATCTGGCCCATGCTATGGCTTCTTTCTCTGGAGCCACAGCTTCTTTGCCCTCGTTGAGCTCAGCCCTCTCAATGTCCTCTTCATTGTAAGAGACATGTAACTCCTCCAACTCTCATACTGCCAAGTCAGCCCCATTTTGGAGCGTCAGGTTGTGTATAGCATAGCAAACTGCAGTGATCCAGGAGACTCTCTGGGGAGGGGACTGGAGAGTGCTGCCTGACCTGTCTTGATATCATAAACCATCTTCAAATGCCAGTGATCTGCCCTCTCATTGAGCATGTTGCAGAATGAGATGCATTGCACTTCTCCTCTGATGGGCTTTGTGGCTGCTGAACAGGTGTCATTAGCCACATCTTTTGCGGGTAGCCTTTATCACCAAGGAGCCAACATTGGATGCGCTGAGGGCCCTTGAAAATCTGTGGCACCTGTGAGTGACTCAAGCAGTAGGAGTCATGGGAGCTTCCAGGGGATTGTGCATATACCTGCTTCTGGTGGTTGTAGACAAGCTGCACACTGAAAATGTGGAACCCTTTCCTGTTCATGAAATGTTGTAGCTGTTCCAGGGAGCTGTTAAAGCCACATGTGTGCAGTTGATGGCACCCTGCACCTGTAGGAATCCAGAGATCATTGCAAATCCCACTGTTTTGGCAGTCTGGCTGGCTTCATCCTGGGGAAATGCCAGAGAATATGGCAGATGTGAGTTATCACATCCCTTGACAAATGAAGACATCTACAGCACTGTCTCTCACTCATCTGCAGGTTTGAGAAGTGTCTTCAGTACACCCTTGGTTGTGCCAAACATCTCCTTTGAATGTGTGTGTCAGCCTCAGCTTCAGGATCTTAAGGGTGACCTGTTGGCGCTGGTTCATCAGGATGATGCTTTTCCCTTTGCCCAGCCAGAATGTAATGGGCCCTACTTCTCCTCCTCCTCAGTTGTTTGATTGCCAGGATAAACCCATCCATTATATATGTGCTCATCTCTGCGGAAACATTGAACAGATAGATGGATGGACATTATACTATAACGATTACCTTCCAGTCGCAAGCTAGGGAGTCACTGTGGAGCCCGTGGGTTGCATTCATCCCATCATACCCATTCCATGCCCACATCATCTCTTGCAGTGGTATCATTGCCTTAAGGATCACCATTAGGGACTCCACCCCACCCACATTTGTCTGTTCCAACCATTTCTCAGTTGTGCATTCCTCTCCATTTGGTAAAGTAGAATTTAGTAGGATACACCTTCAATTGGCCCAAAAATGCAGTAGTTGACCCCTCCTACAAGCCCTGAGAGCCCTCCCCTGTCAATTTTTAAGCTTCCTTGCTTTTTCAATTGTGACATTGGATCAGCTTGAAAAATGGTGGCTCTGAGGTTTTATTTTGAGACCAGCTTTCAGCCTTAACCCCATCAACAACCCCCACCCCCCCCCACCCCCCGACCCAAACCCCCATCCGTGACCATCAAAGTCCCTCCCATCGTGCTGGAAGAGCATCATGTGCAGGTTTCCCTTCTTCCAATCAATCTCCTTCCTCCTCTTTTAATCCTTGATTCCATAATCATTGTCCATATCCCTGCCCTCCCCCAAACCATTTGATATTAACGTCTCAATGCCCCATGTAGACCTGACCCCTACCCTCTCCCTATCTTGAGGTCTATTGCACTGTGACTTACTGAGACCTCCCCACATGAGACCATCAAGTGCCCCCCCACCCCACCCACCCGATCACATTACCTCACATACAGGTGGCAGACACCTCCCCTGAATATGACTGTGCTCTCTGCGGCCCAATTTCAAGCCGCCAATTCCCAGGACCGACATGTGTGAGGGACTGACCACGCCCTGCGCACATGCTGGGCACAAGTGATACAGGACTGACAGGGCCTCCATGGCTGGACTAGACTGAGACCAGGACAGGTGTGCCAAGCACAGGCCTCTAGATTATGGTGCAAATCCCCAGGACTGACTATGCTTTATGGTTGGACTAATTTCAATCTGCCCCCCCACCCCACACCACCCCACCCCCCAACCAACCCAACTCATGTGTCTGTGTGCTTTCTTCCCCAATCATCACCCCCCACTCCCTCCAGCCTTGTGTTTCAGTGCTCTCTTCCCCAGTCATCACCCCCTCCCCGTCATGTGAAAGGCTTAACATATGATGAACGTCTGAGGACTCTGGGTCTATACTCAATGGAGTTTAGAAGGATGAGGGGGGATCTGCTTGAAACATACAGAATACTGAAAGGCCTGGATAGAGTGGGTGTGGGGAAGATGTTTCCATTAGTAGGAGAGACTAGGATCCGAGGGCACAGCCTCAGAGTAAAGGGAAGACCTTTTAAAACAGAGATGAGGAGAAACTTCTTTAGCCAGAGAGTGGTAAATCTATGGAATTCATTGCCACAGAAGGCTATGGAGGCCAGGTCACTGAGTGTATTTAAAACCGAGATAGATAGGTTCTTGATTGGTAAGGGGATCAAAGGTTACGGGGAGAAGGCGGGAGAATGGGGTTGAGAAACTTATCAGCCATGATTGAATGGCGGAGCAGACGCGATGGGCCGAATGGCCTAATTTCTGCTCCTATGTCTTATGACCTTATGTGTCTCTGTGCACCCTTTTCTCTGGACTCCATTGCCACACCCCTTCGCCTCAGCCCACCACCCCCCAACCCATCCCCTAGTCAAGCCTTTGCTTTCCAGCCCCTTCCCTTGCCTCTGTCTTGTCTCACAACGCCACCACCCCCCAAGCCAAGCCTTTGCCCCCCAGCACCCGGGACCGGAAAACCCTGCCCTATATTTATGTATATTAACAATCTTTATTTATGCTGTAGTTACTTGTCTGAACGAATGCTGTTCCATGTTATTGAAGGAAAGGACTTGTGTTGGCATTGATTTGACAAACTCCTGTTTGCCCTGTAATCAGCTCCTTATTTGCTGATGGTGTGAAGTTTGCTCTTCTCATCTGGAAGTTAAAGAGTTACAGGGATAAGTATCTAAACACTCTGCAACATTACATTTCATTTTCCTACATTATAATACTGATTAAAATTCAAAAGTACTTCACTGGTTGTAAAGCACTTTGGAACATCCTGAGGCTGTGAAAAGCATTGTAGAAATGCAAAACTTTCTTATTTTTCTTTTTTGCACAGAGATTTCAGAACCCTTAATATGCTAGTCAGGCAGAAGTAAAGAAATTGCCTGATTTATTTTCCCTGGTTAACTGAATTGAGAATTTCCTCACCAGCACAATTGCATCAGTATCTTTCCTGCATTCAGCTTGGCTCAGTGGTAGCACTGAGTCACATTTTTTTATTCATATATGGGATTGTGGGAGTCGCTGGCTCAGCCAGCATTTATTGCCCATCCATAATTGCCCTCAAGAAGGTGATGGTGAGCTGCCTTCTCGAACTGCTGCAGTTGGTCACATGCAGGCTAATACCTCAATGCAGTTCTGAGAGTGCTTCCAGTTCCAACTACCTTATTAACACATTGTTAAAAGTATCTCATGGCCATTTTATTAGCAGAATCAATGCAAATACTCAGTTTCAGATCGCACAAATTTTGGATTACATATATATATTAAAAAATATCAAAAACAAAATATGTCAATCATGAAGAAAATCCTAATCACAAGATAAACAAATGAATCACAGGCAAACTGACAACTCAGATGCTTTACATGGGGCAACAGACTCACAAACCAGTATATATAAAAAATTCTACCCCACAGCTACTGTTGCAGAAATGGACTGAGACATAAATATTACACCAGTTTGGATGCATTTCTAGATAAGTGGTGTTTAATTTAAAGACAATAAAATGTCACACCTCACAAGCCTCACCTAAATGGCACAATTTTTTTTTTCCCTAAATAAATTGCTGGCAATCAATTGACAAGCATTTACAAGACTGTAGCAGTCATTTCCATGCAGTAGACTGGAACAAAACCAGAAGAGTACCTGCAAGATAATATTTAAACAGACTGCCTGGCATATATAAATTCCCAACTTGAACAGTATGCAAGTGGCTGTAGAGGAGCTTTTCAATTTGTGATATGAGGCAATTACTGCCTTGCAACAAGTGGTTTCAGTTGTTTTAACTGTGTGTTGAGTTCCACACAAGGTCTATTGTGGTGGAGTGAGGTACCCTGTCCCTTTAAGAGAATGCAAGTGTACTGATCATGTGACAGCACTGACAATTCACTGTACACCGTGGGCAATTGGGAACTGTAAGTCTAGTTCTGGAGGTTTCTGAGTGAACACGTATGATCTGGTGCTCTGCCCTATGTCTCAATAAACCATCACTGTTTATTCTTACTTCAGTCTCTCCCCATTATTGATTGCAAGCAGTAACTGATGAGAACATAGGGAGGCATGCAGTTAGAGTGTGGTTGGCCAACAAACTCATTTACCCAAGATACAAGTAAATAAGGAAATCATCTAATTTACATTTTCATCCTAGTTAATTGAGGTCCTAGATCTTTCTCGAGTAAAAGTACATATCAAAAATTAAATCCAACATGCCAGCCAGTCTTTGTAATTTCATCAGAGTTATATTATCTTCTAATCTGAAAGATTTACTTTTTGTTCAATGTTTCTGTTGCATAGAATAACCTGTTGTACAAATGAAAACCTTCACAAACTTAAAAAAAATACTGAGAACCATGTATGGTACCTTGCTATCGTACAATTTTTGAATCCCAATTATTTTACTAGTCCTACAGTTTGCCTCATCAAAGTCTTGTTTAGTATTCATTTGGCCTGATATTTTATGGAACATGTCACATCTGCTTGAAAAATAGTCACAAGCTATTATTTTTATGGTTTGAAAAATGTATTTTGTAATAGTCACTAGCTCATCACTTTCTAGATGCAATTATAATTACTTCTTTGGAGCCATTTTTCCAATTTAATGTCATGTTTTTATACCCCAGAGCACAAATAGTACAGTGTTTGCCTTTTGATCAGAAGCTAGTCAGTTTTAGTTTGAGTGCTATAATCAACTTTGGGATGGCTATTCAGCAGACCCTGTTGGAAGCGCATATGTGGACATCAGATGAGTAAAGGATCATACTTGACTATGATGACACCTGCTGCCCAATCCTTCTAATGTTTAAACATACCCTGACACCTTGGCTGGAGTTTTTCAATTCTCTACTAGCCTGTTCACAATTTTCCACCCAGTCAATCACAAACACAACATCAGAAAATCCTAGCTTTATCTAATCATCATGTGCGAAGAATGGCCAATTTGGGTAAGTTAGTTGAGCGCTGCTGGCACCAATGGAATTGAAAGCTGACATAAGTTAATGATTTCCAGAATGTAGGGGAGAAAATTAGAAAGAAAACAAATCAGAAGCTTTTGTGAAAAGTCAATATATCTGACTGTTATTTGAGAAATGGGTCATAGTTTTCCTGCTCATTTGCAAATTGGTATGATTCTTGGAAAGATTATCCCTGAATATCTCTAGACCTTTTATATTTAGATTTTATGACATCAACAGATCATAAATAGTTAAAGGGGAGGTTAATATCTTACAGAAAGGTTAGTTAGAATATGGAATTATCTGCTACGGCACATTGTTGGAGCAGAATCTTTACATTACCTTAGAACAGATTGAGATAGTTGCGTAAGAATGAGGAATATTAAAAGATATAGCGAATCGGTGGGAAATTCAAATGAAATTAGAAGACCCATGTGGAGAAAATACTAATGCAGACTTAACGGAGCAAACAGCCTATTTATGTGCTATAATATTCCAAAAACAGAGCCAACCTGAGGTGCTCCCACTTGCAAGTCTTGTGTTGAATTTCATTTCTCTTTATTGGTCAGCTGAATGTCAGGCATGCAGAATTCCGTTGCCGTGTCAAAGATTCTTCAAATCAAACTACATATAGGTTGCTGTTTATCCAATATGAAGTTTAACTCCTTTCCATGTAAGGATATGCATTGGCTATCTAAGTCCAGGCAGACTGATAATACCAAGAAACTTCCAAATGTGTGCAGAGGTCATGTAAATGCTCCTTAAACTTCAGCTCATCCAAAACTCTGCTGTTAGTATCTTAACCCATACCGGGTCTCGCTCACTGATACTTCAAAATTAAAATTCTCATTCTTTTGTGAAAATCTGCCTATGGCATTGCCCCTTTCAAGCTCCATGACCTCCTCCAGTCCTATAATAGTCTGAGAACCCTGCATTCCTGCAATTCTGGACTCTCCCCATTTTTTTTTAATCCCACCAGTGTTGGCCAGGTTTTCAGCTATCTAGGTCACCCCCTCAGGAATTCCATCCTAAAACCAGCTATCCACATCTCCCTCCCCCTTTAAGGTGCTCCTTAAAGCCTACCTCTTTAACCAATATGTACTCTTCTTTGGCTCAGTGTCAATTGTTGTCTGTTTATTCTCCTGTGAGATGCTTCACAATGTCCAAGGTGCTGTATAAATGTCAATTGTTGATGCTATCCAGCTTTCAGTGGATTTCTTCTATTCAGCATTGAGTGATTGACTAAAATATTAAAGCTCTTCTGTAGCTGCAAAGCGTGAAGCTGAATGTTGAGATTGCATGACAGTTGAGTTTATTACCCATACCTCAGAATGTAAAGGTTCTTTTACTGACCCCTACCCTGAGACCTTCCCCAGTCTTGTATATGATAAAGGGTGGCAGTTCTATCTCAAATTGTAATGAAAATAACCAAAGATACCAACTCATTCTTTCCCCTCCCATGGAGTGTGCACATTAAAACATTGTCCACTTTAAGTTACAGTTATTTGAGGTTTTGGTCAAGTAAAAAGCTTGAGCATTTCCAAAGTACATCTCTAATGGCCCTTTCAAACAGGCAAGCTGCCGTCTAATTTGTTACATCTGATTTCAGAATATATAATACTGGTTTTTAAAAGAACAATAGTTCAGAGATACAACGTACTAGGAATGTTAAGATTCTCTATGTGGCAAATTCCTGTTACTAGCCAGCATTACTTGCAAAAACAGTGCAACTGAAAGGCAGATAAGGGGAATCAGAAGAATTATCAATGTATATTCTTTGTTACATACATTCTAACTACAAACTTGCAAATTGAGTATGCATTGGAAGCAATCCATTTTCTGCCATTCCAATCAAACGCAGACTATGTGGACATAAGTGGGTAAGAAAATACATTAACATGAAAAATTATTAAAGAGAAATTGACACTTGTGTAGGCTTTTGATTTTCTGATGAGGCGTAAAGCTAGCTTTGAGGATCAGCTGTCTACCTACACCCCGTCTACCTATACATCTCATCTGTCTGATTGTCATTTCACTTGATTGCAATGGAGATGAAAATTGGGCTATTTTGGTCACTTCATGAGTGATTTCAATGACCTTAACAATAGGAAGCTCCTGGAGATAACAACAAGGACAGGTAATTCATTATCTTGCCCCTGGTAATTTGTACGAATACAGGAAAATAATTAGAATCTATATAGTTATCAACCAAGCAGTAGACGATAGATTTCCTACAGCTTAATGCACTGTCAGGAAATTATAGCTAACTATGCTCTTCAATGCCTGTAAGCATTGAGACGAACCCAGATGAAAATCATAACAGGGATCCCCCACCAATTGGACCATGGGAATCTCCAACAATAGTATTCTGTGCTGATATGTTATATTGCTACTGAATGCTGAGATGCAGCAATGGCAGCCTTTGCACCCCTGGCAGGAGCACAGGAGGTCTGGTTCAGCTGCTAACCGTTGTCATGCTGCTATGCTTCTTCGTTGTTGTAGAGGTGGATTTTGGCACAGAGTTCACTGGCCTGAATGGATTTCCACCGCACCTACTTCTTGGGTAAGCAATATCTTTACCTGCATTCTGCCATACAAGCTGGCACTATCAACACCCTTGGGGTTACCATTAACCAGAAACTTAACTGAATCAGTCATATAAATACTGTGACTACAAGAGCAGGTCAGAGGCTGGGAGATTTGCAGCAAGTAACTAACTCTTGACTCCTCAAAACCTGTCCACCATCTACAAAGCACAAGTCAAGAGTGCAATGCAATACTCTCCACTTGCCTGGATGAGTGCAGCTCCAACAACACTCAGAAACTTGACACCATCCAGGACAAAGCAGCCTGCTTAATTGGCACCCAATCCACCACCTTAAATATTCACTCCCTTCACCACCGATGCATAATGGCAACAGTGTGTACCATATACAAGATGCACTGCAGCAACCCACCAAGGCTTCTTCAACAGCATGTTCCAGATCTGTGACCTCTACCACCTAGAAGGACAAGGGCAGCAGATGCATAGGAGCACCACTGCCTTCAGGTTCCCTTCTAAGCCACACAGCATCCTAACTTGGAACTATATCACCATTCCTTCACTGTTGCTTGGTAAAAATCCTGGAACACCTTTCCTAACAGCACTGTGGGTGTACCTACACCATATGGACCACAGCACTTCAAGAAGGTGTCTCCCCACCGCCTTCTCAAAGGCAATTAGGGGTGGACAACAAATGCTGACCTAGCCAGTGATGCCCACATCCCATGAAAGAATTTAAAAAATCATTTGGCAGAGCAGGCTTTGTACATTACAATAAATTGACGATGGTGCCAAGTACAGCTAGTTGGAAACATCCAATAGCAACATGATCAGTGGAATGATGAACACAACATTGTAAATACATCTGGTATAACAGACATAAAATTGAATAGAAGAAATAAGCAAAGGAAATCATGCATTTCTATTCATAATTGGACACAGAGATAACACTACCTTATTGTACTCAAACAACTGAAAGAATATATCTCAGGTACGCTTAGTAGTTTACAGCAAAATTGGATTTGAATGTGTGACCATATTATTAAAAGTGAAATGTTTCAACTACCAAAAATACATATGAAAACACTCATAAATATCTCACTACATCTCTGGAACACTTCTCTGAGTGAGCATGGTCGCATTTTAAAAATATTAATATTGAATGTTTTTGAAAAATATTGCTCTAAAACTATACTTTTCATTCACAAGTTCACTAAGCATGAGAATAGGATGATTTTTTTTTCCTGGAGACTGGACCAAAAGATTAAAATTTACACACCAGTATAACTATATTCAAAGTAGCAGGTTGCAGAACAAAGTTTCACCTTCATACAAACCCATGAGGAAATGTGATTACCTGCAATTTGCGCTCACTCCGGGGAATATAACAGATAGCAACAGATCAAATATATTTCTTACAGAACACCTGATTTAATATAAAAACACATATTGGTGAAAATGAGTTCAATGACATTAAACAGGTAATCAGATCAGGAACCCAAGAGGTTAAATGCAATTTACTGTGCTGAGCAACCTGTGAACAGTTTGCCCAAAGGCTATTCCAATTAGAAATAAATAGGCTGAAGTAATGGTTTATATCACAAATTGGAATTGTATTTCCAAGCTTTGTCAAGATCTGGACATTTCATTGTTATTGCAGTATGCCAAGGCTCCCGAGGTAGTTTTTACAGATCATAGTGAGGTTTGTGAGTACAATTTATTGTTAGTTGTTGCCATAATGCAGAAGAAAACATGCTTCAGCTAACCATAATATGACGAATTAGAACAGTAGGCATTATTAGAATTTTGAAGAGATAAATAAGTGAATATAATTACAGTCATGTCCTATTACTTCCTATACAGTCTCCACTACAGTGCCACCTACAGCCACACAATAATAGTAAATCTTCTCTTATGATTTAATATTGTGCTAGCTGTCACCATTAATATAATAGTACAGATTGTTTTATTTCATAATGTAAGAATATTGTATTTAGATTATTTAATGAGAAAATTAAAAATTGCAACGTAGTTTTGTTCAATCCCCAGAGAAAACTGACATTTTAATTAGTGGAGCCAAGGGTAAAGGAAGATTATTCATCTTTGGTCAAACTATTCAAACATAAGTACATTCTTTATAATGTGGGTAGATTGTTAGGCAACTGAAGGGACAGGACAATGCTGGGAAATGAGACTCACTAATAGGCTTTTTTTAAGTGGAAGCTAGTGGTGTATACCATTACCTCATGATAACTGTTCTCAATATTTCTGTAATATTCAATTAGGAGGAAGTTCATATCTTCACCCAAATCTATCGACTGATCCAATAACATTGCATCTTCTACATTAATACATCTATTTCTTGTGAAGTTGTCTGTTTGAGGATATAACTTCACACTGCTACAGTGGAAATGCAATGATGCAGAAGCATGGAAGGAGGCAATTTACTATGAATCCCACTATCATATGCTCTGCACTTAACCCTAGTTCATGCTTCGCACAAACTTATTGGGCTGAATTTTTGGGCCTGGCTGAAGTTGGGAACAAAGCTAGAAGGGGCCTGAAAATTGCATGGAGCAACTTGTGTGCCAATTTCCCAAACCAATTCCCGGTATCAGCCTTTGGTCGATGTGGGTTTGGGGCCTGGTAAAGGCCACCTCTCCAAAGAAGTGGGCAGGCAATTCAGCTCATTAAGAGCCTTATTAACCAATAATTTCCTGAAGCAACAGGCAGCCAGTGAAACTGCCTGGAGATGGGCACCCAGCAGCAGAAGGAGCCAGTGTACAGGGTAGGCCTATAGGCTTCCCTCCCTGCCTTGGTGGGGGTGTAAGGCTATTCATATAGTGCTCCTCAAATTCCTCAGAATGACTGTTTTCTACATTTAATTTTTTTTTAAAGTGACTGCGTGGCTATCTTCTTGTTGAAGTGCCCTCTCAGTCAAAGTGCTTTTTACCGCAACTGGGTGATCCTTTGAAGCTGGTAGGCCTCCAATTGGTCTTCCAGCTTCAAGATCCTGCCTGCCATTATTAATTGGGCACGGAGCCTGTCTCCATGCCAATTAAGGGGTACCCTGGTCTAAGTTCCAGGTCAGTGACTGCTTCTCCCCTGGGCAGGTTCAGGTCCTGGAAATAGTCGGTATACAGGTTCTCACCCCACTCCAGGACTTGATGGATATGGAAGGCATGTTTATAATGTGGCCGAGCATGTTGATTATCAAGCTACAAATACCTTCAACACACCTATGGCAGGCGGTAAGAATGGGAGAGACTCCTGGTCAGCCATGCTTGATGTTCAGTGGCGCCTGTCCCTCAAGTAGTAGCCTCTGACTTCAGGTCAGCAACTTGTTCCAGGAAAAACAAGCTACGGAAAACAGACCTAAGCATGTGCCTTGTCTTCCTCATGCATCTCTAAGATGCGGGAAGGCTTCTAAGCCTAAGTCTACGTAGACTTGCATTTTCAGGGGAATAAGTGTTTGAACAACTAGATCTCAGTTCACTGACATCTTTCACAGGCCCTGGTTTTAACACACTTACTGCTTACTGGAAACTGGGGGCATGATTTGCTGCCTGTCTGGTGTGCGTGGTGGGAGCGGGCATGGGCGGGTGCAGATCTATAAGCCGCCCGCGATTGGGTCTGTGCTGCCATTTTACACGGGTGGGCCAATTAAAGCCCTCTAAGCTTGAATGTGGCTCCCGAGAACAGCTGTCAAACATGGCCAGCAGAAGGGCTCCCCAGAGCCCTGTTGGTGAGCAGGCTAGGCAGGAGGATAGGGCAGGGGGGCACTGTGCCCCTTGTTTTTCAGACAATTGCCTTGCTGCCCTCCTCAAAGAGGTGGCAGCACAGCAGGAGGTCCTCATTCCTGTGGATGGGAGGAGGAGGCCCCCCCAACATAACCAAACGTGCCTGGGGGTAGGTGGTGGAGATAGTGATCTCCCACGATGTGGATCCCACGTGGATCCAGTGCCGCAAGCATTTCAACAACCTCTTGCACTCGGAAGAGTGTGTACCATGTTGGCATTGGTCACTTAACCCAGGAGGTAGGCTTTCCCCCCTGGCCACGCCACCCAACCCCACTCCCCTGCCAGTCCCAACTCTGAGCGTAGTGACAGCTTTGAATCATTGATGGCATGTGTTCTTCGCTGGTTGGGCCAGCAGATACTGCCCTTGCCTAGATCACCCTGAGAGGATGGTGATGAGATGGGATCTGCACCCGCAGCATGTGGTAAAGTGAGGAGGCACTGGAACCCTGCAATGTCCCACTCTGGTTGGGGTGGTACGGCAGCGAAGAGATTCCAGGTACAAGTTGCACTAATTGATGCTCTTCTCTCCTTTTCAGGAGAAGAATGCACATAATGCCGCTGAACTGTTGAGTACTGGCGGAGGGCTGGCCCAGTTGATCATTGGCAGGTTCGAACAGGCGGTCCTCGATCTGTTGAGGGACCATGCGCCCAGGTCCACTGGTGTTGGCGAGGCTGGAGTGCCGCGGGCAGGTATGTTTGCCCAGCACTCAGGTCACCATTAGTGTCCCAGCAGCCATGACACTGCTGAATGTTCAGAGATTGAAGTTTGCAACATGGCTTGACCATTGCTTATGGAAGGATGAACACATAATGATCTGGGGGACAGGGATGCACATTGACATTGTCTCCACGTTAACTAATCAAATGTCCTTGTTCTTCCTTTTGGCATTAGTGGATCAGGGCCAGGAGGAGGAGGCACAGAGGCTGCCTCTCACATCCGAGGGCCCTGAGGTCTCTGACCCACCAGCATCACACCATCTCAGCCAGGCAGGCACCAGCACAGATATTAGCACCTCGGTGGGAATAAGGGCATCGGCTAGTGTCCCAGGGCACAGCAGTGAGGGCACTTCACAGTCGCTAGAGGAGCTGGTGGAGACAGAGAGTGCCCATGGAGCCAGCAGTTGGAGGACTGCAGGGGACCAGGCACATGCTCAGTCAGTGGCTGATGACGTGCCCCTCGGGTCATCTGTGAGGCAGCAAATACTGGAAGTCCAGCAGGGTGTGCAGGAAGGTCTGGCGGAGATACATGAGATTATGCCTGACTTGGTCTCCATGGTGGAGGGGTCCACGCGGACTATTGCCGATGTAATGAGCCTCATGGCTGAGCGCCATGTTTTCTCCATGGAGAGAGTGACGACTCTCGTGGAGAGGATCCTCCAGGAGACCAATCAGGGCTTCCTGGGGATTCTCTCGGACCAGCAAGCCTTCACATCGGCATTGACCTCAGCTGATCAGTGCCAGTGTGGGAGATGGTCCGGGCACCAAGTTTTTCAGCTCGGTGCCCATCCATCTAAGGCGAGCAGGGTTGTCCGAAGCAGTCTCATGTCTGCGCAGCAACTGCCTGTCATCTCTGCGGGCTCCTCTCAGGGTGCTCCGGATGAGGACGGCAGCTCCTCTGCCCCTCTGCCAGTGACCGTTGCATCTGATGAGGCTGCGACGACTGGGGAGATGACAGCTGTGGAACTGGCCGCTCCCTCCCAGACGGGGCCAACACAGGCTCCATGGGCCAGAGGATGACTGCCAAGGTCATCGAGGCCAACAGGACAGCAGAGTCAGCAGGCTGTCTCAGATGCCAGTGCCAGCGAGGGGACAACACCTAGGCATAGCACCCAAAAGCATAAATTTAAGGCACCTTAGGCACACCACAGGTTTCTCACTGGTGATTTTGTTTTGCCCCGCAATGAGGTCATGATTAGTTGGAATGCTGTTTAACACCTTTGTCATTTTGTTACCTTAAGTTCATTTAGTTATATCATTAAATTTGGACATGTGACCATGGCTGAGGGTGTTTCTTTTCCTCTGCAGGTGGATGGTTGCCCATGATGTTATGAGTGAGCTGTGTCACACTGAACTTTATTGACATAGCCCTTAGTTAATGTTCCTATCCAGGCAGATTTAGCACTCAGGTATCGAGTACAGGCTTGCGTTGAAGGTCCATCTGTGGGGTTCTAGCTGAAAGTTCATTGGATTAAAGCCTCCTGGGTGTCCCTGCCTCCCTGGAGTATGCCTGGGTCAGCGTCTACCCCCTCAGCATTTCCCTTTGCGTGCTGATCCTCGGACTCACTGTTGGACTCATCGTGTGCAGCCGCAGCAACTGCGTCCATATCTTCATCGTCCACAGCGTCCCCCCTTTCCAGCGCAAGATTGTGGCGAGTGCAGCATGCAACCACTATCATCGACACACGATCTGGGGGGTACTGGAATGCGCCCCCTGAGCAGTCCAGGCATTGGAAGCGCACCTTGAGAAGACTGATGATTCTCTCCACCACAGCCCTTGTGGAGACCTGGCTCCTATTGTACTGCTGCTCAGCCTCTGTTCTTGGATGGCAGAGAGGCGTCATGAGCCACCTTCTGAGGGGATAGCCCTTGTCACCCAGCAGCCATCCATCCAGCCGCACTGGAGCACTGAAGATCCCTGGCACCTGGGAGTGTCTGAGGATGTAGGCATCACGGGAGCTGCCTGGATACCTTGCACAGACTTGTAGAATCAGCATCCTGTGATCACACACTATCTGCATGTTCATGGAGTGGAAGCCCTTCCTGTTGACGAAGGCACCGGGTTCGCCTTGATGGCCACATGTGTACAGTCTATTGCACCCTGGACACGGGGGAAGCTAGAAACGGCTGCAAAGCCTCTGTCTGGCTGGCCTTGTCCCAGTGGTAGTGGATGAACGTCATTGCATGTCTGAACAGAGCGTCTATCACCTGCTTGACACAAGTGTGGACAGCTGATTGGGAGACACCACAAAGATCACTCACCGAGCCCTGGAAAGAGCCAGAGGCATAGAAGTTGAGGGCAGCAGTGACCTTTAGAGCCACTGGAATTGGGTGCCCACCCACACAGTTAGTGGAGATCTCAGGGCCCATCATCTGTCAGATAGAGTTGACTGTCTCCCTTGAGATACGAAGCCTCCTTTGGCACTGCACCTCAGACACATTGAGGTAGCTGCTTCACTGCCTGTAAAGCCTGGCAGCAGGATAGTGGTGTCTTCTGCTGCCCTTTCCATCCTGGACTTCCTGTTGGCCCTGCGCCCCTTGTGCCTGCTCCTCTCCTCCACGGATAGCTCCTCTGAAGGCTGAATGTGCACTCCTGGTCTCCTCCCCTTTTTGACCTTCCCTTCCTCCTCAGAGGAGGGGGCTCCAGTGGAGAGCATAACTCCCTTTCCCAGGATAAGGGAAGGCTTCCTGAAACCTGCAGGCCCCACAAATTATCTTCACTGCAGAGTGCTGACCTGAAGGCTGTGTGTCTTGTCCAAGCAGCTGGTATGCATTTTGAAGTATTTCTGCTCACCCAGGCAAGTATCAGTAACTTTCCAAATTAAATGTCTGACTAAGCACATTTCCGACCCCACTGACACTTCTTATCCCGCCCATGGATGAGGTTTATACAAACGTGTTGTGCCCGCCTGCCCGTTGCACCCGTGTGATGACCTGAAAATTGCAGGGGCCCTAAAAAATCACCATCAGTTGGAGCCTCAAGGGCCTTAAGTGGCCCATTAATTAATGGCGGGCACACATCGGAGGTTATTGCTCGCCTGACATCACCACGTGTCATTTTACACGGCGACATTCGGGGCCCGCCCCCGCAAGCCAATGGGAAAATTCTGCCTTGGGTGTCAGGGACAGTTAACTAGTCACTTATCCTCTCTAATCCCCTGCTTTCTACCGTGACCCAATCTTAACCTGTTCTTTTGAGAAGGCAAGTGGAACATTCATGGGGAGAAAGCAAAGTCCTGTTTACATATGCACAAGGGGTCCTGATAGCCATGGAGGTCAATGGCAGCAGTCAACCCCCGATGATCTGGCTGTAATATCAGCAGCCTATCAACGGCTGTGCTGTAGCACTGTGTTAGAGCACTAGGTCAGGCAAACGCTTTTGGAAAGCAGGCACTGAGGGAGTGAGGCCCAAGGATGATTAGATTCCACCGATATAAAATGTGGAATGATTAATTTATAAGTTTGGTTTGGAAAGGTTGTTTTGTAGTGGTTTTTATTTTTACATTTTGGGCAAGTCAGTGACGGAGGAAAGTAAAGTGTGGGGTCATTGGTCAATGGGGAATGAGGTTGTGGTTACTGGCTTCACACTCAAATTAGCTCACAGGCAATGTGGGCAGAAGGGGCCTAGTTTGCCTGGTCTCTCCCTTCATCTTCTTCCTCCTCTTACTTCTGATCCTGAGCTGTTCGGTCTAAAACTGGTGACAAGGACTGTTTATTTGTTATCGCTGGATATGCATCATGCAGCACAGTCTGCTGAATACTGCAGGGCTCCTCCAGAGTGATCCAGACAGTGGAAGCATTATTGCAGCACACCGATGATCTGCTCTAGCTTGTTTTATGTGGCAGCATGGCTTTCATTACATGCATGCTGCCCATCTATGTGTGGTTGTGCACTGGAATGATCAGCCATATCATCAGTAGAGAGCCTTTGGGTTGCCATGGTGGCTGGAAAGCAGACGGCACAGTGGACTGCCACAGAACAAAGACATCATGACTGATCCCAGGGCATGGACCCTGCATCATGCATTGCACATGGCCACACACAGCAACTGCATGTTGAGACAGTGGAATCCCTTTTGGTTCCAGTACGTGGCAGAGTTGACATCCAGTGCCCCAAATTGATTTGGATGCAATCAATGGCACCCTGCACCATGGGGAAGTCAACTTGCCTGTGCTCACGCTGCCTGCTTCTGTCTGGCAAGCGAGAATGAAATGTTGAATGGAGATTTTCATTGATCTCTCTTATGCAACGGTGGATGGCAAACTGCAAATATCTCGAGTTCCAGCCTGGAAAGATCCAGGTGCATAAAAATCCATCACCTCTGTCACCTCCACAGCCACTGCCTATGTGGACCTTGCTTTGCTCTGAGATTGCAGTTGTGGCTGCAGCAGATGGGAGATTTCAGTAAGGACATTCTTACTGAGGTGTAGATGTCTCATATTATCCACATTGAGGTTCAGGAAGGAGAATTGCTACATGAACACCCTGGATGGATATGGCCTCTTGCTCAAAGTCCTTCTCCACTTCCTCCTCTTTCCTCTTCTACTTTGGCTCTGTATGGCCCCTGCTCATTCATCCAGTCATTTTGCATTCCAGTGGAATTCATATTATTTCACCCAAGTCTAGGAGCAACTGGTTTGTGTGGAATTCTTGAAATCAGGACAAAATGCTTTAGTACCTGTTGCACCATTCCCTGCTACTTGAAATGCGTATGGAAAACGACAAAAAGTTGTTCAATTGAAAAACCGCTAGAATAAATCAACTAGCATCAAATCTGTAAGTAGCTAATTATCCCTTTAAATAGCAATAGTGAGGGTTCCCTCCTGCTACTGAATGCATGTTCCGCTGTGCAAGGTTAAGAGAAGGCATTGCTGGAGCCTTGAGCTCCAAAGAGCCACTGCTGTCATCAAATCAACATGGAGTGCTGATTGACATCATGATCTGCAGTTCTGTACACTTCTGGCAGATGTTCACCGGTGTGCACTCTAATGTGCTCAGCAATATGATGCCAGCAGAAATGCACGGTGCTCAGGCAACATTTTGGTTCCCAATTTCACCCACTGTGCCCAAACAACGGGACTGGAGCTATTGAGCCCAATTTTGCATACTTTATGCCTGTTCATCAGTCAGCTTCGTACCATATTGGTACATTTCCTCCTATATCATCTGTCGGGATTTTCCTAACAAGGCTTGTTTAAATTAACATTGTAACCAACCTTTCTGTGCATTGTGCAAATATGAACAAAAGTTTGTCTGACATAGTGATGTTCGGCCGTCAGTATAATTCCATTCTGGCAGTTTGCACTAATCCAAATCAGGTACACCTGTCAAAAACTGCTACCTTCACCATAAAAGGACCAAATGTTAAATCTTGTGCTGTTTTAGGAAGCTTAATTGGTATTTACATTTAGTCTTTCTCTATTGCATTAGTCTTGCAATAAATGACCAGAATATCTACAATACAATTAACTGATAGTTGCATATATAATGATCAAGATTCAATAAATTTAGATGTCTACAGGTTAGACACTTCCCAAAAGGAGTGTAATAGAAACTTACAGTCTAAAGTGGTTAGGAAAGGGAATATGAGAGACTAATGAAGATTTGATATTAAATATGAGAACAGTTTGTCACTCCAGTTAAATTGCTATAATAATTAGCTCATTTATCATTATTAAAAATAAATCATACAACATTGTTTTCATGATTGAATGAAATAGCTTTACAGCTTAGCCTTATTCTGCTAAAATAGGCAAGTTTTAATTGTTTCTAGCCAAGTGTAAAATTCACAGCAAAACATAGATCAATTTTTATACTCAGTTTGCAGAAACTTCCTGTGGAACGAGCTTAAAACATGTGCAAACGAATTGTTACCCATGGACCTTACAACTGTTGATGCAATTTTTCAAATGGTATATCGCCCAGAGGAGATGAAGGCCCCAATCTTCACCTGGAGTAGGCTTTTCCAATTGGGTGGTGGGTTAGAGTTCTGGGCTGGCTCAAACACTATGGTGTTATAACTCCACGATAAGCATATTCTTTCCAGCAGGAGCCCAGAGGCCAGCCTCATTGACGGGCTCAGCTTCATGTCAAGAGGGAATGCTGCAGAGCATGTGCTTCCCAGGAGCAGGTAAGTTTTCGACTGCTGGGGTAGAGATTGCAAGGGGATCATGGGGTTAGCATAGCTTGGAGAGTCAGTGGGTGATCACATGGGTCACAGAGAGATCAGTGTAGAGAATGGAGATTATGAGGGAAAGTGAACAAAAAGTTATCCTGATTACGGAGCGGGCAGCAGTCACTCACAAAGGAGCCAATCCGTGACTGCAGCAGGATATGATTGTGGCTGGGGGAATTGGTGATTTAGTGATCCTGGAAAGGAGTGGCCAAATGTGTGGAATGAGAAACAGGTTTGCTCATTGGGGTTCGGAAGGAAGCACCGGTGGGAGAACCAGTATGAAATCCGTGTCACCTCTCCAAGGGGTGCCAAGTGCTAATTAAGTGCAATCAGGCACTTAAGTGAGCAGTATAAGGCCTGTCACAGAACTAAGTCCCTAGTAGGGCACAAATCCTGCCCCCAAGAGCTGCCAGCCAATCAGAGGCCAGAAGCTGTACGTTACAAGCAGTGCCACCAGGACTGGTGGCTGCTGCTGGGAATTCAGTGAGACTTTCACCAGGGATCATTGCTGAATCCCTGGAGACAGGTAAGTGGGGTGGATTGGGGGTCATGAAAAGGCGGTCACTGGCAGGGAGGTTGGATGGGGCTCGGAAGCAAGGGCAAGGGGTGTGGCCCTCAGCAGGCACCCTCTTTCCTGATGCCAGGTCCCTCACACTGTGTGTCTTTGACCAAGGGACCGCCCCCTCCCGCCCTCCCCATGTTCCCAGAAGGCTGCTGATAAACACAACTGTGCTTGCTGGGCAGCCTTCAGGAAGCATGGGAGACCTACACCAGTTCAGGGGAATCACTAAGCCACTTCTGAATCCCAATAGTCTCAGAGATAGTGGCCTTAACGTGGCTCAACAGTGAGCCTAATCAACTAATGGGTGGGTTCATCTCATCAGCCCATTTCTGCCACTGTCTAAATGAAAGTCAGTTTTCCGGCCAGAAGGAATGGACCACGTGGCTTTCCCTCCAATTATATAGACCCACCCAGCAGCTAGGCCCAGTGGGCTCCACTAAATCCCAGCTAATGTCTCAGTGTTTCAGTGGAAGCTTGGAATGAGGCTATCAGATACATGCTTGTGCCATGCACGCCTGAATTTTGTACCATGCAGTTTCAGATTGCTGCTATCATGGCTGTGGATACCAGTGCTTAAAGAGACTTGCAGAGTCTCACAGTAGTTCAGCAACCTGTGCTTCAGAAGATTACTAGAATTGATCAGGTGGTGCTCTGTGGGTGTGCCAATGGATCCATAGAGCACAAACTTGCTGCCCACCCCCCTCAGGATGAAAGCATTTGTCATCCCAACACTGCCACTCCACCAGTGCCCTTGCTGATGCCTCTCAGAAAGCCAGCCCAACCTGCTGTCAGCTATGCCAAGATGGTGCTGTCCAAAAACAGGCCTTCTGCACCCAAAGCTGCCCCAATGCATCCTCAAAGGCCATCTGCAATCTCCATACTGAAAGTTGGCAGCTTTGCTGCAGCACTGCTTAGGAACACTAGCCCAGGCAAAGGCAAAAACACCCACAAAATAGATACTAAAGGAATGCACAAGGGTAAATAATTCAGTTCTTATTGTTTATTATTGGAAGTGTCATTGGATAAATTTGCTATGGAATAGTATTTTGGTGATGATTTTTTTCAGGATTTTAACCAGAGGAAATTGTAATGCCATGCAGCAGGAGAGTGGAAAGTTGTGGAATTGTGGATCAATGGTCATGTGGGAATGAGATCTCAGGGAAACCAAAGTCTGAGTATTCGTTCACAAACAGTTGTCTGGAGTGAAAAATCCAGAATGCCTTCTCCTATGCTCCTCTTCTTTCTCTCCTCTTCTTCACCCCTACTGCTGAGGTTCCCGCCGGGTGACTGCGGTTGCACCCTCATGATAGGAAGATGTGGAGTACTGTAACAATCCCCATAGAGACTGATAGGTTTTAAAAGATAGGAATCCCAATGACACCAATGGAATGAAAACCACCAGACAAGATTTCACTTTTCAAAACTTTTACTGTAACAACCAGCTAAAATCAACCTAATCCAAACATCAGTTAACAAGCAAAGGATAGTTCAAATGAAATGGTAAATTCCACTTTACACCAAGGATACATCTCACATAGTTATAAGCCTTGCATCACTTCCCATATAAATGTGGAACCACGTGCAATCTCACTAGGCAGAATTTTCCCATCAGCGAGTTGGAGGTGGGGCCCGCTCGCCAACGCGGGATGACATCAGGGAGGAACCCCTGATGTCATTCTGCCCTATTTAAATACTCAGGAAGGTGGGGGGGGGGACATCGCGATCAGCTGTCTGCCCGCTGACCTGTCAATGGCCAATTGAGGCATTGACAGGGTAATTAAATCAATTAAAGGCCCTGCCCATCCAACCCTAAGGTTAGTGGGCAGGCCAGGAGCCCCAGCGGGCTTCTGAAAAAACATGAAACCTCATCCACTGGTGGGATGAGGTTTCATGTCGGTTTTAAAAAACTTTAATAAAGTTTCCGTGATATTTATTAACATGTCCCATCTCGTGTGACATTGCCACATGAGGGGGACATGTTAATAATTTTTTTTATTTTTCTATTTTTAAACTTTCAAACATTTTCAGCGCTCTCCCTGAGGCAGCACTTTGCCTCAGGGAGATCTGTGCATGTACGAAAAAGCACACTCTGGCATAGTGCTTCCAGACGGGTGGCTCGCTGGACGGGCCTTAATTGACCCGCCCACTTAAAATGGTGGTGGGGCCCGTTTCGGCAGCGGCGATCGGCTGCCCCCTCGCCACCAAGCTGGTGGGGCCCGCCCACCTGCCCTACCAGGGCAAAATTCTGCCCACCGTCTTTCCAACTTGGTGTCTGCTATGTAGGATTTTTCTGCTCCAACTCAATCATTTTGGTCCATGACTCACATTCACCAGCCATATACCATCCAAAGTCCCAGACATGATTAACAGTGACAAAGCGTACATCTATAAGCCTTCTCTCACTTGGGTCACAAAAATCTTAATGGCTTAGAATTCCCAGAGACTCCCTCCTCTGATCTATTTAAATAATCTGGTTAATTCTGGGAAAATTGAAACTTTAGTTGTCTTGCTCCATCCATAACCCCCTGCTCTCCCTGTTTTCCATTCTCTGTCTTTTCCAACTGTATAATACAGAGTAACACAGTCCCTGCTCTATTCTTGCTGCCAAACAGAAAACTTACCCATTTGTAGAGAGCTTTGCTTGCTTCCTCTCACAGGAATTATGTGCCCTGAACTGTCTAGCAAAAGACAGACTAGAACCTGACACCACTGCAATTAGCTTTCTATTTACCCTCTACTTTTTAGCTTTTCATGGCAACCTCAGGTTGTTTGGATATTTCTTGGAAATATACTGCATGCTAGGAAGCCCACCCAGAGCCCTGTCGGAATACTCCTTAGTTTCACTTTGGGATTAAAGGGGACATAGCACAAAAATATACAGGCTCTTCCCAAAGCACATGGGTCAACTGGGTCATCACAAGAACACAGCATGCCACCAGGAACTTGAGGAGTTCCTCCCAGCCGAGGAAAATTTGTTTCAGAACATCAATGGCTTGTTCCACAATGTTCCTGGTTGCAGCATGGCTTCTCTCTGCTGGCATGCTGTTCATGCTTGGTCGCATAGTGGAAGAAAGTCATGATCCAGATATAGGGCAGCTAACCTTGATCATCTGACAGCCAACCGGCCTCTGGTTCTTTATGGTGGGCCAAAGATCACTGGTATGGCTGACTAGCGCAGGATTAATGCATTGTGGTTGAAAGCAGGATGGAGGGCATTCACTGGCAGAATATTCTGGCATGATCACACACCAGATGGATTTTGATGGAGTGGTACATTTCCCCATTAACAAATTGGGGCCCATAGAGTTACATATATTCAATCAATTACATCCTGCACCATTGGGAATCCTGCTAGCCTGGAAAAGCCATGTGTTGTCTCTTGCTTCTCTTTGATATGTGAGAAGATGATGAGTATAGGACCTTGGTCACCCCCCTGATGCAGTGATGGATGGTGAACTGTGAACTCTTTCTAATTCTGGAAAGACTTGCTGATGTAGAAATTTAGGGTCATGGTGAACTTGGTGGCCACTGGCAGCATGTACATTATAGGATGGTGGCACAGTTTAATCACTTGGTGAAATCCGGGTGCTTCAGACCTTTCTATTGGCCATGGTAGCAGGAGGAGGAGTGGTCCCTGAAGACCCTCAGTGAGTTGCATTTTCTATTGAGAGTGCTTCTCCTCCCCTTCTGTCTGGGCACAATTTCCCCCCTCTGTTATCTCTGTTTCATTTCTAAGTCATACTGCAGCTCAAGAGGGATTACAACTCTCTTCCCCATTACTGGAGCAGGTTTTCTCCTGACAGATCTGCCAACTCATCAGATCTCCTTGTTTAAATTCAAACTATTCCCTTTTAGAACCAAAATGTTTGGAAAAACTCCTCCAGTAACACTCAACACTGCACTCCCACTAACTCTGCATTAGTGCAGATTAAAATCACCTCACCTGAAGGTTGCATGAATATTTAAATAGTGCTAGTGGGGACAGGGGATGGGGGAGATCTCTCATGCAGAGGAGTGCCTGCTCAGCTGGGAATAATTAAGAGAGGGTGTTAACAGGACCTGTGAGGCTCCAAATGAAAGATTGTGCACCAAATCTGTATTAGAGGCTGTTTGACATCATGAACTGCCCACTCTCTGCATGCTTCCTTTGCACGCATGGTTTGCTTATACTAGTGCTCTTACAGTCAGGGCATGCCATGTGGGTCACACCAGAAGTTGATGGAAACATTGCAACTGACATCTTTTGAGATTTGGACTTCTGTAGCATGCAGACTAACGCCACTCCAGCTCTGAATTTAGCAGCCATAATGCCTGTGTCGTCATTTCTGTTTAGTGGATTTTGCTTGTAAAATCCTGCAACTTGCTTGTGTGATGTATAAAATACAGCAGAATGATGCTTCAACGAAGAGTGCGATCTCAGTTAATGGTCTGACAAGCGCCAATAAACCCTGTGAGGGGTAGGAAATGTGAGTGTCAGTGAAATCTGCACCTGGTTATCCAGTTGAGATCCCATTTTACTATCACTGGACCCAACATTAGTGCCAGAAAAAGAAGAGAAAGGCTTGCATTTACACAGCATTTTTCATGACCTCTGGTGATCCTCATGGAGTTTCCAAACAATGGAATGTTTTTTGAAGTGTACTCATTGTTGTAAAGTAAGAAACACAAGTCATTTTGCAAAAGGCAAATTCCCACGAACAGCAATGTAACAATTGATCTTTTAATAGTGCCACAGGATCTTGTGCATCTAAAAGCAGGCACCTCTGACAGTGAAGCACTCCCTCAGTGCTGTACTGATGTGTGGGCCTGAATTATGTGTTTAGGTTTCTGAGATGGGACTTGAACACAGAACCATCTAACTCAGAGGCAAGAGTCACCACTAACTTAATCTTAACAATGGCTTTGTTGTTAGCCTTATCAAAGTCCGAATTATTCAAAAGTATTTTCTGAAGTTAACATCTCTAGCTGCATGTTTGAGTGATTTTTAATTAGGATATTCTTCAGACATTCCCCCACATTCCCTCGCTTTTCTAGAGTGCAACATGTAATTAGAATTTAGCTGCTCGTAGTCAAAGTTTACCGTGCTTGTAACAGAGTTTACCTGCTTGTAAACTCTGCCGCAGCTCCTTAAAAGTATTATTGGTGCAGTGGAATCAGCTCAAAGGAGTTTCCTGGCCAATGTGTTACTGGGTCAGTAACATCACTCTTTCGGTAACTTCTGCTCTGACGTCTCACTCCCATGAGCTCTGCCACTCCTTCAGTTAAAAACAGTGCAGGTGTCAGTGAGAAAATGTTTCAAAACAACAGGAACAATAGCACTATCAACTTCAGAAGTCCGTGTTTTGCCTGTATCATATAGCTGAGTCGTGCTGCACCTAAATCTTGGAGTGCAGATTTATGTCAGTGCATTATTCACATAGGAAAGTAGAAACTTACCAAGCAGCATTTTAAATCAATTTTTGGCTTCAATCTTAAAACACCCAGACACAGTTGTTTTATAATACACTTTATAGTGCATGACCCAACAAATTACTCTTTCCATTTTATATTAGCAACATGGAACGAACAGAATTAATTTTAATCAGTAATGCATTAATAAATTTATAAAACAATACTTGTTGCATTGAAGCTGCTGGAATTAAAAAAAATAGGTCAGACCAATGAGCTTGGCTCAATGCTATCCAATTTCAAATGTTGTTTTTAACACTTACTTGTGATAGAGACATATTCCTGTGGCTCTTACGACACAGGATTACTTCAATCTGGATAGATATTGGAGTACAGACAGCAAAATGGATCCATCTACTTGCTATATAGGCGTCCCTTACAAAGGAAATCATGTCAAGTCCATTTTGTAGCTTCAAGAAAGCATTTGTTTGAACCGATTTCTCATGTTGGAATCTATTTTTTATTTAAAGCCAAAGATGTAGGGTGTAGGTTTGTAAAGTGTTTCTATAGATGTTAGTAAGATGCTATTAACAATACTATTTGACCTTCAGCTTAACACATGTTCATTCTTCCCAATAGCTGCAGGTGCAAGACCAGTTGTCACCCAAGTCTTCTGCAGTGAAGCACGTTGGCATCTTTTATGTTTTTGGTTATCAGGTTCGCTTTGTCTGGCGAACTCTAGCTGCGCCCTTGATATTAACATATTAGCTGATAAATGAAACATATAGGCAGAGAGACCGATTAACTGATCAAACACTGGTGGTTTATTAGAACTAAGAACAGAGCACTAACACCATACGTGCTTCTTCAATCACCTCCAGCTCTAGACTTCCAGTTACCCAAGAAGCCCGCACTGTGTAATGATTGGTCAATACAGTCACATGGTCAACTAACTACATTCTCTTAAAGGTACATAGCACTCCACTTCACCACACATCTTTAGTGTTTTATATTTTTATATTTCTAATAATGACAATTCATCCTATCCTACCTTGAACATATTTTGGTACATGGTCCTCAGTTTAATATTTTTGTAGAAATTAAGTGTTACCTTTTTATCTTGGACATTACAATCAACCACCAATAACTATCACTGCCCCTTGACATGAAAAAAGTTAAAAAATCCATTAAAAATCTAAACAAAGCACTAAGTATTGAAAATGCAATTGAAGTGTCTGCTACAATCCATGATTTCTACTCTGTTAACTTTCATATGTTAATCAATCTCTGTGTTTCCCAGTGATTCCTCTCAGCATACCCAAGGACCAACTTGTATACAGGGTCAATTGTAAACTCGAATGGAAGTGAGCTGGGAGTCATGCTGCTTCTCCTTGCAGTAAATTAATAAGACAATAGGAAGAAGCCACCTTCCCTATCTTAGCAGTTGAATGGAGCATGATGTGAAAACCATAACGAGGGAGAGTATTACAGAAAACATTTTTGACCTGAAATTTTGTTCCACAGCAACCAGTTCCTCAGTGTTATGAGTGTCGCTTTACCTCCAAAAAGCAGTGCATGTGCACACTTCTGATGCTAGCTGCACCAGGCAACATTTTGGTGGGGGCATCAGCATCCATGCAGAGAGCATCCATCAGAAATATGCAGACCGTATGATGCTGATTTGATGCCAGCACTGTCATTTCAGAACTCAACACTTCAAGCAATGCTTTTTCTTAACCTCAATCATCTGAACATGCATTCAGCAGCAGGAAAGATCCCCACATGTGCTTTTTAAAGCAATCATCAACTACTTATGGGTAAGTTGCTAATTGTTATCTACTGGCTCATGCTGCAACTGTAAAATTGTTTAGTGTTTTCCAGAAATGTTTAAAGTTGCTGAAGTCTACAGGGACTGGTGTGGCACATGCTGTAGGAGTTTCCTCCAAGGTTTCCACACAAACAACTTCCTCACAGACATGGATGCAGTAATATGTATCCCCTTGGACAACAGCAGAACTGGCAGAATGGGAGGAGGTGACATTGAGCAGGACAATTTAAGGAAAATAAAAGAGTGAGGAGGGGGGAAATGGTCCTCAGCAGGAAGTCAGGATATTCAGGGAGCAATTCTTCTATCTCAACCTTAACTATGAACAACATGTCAGGCATCTTTACCTAAGGATGTCCTCCCTGAAATCTGCTACCTGTAGCAGCTCTAGCCTCAGAGCAGGTCGAGAGCATTGCCAATGGTTATGAAGGTGACTATCCAGGACCATGAATGTTTATGCACCTGGCTCCTTCTAGACTGGATCAATATTTGTAAGATCCTCCAGTTTATCATCCACTGCTGAGTAAGGGACACCACTTGGCTCTTGGCCTCTGTATTCCAAGACAGCTGAATGCATTTCATTCTGTCTTGCCAGCGAATAGGAGGCTTGGAAAGCATATGGCATTGTACTGATCACAGATTTTCCCATAGTGCAGAGTGCCACCAATTTAAAGCATGTCACTTTGCAGGTGCTACATGCCAACTCTGAGATGTACCGCAACCAGAAGGAATTCCATTCCCTGAACATACAGCTAGTGTGCGACCAAAGACAGCATATCACGCAAATCTATGCTCAGTATCCTGGCAGCAGCATGATGCTTTCATTCTATTGCAGTCCTCTATGCCAACTGTATTTCAATCACCATGACAAACTAGAGGGTGACTACTGGACAACCAGGGCTATCCTTTGACAACATGGGACAAGTCTCCAGTGCACAACCCATGCACAGGTGGGCATCATACCAATCATGAAAGCCATGCTGCCATGGGGAATATGATAGAGCAGACCATTGGGGCACTAAAACAACATTTCTGCTGCATGGGCAACTTGCAAGAGCCCTGCAGTACAGCATGTGCAAAGAATCTTCATGGTCTATTGTTTTCTGCCTAACATCACCATGATGAGAGCATAGCCCTTGTCACCGGCTAAAGCATGAAGCTAAGGAGCAAAAAGAGGAGAAGGGGAGGACACAATCCATACGGTCTTTTTCTGCTGGATGTCCTTGATTGATTCATCTGACTGTGCTACTACCCTAGTGGCTGCATCATGATTGGTAGAAGGTAGCTAACTTTCAGATGGCCTTGTAGGACAACCTCAGTCAGCTCTGGCCTTGGAAAGCCTGGACTGTACCATACTGTTGTGTGTGGCAGCAGTCTAGGCAACAGCAAGAGCACTGGCAATTGTGAGAGCACAAATGCTGTCATCTTGAGAGAGGACAACAGGTCTGTGTTCCTTGGAGACACTGCCACTCAGGTATGGCAATGTCTCAGCAATACTAATCCTGTGTTGGTGGAGAGATTGCTGGACTACTGTAATGCCCTACAAGCCCCCTTGAATGCTGGGTGATATCCTTGGCTATGATGTCAATAGTCTGAGCTTACATGGCTATAACTGAACTGTGGTGCAGTGTTTAGGGTGTTGGCTATCATGGTTGACGAGTTAGCAGTATATGGAAACTGCAGAATGGGGGTGTGAGGCTTGCATGCAACAGTTCTACTTGTGTGAGAATCAATGATGTATTAAGCTGTGATTTTAAAAAAATATTCATTCAAGGGACATGGGCTTCGCTGACCAAGCCAGCATTTATTGCCCTTCCCTAAATGCCCTTGAGAAGGTGGTGGTGAACTGCCTTCTTGAACAGCTGCAGTCCATGTGGTGTATTAAAGTGGAATGTTGGTTGGTGAGTGATAGGGGGCTAGTGCATTAAACAGTATTTGAGGCAAATGGTGCAGTTGTTGTGATATGGCATTTGAAGATATATTAACTGACCTTGACTAGTCATGTGAGGTCATTAAATTTCTTGTGGCACTGCATTCACATCTTGGGGGCTAGACTCTGGCAATAACCTTCACTTCTATCTGGGCCCCTGCCTTTGTAAATTTTTTTCATGAGGGGCTCCTGCAGATCGAGGACATCCTCCCTCCTCCCCATCTTCTGTTCCAAGGCCTCCAGAGAAGCCTCTGAAAATCCTGGGGCATGCTCTGTGCCATTTTGTGTCATTTTTCTGTTTTTTCCCAGGTCAGAATCAGATTTCTAAAATTTGTTTAACGGGGTGTGGGCGTTGCTGGCTAGACTAGCCTTTATTGCCCATCCCTAATTGCCCTTGAGAAGGTAGTGATGATCTGCCTTCTTGAACCACTGCAGTCCATGTGGTGTAGATACACCCACAATGACGTTAGGGAGTGAGTTCCAGAATTTTGACCCAGCGACAGTAAAGGAACACAATATATTTTCAAGTCAAGACAATGAGTGGCTTGGAGGGAAACTTCCAGGTGGTGGTATTCCCATGTATCTGCTGTCTTTGCCCTTCCAGATAGTAGTGGTCATGGGTTTGGAAGGTGCTGTCAAAGGAGTCTTGGTGAGGTTCTGCAGTACACCTTGTAAATGGCACACACAGCTGCCACTGTTCGTCGGTAATGGAGGGAGTGAATGTTTGTGGAAGGGGTGCCAATCAAGCAGGCTGCTTCGTCCAGGATGGTGTCAAGCTTCTTGAGTGTTGTTGGAGCTGCACTCATCCAGGCAAGTGGGGAGTATTCCATCACATTCCTGACTTGTGCCTTGTAGATGGTGGACAGGCTTTGAGCGGTCAGGAGGTGAATTACTTGCCGCAGGATTCCTAGCCTCTGATCTGCTCTTGTAGCCACAGTATTTATATGGCTAGTCCAGTTCAGTTTCTGGTCAATGGTAGCCCCCAGGATGTTGATAGTGGTGGATTCAGCAATGGTATTGACATTGAATGTCAAGGGGCGATGGTTAGATTCTCACTTGTTGGAGATGGTCGTTACCTGGCACTTGTGTCACGTAAATGTTACTTGCCACTTGTCAGCCTAAGCCTGGATATTGTCCAGGTCTTGCTGCATTTGCACATGGACTGCTTCAGTGTCTGAGGAGATAGAAATGGTGCTGAACATTGTGTAATCATCAGTAAATATCCCCACTTCTGAACTTATATTGGAAGGAAGGTCATTGATGAAGCAACTGAAGATGGTTGGGCCTAGGATACTACACTGAGGAACTCCTGCAGTGATGTTGTGGAACTGAGATGATTGGCCTCCAACAACCACAACCATCTTCCTTTGTGCTAGGTATGACTCCAACCAGAGGAGAGCTTTCCCCAAGATTTCCATTGACTCCAGCTTTGCTAGGTCTTCTTCTTGCCACACTCAGTCAAATGCTGCCTTGATGTCAAGGGAAGTCACTCACATCTCTTTGAGTTCAGCTCTTTTGTCCATGTTTGAACTAAGGCTGTAATGACATCATAAGCTGAGTGACCTTGGTGGAACCCAAACTGAACATCAGTGAGCAGGTTATTGCTAAGCAAGTCCTGCTAAATAGTACTGTTGATAACCCCTTCCATTACTTTACTGATGATCGAGATTAAGCTGATGGGGTGGTAATTGAGAGGGTTGGATTTGTCCTGCTTTTTGTGTACAGAACGTATCTGGGCAATTACCACATTGCTGGATAGATGCCTGTGTTGCCTGTACTGGAAAAGCTTGGCTAGGGGCGCAGCAAGTTCTGAAGCACAAGTCTTCAGTGCTATTGCCGGAATATTGTCAGAGCCCATAGCCTATGCAGTATCAAGGCCTTCAGCCGTTTCTTGATATCAAAGTGGAGTGAATCAAATTGACTGAAGGTTGGCATTTGTGATGCTGGGGACCTCTGGGGGAGGCCGCAATGGATCATCCACTCAGCACTTCTGGCTGAAGATTGTTGCGAATACTTCAGCCTTATCTTTTGTATTGATGTGCTGGGCTCACCCTTCATTGAGGATGGGGATATTTGTGGAGCCTTCTCCTCCAGTAAGTTGCTTAATTGTCCACTACCTTTCATGACTGGATGTGGCAGGACTGCAGAGCTTAGATCTGCTCCATTGGTTGTGGAATCACTAAGCTCTGTCTATCACTTGCGGCTTATGCTATTCAGCGCACAAGTAGTCCTGTGTTGTAGCTTCACCAGTTCAATACATCATTTTTAGGTATGCCTGCTGCTGCTCCTGGCATGCCTTCCCGCACTCTTCGTTGAACCAGGGTTGATCCCCGGCTTGGTCGTAATGATAAAGATATACCGGGTCATGAGGTTGCAGATTGTGGAATGACATCCAGCATCTGTTCCACCACAATCCGTCTCCACTTTAAGCAGAGCACATTAGTTCAGGATGGCTTTAAGCATGCTCAGCCTTTTACAATTTTGGATCCCCTGCTCAGGCATGCCACCACTCAACAGTGCACTCAGTGCTGGCTGCCTGCTACAATCATTTAAATTAGCGCGCAGCATGAAGTTTGCAAGCTGCCTGCATCGGTAGCAACAGTGGGCGCTAGTCAGCACAGTGCTCCCTCATCTTCAAAGCATTGCTCCTTTGCATCCCATATAATGGGGATAGTATATTCCACTGGTGGAACCTCCTCTGAAGAGGAAGAGAGGGGCAGGAGAGAGAGAAGGCCAAGTGAGCATGGGCAGCGTCCCAGGGACAGACCTTTAAGAGGCGGGGCAGGGGCTCAGTTGGTGTAGATCCAGCAGGGATGCCAAGGTGGGAGAGCACACTAAAGATGCCACTACCTAGGGTCTAGAGTGTTCAGGCAGTACTCCAACTACCTCCAGATGTCCGAGGTCCAGTGCCGCAGGAGGCTTCGCCTTTCTAGGGACACAATGACAGCAATATGTCACATGATAGGTCCGGAAATTACTTCCAACTATGTGGACGGACACCCCATGCCGGTGACTTTGAAGGTCACAGTAGTCCTCAGCTTCTTTTCAGGGCTCAGTGGGGGATCTGTGCGATGTTTCTCAATCAGCTGCACACAGTTGCATCAAGCTCCTGACAGATGCTATTGTTAGACACATCTGCACGTTCATCCACTTCCGGACAGATGAGGCGAGCTAGGTGGATAGAGCACAATGCTTCACTGTAATGGTTGGGTTCCCCTGCATCCAGAGCATAATAGGTTGACTCACGTGGCCAAAAAGGCACCACCAGGTGAGCTGGGAACTTTTGTAAACAGAAGGGGGTTCCACCCAATGAATGTTCAGATTGTGACCACAGAACACAGATTCTCCAAGTTTGTGCCCGTTACCCCGGGAGCTCACACAATGCTTACATCTTGTGGCACTCACAGGTAGCAAGGCTGCTATGCATGGCTATGGCTCCTGCATGAATGGATGGATGGCTCCTGGGTGACAAGGGCTATCCGTTCAAGAGGTGGCTGATGACCCCACTCTGTTACCCAGGACTGAGGCCAATGAGAGTTACAACAGGAGTCATGCCACCACAAGGGCAGTGGTGGGGATGGCCATAGGGCTGTTGAAGATGCACTTCAGATGCCTGGATCCATTAGGGGGAGCATTGCAGTGTCCTCCAGAGCAAGTCTCCCTCATAGTTGTTGCATGCTGCACCCTGCACAACCTGGATCTGGCAAGGGGGGACCCACTGGAAGCTGAGGCAAGTGAGGCAGCTTCACAGCCACGGAGGATGACTCATGTGATGGCTTAGAGGAAGAGCCTGGAGAGGCGCAGGGTGAGGACCTCAAGGCAGAGGACAGGAACCCTCATGGATGCAGGGACACCAGGGATGCATTGACCCAGTGAATCTTCTGCTAGGTATCCAAAGTATCAATGCTTCATCAAGCCAATGGCACTGTCTCCTTTGCTAACAATCAATAAATGAGAACCTAATTCAGTATGCCAGCACCACACAACGCCATACCTTTACAAGCCTGTGCTGCACCTGGTATCTATTCAAACCATTTGGCCAACTGAGCCCATTCAAGTCAAATAAATATCTATGGCGCTTCACATGAACAAAGTGTCTATCACTAACACAAATGTCAAAATTATTCATGCAAATAATGTCACCCATGATACACCCCTGTTGTGTTCAAGGGACCTTCAACTTACGTCGGAGGGTGCTGCGCCTTTGTGCCCCACCCACCCTCTTTCCTGCTATTGCCATTGGAGGCAGCCTGCTGACTCTGCTGTCCTGGTGGCCCTGATGACCATGGCAGTCGTCCTCTGGGCATCGAAGACTGAGCAGGCTCCGCCTGGGAGAGTGGGAGGACCTGTGGCTGGACTGTCCTCAGTGGTCACGGCATCATCAGATGCCGTGGCCACTGGCAGAGGGGTGGAGAAGATGCTGCCCTTGCCTGGAGGGCCCTGAGAGAAGCCCACAGAGACGAGAGGCAGCTTGTCTGCCAGCACGTGGTGCGTTTGTGCCTCCCTGCTCACAATTAATAGACGGGCACTCAGCTGAGAGGCTAGGTGCCTCATCCATCTCCCACACTGGCAATGGCCTCCTGAGGTTGTTGCCTGTATGATGGTTGCAGGTTCGAGTGCAACCCCAGGATCCCAAGTCTGTTCCTGAAGCTGCCTCTCCATGACAGTCGCCACTATCTCCATGGAGGAGGCTGTGCACTTGGGGTTAAGGGTCAATGCAGAATGCTCCATGATGAGACCATGGCACACAGACCCTCATGAATCTCTGCCAATTCTCTCAGCACATCCTGCTGGACATCCAGCATCTGCCACTGATGGATAACACCAGAGGCTCGTCATCTGCCTCTGACACAACATGGTCCTGGTCTCTGGCTGTGCTCCCAATGTCAGCTCCCTGGGACCTCTTTGCCTCTGCCAGCTACTCATGCGAGTATAATGTGCCCTCACTACTGTGCATTACCCAGGGAGTCGAAGAACTAATGCCCACTGATGTGTGAGTATCTGCGCTGGTGCCTGGTTCAGAGACACAGTGTGATGCTTGTACAGGAGTAATGTCTTCCTCCAAGCTCAATGGCACATCTACGGGAGGAAGGCAAAAGATCAGTACATTCAATCATCATAGTCACTATGCATGTTAGGCCGGCTGAGGAGTCAGTGGAGACCTGCTTCATGGTCCATCTGCATTGAGCTTCAATGGGCTCTCTGGCTATGACAGTTCAGTTTCTGATGAGAAGAGACAGTTATGTTTCCAGTACCCACCGCATATGCAGCCATCACCTGCAGTCTTACCTTCATCCGAGACCCCCACCTCACCGTGACCAGAGGAGCGAGCTGGCCTGTGGCATTCAAGTTCCAATGCATTGCTTTCACGTTTCATGAGGATGCACAGATTTGGCACTCCTCCACCAGTTCCATGGCAGTCCGTAGGGTTATGAGTGTTCTTCTCCTGACAGGGAAAAATAGCCCCATTATTGCTTCATCTCCCTGAAGGTCCTCTACTGGTTTCCACCCGCCATCTCACCTGGCATTAGGTGGGCCGTGTCACTGTGGCACATCTCATCCTGCAATGCACTGAGGCCAGTCATGTTGACATTCCAGCCTTGGGATGGCAAGCTTTCATGCCAGTTAGCGTACACACTCTTAGACCCCTGAATGTTCTGAGCAATGGGCACCTGACTAATGTTCTCTGCATAGGTCCATTGGCATCTCTGCTCTTACCCTTTCTGACTGCAGAAGATCATTGAATCTTTTGTGGCACTGAAGCCACATGCGGCGCACCATGTCATGCCCACTGACCTGGTCTGCACTCACACAAGGGTAGAATTAAGGCCTATGTATTTCTCAAGGGGACGTTTGGAGTGGAAGCCACATATATTCTCATAGAAGGAAGGTTTTTTTTTTATTCATTCGTAAGATGTGGGTCTCACTGGCTAAGCCAGCATTCATTGCCCATCCCTAGTTGCCCATGAGAAGGTGGTGGTGAGCTGCTTTCTTGAACTGCTGCAGTCCATGTGGTGTAGGTACACCCAAGGTGCTGTTAAGGACAGAGTTCCAGGATTTAGACCCACCAACAGTGAAGGAACGGTGATATATTTCCAAGTCAGGATGGTGAGTGGCTTGGGGGTGGTGGTGGGGGGGGGGGGTAAACTTGTAATCAGACAAAGACTCTTCAATAAGCCACTGTCCTTCCAGTCTTGAACACAAGAGATTCATGACCTAGAAGGGATCACCAAGGGAATAAAGGCAAAATCTCCAAATCCCCTGTGGAACGAGAACTGCAACTTTCTTTGTTTTGGTCCCTGCCACAAGCAGGCAACACTAAAGAGGATCTTTTCAAAGTACATGAAGCACAAGTAGGCAAACCCTGCATAGGTTACACTTGTATCACTGGTTAGAGCTAAGAAAGAATTTAATTGTTTGTAGCAGGAAAATAACATTTCTACTAAGGTTTTCATGATGATAAAGCTTATAGAAACATTTATAGATTGGACTGACCTGTATAGCCTAACATTTTACAAAAAACATCAATTATTTTATTCACATAAGTTCTAACAGAAAGATTATGTGACAACTGAACATTAATAAAGACCTATATGCAACTCAGCATTGATCCTCCCCACTTAAATCAATAGTTCTCCTAAGTGTCTTAGACTTTCTGGTGATGAGTAATGATGGTGATAGATTAAAGAGTCCAATTACAATAGAAAAGATTACTGAGCAAGTTAGGAGTTGCCAGTTGGACAAAAACCGAGTGAAGATTGATATCCAGTAGATTTTGCAGCATTATTACAAGAGGCACCATTGCTCATAGAATCATAGTACTCGGTTGGATATAGTTCATAGGCAGAGATGTAGGTTGTGTACGTTCTTTTAATAAGAAAGATTGCCCTAGATAATTGTATTTAAGGACAAATGATCTTGCTTAAGTCTGAGTTTAAGGCTTTGGCTACATTTTTGGAGATAATGCTAATGTGGCGGTGGGGATGGAAAACTATATAGTCTATTGTAAGATTTGTGCTTGAAATTCAAGGGGATTCTCATAGGCTGGGATTTTTTGGATGGCAGGGTTTGCCTCCCTGCCATCTGAGGACTCGGCAGCAGACAAAGCCCCACCGATTCTGCCTGCCTCTCAGTCATTTAGCACTCCAACAAGTGTAATTGGCTGGAGGCAGGGCTTCCACCCCTCACTCGGGAGGTAGTCCCACCTTAGAGAGATATCGACCAATTTGATAGGTCGACAGTGCTCTAGTCCCTGCAGTGCCAGAAGCCACAATATATAGGACTGGGGCTGCAAGCAGGTTCCAAAGCCTGTGTCCCAGCAGTTCAGGACCAAGTGAGTTTTGGGGGTATCAGAGCAGGGTGGAAGATTAAGTGCAGGGGGATGGTCAAAAAGGGGTAGGGTGTTGGTGGAGAGGTCAGGGAAGGAGGGATGACCAGGAGGGGCCAGTCATTTTGGGGGGAGGGAGTGTACCTGCTGTTAAGAGCAGGATGCTGTTGGAGGAGCTTCCTCCCTGACAATCGCCCCCCCACCCCACCCCCCCTGCCCCCCACCGCCTCCCCCACAACCCCACCACCCACCTGAGGCCTGAACAGCGTTACTTCTTGGGTTTCCCACTTTCCCCTGAGCTGCTCCAGTCAGCCTGAAAATTGAGACTGGATGGCAAATAGCCCTTAAATAGTCAATAATTGGCCACTGAAGGGCCTCAACTGGGGAATTGACAGCTGGCCTAGGCCTCGCCCATCCTAGCGTAAAATTGCAGAGAGATCAGGGTGGGCAGGAACCCAGTGGGAAGGCCATCTATGAAATTTTATGACCATCCCCCATCTACAACCCATGGGCAGGGTTGGTAAAATTTGGCCCATAGTTTCCTCCTGGGCTTCAATTGAAAGGCTGACAGAATCTCAAAGAAGAAACATAAATGGCCATTCACACTATGGAGGAACATTTTAACTGTTTGATCTGCTGGGTGGTGGGAGACTTGATAACAAAAAGAAAATCCAGAAGTCAGGATTTCCATACAGGCTATGGGATTTAATTCTGTAGTGTGCATGTAATACTGACAGGTTCCCTGCCTTGAAGTCAGTGTGATTAACAATCTTGGCTTCCATTCGGGAAAGTGTTACTGGAGAAGAGGCTACCTGGCTAGATAAGACCTGACTTCTAATTGGGGTGATGGTGGAGAAGACTTCCAATCTGGGTGAAGTTCCCCTCCTGGATCAGGTACGGATCTGATCGCCTGGAGTTGGAGAGGTCCAATCCTGGAAGGAAGGGGAAGGGAAGGCATGGAGGGTGGAAGGTTTTGTTGGTGGGGAGAGGGGGACAACAATCAAAGGTCTTGGGAGGGGAGGCATGAATGAGATATTTGATGGCTGGGTGGGAGAGGTTAAAGGTCTGTGTAAGATTGCAGGTGAAATTGGAGAATTGGGAGGGCATGTGAAAGTTCACCTTGGAGGCCTTGTGGGGGAGGGGAAGTGTGATTGTAGGCCTCCAGTTGAGGGGAGATTGGAGGGAAGGAGAGACCAGAACAAGTTGCAGAATCATGGCAAGGGGAAAGAGTTGGCACTTAACTGTTGGATCCAACAGTTCTCGCCCCTCTCTAGCTGCTTGTTTTCCTGAGGCTCAGGAAACATGGCATCCAGAGTTAAATTCTAAATGATGCATAAAAATGAGACATACAACCTTATTATAATATTGAAAGTGCCAACTCTCCTGTTGGGACCACCACCATGTTTCATGTCCACTAAAACTGTAAATGGGCAAGCTGGAGGTGGTTGGATTCAGATCTTTAACATTTTATTATCCCACCCAGCCCAAGCCTATCCATTTTTCTGGAGCTAAAATTCCCCGTTTCTCTTGAGTTCTGCCATTCACATGTTGGGATGACAGTAGGAGACTGGGAAAACTATGGAAAAGCCATAACTGTATTCAAAAAGTATACATTTACAATTTTGCTTCATGCATTGACTGGAACAATTCTTTCTCTAATATAGTGAGAGACATTCCATGTGAATGAACTGGACCTTTAGAGAGATAACATTATGAGTTAATCTGTTGTTCCTCATTGCAGGAGCAGGGATGAGAAAACAGCCTGCTGTCCCTAAACACAGCTGGGATGGAATGGAATGGAACGAAGTATGTGAATTTTTTCTTTCATTGTTCCCTTATTTTGTTTGGAATATTTAGATTTTAAATAATTTTAGCTATGCAAATATTTGTGCAAATTCTTTTCATCTCACTTAAGATACATTATATTTGCTTGATAGTTACTCTTATTTTCTATTGTAAGTGAACAATTATGGCTGTGCTCAGGGAGTCTAACACATAAAGGGAATTGTCACAGGAAGACATAGACTTGATGTATGATTTTTACTCCTGCTTCAACTGCAAAAACAAACTTGGATAGAGTGTCACCTTTTTAAAATTTCTTTGCTGGTTGTATTATAACTCCAGATAAAAAGCTGTTTGATTTAAATCGGCCTCAGTGGTTCTTTAACCAAGATTTTTATTTAAATAATTAGATTCATCTTTGAGGACTAAAAAATGCATGCATTAACATCAAAATGTAACTGTAATGTTAAACACACACTAAATATATAGGCTTACTTCTTACCGTTTACAATGCACGTCCTGTCTCACAGATAACTACTATTTGATATAAAACTGTGCAAGTTAAACACAGACAAATGTATAATTCTATAATATTAAACACCATAATATGGATAGATAATAAATCCTGAAACACAAGAGCTGGAAGGACACATCTTGACATTTTGCAATTGAGTATCGTAGAACAGTGTAAATGCAGAGGGTTGGGGGGTGGGGGGGGTTACTAGGCTTTGGAGGTAGTGCAAAACAAGCAACAATGAATCAGAAGCCTGATTTATCCTCTATCTGATTTTCTTTTCATTGCCTGTCTCTCATTTTGCACTACTGTTGAGTACCAATTTCACCACCAACAATTCCAGATAGAGTGACATTGCCAGTAAACTGCCTTTGGCTAGTTAAAAATTCTGATCTGTGCCATTACAATTTAACAGCCTTCTGTTTTTCTTCATAGTTTGACACCCCAATCCACAGTACATTTGCATTATGCAATAGTTAATTCCAATGTTCAATATTACATAAGGGATTTATATGATAGTATGGCAGGAGATTAGATATTTAGATATTTTCTTCCTTCAGGGGCCTTCAAAATCAGTTTAAAATCTTACCTACACATTAAATTTTTTATTAACTTTAGGTCAGGCATTTTGAGAATAAAAAATAACTCAAATAATGATGTTCATTAGCATAATTTGATTTTTTAAATTCTGAATAATAGATGCATAACTTAATAGTAAGGCATTGGTGAATTAATAACAGTTCTAAAGAGTTTGGGGATGATCCTTGAATATATTAATGTGGTAGCAGAGCAGATTGGCATCCTAAGGATTACTTCAGTGGAAATAAAAATCGAAACTGTTGTAAAACTGACGTGTTTAACTCTGTCAGATGATGTCAAGTATCTCTCAGTGAGTACAATTTAGAATACTACTTTAAAACTAGGATTTTCCCATTTTCTTATATATCTAATTAAACTCTTCTAAAAGGGAGACATTTGCACCTGGCTATAACAGACAATGAGGGAAACATTTAATTATCAAGCATGTTTAAAATGTAACTCATTTTGCAGAGAAAATATATCATACTGAATCTTGGTAACCATTTATTAATAATTTAGTAACATTAGGAGTAATTAGTGGTGAAGGGATGAGCTGAATCCTCTTCTTTTAATTTGCAAAATTTAGTCTGACATTTGAATGTTTACTTGTTCATTTTGTAAAGTATGACACCATGAGTAGGACAAATATATATTTGAATATATTGAAACAATAAGAGAATGATAATACACACGCCTTGTCCAGTTGAGTGTACTTATTTTTAAATAAGAGAAATTAAATTACAGAAGGTGGAAATGAAAGGCCGCCAGCATGGCAAGTTTGGTGGGGGCATGTAATCAGGCTGGAAGGTGGCAGATGGGGACCCTGCTGTAATTTGTCTTTAAGAGATATCAGCATGACATCACTATAAGGGAAATGTGTCATGTGATGAACAAATTTGATTGAATTTTTTGGGGAGGTGACCAGGTGTGTAGATGAGGGTAGTGCAGTCGATGTAATATATATGGATTTCAGCAAAGCCTTTGACAAGGTCCCACATGGGAGACTTATAAAGAAGGCAAATGCACATGGGATACAGGGTAATTTGATAAGTTGGATTCAAAATTGGCTTAGTTATAGGAGGCAGAGGGTGATGACAGAAGGATGCTTTAGTGACTGGAAGCCAGTGTCCAATGGCGTACCACAGGGATTTGTGCTTGGTTCCCTATTATTTGTCATTTATATAAATGGCATAGATGACTATGTGGGGGGATAGGATTAGTAAGTTTGCGGATGACACAAAGATTGGCAGGGTGGTTAACAGTGAGGTTGAATGTCTTGGGTTACAGGAAGATATAGATGGGATGGCCAAATGGGTAGATAAATGGCAGATGGATTTAACCCTGAAAAGTGTGAGGTGATACACTTTGGAAGGAGTAATTTGACAAGGAAGTATTCAATGTATGGCATGGCACTAGGAAGTTCTGAGGAACAAAGGGACCTTGGCGTGAGTCCATAGATCTCTGAAGGCGGAGGGGCACGTACGTTAATGGGATGGTGAAAAAGGCATTCGGGACACTTGCCTTTATCAGTCAAGGCATAGATTATAAAAGTAGGGAGGTCATGCTGGAGTTGTATAGAACCTTGATGAAGACACAGCTGGAGTACAGTGTGCAGTTCTGGTCACCACATTATAGGAAGGATGTGATTGCATTGGAGGGGGTGCAGAGGAGATTCACCAGGATGTTGCCTGGGATGAAACATTTAAGTTATGAAGAGACGTTGTATAGACTTGGGTTGTTTTCGTTGGAGCAGAGAAGACTGAGGGGCAACCTAATTGAGGTGTACAAGAGTATGAGGGGCATGGACAGGGTGGATAGGGAGCAGCTGTTCCCCTTAGTTGACAGGTCAATCATAAGGGGGCATAAGTTCAAGGTGAGGGGCAGGAGGTTTAGGGGGATGTGAGGAAAAACTTTTTTACCCAGAGGTGACGGTCTGGAATGCACTGGCTGGGAGGGTGGTGGAGGTGGGTTGCTTCACATCCTTTAAAAAGTACCTGGATGAGCACTTGGCATGTCATAACATTCAAGGCTATGGGCCAAGTGCTGTAAATGGGATTAGGTAGGTAGGTCAGGTGTATCTCATGTGTTGGTGCAAACTCGATGGGCTGAAGGGCCTCTTCTGCACTGTGATTCTGTGATTCTGATTCTGTGATTCTGTGATCCAGCCTTAGATTCATTTTTGTTTTGAGCAGAGCACACACACAGCTCTGATGTTCTCAAGCTTTATACCCATGCATAGCTGTTCTCATGTGCCTATTCTTAATAAATAAACCCACAATGTGTTTACCCATCCCTTATGAGCGATTGGTGCATTGCGCCTTGTACATTAAATAAGCGCAAGGCATTATATCATTATAATAACATGACACGGTGATCAGCGGTGGTCAATCAGGTGGCAGCAAGATTAAGTACAGGAACAACATGCTGAACAGCCTTAGGTCATGCTACATGGCATGAGAAAACCCTCACGTCGTGGTCAGACGACAGCTAAGTTGCAGCATCGGAGAGTTTTGAAAATGCAGGTGGTGACTGCAGAGAAAATCTTTGAAGACACAGCACCCAGCTAGTGCTCAAGGAAAAAGCTAACAAGCATACGGATCCCTCTTAGTGAGATTGCAGCGCATAGCCTATCAATTATGTGAGCGGCCAGCACATTGAGAGGACCAGCTAGAAAGTCAGGCTCAGTCAGTCAGGAAAGATGAGTGACCAGGGTGTGGGCCAAATCAATACCGAGCAACGGAGGGTCAAACTAAAAAAAAAACAAAAATTGTCATAAAAATCGAGTCAGAGAAGGTTGTGATTATAACAGTTGGTTTCAATAGTCGCTGAACAATAAATTGAATGGAAACCAAAGACGGCTTTATTCTGTGGTGCTTTCCCGACGCTACTCGCTCTCCTGGGCGGAGCTTCAAAATAGTTCAGAAAAGCGGCAACAGTGATATTAATACCAGGTACTACAGTAGAAAGAAGGTCAAAGGGATAATGTCCACAAAATTCCCTAGTTTGAATTGGAATGCAACTGACCTACTGTCCAAATTCAAAATGTTTAAACAGCATACAGAGCTATAGTTTCTTGATTCAGGTGTGTGAACTAGACAAGCAAGCCATAAAAATTTCTCCAGCAATTGAGAATGAAGGTCTACATAGGCTGAGCATGTCAGGATTAACAGCAGAAGAACAATATATGTGAGCTACATTGGAAGATCAGTTCAGATCAGGTTAGACTTCTGTATAAAAACAAAAAACTGTGGATGCTGGAAATCCAAAACAAAAACAGAATTACCTGGAAAAACTCAGCAGGTCTGGCAGCATCGACGGAGAAGAAAAGAGTTGACGTTTCGAGTCCTCATGACCCTTCAACAGAACTAGGTGAATCCAAGGAGAGGGGTGAAATATAAGCTGGTTCAAGGTGGGGGGTGGGGGGGGGGGGGGCTGTTGGTGGGGGTTTGGGTGGGGGGAGAGAAGTGAAGGGAGGTGGTGTGGTTGTAGGGACAAGCAAGCAGTGATAGGAGCAGATAATCAAAAGATGTCGGAGACAAAAGAACAAAAGAACACAGGTGTTGAAGTTGGTGATATTATCTAAACAAATTTGCTAATTAAGAATGGATGGTAGGGCACTCAAGGTATAGATCTAGTAGGGGTGTGGGGGCATAAAAGATTTAAAAATAATGGAAATAGGTGGGAAAAGAAAAATCTAAATAAATTATTGGAAAAACAAAAGGAAGGGGTAGAAACAGAAAGGGGGTGGGAATGGAGGAGGGAGTTCAAGACCTAAAGTTGTTGATTCAATATTCACTCCGGAAGGCTGTAAAGTGCCTAGTCGGAAGATGAGGTGCTGTTCCTCCGGTTTGCGTTGGGCTTCACTGGAACAATGCAGCAAGCCAAGGACAGACATGTGGGCAAGAGAGCAGGGCGGAGTGTTAAAATGGCAAGCAACAGGGAGGTTTGGGTCATTCTTGCGGACAGACCGCAGGTGTTCTGTCCGCAAGAATGACCCAAACCCCCCTGTCGCTTGCCATTTTAACACTCCATGAGGAGTAGGGGGTGATGGGGGAGTGGACCAGGGTGTCCCGGGTCTCCTCTACATTGGAGAGACCAAACGTAAACTGCACAACCGCTTTGCAGAACACCTGCACTAAGGAAATATTGGGCTTTTCATCAATTCTGCAAGGCATGTGGCAGAAACAGCCATTAGCAGCGACAGTGCATTTAGGGAAAAGGCTGATGCAGTTTTAAAGAGCTCTGTACAATGGGTATCTTCAAGCAATAAGAAATACCATCTGGTATCTTTTCAGAAACATATAGGTGAAGTGGTTAACAAACCAGAAAATGATGATGTGCACAATAAGATGAAGACCAGTGATCACATGTTTCACACCGTCAATGGTTTCACACCCAAATCATGGGTGCCAGGTGTCATTTCACCATCTGAAGTGTTTGCCAAGATTTGAATTAGCTGTCCTATGAAATTTGGCAACTATTCATTATTGGCCAAGATTGACACAGGGGCATGTGTCAACATACTACCTCTTCAAATTCTAAAAGGCACAGATCTACAGGTGTGGAAGGTCATGATAAAACCTACTACTGCACAACCTTCAGCATACAAAGGTTCGCTAATTCCATGTGCAGGATCTATAGTCCTGGAGCGCAAGTACAATCAATCCTGCTGGGTGTCGCAAATGTTCTACATCATGGAAACTAAAGGTCCAGCAATTACAGGTTTACCAGCATGTTGTGACCTCACACTAGTAACAATCCATGGAACCAGTCAGACATCACAAGGCATATCAACCTCAGAAACTACTTCTACCACCTAAGGTCATGGCCCAACATCAAAGTATCCAGAATGTTTCAACAAAATTGGCAGTTTCAATGGAGCTATTGACGTATGCAACCTGTCAATTGATCCACCACATAAGTGCAGCATCCACATACAAGACAAATTTAAGGTCAAACTAGACAAAATGGAGAAAGATGGAACCATTAGAAGAGTACAAGAGGACACACATTGGTGTGGCTCAAGAAGGATGGATCATTGAGAGTATGTCACAAACCACAACATTTCAATACAGCTTTGAAATGTTGTCCTTACAAAATACCCACATTGGAAGAACTAAATCCAAGATTTGCAGGTGCAAAGTTCTTCTCGAAGCTTGATGTCAAGTATGGTTACTGGTCCATATCTTTTAAAACTACAAGAGAAGATGACCAACATGGTGATAGAAATGTAGGTACAAAATTGACAAGTTTGTAGTTGGAACAGCAAGTTTGCATCAAGATCCCACAGAAGGTACATGGCAACCAGCTGAGTTGACAAGGGTTTGTCCAGAACAAAGTCCCATGAAGCTATTACACAGAAAAGCGCAATGGTGAGACATAACTGAGGACAAATCAGATCCATTCCAGCTCCTCAACCCGTGTACAGTCCTATTGCATCTAGAACAAGATACCAAAAGCAGCCAGGGACAACATCTGTTGTGTGTGCCTGCATGCCATTGTAATGTAAAGGTACTCAGCAGAGCAAGGGTTAATGTGGGACTGAAGAATAGCACCACCCACGGTATCATGTATAGAATCGCATGGTAGTAGATTTGGCAAACAATCTATAAGGAACCTGCATGGAACAGCACCATGCATATCAGTAACTGACATCTGTACATAATTGAAGATGACCAATAAATAGTTTGTGTTTAAACATACAAATCTCAAGATTTCATCAATGAGATACCAAACGAATCCATAAAACAACATGGTGATCAGCGGTGATATGAAAGATGGCATTTAAATGATGATCCCAGAACAGAATCCCAAGATATGATAAACTAAAAGCAACTGAAGCCTGATCAGAGACACATGTGCCTAAGAAAAATTGAAGAAACAGTTGAAGAAGCTTCCCTACAGTTGAGTAATCCACCAGAATGAGTGGAGATCCATTGCAAGACCCTGAGTAATGCAGAGTGAAGAAACCTCATCAGATCACAAGATGGGTAAGCAAAACTACAACAAAGAAGCTGTACTTACATTGTAGAATAAGCTGCAATCCCAGGAGCTCAGCAGGTTGCAGAAGCTGGAAGATAGTTGCAAGTAATAAAAAAGTTACCTACAGGAAAAAAAAAGCAGACAGAACCAAGGTAAAACTGCGAAGTAAATAAGAAAACCTGCAGAGTTTAAGGGAAGGAATCGTGGCAGTGTTCTTTTTTTGAAAAGGAAAAAGTTTTATAAGTTTAAAAGCTTAAAAAATGTTAAGCGGTCGACCACTGGGGAGCCCACCAAAATCATAAAAACATGCGAATATCAAAAACAAAGAAACTGACAGGCTACAGATTGCCTGGTTGAACAAGAAACAGTTACTGCCTAAAAGGGGCACTGATGCTTAAAGCTGCAACTAATACAAAAAAAGTCCATGGACAGAAAAAGCAGCTGAAAGGCTTAAAATTTGAGCCTTTTGAAAATGCTGACACAGTACCCAAACTGCAACAGCAGATGGCAATATGGAGTGAGCAAATGGCTATGAATGAAGAAACTATCTGAGATGATTCAAACGAAGCAAAACATGCAAAAAGTAAACAAAGCTGTTCTACAGGAAAATGATTTCTTCAGAGCTGAACTGGAAGATTGAAAGCACAAGATTCAAGCTGGGTATATACCTCTAAAAATGTATGATAAACTGAAGTCTTCAATGAATCAAGCTGTTTGGGATCTGAATAAACAAATTTCACAGATGACACAGAAGTACCAAGACGAATAATGAATACAATAATAAATCAAAGCAGGAGTTGGTAAAATTCAACCAGGTGTACTGCCAGGCAGAACAGCAGGCAGAAAAGACACACAAATAAGATGTGACCCTGAAAGACTCCTTTAAGAATCAATTATGTAGCCATGGAAAAACATGAGGAGCTAAAAAAGACATTGCAATATTACTTCATAAAAAGCAATCTTGGAATGAAACAATGCACTGAAGCCCAGACTGAGTTGGTAAAAGGTCAACACGAAAGCAAACAGTTGAAAGAGCAGCTGATTGTCCTACAGGATCAAATGCAAGAGGAATGCGTAACCATTCAGCAACATGAAGAAATGAAGAGATAAAACCAAAAAACTGCAGATGCTGGAAATCCAAAACAAAAACAGAATTACCTGGAAAAACTCAGCAGGTCTGGCAGCATTGGTGGAGAAGAAAAGAATTGACGTTTCGAGTCCTCCTGACCCTTCAACAGAACTGGGTGAATCCAAGGAGAGGGGTGAAATATAAGCTGGTTTAAGGTGGTTGGGGGGGGTGGGGGGGGTGGGTGGGGGGGGTGCAGGGTGGTGGTGGGGGGAGAGAAGTAGAGGGCGGTGGTGTGGTTGTAGGGACAAGCAAACAGTGATAGGAGCAAATAATCAAAAGATATCACAGACAAAAGAACAAAAGAACACAGAGGTGTTGAAGTTGGTGATATTATGTAAACAAATGTGCTAATTAAGAATGGATGGTAGGGCACTCGAGGTACAGCTCTAGTGGGGGTGGGGGGCATAAAAGTTTTAAAAATAATGGAAATAGGTGGGAAAAGAAAAATCTATATAAATTATTGGAATAAACAAAAGGAAGGGGGAAGAAACAGAAAGGGGGTGGGGATGAAGGAGGCAGTTCAAGATCTAAAGTTGTTGAATTCATTATTCAGTCTAGAAGGCTGTAAAGTGCCTAGTCGGAAGATGAGGTGCAGTTCCTCCAGTTTGTGTTGAGCTTCACTGGAACAATGCAGCACGCCAAGGACAGACATGTGGGCAAGAGAGCAGGGGTGAAGTGTTAAAATGGCAAGCGACAGGAAGGTTTGGGTCATTCTTGCGGACAGACCACAGGTGTTCTGCAAAGCGGTCGCCCAGTTTACGTTTGGTCTCTCCAATGTAGAGGAGACCGCATTGGGAGCAACGAATGCAGTAGACTAAGTTGGGGGAAATGCAAGTGAAATGCTGCTTCACTTGAAAGGAGTGTTTGGGCCGTTGGACGGTGAAGAGAGAGGAAGTGAAGGGGCAGGTGTTGCATCTTTTGCATGGGCATGGGGAGGTGCCATAGGTGGGGGTTGAGGAGTAGGGGGTGATGGAGGAGTGGACCAGGGTGTCCCGGGTCTCCTCTACATTGGAGAGACTAAACGTAAACTGCACAACCGCTTTGCAGAACACCTGCGGTCTGTCCGCAAGAATGACCCAAACCTCCCTGTCGCTTGCCATTTTAACACTCCACCCTGCTCTCTTGCCCACATGTCTGTCCTTGGCTTGCTGCATTGTTCCAGTGAAGCCCAAGCAAACTGGAGGAACAGCCCCGCATCTTCCGACTAGGCACTCTACAGTCTTCCGGACTGAATATTGAATTCAACAACTTTAGATCTTGAACTCCCTCCTCCATCCCCACCCCCTTTCTGTTTCTTCCCCTTCCTTTTGATTTTTCCAATAATTTATATACATTTTTCTTTTCCCACCTATTTCCATTATTTTAAAATCTTTTATGCCCCCCCGCCCCCACTAGAGCTGTACCTTGAGTGCCCTACCATCCATTCTTAATTAGCACATTCATTTAGATAATATCACCAACTTCAACACTTCTGCGTTCTTTTGTTCCTTTGTCTGTGACATCTTTTGATTATCTGCTCCTATGATTGCTTGTTTGTCCCTACAACCACACCACTACTTCCACTTCTCTCCCCCCCCACCCAACCACCGCGCCCCCCCCACCCCCCTTTAAACCAGCTTATATTGCACCCCCTCCTTGGATTCACCCAGTTCTGTTGAAGGGTCATAAAGACACGAAACATCAACTCTCTTCTTCTCCACCGATGCTGCCAGACCTGCTGAGTTTTTCCAGGTAATTCTGAAGAAATGAAGACTGTGTTAAACAGCAGCATAGAAGAACAGTGGAAGAAACTCAAGGAGACACCGCTGAATTACAGGAAGACTCAAGATAAAGAAAGTGACCATGTAAAGTAAAGAAAAAATCTGTTGAAAGACCTTTACACGCTACACAGATCCGTCAGATCAAAGGTTGTTCCTCTAGAATATTACAAAGAGAAAGAAGCAAAATTAATTTAACATTACTCTGAACGAAATGAAGAACCAGTTTGCAGAGAAGACTCAGCAATGTTCCATATTCCAGAAGGAAGCTGAAAGCTACAAGAAAAAGACTGAAGAACTGAAGAACCAGCTGAATGACAGTGAGAAGTCATTGAAAGGAGAAGCCATTGAACTTTCCTAGCTATGAGCAGATAAGGAAGCCATGAATAGCACAGTTACAGAACTGAAACTATTAAGACTTCACCATAGATAGACCTGGCCAACAGTGAACCCAAAAAAGGACAAAGTTCTGTGGCAGACAGAGAAAAAAATACAGAAATGAGACCAGAAAACATAAAATCAACACCGAAGCGCACAGGAACTAGAGGAATGAATAACACTGGATGCCTCAGACATACTGAGGACCATTGAGTTTTTGAGAAAAATTACGTGGCTGAAGTTATGAAACAAGTGGAAATGAAGGTTCCATTTGCGAAATGCCAACGTTCAGCAAGATCATGGTGGACACCAAGGAAAAAGCAAATTCCATCTACCCAAGGAATGAACAGAGTGCGCATTACTTGTGGAAGGAATGGGACAAACCCACAGTGTTCGAAGAAAGCAAATGGGTTGTTAATAAATAGAAGCACAACTCGAAGAATTGCAAAAAACAAATCAGCTGGAAATAACCAAGTATCAGAAACATGGAGTAATATTACCATTCCTCCAAACATGACAAACTGAAATGTGGAAGAACTGTCAAGCCTCAAGACCATCTGAATTTATGAAGTCAGAGACTTGAGATGGGGGAGTAGGGATAGCAAGTAAAGATTATATTGTGAATAGCTATACTCGCTTGGCAGGGATGAACACTTTCTTTTTAGAAGAAAGGGAGGTTTTGTGTGTGTATGCATGCCATTATAATGTAAAGATGCTCAGCAGAACAAGGATTGATGTGGGTATGGAGAATAGCACTGCCCATGGTATGCTGAAGAGAGTCACATGGTATTAGATTTGGAGAACAGTCTAGAAGGAACCTGCATGAAGCAGCAATGTGCATGGCAGTAACTTGGATCTGTAAATAGTTAAGGATTACCAATAAACAGTTCATGTTTAAACACACAAGTCTCAAGATCAACGAGACACTAAATAACAACATACAAGAATGACAATCCTACAGATCACGGTGAGCAATTAAGAAACCTCCAAACAAGGCTACCATCACAAGATGTGGACGTTCCAGCAGATTATCTTTATGTGTTAGAGACTCATAGATTCATCAGTTCTATGCACTTATGTGATGGTAACTAAACATGAACATGTATTGTAAATAGTTGTACTTCTTTGGAAAGGGGAAACATCTTTAAAAAGAGAGGGATGTTGTGATGTGCCTTTAAGAGATATCAGCATGACATCACTAGAAGGGAAATGTGTCATATGATCCAGTCTAAGTTTCACTTTTGCTTTGAGTGGAGCACACAGACACAGCTCTGATGTTTTCAAGCTTTATACCTATTCAAAACAATTCATATGCCTATTCTTAGTAATTGAATCTACAACATGTTTATCCAGTCCCCTATGAGTGATTGGTGCCTTATGGCTTGTACAGTAAATAAGCCCAAGCTATTATATCATTATAGTAACACGATAGACCCCGCCACCATCCTACCACCGTCCCTACTAAGTCCATGAAGGGAAGGCTTGTGAATGGCCTTCCTGCCCCACCATCAATTGAAGACCTTAATTTGGCAATGAATGCCCATTTAAGGCCTCATCTCACCACTGCTGGCATTCATCCATTGGTGAATGGGGCACTTGCCTTGTATGAAGCCTGAAAAGCAAACCTTGTTGGGGTTTCTTGCAGGCTTCCAGAAGAATGTGGGTAGGTAGTCCCTCATTCAAAGGCACCCAGTCCCTGATCAAGGGACCGAGAATTGGGGGAGGCAGGTTGAGGCGGTGCCCGCTGAGAAACATCCCCTCATCCATGCTATTGATCCCCACCATGCCACCCCCAGGATCCCCCTCCCACCATGACTCATCTTTGGCCTGGCTCCATCAGCGATCCTGGGCCTCAGGTGGATAAATTACAGGCAGCAAACAACATCTCCCTGGTGTTGCAACTGAGCAATGAAGGGCTCCTGGCCTCTTATTGGCTGGCAGCTCTCCATGGGCAGGACTTTGCTTGATCCCAGAAAGGCCCACTGCCCACTTAACCAGGATTTCCTGAAAATATCAGCATGGAACTCTCCAGCCAGTGGGCAAGACCCCTTTCGCCTACATTAAATTCTGCCCACAATATTCAGTGAAAATTAGGTGTGACTGCTAATTGAAATTCTTTAGTACAAAATTTGATGTGTTGTGATTTTAATTTTAGTCACTGTTATCAATCATTAACTACTTTAATGTAATCTAAATTAGTATCTCTTGTTAAGCAGTAGAAATAATTTCAGCACTGCTCAGAAATTTCAGAACTGGCAAGAAGTTTCTGGGTTTCTTTTTAAAAAAATTTTTCATGGGATGTAGGCATCGCTGGCTCGGCCAGCATTTATTGCCCATTCCTAATTGCCCTTGAGAAGGTGGTGGTGACCTGCTCTCTTGAACTGCTGCAGTCCATGTGTTGTAGGTACACCCATAGTGCTGTTAGGGAGGGAGTTACAGGATTTTGACCCAGCGATGGTGAAGGAATGGCAATATATTTCCAAGTCAGGATGGTGAGTGGCTTGGAGGGGAACTTGCAGCTGGTGTTGTTCCAATGCATCTACTGCCCTTGTCTTTCTAGGTAGTAGAGTTTGTAGGTTTGGAAGGTGCTGTCGAAGGAGCCTTGTTGAGTTGCTGCAATGCATCAAGTAGGTGGTCCACACAGCTGCCACTATTCATCAATGGTTGAGGGAGTGAATGTTGAAGGTGGTGAATGGGTTGCCAGTCAAGCGGGCTGCCTTGTCTTGGATGGTGTTGAGCTTCTTGAGTGTTGTTGGAGCTGCACTTATCCAGGCAAGTGGAGTGTATTCCATCACACTCCTGACTTGAGCCTTGTGGACAGGCTTTGGGGAGTCAGGAGGTAAGTTACACTCCACAGAGTCCCCAGCCTCTCACCTGGCCTAGTAGCCACAGTATTTATATGGCTGGTTCAGTTCAGTTACGGGTCAATGGTAATCCCCAGGATGTTGATAGTGGGGGATACAGTGATATTAATGCCATTGAATGTCAAGAGGAGATGGTTAGATCCAGGACTTGCTGCATTTGGACATGGACTGCTTCAGTATCTGAGGATTCGATAATGGTGCTGAACTTTGTGCAGTTATCAGCGGACATCCCTACTTCTGACCTTGTGATGGAAGGAAGGTCATTGATAAAGCAGCTGAAGATGTTTGGCCCTACGGCACTACCTTAAGGAATCCTGCAGTGATATCCTGATACTGGGATGATTGACCTGGAACAACCACAACCATTTTCCTTTGTGCTGAGTATAATTCCAAACAATAGAGAGATTTCTCCCTGATTCCCATTGACTCTAATTTTGTTAAGGCTCCTTGATGCCACATTTTGTCAAATGCTGCCTTGATGTCAAGGGCATCACTCTCATTCTAAAATGCTGTTGCTTTGTTTGTCCTTGTCTAAGTCAATAGCCTCTCTAATGAGGAGACTTCCCTCATGCTCTGACTTATTACTTACTTTTAAAAACAGCAGCATGTATGCTAATAGACAGAAGCTGTGAACAAATTCAAGATGATTGTGCCTGTTATGTGTCAAACTGTCATGAGTACATATTTATATCTGGCACCCTTCATTACTAATTATCTGACATTTACAGAATCTCTGCACCTTAGATATCGCTGGAATGTCTTGCAATTTGCCTCAAGAGATTTGCCAATTTAAAATTACCTTAAAAACTATCATAAGATTTGGACTTTCATGCTTTAGGTGACCTAAGGTTAAGTCAACTGAGATCAATTATTTGATTTGAAAAATGCATTTTGACATAGAACCAGTTGAATGGTATAATAGTATTCATGGTTAGTTTTCTTACACAGGCTTCTTTCCAAGCTCAAGTATCTTTACTAGGTTCCAACCAGTCATCAAAAAAAAATCTTTGATACCAGTTTCATATTTACCACACCACTGCATTTTCTCCAGTTACTTGACTGAAAGCATGGCTTGATGCCAATAAACAACGCATTTCTCTTCAAACACATTCAAGTAAGCATCGTCTGATTTTCACATGGGAAAGCAGAGATCAATTTCTAGGTAAGCATCGGATTGTGGGGAGGGGCTGGGAGGAAGCATTCCTATGCCTTACTTGGGCCATTAGCAATGCTTTCTGTGGCCAGCACCTCCCCCGCCTCCCTTTAGTTGTCAGTTTTCCTGAGCCCTGGGAAGTGTGACCCACAACCAAAAAATTCAAATGGCTGCTAAAACCTGAGGCGTACAGCCTCACTTAACTATTATCATTCTTCAGGTGACTCTCAAAAACAGATTATTCATCTATTCCCAGCCCACCCCAGTTAAACTAGAAGTAGGACCTTGTGATCCTCTTCCCTGGAACCATTCTCGTGAATCTTTCCTGCACTTGCTCCAAAGCATTCACATCCTTCCCAAAATGTGACACCCAGAAATGAATATAATACTTGAGCTGGGGCCGAACTAGTGACTTATCCAAGTTTAACATAACATGCCAATCTCTTTTCATACTCCCTCTTTATTTCTGTTATCTGCTTCTTCACCTCTCCTCTGAACCTTCTGTATTCAGCTTGGTTTTCAACTGTATTTTCCAGCTGACACCTTTTCCTTCGTTATTTTAATTTCTATTTCTTTTGTCATCCAGCAAGATCTGGATTTGTTAATTGCCCTACCTTTCCCTTTCAAGGGAATACACATTGACTGAGTCTGAATCATCTCTTCTCATATGGTAGCCCATTGATCGGTGTAAGGAACATATCTTTTTATTCCTGTTGGGCTATTGTGAAGGATATTTTTTTTTCAATTTCTGTTGGATTAGGATTGCAGTGGCTGCAATTTGAAGGGCATGTCCATTGGAACAGGATGAGGGATATATGCAATGTTGCTGGAACAGAGTGTGCCATGAAAAATAGGATAGTGCCGGAAAGGAATCCTGGACCAAGGGAGCTGCCTGACAACAGCATTTTAATTTGTGGCCAGGGTTTTTTGTGGTAACAGTGGAAAAAGCTCCTGGCCTGCGAAGAGAAAACATCTAAAATTTATTTTCCTCATAAATCTATAACCTGCTCTCTCTCTGAGGAAACACCTGTAAAAAGGAAAAGGGGAAAGCCACTGTTAGAGACATCAAAAAGAGAGTTCTCAATCAGTGAACTGAAGACTGAAAGTGCTGGAAGACCATCTCTTGTCAACAACAAGAACTGAAAATAATTTAGAAGACATTGACCAAAATCAACCCACTGAATCCTGTACTCTGGGTTGGTGCTATTGAACTGTTTTATCACACCCTTAAAATCCATATTTTTGTGTGACTTATGTGTCTTGTATGTGTGTGTATATAGGAATTTAAGAAGGGGTAGAGTTTAAGTTATAGAGTTAGAAATTAGCAACCCATATTCCTTTCTTTTGCCACTGGTTAACGACAGTTTGTTCAATAAACAGTTATTTACTTATTAAGTTTACTAACCTGGTGCTTGTGTTCTGTTAACCTAAATTAAACAGTTAGGTGGAATTGCGGCAATCTGGTGGTTTGGTTAAACTTTTCACATTTGTCGCGGCTCGGGAAACAATGGCTTGATATTACAGCGCACTATCCCCCAGTGAGTCGTGATATCGGCTACCATTTTTTCCTGTCAACCTTTGACTCCAATTTATTCGGCCCAAATCCATTCTTACTCCATTGAAGATGACTTTCCCCCAGTTAATTTTTCTTACTTTGGATTGTTCTTTACCTTTTTCCATAGTCAACCTATAATGTCTGATACAATGACCACTGCCCCCTAAATGTTCCCCACTGATACTTCATCCACTTCACCCAACTCATTTCCAAGAACCAGGTCTAGCATTGCCTCCTTCCTCGTTGGGCTGGAAACATACTGCTGAAGGTTCCAATTTCTAAGAGCTTATTGACACCCCTCCTCCCACTTCTCCCTTCCACCCTTCCTGGAGGGTCAAAACTCCTGCCTTACTTCTCTACTAATTTATGGATTATTTTCTTGTTGCTCCTGACAAATGTTGTCATCTGAAATTATACAGTCTTTTGCTGAGGGGCTTCTACTTCTCTCAGCTATCCAAATGTTCCCAAAACAGGACACATTGGGTTATCCAGTGGGGAATTCACCTTCACCATTGCTTTGTGAGTGAGGGAGAGCAATGTAGGAAGGCCAAGCTGTAGACATTGCAATGGAGCTACATACTTATTGTATTTTTCATTCATGGGATGTGGGATTCGCTGGCTGGGCCAGACATTATTGCAGGAGTTCCTCAGGGTAGTGTCCTTGGCCCAACCATCTTAGCTGCTTCATCAATGAGCTTCCTTGCACCATAAAGTCGGAAGTGGGGATGTTCGCTAATGATTGCACGATGTTCAGCATCATTCATGACTCCTCATATACTGAAGCAGTTCATGTCCAAATGGAGCAAGACCTGGACAATATCCAAGTTTGGGCTGACAAATGGCAAGTAACATTTGTGCCACATAAGTGTAAGGCTATGACCATCTCCAACAAGAGTGAATCCAACCATTGCCCTTTAATGTTCAATGGCATTACCATCACTGAAATCCCGACTATCAACATTCTGGGGCTTACCATTGACCAGAAACTGAACTGGACTAGCCATATAAATACTGTGGCTACAAGAGCAGGTCAGAGACTAGGAATTGTGCGATGAATAACCAACCTCATGTCTCCCCAAAGCCTGCCCACCATGTATAAGGCACACATCAGGAGTGTGATGGAATACTCCCCAGTTGCCTGGATGAGTGCAGGTCCCACAACATTCAAGAAGGTTGACAACATCTAGGACAAAGCAGCCTGCTTGATTGGCACCACATCCACATCACTCCCTCCACCAGCAATGCACAGTAGCAGCAGTGTGTACCATCTACAAGATGCACTGCAGGAATTCACCAAGACTCCTTTGACAGTGCCTTCCAGGCCCACGACCACTACCATCTAGAAGGACAAGGGCAACAGATAGAAGGGAACACCAGCACCTGGAAATTCCACTCCAAGTCACTCACCATCCTGACTTGGAAATATATCGCCGTTCCTTCACTGTCGCTGGGTCCAAATCCTGGAACTGCCTTCCTAATAGCACTGTGGGATACCTACACAACATGGACTGCAGCGATTCAAGAAGGTAGCTCACCACCACATTCTCAAGGGCAACTAGGAATGGCATTAAATGCTGGCCCAGCCAGCAAAGCCCACATCCCATGAATGAATAATAAAAAAAATATATTGCATATTCACCAGTTCCCCACATAACAGACTGTCTGCATTTACCCAAAGTAAAGGTACAATATCCAAAAGAGGATATAGAATACAAGCATTAACTTGCTGCAAAGCGTTGTGTTTACATAATGATATAATGGCACCATCATTTATACGGGATTGGGTAAATACATTGTGGGTTCATTTATTAAAACCAGACATATGAGAACATTCAAACAAAGATAGACATCAGCAGCAGAGCTGTGTGCTGTGTTCTGCTCGCAGGCCAAAGTGAAACTGAGACTGTATTACGTGACACACTTCCCGTTTAGTGATGGCATGCTGCTATCTCTTATAGGCATATTACAATATGCCCTTTCTTTGTAAACATACTTTCCACCTTCCAAAGAAGTATAGCTATTTACTCGAACTCAAGTTCTGTCGAAGGGTCATGAGGACTCGAAACGTCAACTCTTTTCTTCTCCGCCGATGCTGCCAGACCTGCTGAGTTTTTCTAGGTAATTCTGTTTTTATTTACAATACATGTTCATGTTTAGTTACCATTATATAAGCGATGAATCTATGAGTTCCTTAAGCATAGAGATAATCGGTTGGTATGCCCACATTTTGTAATGGTAACCTTATCTGGAAGTTTTTGCTAACAATGATCTGTGGAATTGTCATCCTTGGATGTTGTCCCTGGTTGCGTTTGGGATCGTGTTGTTGATGCAATGAGGCTGCATGGTGGTTGAGGAGCTGGAATAGATTTTATTGTCCTCAGTTATGCCTCACTGTTGTGCATTTGTTTGTAATTACTTCATAGGACCTTGGTTCCCTCAAACCTTGTCACTTAGGCTGAATGCCATTTAGCTTCTGTGGGACCTTGGATGCAAACTTCTCATCTCAACTGTAAACTTGGCAATTCTATACCTGCAAATCTATCATGCATGTTGGTCACCTTCTCTTGTAGCTTTAAAATCTGCTTTCCGGTTTCTGAATGGGTAAGAGTAGGTAGATTGGTAAAGTGCTCATACAAACATACGAACATGGAGCAGGACTAGGCCACTCGGCCCCTCAAGCCTGCTCCGCCATTCAATAAGATCATGGCTGATCTAATTGTAACCCCCTGCCTAACCCCCATAACCTTTCACCCCTTTGTTTATCGAGAATCTATCTAGCTCTGCTTTAAAAATATTCAAAGAGCCTACTTCCACTGCCTTTTTAGAAAGGGAGTTACAAAAGCTCACAACCCTCTGAGGGAAAAAAATTCTCCTCTCTCTCTATTTCTAGGTTTTTCCACAAGAGGTAACATCCTTTTCACATCCACCCTGTCAAGACCCCTCAAGATCGTAAAGGTTTCAATCAAGTCACCTCTTACTTTTCTAAACTCCAGTAGATACAAGCCTAACCTGTCCAACCTTTCCTCATAAGACAACCCGCTTATTCCTGTTTTCAGCCTAGTAAACCTTCTTTGAACTTCTTCTAATGTATTTACATCTTTCCTTAAATAAGGAGACCAATACAGTATACAGTATTCCAGTTGTGGTCTCACCAGTGCCCTGTACAATTGAGATAGAATCTCCCTACTTTTGTATTCAATTTGCCTCACAATAAACAATAACATTCTATTAGCTTTCTTAATTACTTGCTGTACCTGCATATGAGCCTTTTGCAATTCATGCGCTTGGACACCCAGGTCCATCCAAATCTTAGAGCTCTGCAATCTCTCACCATTTACATCAAATGCTTCTTTTTTATTCTTTCTGCCAAAATGGACAATTTCACATTTGTCCACATTTTGCTCCATTTACCAAATCTTTGCCCACTCACTTAACCTATCTATGTCACTTTGTAGCCTCCTTACGTCCTCTTCAGAACTTACTTTCCTACCTAACTTTGTGCTGACAGCAAATTTAGCAGCTATACCACCTGTACCTTCGTCCAAGTTATTTATATAAATTGTAAAAAGTCGAGGCCCTAGCACTGATTCCTGTGGCACATCACTTGCTACATCCTGCTATCCGGAGAAAGACCCATTTATGGCTTTCCTTTGCTTCCTGTTAGCTAACCGATCTTCTATCCATACCAGTATGTTATCCATTACACCATGAACTTTTATTTCCTGCAATAACTTTTGATGTGATGCCTAGTTAAATGCCTTCTGAAAATCTAAATATAGTACCTCCACCTTTATCCACAAGCACATGTGACTCCTTCAAAGAACTTCAATAAGTTGGTTAAACATGATTTCTCTTTCACAAAACCATGTTGACTCTGCCTGATTGCCTTAAACTTTTCCAAGTAGCCTGTTATAACATCTTTAATAATAGCTCCCAACATTTTCCCTATGACAGATGTTAAACTAACTAGCCTGCAGTTTCATGCTTTCTGTCTCCCTCTCTTCTTGAATAAAGGAGTTACATTTTCAATTTTTCAATCTAAAGGAACCTTCCCTGAGTCAAGAGAATTTTGGAAAATTAAAACCAACGCATCAACTATTTCACTAGTTACTTCTTCCAAGACCCTAGGATGAAATCCATCAGGACCCATGGATTTGTCAGCACGTACTCCAACAATTTGCTCAGTACCACTTCCCTGGTGATTGTAATTGTGCTGAGTTCCTCCCTCCCTTCCGCTTCCTGATTTACAGCTATTTCTGGGATGTTACTTGTATCCTCTACAGTGAAGATCGATGCAAAATACCTGTCCAATTCATCTACCATCTGCTTACTTTTCATTATTAATTCCCCAGACTCACTTTCTACATGACCAACACTCATTTTGTTATTTCTTTTCTTATTTAAATATCTATAGAAACTGTTACTATCAGTCTTTATATTTCCAGCTAGTTTTCTCTCATACCTTGATTTTTCCCTCCTTATTAATCTTTTTGTCATTCTTTGCTGTTCTTTATATCATGTCCAATCTCTGATGATGATGATGAAGTCAGTGCCATGGGCATGAAAGAGATTAGATGCAGTTTTAGATCAAGGATGGGTAGGAACTACATGTGGGATCAATGATGCTTTTTGCTGACTTGGCATATGCTCTTGACATACCTCATGCTTTTTGAAGACAACTTCAATGTCATTGTTTACACCCAGCCAATAAATACATCTCTCTTCTGAGCCTTCTCATCAAATCTATGCCCATGTGAGAGTGATGAAGTTGTTGAAGAATGCCAGGATGCAAAGATTCCTGTTTGATGACCTGCCTGCCTTTAAAAATGACTCCCTGGGAGATGCTGAGCTCATCCTGGTAAGGCCAAAATGGTCCCACGTGTTCGTTGTGGACGTGCTGTTTGAATTAGGCCATCCTCAGTGATGGATTTCCATAGTTTCTGTCATGTAGTATCTTTTAACATTTCCTCTTGTAGCTGCTTGCATTTGTGTGATGTAAAATGTACCAAATCAGTTGATGGACTTCCATTCTCATGTAATGTTGCAGCTCCCTTGAGACTGCCAATTTTGTCAAAATATTCTGGACATTTTGATGTTAGGTCATGAACTGACGTGATAGGATTAGTTTCTGAGATTGACCTGACTTGTAAGGTCTAGCTGATTCCATGGATTGTCACTAGTGTATGGTCATGGCATGCTGGTAGACCTGCAGTCACCGGGCCTTCAGTTTCACCCAGGAGGATTTATTGTACTTGCACTCCAGGACTATTGATCCTGCACATGGGATTAGTGAACCGTTTTACGTTGAAACTTGTGCAGTAGTAGGTTTCCCCATGACCCTCTACGTCTGTGGATACATGTCTTTTAGAATCTGCAGGTGTAGAATGTTGGCATTTGCCCCGTGTCAATCTTGGCCAATAACAAATAGTTTCCATCTTCCTTAGGGCAGATAATTTGAATCTTGGCAAACAATTCAGATGGTGAGATGGTATTTATATTTTCCACGAGATTGAAGGTGTGAAACATATTTTCACTACTCTGGATCTCATTGTACACATCATCGTCATTTTCTGGTTTGTCAATAACCTCGCGTATATGTTTCTGATGGAATGATAGATTGCCATTGTTTGAAGGTACCCATTGTGTACAATCTGTTTGGCTTCTCTGTAGCTCTGGAGAAGGGTCATACAGACTTGAAACGTTAACTCTGTTTCTCTCTCCACACATGCTGTCAGACCTGCTGAGTTTTTCCTGCAATTTCCATTCTTATATCATTACCATAAAGCCAACAGGCACTGGTAGGGGTGGGAGGGGGGGTGGGGTGGGGGTGATGTGATGAGTGTTCTGGGGCACCATGGACCTGTGGAACGTAGTGGGCTGAATCTTGCTGAAGTATGGCATCTCACAACATTTCCGTTAGACCTTTCTCTGCACCATTCAGCTCAAAATCTTTTACTGTCATAATTTGCTGGAAGTGCAAGCTGCTAATGGCATGACAAAGGCTCAGGACACCTGGGACTTCAGTGAATAATGGAATTAACAATGTATCTCCTTAATTGTTTATGAGAGAGGGCACACAAATCGTGAAGAACACATTACAAAATAATCAAGCAATGCAACATTTCAAATGCAAAGTTTCACTTCTCACATCAATACTTGTAGCCACTAACCATTTTAACTGAAGACAACAAAGGAGAGCAAAAGAACTTCCATTTATGCACGTAATAATGTACAACCTCTTTTTTTCTTACAGAGGGCATTAACCTTCATGTTGGGCAATGTTTTAAGGGCCGGCTTTTCATTTTACCAAATGCGTGTCATAGTGTAAACACAAGCAAAGAAGGAGAAATAATCACAGTGCAACATTATAGATAATTATTTACTGCATGTGTGGACAATGTAAAATGCATTGTATTAAAATAATTACTTAAGGCATTGATTCTGGTGAAAGTATGGTATTGGTTATTATTACAAAATATTTGAAAGCATATAGAATACAGGGGAGGTCTTGATTACTATTGCACAGTATACCATATATACTAACAACACAGGATTACATGGGATATACAGCACAGAACCAGGTCATTCAGCCAAACCAGTCTGTGCAAGAGGTTATGCTCCACTCGAGCCTCCTCCCATCTTTTCTCAATTTTCTCATCTAAATCTACCATCATAGCCAACTAGTTCCTTCTTCCTCATATGCTTGTCTAGTTTCCCTTAACAACAGAATTTGGTCATTATTACTATTGAACCAGCAAGGTTAGGAACATCTTTTCTTTTACATAACTCCATTTTGATTGTCTTCAGTAAGCTTGCTAAATAATGGTAAGCAAACTATATATTAAATTTTAAACAACAAATCTCATGAACTGTAGATGCAACTTGAAGCCAGGCTCCTGGTGTAGAATTTTGTTTAAAGGAACTAAGATTGGAGAATTCAGTGTAGGAGTCAGCACAGCTGAGTCACTATATTCTTCATGTGATGGTGTTTAAATCACTGTTGACACTATGAGTTGCCCACAGTTTTGAGTCCACATCTTCACCACCACGAGCGAACTCATTCAAGCCTAGAGCTCTGTAACCTATCATGAAATAGTAAATCTTTCAAAAGCATGGGTGGGACCACCTCAAAATATTTTTGAAAAAAATGAGTTCATAACCTGTAGGCAAGAAGCAATGGATCACCCAAGCTTGTTAATGTTTCACTAATATTATTGAAATATATAAGATAGTTAAGGGAGGGTTTAAAACAGAAAATTACTTTGAACCAAATTGCAAGAGTGGAAGTAAAGGGTGCAATTCAAACTAGTAAGGAACACATTCAGAACTAATGCATGCAAGTGCTTCAGACTTTGTGATTAATGCATGGAATGGGCTTTGGATGAAGTAGTAAAAGTGATATGCTCTAATTATTGAAGAAACAATTGCATGCTGTCAGTGTCTTTCTAGCTTGATGGTTAAGATGGGCCAAGTGGCCTTTTTCATCAATAATTCTGTGAGCAAGGATTGATGCGTAGCAATTAAAGATCTGATGATAATGTATATTAACAAATTATTTTTATTTGCTTTGGGACAGCAAAGAAGCTCAAAGACCTTCAGGGACAAAGCTCTTCTGATAGTACTAGTCATCACCTAGTGACAGGATCTTCCAATAGGAGTCAATACAGTTAGTTATCATGCAGTATCATGAATTCCCAAAGAAACATTCTTGTTAAGAATTGTTAGGTCTGTAAATGGAGTCCAATTCATTATAGATTCTTAGCAATGTTTCCCAAAATGCATGTAAACTACAATTAGGAAGTCAATCTCTCGTAACTGGGGAAAATGATTAGTTTAGTTCACTGATCCTGTCTATGCAGTCAGCCTGTTGACCTGCCTCTAACTATGTATATCATCACTTATGTGATCAAGGATCATTTTAGAAGTTAACTGTGTTGAATGATTACTTTCAATAGCTTAAGCAGAGTGCTTTATTCAATTTAAGTAGAACATAGGAAAGTGTAAAATAAGAATCTCCCCAAGTTTCCTTCGACAGCATCTTCCAAACCCATGGCTTCTACCAACTAGAAGGACAAAGGCAGTAGATGGGAACATCACAACCTGCAAGATCCCCTCCAAGCCACACACCATCCTGAACTGGAAATATATTGTCGATCATTCACTGAGGCTGGATCAAAAATCTAGAACTCCCTGCCTAACGGCATTGTGGGTGTACCTACATCACATGGACTGCAGCAGTTCAAGAAGGCAGCTCACCACCTTCTCAAGGGCAATTAGGGATGGACAATAAATGCTGGCCTAGCCAAAGATGCCCATGTCCTGTAAAAGAATGAAAAAAGTAGTAAAGATATGCATTTATAAAGTGCCTTTCATAACCTTAAGGCATTCCATAGAACATATCAGCCAATGAAGTACTATGGAAGTGTAATCACTGTTATAACATAGGGAACATGACAGCTTATTTGCATTACAGCCAGGTCCCACAAACAGTAATTAATGTATTCATATAAGATGAAAAATTAATATCATTTTTGCATATTTAAAAAGATTGCCAATTTGTAGCATTTTACCTGCAGTTCACTAATTTTAGTTCATCTCACAAAGAGGCTATTAATGCAAGCTGTCCCAGAAGAGAGGCTCCAGGCATTGTACAGTCCAGCCTTACGGATAAGTGATGAAGAACCTTGTATTTAATTTAATTTTCAGTAACTCTCAGCTTTATTAATGCTGCATAAGAGCAAAGGAAATAAGTGTAAGTGAGCAAAGACTACTGATCGACGCTGCGAGTGCAAGCAATAAAAAGAAAAACAGTTAATCAGGCACTTCAGAAACAATGATGTGTATTAAGTTTACATGAAATGTACTGGAACATTTTCTACTCTCCGATGCCCACCTACTGCCTCCACTCTCCCATTACACTGTTGGTGAAATGGTAAATCTTTTACATGGTAAGACAGGACTGTGAATTTTTACTGCAGCTGGAATTATTTCGAGTGATTTATGGACAAAGCCAAGAAACGTTAGGGGCCTTTATATTATGTAGGGATGCAGGAAACTTACAGCTCTCCCATTCATTGACTGAAATTTGTGGTATAAAAATGCCACATGCTTAGAAAACTGATGACATCTCCAAATGTGCCATTAGATCAGAGGATCTGGGTCCAGGATAGGAAATGTGGGGAGTCTGGGTTTCTATTGATTTAGGTGATTGGGGCCACCAGGTTCCAAAATAGAGCTCACAGTGACCAGCACCAGACTTAAAAGTAAAGGGGGGCAAAAATGCCCAGAATGACAGGACTGAAGCAGAAAGGCCACTTGAAAGCACTGGTTATTTGATAAGCTAAATGTGATTTTAAAAATAAAGGTATAGAATCATACTAATCATGATAATGTCCTTTAGTCTTTTGTGCTGTATATTGTATGAGAAAACTCCATGATATGGAAATGTAGAACTGTTAATATGATTATTTCAAGTACACATTTTTTTTCTTTGATACACCAGTCACTGATTTACAGTTTCCCTGCAGATATATTTTAATCTTTAATCTTTAGTTTATGACTTTCCCATAGCTGCATTACATAAATAAATAATTTAATCACCTGCATATGGTGTGCTGACCCATGTGCTTTGGGAAAAGCCTGTATTTTCTTTTTGTACAATGTCCCCTCTAATATCGAAATGGACTGGGAAGTATTCTGAAAGAGCGTTAATTCATTTCCTGATTATGACATCATTAGGTTCTAAGAAATGTCCGTGGGACCTGAGCTAAGATGTGAAGGGTAAATAGAAAACTAATCACAGTGGTGGTGGGGTTTTTTTTCAGGTTGTTTGGCAGTTCAGGATACACTGAGAATTTGGGTGACAGAAAACAGGCAAGGTTTTCTCTAAATGGAACAGTTTTCTGTTTGGCAGAAAACATTTGGTTCCTCCCAAATGTGCAACAATTTTCTTCAGTGCTGCAGATTCTTTCTTATGTATTTTGGCTTCCTTCTAGAATACAGAACATTCTGAATTCTTCTCTACCAAATGCTTGTTCAGTTCTTTCAAAGTGGCATTAATTCATTTTGTTTCACTTCGTAATTTTCCAGAGAAACAAACTCTGACTTGAGGGATCCTTGTAGCGTATAAAGGTCCTTCAACAGATTTTCCTTTTCATTGTGAAGCTCAGTTTCTTCATCTTGAGTTTTCTTGCAGTTTAATAGAGTCTCATTGAGACTTCAAACCTTCCAGTTCAGCTTTGATATAAACATTCTCTGAATTTACTTATACTTTTTCTTTTACTGCCTATTGTAGGGCTTTGTCCTTTTCATTCAATGACAGCTATTTGGTAGAGTTATGGAAACATGTCAGAGTCTCCAAAAAGTATACCTTTGGGACTTCTAGAAAGGTCCCTGCCTCTCTGGTGCCTTTGCGAGGTTTGTTCGGGTACTACCTCTTGTCCTTTTGTCACTTTGCTGGGGGTTTTTGATGCCTCTTTTTAAGCTCTGCACACTCCTCAATTTGAAGATTAAAATATTTGTTAAAGGCTGTTAATAGTTCCATGAGGCTGGTTGAGGATTCATCAATGCCATACATTAGGATTATTTCTACCATGAGTTCAGAAGTGTTAATCTGGACTTCTGATTTTTTACTGAGGCCTAACGTACTCCAATAATTTAAAATTCTCTTCTCAATAACGCAACATTTCCCATTGGATTTAGCCCTTGGAAAAGTTTAAACTGATCTGGACAGTTGGAATTTTGATCCATGGTCATTTATTTTGCAGTTAAAGCTTTAAATGTTGTCGCCCTTTGAAGAATGGCTGTGCAGTAATCATTTATTTTCTCCCTGCTTGTCTTTCCATGATTGTTGGGTCTTGGCAGGCTCCCACTGCACTGACAGGGCTGATTTTCTTTAACTTATTCTCTCTGTAGAACCTTCAGACTAATAATTTTGGGCAGCAATTTGCACCTCTGGGCTGTTGAACTCAGTCTGAAGGCAGTTGTCTGCTCAGGTTTCATTTTCTTATACTTTCTCTGGAGCTTTTTCTGGATTTCAAGATGGCATCACCGTTCACTTGGAGATATAGGGCAGAATTTTCTGCCTGTCGGGCGGGCGGGCCCATCCCAATCTCCGGCGGGCGGGGAGACAATCCCAGCCTGAGAAGCGGGACCTGCCACCATTTTATGTGGACAGGCCAATTAAGGCCCGCCCAGCGTGACATCCAGTGGGAAGAGCTATGCGCTCCCTGTGCGGGTGGGGGGGATTCCCCAAAAGCGAGAATGCGCTCTTTCACACATGCACACAGAGGAGTGCACATCTCCCTGAGGCTAAGTGCTGCCTCAGGGAGATCGCTTACACTTTTAAAAATATTAAAATAGATTCAAAAATATTCCCTAACACCGCCCCCTCATATGACAATGAGATGGGATATGTTCATAATTAACATAACTTTATTAAAAATTTTAAAACCCTGCATGAAACTTCATCTCGCTTGTCGATGAGGTTTCATGTTTTATCTGTTTGCCGCCGGGGCTCCTGGCCTGCCCGCCAACCTTAAGGTTGGATGGGCAGGTACACTAAGTACTTTAATTGATCTGTCAATGGCTTCAATTGGCCACTTACAGGTCGGTGGGCCTGCAGCTGATTTGGCTGTGCCCCCACCTTCCTGAAAATTTAAATGGACCCGGATGACGTCGGGGGTTCCGCCCAATGTCATCTCACGTCATTTTACACGTTGGCGAGTGCGTCCTGCCCTCTGCTCGCTGACAGCAAATTTCTGCCCATAGGCGTTTCCCATGCTTTCCAGTATTTTGCAGGCTCCGCACAATGGCAAAAATGCTCCGTTTGAAAGTAACATTTCAACAATGGCAGCCTGCAGACTTCTTTTGTTCAGTATTTTACTTCTTAGACTCTCAAGTCAGTCAAATTGCAGCTTCTACTTGCTATTTACTGAGATGGACAGTTGCAATGTTCTAGAAATATTTAATTAATTCTCTGTCTTGTTTTGGTCAGATGCCACATTTTTAGGCTCTGACTTAGGAATTGAGTTTTATTAACAGCTTTCTTTCAAACAGCACTTCTGACACTGAATTAATTTAAAGATTTCTCAGGATCTGCTGCAGCCTGGAATTTTAAAACATTTAGCTCATCGTTGCAAGTTCTGCAGACTCTTGTCTCTGAATCTGGACTTCCAGAAGAGTTTCAGGGGAGTCTTTGCTACTGCTGCGGTAAGGAATTTTAAATCTCTGCATTCAGCTTCCAAGCCTTTCTTTGGAGCCTTCTGCTGGTGATGTTGCCTCTATACCTCTGTTTCTGGGGCTTCTTTTCAGGTCAAGATGGTCGTTTGAATTATTCTCAGTCTTCCAGCACTTCGGTTTGCCTCTGCATTTTAGTGATGTTCTGGGTTTTTATCCCATTGCTGCTACCATGTAGGGAGGGTGTTGGCTGGAGATCAGTATGTTTTAAATAAGTCTCCATAGTCTTCCTGTAGGTTAACTATAAATCTTTATTAACTGCTGGGACTATGTACACATGTACAGTAAAGGATACAAGCTAGGGCCTGCCCCATGCTTAAGTCTATACACGTCTCCATTCAACACTATACTGACTCTGGGTCATAAGCCTTCTTAAATCACTGTGTGAGTGGTACCGTACTCAGTCCTAAATTAACTCTATATGTGCCAGACCCTTATACTACACAACTCAAGGGTTGAAATGATTGGATGTGAAATGAGAGATCCTACAAAATGGAAGCTGGGTTGTAAAACTGTGAGATTGTCCATGGTGACATATTTGTGGGAAGTAATGCTAGTTTGTGTAACTATGTGAGATGTATCTTTGTTGCAATATTATTTAAAGTGAAATTTATCTTTTTGTTTGAAATATTCTTTGCCTGTTAATGTTTGAATTTAATTGGTTTTGGGTGGTTTGTTACAGTAAAAGTTTCCAAAAGTGAAATCCTGCCTATTGGTTTTCTTTCCATTGGCATTGTGGGGATTCCTTTCTTCTAAAAGTCTTTGTTATTATCCCCATACAGACCAATGGTGCAAATTGTACAAGGATATAAGAGAGCATGAGGTGCCAGGATTTATGGCTTTTGATCCACAGGACACCATTCATAAAATCAGTAGTTTTTCTTAATCTAATAACTAATGGGAATTTAATTCTTCAATTATCTGCAACAGGCATTGTACATACCATTTGTGTAGATTCATCACAAAGCAATGCAAATGAGCAAGTTCTAACAAGGTATACTATATAGAAATGACTACATTTTATATCTGGGCTAATAATGTATTTTAATGTAAAGTCAAATCACTGCAGTTGCTGGACATCTAAAATAAAAAGAAATGGCTGGAAATATTTGGCAGATATTGCAACGTCTGTGGAGAGAGAAACAGAGTTAATGTGCAGAATTTAATGCCGCCCCAGCACCACCCCCCCCACCCCCCGAAGCCACCCCTGGGGTGTTGGCTGGGAGATGGGTGGAGGGGCAGTTTAATGGAGGAAAGGTTTGGAGTGGAGAACCCCTTGCCTTCCTGACTTCCCCTAATTAAATCCAGGACAAGAAAGATTGAGGACAGCCTTCCCACTCCTAGGCCAATTGAGGCCCTTAAGTGACCACTGAAATGTGTTATGAAACTGACTTACCATCCTCTCAAGGAGGGTTGTTCTCAGGTGGAGGCTGAGGACTATGATCCCCGGCAGGTTTCGAGTTTCGTTGCGTGTGCAGTATGCGGCAATGTCTCTGTTCTGGGTTTCTCCGCCTGCAGTTAAAGGGCTCAGACAACCTTACAGCAGCTCAGCTGGTGCAAAAATGGCACAAGAATTTACCATGGGACCCAGCATGGCGCTATAAAAGGAGGGAGACCCGAGACAGTGGAGAGGGCCCACCTGAATCACCACTGGAAGAACCATCAGAGGGATAGGCAGAGGCCCCAAAGAGTCCCAGACAAGGGAAAGGGGAAGAGAGAGGTCCCAGTTAAGAAGAAAGAGAGAGGAGCAGAGAAAGAGGCTCTAAGCAGTAAAAGGGCTGCAGTTGTCAGCCTTTAAATAAAGAGGGCTTAGGTAAAGCCCTGGAGATCTGAGTAGGCAGCAGAAGGTTGGTGACTCTGTGCTACAGGCTATTGGGGCGCAGGTAACCTTTTGGAGCAGTAGTGCTTTGCTCAGTGTGACTGAAAAGCTGAAGCTGTGCTTGTGAGTTGGTGCTGGAATGCAGACTTGGGAATGCAGGGGAATGGATTTTCAGGAGATGAGCTTGAAACGCTGCAAGGTGGATCATCATTTAGGCTGTCCTAGTTGGACTGACTTTTGGAGAGAAATTCCAAGGTGGGATCTTCAAAGGTGAAGACTTTGCTAAGAGACGGAGTTTCAATGTGATTGGTTGACTTACAGTGTTTACTTATGTCTGGGAGGATTGCTGACAAATCATGGAATCTGTCTTGACTGCATCTGCCATTTATTATACATTGTGGTGTGTTCGACCACAGTGTGCCTATGAATTCAGATGTGTCTCATATTAACCCTGAAAGAGTATAAGAAAGCTATTGTAAATCTTATTTTATCTTTTTGACCTTGTAAAGTTTACCTTCATTTGTTTAAAACCTGTGGAATCTTTATTCTCTTAGCAAGTGCCTTGAATGCCAAACTTTTTCTACTTTAAACAAACAGTTACTGGTCCCAGACAGGTCATATCAAACATCGGGGGCTCTGGTCCAGGCTCATAACAAATGACACTTGAGGGTCTGCTGGTATTCTACCAGTGGCAGGGCCTCATCATGTAGGCAGCCTGCCAGGAATTTCTTGCCAAGCCTGGAAATCACCTTGGGAGGTGTATCCCTCTTGCTTGGACAACCTGTGCCCAATGAAGGGACCCACTGAAGGCAAGGGCCACCCCGGTGGGAATTCCATCCCTGCTCCCCTTTCTGATCTAGTCTTCTCCCTCACTGGCTTCTGTCTGATTGGCCCTGGCACATCCCCCCTCATTTACCTGCATTCCAGGGCTCCTTGGCTGCTCCTCCTCCTGGGGTTACTGCAGTACTGGCAGCGGCCACCACTCCTGGTAGCACTGTTAGTGCTGAAGAGCTCTTGGAGTCTGATTCCTGGCAGCTCTCAGGTGTGGAACATCTGTTGTCCATGATCTGAGAACAGCAATTCCAACCAGGTAGGTGCCTGATTAGCTGTTAATCGCTTGAGTTGCCCAGGAATGGGCACTGAAGATTTGTGGATCCACTGCTGCAACCATAACTCCATCCCAAATTTTAAGGTGTGTGACCTTTCATCAGAGCTGAGAGAAGGTGGAAACACAATTGGTCTTGAATAAGTTGAAGGTGGGAGGATGGGAAATACGTAAAATGGAAGGCAATAGGGTGGGCGGAAAGGGAGATTAAACTGACAAAAAGGTTCATGGTTCAAGGCCAAAAGAAGTGCTAATGGGGCAAGTAAATAAATAAAATGTGTCCAAAGGAGCCATGAATGGCACACCTCGTTTAGACACATCTTTTGATTCAGACCGCCTGAAATGTTAACTCTGTTTCTCTCTCTGAAGATGGTGCTGGGCTGCTGAACCGTTTCCAGCATTTTGTTATTATTTAACATCTTTTAGTAATTTAGTAAGTTCAAAGGAATGGAGATTTTTGAATCCATTCTCTGAAATCTCAATAGTATGGCTGTCTTTTTCATGAAGTCAGTTATATTAAAGATGACAGTAAGTATAATTAAACTTCTGTTCTTGTTAATTTTCACAGAATCAGATCAGCATATCCGGATAGTATAGAAGACAGGTTAATACAAATCAAAAAGCTGACTTAGAGCTTGTAAATGATTCCCTCTGCCCTTCAGTACTACACGTGGTTATATTTTACAGGCACATATTCTCAGTACTAGCTGCGAGGTTGCTCACGGGAATTTAACCTAGGCTTCTGTTGTTTCTAGATATTGTTTCATACCTCCTTGACTGAAAATTAGGAAATTACAACTTAAGAACTCCTTGGGCTCTCACCATTCATTTTACAAAACATTTGCCTTCATGTCTGGGGAAATTAGTAATTGATTGTTACAAAAGGTAGAAATCCTACTCAATATGCATTGTTATCTCATACTGGAGAGCCTTTTCTGGTCAGCATTTAAATTTAGCCCATTGTTTCTTCATAGTCTGCCACAGTACATCAAAATATAGTGGGCACAACATTTGACTCCATAGCACCAATATTTTCAAAATCACAGGTGCTATTTTGGGCGAAAAATGTTTTCTGCACTGCATGTCAATGTGATTTTGGTGAAAGCGTTAGCATGGGCTTTAGGAACATGCACCCAAGGTACTCAAGGTAGGTAGATCATGACAATAGTGTATAACACTGATTCGATGCTGGTCATGCCATTTTCAAAATCAGTGCTCCAACTAACAATCTTGCTTAAACATGCACAGCTGAACCTGCATTCAGCAGCAAGAAAGATCCCCCCACCAGTGTGATGTAAGGGGACCATCAGCTTTGTTCAGGTTAGTTGCTGATTGATTTCTACCAGTTCATGCTGAATTTACATTACTGTGAGTTTTCTGCTGCTATTGTTATTTACTTCATTTGATGAAGGCTACAGGGAGTGGTGTATGTGTTGATGACCTTAGTTCTGAATGCAAGGGCTCTGCTCAGACAACTTTCTCGCAGTCATTGATGCTGTAGTTTTTATTTGATTTGGACTTCAGAATGACAAGGAAAATGAGCAAAGGTGACGCAGAGAGTGATCGACTATTCAAAGAGGGAGGAGGAAGGGAGGAGTATAGCTCTTAGCACAAGGCCTTAGGCACCCAGTGTGTTCAGTAAATACTTTTCTGACCTCAGCCTGAGCAAGGAACAGTATGTACAATGTCTCCATTTCAATGAGAAGGCGCTCGCTAAAAATCTGTCACCTCTATGGGAAGACCTGAACCCTCAGAGTATGATGAAGACACTGCTGGCAGTCTCTGTGAAAATGACTATGGCCATAAACTTTTTGCACCGGGAGCCTTTCTAGGCTGGAGCAGAAGACACATGTAAAATCTGCAGTTTGCCATCCACTGCTAGAGGTAGCTGATGCTCTGTACACCAGCAGAGGGGAATACATTCTCTCTGACCAGGGAAAAGCAGGCAAGAGCATGCAAGTTGCTTCATGGGGACAGTGGGCACTTCCTACTAGAGGGTACCATTGACTGAAAATTCATGGCTTTGCAGACGCTGTAACTAGATGCAGAGGTGTTCCTGAGAGGACTCCATTCCCTCAATGTGTAGCTTGTCCTGGACCATAGCAGTGCATTAAGAAGGTCGATGTCCACTATTCCAGCAGCAGTATTGATCCTTCATTCTGTGCCAGTCCACTGTATCATCAGTGTTTGAGCCACCATTAGAGACCAGAGGGTACTCACTGGATGGAAAGGATTATCTACTGACTGCCTGGCTCATAGCTGTTATATGGAACCCAAGAACACGTGGGCAGCATGTGTATAATGAAAGCCTTACTGTCACACATAATATTATTGAGTAGACCATTAGGATGCTTAAGCAATGCTTCTGCTGCCTAGACCAATCTGGAGGAGCACTGCAGTACTCGTTGGAGTGGGTGCTGTGATTCACGATGGTCTGTTGTATCCTGCTAAGTGCTGCCTCAGGAAGATAGGTGCCAAATTTAAAAATGGTGAAGGGGCAAAAATAAAGTTTCCCTAACATGTCCCCTCATGTGACAGTGTCACATGAGTTGGGACATGTCCATCACTTTTAATCAAACATTTATTAAATTTTAAAAAACCCTCATGAAACCTCATCCCGCCCGTGGATGAGGTTTCATGCTTTTTCTGAAGCCCGCGAGGACTCCCAGCCTGCCCGTCAACCTTAAGGTTGGACGGGCAGGTCCATTAATTATTTCAATTACTTTTTAAATGGCCTCAATAGGCCGTTGACAGGTTGGCGGGTGCACAGTTGATTCGGCTGCGCCCCTGCCGACCTGAAAATTGAAATGACGCAGGGTGACATTGGGAGTTCTGCCCGATGTCATCCCATGTCGGCGAGCGGGGGCAAGACATCGCTTGCTGACCTAAATATCCTGGCCCATAAGAGGACCATCTATTGTCATCAAGAATTCTGCGAGCAGCTAAAGGAGGGGGAGGAGACAACCAACAAATCCTTTTCCAGTAGGAATTATCATGATAGACTCAGCTGTGAATATAACCCTAATTACTCAGTCAACAGCAGTCCCACACTTCATCGTTCCTCTGTTACTGCCCATCACAGCCACCTCATGGACACAACACTGAAATAAAAACCACCACAAAACAAATATTCCAAACCAACTTTATCAAACAAACCATCCAACATTCCATACAAAAGAAAACCAATCACCTCGTTGCATTCCCTTAATGCTTGCCTTGTGTATTTTCGCCTCTCCTATTTCTCCAACACTGTACTACTTCAGTGGCTGCAGAATTGTTGGTGTAAGTCTGCTGATTTTCAGTGGGGACAACACAGATGGCTTTGAAGGATGACCTTGAGCAGCCCTAGAAGGCCAAACTTTAGACTGCACCACATTGGCATGGACAGCAGCAATCTGAGCTGGCTGGCTGATGGGCAACAGCAAAGGCACTCGTGGAGGGTCAGTGGTGGGAGGATGAAAACAAGGGAGGACAGCAAGTTCATGCTCTGTGGTAACACTGCCACTCCCCCTGGGCTGCACCTCAGCAGTCTATGTAGTCTTTGGAAAACAGATTGCTGGACTGCTGTGAGAGCCTGCCCCTTTAAGCACTGAGAACTCTAGTCATGATGGCAGCTGTCTGAGCCTGAAGGGAACCAAGTGTGCTTGCAGAGCAGCAAGCTGAGATTGCATGACTTAATTCTAAGCTTCCAATGGGCTTAGGTATTGGGTGGCTTTTGTTTGAGCTGCATCATGGTTGGATTTGCAGGTTCCCTCCTGGAGTTGGCCACCATTTTGACACTGTAGAGGACAGCTAGTAAATATGGTTTTATTTAGTGTGTAATATATCTTTAAGAATAATACTTGTTAAGGAAGGTCATGTGATCTGTAGTAATCAATAGGAGAGTAGCACGGGCTACCTCAGCAGTCAGTGTAGAGATAAAGTTGGAATTGAAAGCACACGTGTAGCTCCTGCTGAGTATATTATAAATAAACTTAAAGGGCAGAATTTTATGGCTGAGGTGTGGGTGGCAGAGGCCGCACGTCAGCGCTTAAAATGTGGCACGAGCGTCCCGACGTCAGCGCGCGGCATCACGATATTTAGGCGGGTGGGCACTATGAAGCGCAACGCGCGCTCGCCATTAATTAAAGGCCTTGTTAACACCCTAAACTCGGCAATTGAAGCCGATTTTGAGGAGCCCGTGCAATCTTTGGCTCAGTGCACAGGCCCAACGGGCAGGCGGGTAATTGATTTTTTAACAAATCTCATCCACGGGTGGGATATGTGGGCTCAGAGGGGTTGCTCATGTTTTTTCTGAAGTATTTAATGCAGAAAATGTTTCAAACTTGCCTGTGTGATTGTTACCAGTTCAGGTCGATTTCCAATAGCTTTCTCTGTACTTTGAAGCTTCAGCTCAGCAGTCTGCAGACAGTAATCATTATCGGGCCTGCAGCTTTCTTGAGGCCTCCATTTAGCCTGGGTATGGGTTCTGACATCTCCACTGGAGGCAGCTCCTCTGAGGAGGAAGGGAGGAATAGAATAAGGAGGAGGCCAGGACTGGACAATCAGCATCCAGGGGAGCCACCTTTGGGAGGCCAGGCGCAGGCTCAACGGGTGCAGGGCCAAGAGGTTGCCCAAGGTGGAAGAGGCCGCAGAAGACACGACTATCCTGCTGCCAGGGTATACAGGCGGCAAAGCAGCTACCTCAATCTGACTGAGGTGCAGTGCTGAAGGAGGCTCCATCTGTCGAGGAAAACAGTCAACTTTATCTGTCAGGTGATTGACCCTAAGATCTCCCCTAACTGTGTGGGTGGACACCCCATGCCATGAAGCTCTGAAGGTCACAGTTGCCCTCCACTTCTATGCATCTGGCTCCTCCCAGGGCTCGGTGGCCTTTGCGGTGCCTCCCAATCAGCTATACACACTTGTGTTAAGTAGGTTACAGACGCTCTATTCAGACGGGCATTGACCTTCATCCATTTCCGCTGCAACCAGGCAAGTTAGATACGGTGAGCCAGAGGCTTCGTGGCAATTTCTGGCTTCCCTCGCATCCAGGGTGCAATAGATTGCACACATGTAGCCTGGTGCCTTCGTCAACAGGAAGGGCTTCCACTCCATGAACATGCAGACAATGTGTAATCACAGGATGCAGATTCTACAAGTCTGTGCAAGGTAGCCAGGCAGCTCCCACAATGCCTACATCCTCAGGCACTCCCAGGTGCCAGCGCTCTTCAGTGCTCTGGCTCGGCTGGATGGTTGGCTGGTGTGTCATAAGGACTATCCCCTCAGAAGGTGGCTCATGACGCCTCTCCACCATCCAAGAACAGAAGCTGAGCAGCGCTACAATAGGAGTCACAGCACCACAAGGGCTGTGGTGGAGGGAGCCATCGGTCTTCTCAAGATGCGCTTCCATTGCCTGGACTGCTCAGGGAGCACGCTCCAACATCCCCCAGATCGCGCCTCTCTGATAGTGGTAGCATGCTGCGCTCTGCATAATCTTGCGTTGGAAAGGGGGATGCAGTTGACGATGAAGACCTTGACGCCCTGGATGAGGCTGCACGTGATGAATCCAGCAGTGGCTGAGAGGATGAGGAAGCACAGGGCGATGATGAGGGGCAGCACGACAACCCGCTACTACACCAAGGAGGCAGGGACACCTGGGAGGCTTTAATCCAACGAACCTTCAGCTAGCTCCACACACATGGATCAGCAGGACCAACATTGCCTGGCATTTACACATGTGGCACTTAGGTGCTTCATCTTTTACCTCATCAGCTGCAACTAAGGGCTTAGTACAGAAACATCAATGTCCACTCAAACACTCATGAGATGTCTGTGAAACATACAAACACAGCACAAAGGAAACACCCCCAGCCATGGTCAGAAAAATGGACTTTATTCCCACCAAAATAAACCACAAACGTCGCTCAGACATACATAATGATATAATCCCTAATCTCGGACCAACACAAAATCACCAGTGGCATACCAGTGGAGTGCTTAATGTGCCTTATGCTTACACTTGTGGATGCTACGTCTAGGTGCCGCCCCATGGCTCAGAGTGGCCTGAGAGACAGCTTGCTAACTCTGCTGTCCTGTTGGCCTCAATGACCCTGGCAGGCGTCCTCTGGCCCATGGAGTCTGTGATGGCCCCGCCTAAGAGGGAGCGGCCAGTTCCAGAAATGATACCTCCCCAGTTGTTGCAGCCTCAACGGATGCAACAGTCACTGGCAGAGGGGTGGAGGAGCTGCTGCCCTCATCCGGAGCGCCCTGAGAGGAGCTCACAGCGATTACAGGTAGCTGCTGCGCCAACGTGAGGTCATATTTGATCTCCCTGCTCACTGCAGATGGATGGGCACCGAGCAGCGAGACTTGGTGCCCAAAACATCTCCCAATTCGCAAATGACCACCTGTGGGCATTGGCGCTGTAAGGGCTTGCAGGTCAGAGCATAACCCAATCAGAAGATTCTCAATCCGATGGAAGCTCCTCTCCATGAGAGTCGCCAATCTCTCAATGGAGGAAGCCTGAAGCTCTGTCCTGCGGTTCATGCCTTCACTGACACTCTACCCGGACTCCTCCACCACAAAGACCAACTGAAGAACACTCTCATGCAACCCTGCCAGATGCTCCCGTGCACCCTGCCGCTTGTCCTGTAGCTGCTGCATGGCAGACATCTCCAGAGGCAGATCATCACTGCCCGACCCAGCATGTGTCTGGTCCCCTGCAGTCCTCCGGCTGCTAGTGCCATTGGCACTCTCTGTCCGTGCCATCTCCTCCAGTGATTGTGAAGTAACCTCTCCACTGTGCCCCGGGACACTAGCCAATGTCATAATCCCCACCTAAGTGTTTGTTGCTGCGCTGGTGCCTGGCTCACTGAAAGGATGTGACGCAAGTTGCAAGTCTTGGCCCTCAGGTGTGGAGGGGGGGCACTGGACGTATTGGTGGCGACCATGTGGTGGCGATTCTGAAATTAACAAGAACAATGCATCATTTAGCGTTCAGTCAGTAAAGCCTTTCATTCCTTTCCCCCCCAGCCTCAAAAATCGCTCACCCTTCAAGAACCTAAGGAGATGAACATTGGTGGGATGGAAAAGAGTCAAGAGGAGGCCCAAACATTACATGCGCATACAGACAGGCTGGTCAGATGGCCTAAGGAATGCCACATGGAATGTTATGTGGATAAGTGTGTGGTTAAGCAGTTGGACAAGACAAGCAAGGTACGGGAATACATGAGTAACGGTGGGACCATGGGAAGTCACAACAATTACAGGGACCTTGCTGGGCAGACCCGTTAAGGTAGCAGAACAGGAACATAAGGCGTTTAACAAGGTCGAAGCCAGGCTTGCCTTTATTAGCCGAGGAATAGAATGTAGGAAAAGGGAGGTCATGTTGCAAGTGCAGAAAACGCTGTCGAGGCCACATCTACACTTCTGCACTCAGTTGTGACCTGCACTTCATGGGAGGGATGGCACTGGAGTGGGGAGAATGCAGAGGTTCCTGACCTGGATGCATGCTGGCCTGAGAGTTGGAGTGATGAGGAAACATTGCAAACACTTGTGACATTTGCCATGGATTACAGAGATCGACAGGTCACATTATTGACTTTCATACCGTTATGAGGGGAATAGACCGGGTGGACAGAAGGCAACATTTCCCCTTGGCACAGGGATGACTAATGTGGTGGCATTTATTTAAGTTGAGTGCCATGAGGTTGACAGGTGAGGTGCTGGGGACCTTTTGGACAGAGTAATGTGGGACGCACTGGCTGAAAGGGTGGTGGAGGTACAAACCCTCCTAAGATGCAATAAGGATTTGGATGTGCAGCAGCGATGCCATGGCATGTTAGGCCATGGGTATAGTGGTCACAAATGGGATAAGGTGACTTTGAAAGATGCTAGAGATACGCATCCTCAAGGGGCCAAAGGACCTTTGTGTATGATCCACACGTCTGACTGTATCAGTCTGTGAATAAGCAGTGTTGCTGCATTAACGATTGCAGCAATCATCAGTGCTTTGGATGGTGGGGAGACAGAGTAGATGGGACTGTGACCCTCAAATACCTGGCTGCTGGACCCCAACCCCACCAACACCTGCTGACCTGGCCACCTGCCTCCTCCCCAGCTCCATGGCCTGCTCCTTATAGGTGGTGAGGTGCTACACTATCAGTCTGCTGACGCTCCCGCATGTTGCTCTCAGTTTTTGCCTACAGAACTTAGAAGAGCATTTATTGGGGCTGATTGTCATGTACTCTGCATGTGCATGCTGCACCCTAACCACAGTGGCCCATCTGAGGCCTCCAGTGGCTCCTGTCCACACCACGGGTGATCAGTCCCCAGAAGATAGTATGGCTGGTTCCGACATCCACCCCCAACAGATACCTCGGACACATTCGGCATCCCTCACTTTGAATAACACACGGGTCTTAACACCCATGGCAAGGAGGCGCAACTTGGTGTGGCGCCGAGGCCAGCAGATGGCTCTTGGCCACGACATCTTGAGGCTCCCTTTCCACAATCTTATCACCATCAATATGACGTGTTGAAGTTCTGAGTATGTGTCTAGCAGCCTCCCCTGCAGGTTGCCCTAGACTACTCAAACATGACAAACACCAACATATGCTTCAGGGAGAACCCACCTTCTCCTCAACCACTAAGGCTGATGGAAGCATGGTCACTATCTGTTTGCCCACCCAGCGTGCATCAAATGCCCAAGGCAGTAACGACACTTAGACATGGCGCAGAGGGGTGGTGGGGGGGGGGGGGGGCTCAAAGGCTAAGGCTACCTGTTGGATCAAATGGCCAAGGCCGACATGGTACTCACTCTACCAGAGCGCAGCAAGTCATTGAAGCGCTTGCGGTACTGCGTTCCGGTGCGCCGCACAGGATCATGAGAGCTAACAGCCTCCGCCACCTCCTGCCACACTTGCCTAGTGAGGTGGGGGGCCCTCCTCCTCCCATCCTCCAGAAACAAGATATCCCGATGGTTGGACACCTCTTCGAGGAAGGCAGCAAGACAGGCATAGGAGAACCGAGGGGCACAGTGGCCCCCTCACTGGTATACCCTGCAACCTGCCCCCCTCCTCCTCCTCTACCCTCAGCTCTTGTGCTGCCCCGTGACTGGCCATGGTGAACAGCCTAAAGGAGGCTGCCTGGCCACTCTTTATACAGACTGCCGGTTCCCCATTGGAACCAGCGGTCTGAACACGCCCGCCGCCGATTTAATTTTCCCCGATGAACATGGGAGTCGGAACCCTGCTGGGTGGACCTTAATTGGCCCGCCCGTGCAAAATGGCGGCGCGGCCTGTTTCAGCGGCGGGGATCGGCTGCCCGCCCACCGCTGAGTCAGTCAGGCCCGTCTGCCCGTCAAACGCAAAATTCTGCCCAAAGTTTCCAACCAAGAAGTGTCTGCTGATCAATGCTGTTATTACTAGTACAACTCAGCCATACTACAACAATGGCCGAGCTTCACACAAAGCCCTGTGCAAAGTTGGTGCCAAACTCCTCCATGATCCATGACAGTGACAGCAGGTATATTGCCAATGCACCAAACATTTCAAAATCCACATCCATCAGTCTTTCTCTGTAAGCTAGCGCCAAAGTTCCCATTTCTCTACATCAGAACCTATGTGCAGCCCATTCTGCAGGGAGATGGCAATTACGTGATCCATTCCTCTGTCTTCTCTATAGGCCACTTCACGCAGATCCCACCTCTATGCTGTCCTCTAAAGTATTTGCAATGGCAGTATCTGAGCTGGTAGCTGTGACCATGAGATCAAGTGATGGTGTTTTATCATCATCAAACTCTTCTTTCCTTTGCACTTTTTGCTCCTGGAACATTGCCTGGCCTTTCTTCAACAACTGCCAGGTCTTGGATATATGAAAGGAGTGAGGCACAACAGTCTGGGTGAGATCAAGGAAGGTAAAAAAACAAGAGGGGCACGCTTACTCCACCTGCAGCTTGGGAATCAGAGCTCTTCTGGTAACATCAGATCCAGATATTCTAACAACGCCTGAATTAGTTTCTTTCTATTGATTTTGCTGGGCAATTTGAACTGTATCTCCCTAGCTACTACTTTCAATTGATCTATGTTCAGGATCTCCCCGCTTAAATTCTCTTTCTGAACATACATTTGGGCATCAAATGTTGCCATTTTCTTAGTATTAGGACATGGAATTTGCTGTGGTAATTACTTGTATTAAAATTAGTTCCAGTCATCGAATTTTCCCTCTTTGGCTTCCATTTGGTTTCTTTCAGTATCCAATTTAGGCTCCTTTAAAAATTTTAGACTGTGGCCAAATTCAAATTGGGTTTTTCCAGACTTGGGCTCCCAATTTCTGTTACAGACCAGAGGGGGAATTAATTTAAACAGCATTGATTTCTCTTCTAACCACCCAGCCATAAATGGAAAGGTGTTTTTGATTTCTGAATTTCCCCCTTTATAAGTGGCGGCATGTTTCCCCCAAACCTCTGCTAATAACCCCACAGCAAACTCGAGATAAGGTCAAATAAGAGGGTTGGTTTATTATACACACACGCAAAACACAGAAAAGGGGGTTCACAATGCCCTCCCACATAAAAGAGGGATGAGGGGAAAGAAAGAGGTACAGGGCAAGACTATGATAAAAATAAGAGTTATGGGCCTGAATTTTCCCCTCATCAGGCACACACAAGCGGCGGGCTCGGGAGCAGCCAGGAAACCGGCCCCTGACTGTGATCGACCTCAGACCGCAACTTCACACTGGCTGGCCAATTAATGGTCAGCCAGTGTGAAACGCACACTGAAAAGCTCAGCACTGTTGGCAGGGGGGTGGGAAGAGGGCTGGCGATGACATCACCACGGGTGTGGGCGAGCGCTTCAAAAGAGTCCCCTGAAGGCAGACAACTGCCTCAGGGCGCTCCAGACCTGCAACTAATGAAATGAAGCACTAAAAAGCTGCAAAAAATTGTCCACACAACACAATCAAGCACCTAAAGGCATACCTCATAAAAATGCTGCCCCCATCTAATTCTTTTTATTTTATTTCCTAATGGAGATTTCATCCCACCCTTGGATGAGGTTTCATGAAAAATGTAAAGGCTGCCTGGCTGATTTGCCCGTCTGCCAACCGTAAGGTTGGACAGGCCAAGAAAAATCACACACAATTGCATCGTTATGATTTCACGTGAGCCTAGAGTCCAGGATAAAATGTCCAGGTGGTGTAATCCTTCAGAGTTTCGCAGGCTGAAACTGTTGCAGGGTGATTCAACTTTCCAGAAGCGAGGATTTCCACAATGGGAGAAGCTATGTAGAGGTGAATTATTCTTGATGACACAGGTACATATGTCCCAATGTTCCAGTAGTTCACAGTGTAGATGAGGGCCAGGCACTTCATCTGGACGGAGCTCTTTCTGCTGCTACCTGTTAGATCGTAAACTGGTAAACTGTCTGGGTTCAGTTCCACATGGCAATATTATAAATTCCAGCAGTTTGGGAGTGGTCACATGACAGACCTCCCACTTCTTCCCTGGGTGATGGATGAAAGATGTATTTTCCCAGGTCTGGAATCTTGAGGTATTTAATAGAGGAGTCAGGGTCCCTTTTGTCCTTTGCAGACATACCATCTCCTTTGGCCACAGCACTGCCTTAGAAATACAATGGGGGTGGGTGCACGGAACACTATGAATATGAAATATGAGTCAAGTTTGATGGAGATTGTCGATATGTGAGTGTAGAGGCTGTGGTGCATTAAGCATGTGTGAGGCTAATGGTTTATTTGGTAGGATATGACATTTGAAGATGCATTCACTAACCTTGAACATTTAAATGAATTCATTGAACTTTTTTCTGTATTGCATTTTGTTCCTTGGGGCTACGTAACTGGTATTGATCTGTATGGCTATCTGCTCCCACTGCCTTCTCAGGATTTTCCTGCAGGGCCTCCTGGTGTCCAGTGGCTGGTGAACTTCCCTCCTCCTCTCCACCCCCTGTACCAAGGCCTCCAGTGTTGCATCAAAAAACCAGGAACCCATTTTCTGCCATGTTCTGCCATTCATTTGTCTTTGTCAGGTCCAAGTCACTTCTGCAATGAATTCCAGCACCTGTTCCAGCCACAATGTACAACCTTTAAGAGATGCAGGCTTGCTTTAAATAATGCAGGCGAGCCTGAGCTCATGCTAGCCTCTCAAGATTTTGCTCCACCTATTCTAGCGTGTAACCACGCAACAGCAGGCTGAGTACAGGCTGCACATGACAATCATGTAAATTAGCAGCAGCACAATGTTTGCATGCTGCCTGAATCACAACAAACAGGTACAGGTTAATTGCACATCATGATCCCGACACCCATTTTCGGGCCTTACCCAATTTTTCCTCCAGCATGCTTTGCGACATACCTTAGGCAGTGGCCATGAATTCTCTAACCTCCAGCGACATAAGGTTCAACATGTGGTTCAATATCACCTGAAAAAAAACTTCCGTCATTAACTCAATTAAGACTCATTTGAAAATGACTTTTATTTTCACTTCAGCCATTAATGAGGAATTCCATTCATTAAAGGCAATTTAATTTTGCAGACACGGTGTTAAATTAAAAAGCTTGCAAGAAAAGCTAAATGAGTCTTCATTTCTGCTTGCTACATGATTTCTCCCTTTTGAAACATTTGTGAGTTCACAAATTATGAATATGAAAAACCCAAATGCTTTACAGGGTTCAGCTGACGAAAAACTGGACCATGTTCTATCGGGACTACAGTCAGCATTATGTATTATTGAAGGAGGCACCAACATACAGAACCTTCTGCAAAACAGTCACAGCCTTTCTTCGAAGACCAGGTGAGGCAAAGTAAGATATATGTCATCAGTTTCCACAATACATTGAAAGGGTTTCTATTCCAAGTTTGCTTTATATGTGATATCATATGGAAACTTTTTTTTATTACCAATCTATTTGTGCCACTCTTACAATATTCAGCACCATAAACTTGCTCTCTGAAACACATCAGCAGAGTGAACAGATTAACTGTTTGATGCATTTTGGCACAAGGTAAAGCGAGAGGCAAAGTAGACTTAGGGTACGGGTGGTGAAACCCCTGGCCCAGGGGCTGAATCCAGATTTTTGCATTTTATCATCCAACCAACGGTGCAATTTAAAAAAAAATGTATCACATGCACATGACACATCTGTCTCTGCCATTTTAGGCCTCGCACTCCCCAGCCCATCTGCCAAAAACTGTTGAAATCTGGCTCCGCCTCTTGTTTGCTGCACTCTGGGCCGTCTGCCACCACGTTCTGATGCCAGAGCCTCGGTCATGGTCATCAGAGGCCTAGGTTATGGAGAGAGAGCAAGGCTCGAGGTCTGGGAGCAGGGGTGCAGGGCAGGGATGGGAAGCTGCTGGCTGCTGATTCGGCAGCGAAGTGTGAGTAACCCAGGGCGGGAGAGAAAGGAAGCAGGATACTCGGCTCCATTGGCAGTTCACCCCCCCCTACCCCTCCTAGCTTGATTGGTGTCCCAGGACAGGAGTTCAGCCTCTGCAGACTGAGGAAGAGGCCCAGGCTCCAGGTCCAGGTGCAGCCTCGGTCTGGGAGTTGGCCAGAGCCTCCACTGTCCCAGGCTGGTTTGGGAGTGAGACAGAGCGAGAAAGGAGAGGGGGAGAGAGAGAGGCAGATAGAGTGAGAAAGGAAAGAGAGACCGGAAGACAGAGTGGGAAAAAGGAGAGAGAGACAGACAGAGAGAGTAGGAAAGGAGAGACAGACAAACAGAGTGAGAGAGTCAGACAGAAAGAGTGGGGAATTGGAGAGAGAGCATTTGCAATGTTTATGATTTATCAGTCAGTGCAGCTCTCACTCCACATTTTCTTCTAATTTCAGGCCATACTGACAAAGATTTACATTTCTTATAATAGCAATTTGAGGAAATTAAGCTTGTAACTAAAGCATAACATAGGGCAGCATTTACCCCCCACTGGGGAGGGTGTGTGGGAGCAGGCACGAAAGAGCGCACAGATCTCCCTGAGGCAAAGTGCTGCCTCAGGGAGTTCAGCTTAAGATTCAAAAGTTCATCAAAGGCAGGAAAAAGTATTCCTGACATGTCCCCTCATGTGACACTATCACATAGAAACATAGAAACAAGGAGCAGGAGTAGGCTATTTGGCTCTTTGATCCTGCTCCACCATTCATTATGATCATGGCTGATCATCCAACTCAATAGCCTGCCCCCGCTTTCCCCCAATATCCTTTGATCCCTTTCACCCTAAAAGCTATATCTAACTCCTTCTTGAAAACATACAATGTTTTGACCTCAACTACTTTCTGTGGTAACGAATTCCACAGGCTCACCACTCTCTGGGTGAAGAAATTTCTCCTCATTTCAGTCTTAAATGGTCTACCCCATATCCTCAGACTGTGACCCCTGGTTCTGGACTCCCCCACCATCGGGAATATCCTTCCTGCATCTATCCTGTCTAGTCCTGTTAGAATTTTATAGATTTCTATGAGATCCCCTTCATTCTTCTGAGCTCCAGCGAATATAATCCTAACTGACTCAATGTCTCTTCATATGTCAATCCCGCCATCCCAGGAATCAGTCAGGTAAACCTTCGCTGCACTCCCTCTATAGCAAGTACATCCTTGCTCAGATAAGGAGACTAAAGCTGCGTACAATATTCCAGGTATGGTCTCATCAAGGTCCTGTACAATTACAGCAAGACATCTCTGACCAAATTTCAAATCCTCTGGCTACGAAGGCCAACATACCATTTGCCTTCTTTACTGCCTGCTGCACCTGCATGCTTACCTTCAGCGACTGGTGTGGGAGGATACCCAGGTCTCGTTACACATTCCCCTCTCTCAATTTATAGCCATTCAGATAATAATCTGCCTTCCTGTTTTTGTTACCAAAGTGGATAACCTCACACTTATCTATATCATACTGCATCTGCCATTCATTTGCCCAATGACTCAGCTTGTCCAAATCACTGAAGCATCTCTGCATCCTCTTCACAGCTCACCCTCCCACCCAGCTTTATATCAACTGCAAATTTGGAGATAGACCATTTAGTTCCCTCATCTAAATCATTAATATATATTGTGAATAGCTAGGGTCCCAGCACTGATCCCTGCAATACTCCACTAGTCACTGCCTGCCATTCGGAAAAAAGACCCATGTATTCCTTCTCTTTGTTTCCTGTCTGCCGACCAGTTTTCTATCCATCTCAATACACCACACCCAATCCCATGCACTTTAATTTTACATGCCAATCTCTTATGTGGGACTTTGTCAAAAGCCTTTTGAAAGTCTAAATAAACGACATCCACTGGCTGCACCTCATCAACTCTACTAGTTACATCCTCGAACAATTCCAGTAGATTTGTCAAGCATGATTTCCTTTTCAAAAATCCATTCTGACTCTGTCCGATTCTGCCACTGTTTTTCACATGCTCAGCTATTAAATCTTTTATAATGGACTCTGGAATTTTCCCCACTACCAATGTCAGGCTGACTGATCTATAATTCCCTGTTTTCTCTCTACCTCCCTTTTTAAATAGTGGGGTTATATTAGTTACCCTCCAATCTGTAGGAACTGTTCCAGAGTCTATAGAATCTTGGAAGATGGCCACCAATGCATCCACTATTTCTAGGGTCACTTCCTTAAGTACTCTGGGGTGTAGATTATCAGGCCCTGGGGATTTATCAGCCTTCATTCCCATCAACTTCCTCAACACCATTTCCCTATTAATACTGATTTATTTCAGTTCCTCACTCTCACTAAATCCTGTGTTCCCCAACATTTCTGGTATGTTATTTATGTCCTCCTTTGTGATGACAGAACCAAAGTATGTATTTAGTTGGTCAGCCATTTCTTTGTTACCCATTATAAATTCCCCTATTTCTGACTGTAAGGGACCTACATTTGTCTTCACCAATCTTTTTGGGTGTTGATTTATTATGTAATAAAAGCTAAAAGGAAACACCAGGTTTTTACTGTCAAAAATAAGATGGCAAAGGAAGCAGCTAAAGATTTCCTACAAGTGAAAGAGATATCCCTATGATTTTACAAGGGATCCCAAAAGCCAGGTTAATTGAATTGACAAATAAATTAAGAGTATGGTTGCCTGCCAAAGTTAGGAAAGCAGAGATAATTGAAGAAATGGTACAGCATTTGAAATTGGAAGGAATACCCGGGAGATCGAGTTCTTCAAGGGGTGGTTCATTTGAATGGGCTCAAATTCAGTTGCAAATAAAAAAAATTGGAACTTGAGGCAGCAGAAAAAGTAAGGGCAGAGAAAGAAAAAGAAAAGGAAAGAGAAAGGACATTCCAAAGGGACCAGGCAGAAAGGACACTCCAAAAGGGAACAGATAGAAAGGGCAGAGAAAGAAAAGGAAAAGGAATGAGAGAGAGAGAGATACTCTTGATGGGATAAAATTCCAATGCCGTAGGGAAAGAACAGGGGATTGGCTATAATTGGATAATTCTTTCAAAGAGCCAGCACAGTCATGATGGGCTGACTGGTCTCCTTCTATCCTTTCAGATCTTAGGATTCTGCAAAGGATGTTTCAAATGAAAAAGCTGGCTGTTTTGTGTCCACAGGTAACTTGTAAATGCTAGCATGGCCCACAATGTTCCTCTCATTTCATTGCCGCTGATACAACTGAACATTGGACTCATTGGAGGAGGATGGTCCAACCTGATGTTCCCTCCTCCATTGTGAGGGGTCTTCTACCCACTTGAAATAGATTTATCATATGTTCCAGCCCTGCCTGAACTCTCCAATCCCGCAGTGGTGGACTCCCTATTTGATGATGAGAAATCTGCCAGGGACTGATCCTGCATATGTGATGCTCCAAAATACATAGGGTCTTGATAAGAATGCAGAAGGAGATGGGAATTCTGCCCTGCTGCAGTATCATTACCGGGAGGAGAATTCAGCCTCTAATTTCTTAACAGCAACTTCGCTAGAATATTTTAAAAAGTAGTTAACAATAAGCATAGTGAAAATACCGAATGGAGAGTTAAGTTAATCCTAGAAAGTACCACGGGTCAGGAAAAATTGAAAAAATTGCAGTTATCGAAAAGCAATTATGTATGGACATGCATTGACTGACAGATTAAGCTATGAAAATATTTTTGTGTCTGCTTACAGCTGCATAGCAATAAGCAATTTACTAGGCCTCCATTCGAATTCACCTGAGGAGAGAGGATGACAGCATTTGAACAGCATTTCAGCCTTAAGGAAATGAAATTTTTTACCCCCAACAAAATGACGAGTGAGTAACTAAAGGAATATGTCACAGAACTGATTATTTTAGCAGTTAGCTACAGTTTTGGATGAAATGCACATTTAGGAATCTTTACATCTCATTCCTGAGAGTAAAAGCTCCTTGGTGAGACCTAGCTAAATGTCTGTAAGGCCGATGAACAGCTCCTGCCGGTGGCTTGAAGAAACACAGGGCATAGCCAGCTGAATAGCCACAGTACTTTTGCCAGCTGCCAGAATGCAAATTTTAACAAGTCAGGAATTCACAAAAATAGCTTCCCAAAATATCTATTTTCAAGAAGGATTTTGCATCCAAAGAAAAAGCTAAGACTTCAGCCTGACAAGATAAGACTGACTGAGAAAGCACTACAATAGCAAGTACCAGTCCAAGAGAAGTAAAGCAGTTCACTTTAATGTTATTTGTTAGCACTCAGCATTTTTACTAGACCAGTGTGCATGATTTCCTCTTATCACTGCATAGCAACGTCGTAAACAAATGCAAGAGGACTTGTTTTGACCAGCATTTTTAATCAAATAATAAAAATAAATCAAAAAGAACAAAGTGACCAGAGGAGAATAAAACCCACAGGTTGCTTCTTCCTATAGGCCTGTTCCAAGGTTATGCCTGAGGCTGGAAGCAAATCATAAGATTTCTGTGGTTTATATGCTAGGTTGTTGATGACTTGTCAGCAATGAAATTGTTGTGCTCCTTCAGCTTTTGCCATTTTGATCAGAACAGCAACTTGTCTTTGTACAGCACCTGTAACATAGTAAAAGGTCCCTTGGCACTTGACAGGAAGCATTACCAAACAACATTTGTCACAAAGCCACATATGGAGGTATTAGGACACATCTTGGTCAAAGATGTAGGTTTTAAAGAACAACTTAAAGGAGGAGAGAGAAATACAGAGGTGGAGAAATTTATTGGGGTGTTATAGAGTTGATTTTCTAGGCAACTTTTCTCGGTGGAAACATTGAACTTTATTTACAAGACAGCAGCAGCAACTACATGTGTACATCAAATTCTATAACTAAAGAAGAACTCTCACCTAGAGGTTGCCCGTGCTGCTAACTCATTGTTTTACACAGATCATGTGATCTTACAACACAGGATTATTCTTAAAACTACACTTCTATGTTTATCCAAACTATAATTACTATATTTCTCTCCTTTAACATTTCTTTACGCTTTGTATTTACAAGGATATTTATCTCATGACATTACAATATTTACACAGGTCATGAAATTACATGTTCAGTATTTCAGGTGGTTTCCTGATCCGCGTAGAACATCGTAGCTCCATGACTTCCGATTCTTTTGCAGGAACCACATTCTCTGTAACCACATTAACATCAGGTACCTCATTAGGCACAAGCAGTTCAGTGTCTTCCACTCTGACAGGGACATTGAGCGTGTCTGTCTTTGGTTGAGCAACTTCACCAGGAACCACTGGTTCAACAATGGCTACAGGTGGAATATCATTCTGTTGGGATATCTCCCTTCTTCTTAAATGATCCACATGCTTACGGGTGATCTGGCCCTCCATTTCCACACAGTATGACAATAGTCATACCAGGTAAGCACTTTGGTTCTCTGCAGAAATTCCTTACATATGCTGCTTCTCCAACAGTAAATTGTCGCTCACAACTATGCAAATCATGAGTCACTTTTTTGTTCCCTTGACTTTCCTGCACCTTCTCCTTCAAATTGGGAAGTATCATACTCAGTCCTGTTCCAAGATGGCACCTCATCGGTAACTCTGCATTCTCTTCCTATGTTTCTTCCTCTTTCTACCACGGAATTTAGTCTCAGCCTTCTTTTTTTACTTCACTGTCAGCCAGACTTCTCTCAGGTGAAAGCTCAACTTGTCTTAGCTCAGTAATTGAGCTACCTATGACTTCATTATCTACATGCATTTTGGAAAGTTCTTTGATTTTTCCTTTCAAGGCCTCTTTAGCTTCATTCAGCTGATTCTTCAGCTCTTCTGTCTCCTTCTTGTATCTGTTGGCTTCCTCCTGGAACCTTGAACATTGTTGCATCTTCTCTGCCAACTGGTTCTTCAGTTTGTTTAGAGTGACATTGAATTCTTCCTGTTTCTCTTTGTAATTTCCCAGACTTTTACAAACTTTGACCTGAGGGATCCTTGTAGTGTGTGAAGGTCTTTCAACAGGTTTTCCTTTTCTTTGCAAAACTCACTCTCCTCATCTTGAATTCTGTCATTCAGCAGAGTCTCCTTGAGTTTTTTCTGCTGTTCATCCATGTCATTGTTTCAGAGAGTCTTCATTTCATCAGGTTGCTGAATGGCTACGCACCCCTTTTTCATCCAGTTGCAGTCCTTGGGCTCTTCAGGCTCTTTCTGAAGTACTTTGCCTTGTTCCTTTTACAACTCAGGAACTCTTCCTGCTTCTTTTGGAAATCTCACTGGCCAATCAATGTTAATTTTCTGCAACAAATTTGGTCGTCTGCCATCTAATACCATCACTGGTAGTTGTGCTGTTTGGTATCTATAATAAACAGGTACTCTGATGATACCTTTTACTTGGCTTTCTTCGCCTATGTAGATTTTCAGCTTGACAGAGGTTTGTTCCAAACTTAATTATTGAGCACCTTTATTTAAATATATGAAAGTGTGTTCTCCTATTACAGTGCTAGAAACACCTGTGTCTACTTCCATTTTTAAGGGTTTACCATTACTTGCAATGTGACAATAATTGGCTCCGTCTTCCCAACTTTCATGTTGGATAAGGAATGAAGGTCAGAATTGGTTGTTTCTGGCTCTTCCACACTATACACTTCATTTGACCTCATTTGCTGCCGAGAAGCCTGTTTTAATCTCCCGTTGCAATGTTTCAATATGTGTCCACTTTTGTGACAATAATAATACTTTATCTTTTTAACTTGCCAATCGTTAGGAGTATGATTATTGCCACGTCAATAAAAGTTAGTTTTCGATTTTGCTGTTTAACTCAATTTTCATTTAGTGTGGATTGTCTCCCAATTTGCATCAGAGTTCCAGCATTCCGCAGCACTTTTGGCTGACTGTTCCCACCCAACTCGGAGAATGGCGCTATTTTGTGCACCTTGAATTGCTTGTGAATCCTTTACAGCGCTTTCCATTACAAGCGATATTTCTAATGCTTTCTTAAAATCAAGATCCATTTCAACCATCAATCTTCGCTGAGTAGCGTCCTCCTGCATGCCACATACCAAACAATCCCTGAGCATATCATTCAGGGTTTTGCCAAAATCACTACTCTGTTAGTTGTTTTAATTTCGCCACGTAGGTAGCAATGGTCTCTCCTGGGGCTTTATTCTATGAATTGAACCCGAACCTCCGCATTGTGACTGAAGGCTTGGGTTGGTAATGTCCCTTTACGAGGTCTACTAATTCACTATAGGTCTTTGAATCTAGGGCACTGGGGGCCATCAAATTAAACTGTAGGGACTGAATTTTCTGTTTGGTGGGGGAGCGGAGCGGGAGCGGCCGTGGGCGATGAGGTCATGCTGTGAGGGTGATGAAGAGATGTATATTACCCCCACAGCATGTGGTACACTGAGTCCCACATTACTGGTTTGGGGGCAACCTGGAGGTGCTGCACCCAGGCGCTGTGTTTGAACTCCAGGACATGTCCAAGTCAGGGTGATGACGTGCTGGTAGGGGAGCTTCAAGGTGGTGAGGCAATGAATCATCTGCTGCCCTCTGCGCTCCACATGCTTGCACCTCCATGCTATGGAAGGATATACCATGTGGTGCCTAATGTGATGTAGGCAGCATGTGTCTAAGAGGTGGGTGTGGAGCAGGCCTTGCATCTTTGTTTGAGTGTTCGGCAGCAGCAGGGTGAGGAGGCTCTGGAGCTCTGATCTGTCCCACTCTGGTTGGGGTGGGACAGGTACAAAGAGGGTCCATGTGCAATTTGCCCTAATCAATGCTCGCCTCTCATTTTCAGGAGAAGAATGCTCATAATGCAGCAGAGAGTGTGAGGACTGGCAGCAGCCAGGCACAGATCGCCATTCTAAGCCACTTCGAGCAGGAGGCCCTGGGAGCTGGAGAGGCACCATGTGCCAAGGCCCACTGGTGTCGGTGAGGCTGGGGTGCCACGGCCTGGTATTTATGCCCAACAATGAGGTCAGCATTTTTCTCCAGCTCCCTGCTGAATGTTAAATGATTTAATTTTGCAATATGGCTTGACCATTGGTTATGGAAGGATGAGTGCATAATAACCCAGGGGACAGGGATGCACATTGTCATTGTCTTCATATTAACTGATCCACTGTCCTTGTTCTTCCTTTCTGCATCGTTGGAGCAGGGCTGGGAGGAGGAGCAGCAAAGGCCCCCTCTCACACCTGAGAGGCCTGAAGTCTCACCATTGTCACACCATCTCTGCGAGGCAGGCACCAGCGCCAATATCAGCACCTTGGTGGGAATTTGAACATTGGCTAGTATCCCGGGGCACAGAGGTGTGGGGACTTCACAGTTGCTGGAGGAGCTGACAGAGACAGAGAGTGCCCACGGTGCCAGCAGTCGGACAACTGCAGGGATCAGACACATACTCAGTCGGTGCATGATGATGTGCCTCTGGAGTCGTCCGCAACGCAGCAGGTGCAGGAAATGCGGAAAGGTGTATGGGAGCATCTGGGGGAGATACATAAGGCTTAGTCTCCGCGGTGGAGGAATCCTTGCAGATGATCACCGAAGCAATGAGACACATATCTGAACGCCATGCATCCTCCATGGAAAGAGTGGTGACTTTCGTGGAGAGGCTTCTCCAGGAGACCAATCAGGGCTTCCTGGGGATGCACTCTGACCAGCAAGCCCTCACATCGGCATTGACTTCAGCTGGTTAGTGCCAGTGAGGGAGATGGTTTGGGCATCAACTTTCACAGCTTGGTGCCCATCCATCCACAGTGAGCAGGGAGGTCTGAAGTGACCTCATGTCAGTGCAGCAGCTGCCTGGCGTATCTGTGGGCATCTCTCAGGGCACTCTGGATGAGGACGGCAGCTCCTCCACCCCTCTTCCAGTGACCGTAGCATCCGGTGCAGCTGCAACAACCAGAGAGATGCAGCTGCAGAACTGGCAGCTCCCTCCCAGGTGAGGCAAGCTCTGGCTCCATGGGCCAGAGGATGACCACCAAGGTCATCAATGCGAACAGGAGAGCAGAGTTAGCATGCTGTCTCAGGTGCCAATCCGAGCGATGGGGCAGCACGAAGACGATAGCACCCGGAAATGAAAACATAACGTACCTTAGGCACACCAAGGGTTTTTTACTGGTGCTTTTGTGTTGGCCCGAGATGAGGTCCTTTTGATTTGCTTTGTTTTCTAACAATATTCTCTTTTTTTTGGAATAATTTGGTTTGCTTGACAGAATAAATTCATGGCTGAGGGTGCCTCTTTTCTTCTGCATGTGTATGGTTTCCAAAACTGTAATGAGTGCTTGGTTGGACATTCAGCTTTATTAACAAGGCCCTTAGTGACTATTCCTAATCTGGCAGGTTTTGCACTTAGGTGTTGAGTATTGAGCCTATAGCGCAGGCTTGTCCTGATGGTCCATATGTGGTGTGCTAGCTGAAGGTTCATTGGATTAAACCATCCCAAAGTCCCTGCCTTCCTGGAGTATGCCCGGGTCAACATTTACCCCCTCAGTATTTCCTTGTGCATGCTTATCCTTGGACTCGCTATTGGACTCATCATGTGCAGCCACAGCCACTGCGTCGATGTCTTCATCATCTACTGCATCCACCCTTTCCAGCGCAAGATTGTGGAGAGCACAGCATGAAACCACTATCAGCGACACACGATCTGGGGGGTACTGGAGTGCGCCCCCTGAGCTGTCCAGGCATCGGATGTGCATCTTGAGAAGACTGATGGTTCTCTCCACCACAGCCCTTGTGGATGCATGGCTCCTATTGTACTGCTGCTCAGCTTCTGTTCTTGGATGGCAGAGAGGTGTCATGAGCCACCTTCTGAGGGTATAGCCCTTGTCACGCAGCAGCCATCCATCAAACCAGGCTGGAGCACTGAAGAGCCACCTAGGAGTGTCTGAGGATGTAGGCTTCATGGGAGCTGCCTGGGTACCTTGCACCGACTTGTAGAATCTGCATCCTGTGATCACACACTTTCTGCATGTTCATGGAGTGGAAGCCCTTCCTGTTGATGAAAGCACCGGGCTCCCCTGCTGGCGCCTTGATGGCCACATGTGTACAGTCTATTGCATCCTGGACACGGGGGAAGCCAGCAATGGCCACGAGGCCTCTGGCTCGCTGTGTCTGGCTTGTCTGGTCCCAACGGTAGTGGATGAAGGTCAATGCACACCTGAACAGAGCGTCTGTAACCTGCTTGACACAGGTGTGGACAGCTGATTTGGAGACACCGCAAAGATCACCTACTGACCCCTGGAAGGAGCCAGTGACTAGAAGTTGAGGACAGCTGTGACCTTCAGAGCCACTGGCATGGGGTGTCCACTCACACAGCGTGTCCACTCTCAGGCCCTTTCATCTGACAGATATAGCTTACAGTCCACCTTGAGAGATGGAGCCTCCTTTAGCACTTCACCTCAGACATATTGAGGTAGCTGCTTCACCAACTGTATACCCTGGCAGCAGGATAGTGGCGTCTTCTGCAACCTCTTCTGCCTTGGAATACCTCTTGGCCCTGCGCCCCTTCTGCCTGCACCTGTCCTCCCAAAGGTGGCTCCCCTGGAGGCTGAATGTGCACTCCTGGCCTCCTCCCCCTTCTAGCCCTCCCTTTCTCCTCAGAGGAGCTGCCTCCAGTGGACAGTTCAGCTCCCATTCCCAGGCTAAGGGAAGCTTCCTGAAACATGCAGGCCCAGAAAAGATTCCTCACTGCAGATTGCTGACCTGAAGGTTAAGAGTCTAGAAAAAGTAGCAGGTATGCGTTTTGAAGTACTGCAGATCACACAGACAAGTTTCAAAAACTTTCATAAATAAATACTTGACTGTGCACACTCACAACCCCAGTGAGCCCTCTTATCCCACCCGTGGATGAGGTCAATACAAATGTGTTCTACCCGCCTGTCCATTTCACCTGTGCACAAGCCAAAGATCGCACGGGTGCCAAGAAATTGGCATCGATTGGCGCCTCAAGGGCCTTAAATGGCCTGTTAATTAATGGCGGGCGCACGTCGGACATCACCGTGCACCCGCCCAGCGAAATGTCACCGCATCTCATTTTACCTGCGGATGTGCAGGGCCCGCCCCTGCATGCCAAAGGGAAAATTCAGCCCTGGGTTTTACCTCCACAAATACTCAGGAGAATCGCTCTCCTCTTTTCCTCCCTGTTGATTTTGTTGACTTGAAAGTAGAACACCAGATGTTCTATATATTGAGACCATTCATCTGTGTCTGGTTCAAAGGGATCGATTCTGCTAAACTATGGCATCTTGGATGAGTATATCTTCCTTTCTCTTTATTTATCTTAGATACTCACAATTGCTGGCTAAGGGGAAGTACCAGATCTGCTTTATTGTTATTGCCAGTTTGTTATAGAGTTGATTTTCTAGGCAACTTTTCTTGGTACAAGACAACAGCAGCAACTGCATGCATGCATCAAACTCTATCGCTAAAGAAGAACTCTCCCCTATAGATTCCCCGGGCTGCTAAGATCAAGTAATCTTACAACACAGGGTTATTCTTAAAGCTACAGCCCTACGATTATCCAAACTATAATTACTACATGGGGGAATTCTGGAGCTTAGGGCTAGTCAGCTGAAGGCAAAGTCACCAGCGATGGTGTGATAAAATTGGGGTTGCGTAAGAAGTCAGAATTAGAGCAGCAAAGACACCCTGTTAGGTTATAGGACTGGAGGATGTTACAGCGACAGGGAGGGGCAATGATACGAAGGATTTTGAAAACAACAATGAGAATTTTAAAACCAAGGTGTTATCGGATCAGGAGTCAATATAGGTCATCAAGCACAGAGGTGATAGGTGAATGCGACTTGCTGTGAGTTAGGAAATGGGAAGCAGAATTTTGGATGAGCTCAAGTTTACAGAGGGTGCATGGAGGTAGGATGGTCAGGAGGGCATTGGAGCAGTCAGGTCCAGAGGTAATAAATGCAGGAATGGTCAGTTTCAACAGCAGATGAACTGATATTAAATTAATTTTCATGGATATTTTCTTCCTCTCTTATTTCTGTAGCTCAAAATTCTTCTAACGACCTTCATGACGATATACTTTTGATGACACTTTCAACAATCTGCTAAACATCAAATTCAGGTTTTTAAATGATAGTTTCTTTACTGAACATCATAACTTGCCAACTGTAGACATTATATTCGCATTACTTGCAGTAGTCATTAATTATTATGATTGATGGGTGTCTCAGGAGAAACTGCTGAAACTTCTACCAGTCACAGCTGCCCTGTAAGAAAAATTGACATTGCCAATTAGCATTGGCAATCTTCTCCTTGATCCCCTTAACTCACTGCTGTATATTCCTTGAAAGGGCCTTATCAATAATCAACAATGCTAATGCCAATTATTTTTAGTTATTGACTCTGTTACACTGATAAATAATTAGAATTTGTTAGATAAAATATCTGTAATTAACACAGGATGACTTGCATTTATTTCCTTTTAATTCCATTACATTTCTTTGAATTATTTTCTTTATAACAGATTGATAGTATTTATCACTAAAAGTAAGCAACTAATAAACCTTTAATATACAGGAAAATGATTTTGATCCATTTAAATATTGAATCTTATTAGCATCTTTTTCTTAGTATTTAATATCATGTCTAATTCCAACTCCCTGCTATTGCTGTCCATTTCTGCACTTTTCATTATTTCACCTGGACCTGGTGACTTATGTATCTTCAAGTATTCTAGTTTCTTATTAATTATTAAAGCATTGATCACAACTTTCCTCATAAGATAATATATATTCTTTATCATTTTTATTATATACTGTGAAGACTCCTCTGCCTTCAGTTACCAAGCTCTAAAAGGGCATTGGTGACCATGGACTGTCCACTGCTGGTATTCAACCAACGGCAGATGGGGGACTCACAATCCACTCACAATCCTGTTGGGTTTGCCAAGGACCAGGGGTCTACTGGGGCACAGGGAGTCGGGGGAAGGTCTCTTCATCTCTTGTCCCCATACAGACTAAATCCTCTTTAATGTTAAAAGCATCTGCAGCACATTTTTCAACATTTTCTGTGCAAAGTAATTGTACTCATGACCTACATCTCCTGACACATGCCACCATTAGCAATTACTCTTTCCATTGTTCCAATACTAATTACATTCTCAACAAAGGATTAAAAATACTAATAGCTGCAGGAAAGTGATAAAGGGGCTAAGAATCTATTTTGGCCAGTAACCTGCTCCCCAGATTCTAATTAAAGCCATGGCAATATACAGTTTCTTGGATGTATTGTACCTTTGTTTATGCTGTACAATTCAAACTTGAAAAGGAAGGTGAATGGTGCTGCAAAAAAGGAATATTGATTTTTCCGTTTGAACTGGCATTTTTAAGTCTTTCCTCCACAATTCTTGTAACTCACACAGGTCTCCAGTTCATTTTAATAATAGTGTTCTACTTTCATTACCTGTAACAAACATGTAATTCATTAAGGTAGTCACTGTATAAAAAGAAAGGGTTCCCGAACAAAAACAGATTTTAAAAAACAAAGCATTCACAACCAATTGTGCAATGCTGATTGTAATATTTCACCTCCTGTTACAATAGGAGTTAATCTTGGGAAGGAAAAGAATTCTTCTGATCATTATCTATAGAAGCATGAATGCATTCATTATAATCTCCTCTGGTTTATGTTTCTAGCAAAGTCATAAGAACTTTGTTTTAATATCTTTACAATTTTACTTGAGGTACTGACCAAATATCTTCATAAATTTTCATGTTGCTCTGCAAAGTGAATAGAACGGTTCCTTCTCTAGCTTTCTTTTACCTGTGAGAAAGAAAAAATGTATATTTATATGATGCCCCTCATGACTTCAGGATGTCCTGAATTGCTTTACAGCCAGTTACATTCTTTTGAAGTGTAATTGTGTTGTGCTGTAGGACATATGGCAGCTAATATTTTACACAGCAAGGTTGCACAAATAGCAATTTGACAATGATCAAATAATCTGTTTTGGTGATGTTGGTTAGAGAATAAATATTCTCGTTAAAAAACAGAATTTATGCAAAAGCCAATCCACTGGACTGCAGTTCAGAGTAATTTCATTCATATGCATTCTTATATCAGGGGGTCTTGTGGAGCATTGAGCAGCGTTCCTATTTCTGAGTCAGAAGCTCTGGGTGTGATTCCCGCCCCAGGGCTTGTTGGCCAGGAAAGGTGCATTTATAAAACCATGGCTAAACAGGTTGCTCATCAACCTGCAAATCCTTCCAACTCACTGCAGCGGCAAGTGATAAGAGCAGGAACAATTTCTGGTCAGTCATGTGATGGAAAGAAAGTTGAAGCCTCGACCATCACTATCCATAGTTCCAGACTACAACATGCATTTGAAAGTGCATGTTGCCACAGCAACTCGGACTCCCTGAGTGAATGGTAACACACCAGCATAACCACATATGGTTATCAATACAAAAAAAGGTCCAATCAAAGCAAGACTTTTGTCAAATGTTAAGTACAGTATATCTCAGTGAAACCTGAGCACAGACTGGAACAAATTATTTTTACTTTATACAAAATTCCTCAGTAACTCAACCATTTGGAATATTTCATACAAAGTTTAGCACTGTATCTATAACATGTTTAACTGATGTACTGGAGACGTTCAGTCAAGGGGCAGGATTTTCCAGCCCCACATGCCACCAGGATCATTTGATCCTGTCGGGAGTCGATGGGCCTTTAGCTGGGCTGCCGAATCTCCCACAACAGATCCTGCCACAATGGAGCCAGAAAATCTCACCTATAAGTTGTGTGGATGCTAATTTTTGGAAATGATACTAATCTCAGATGGGCGTTGCAATTGAAAACAGCAGATCAGAAATTACAGAACAAGTTCAACAAAGTAAACGTGAGCAGAACATTTACAGAGAAAGCGAACATATTATACATAGGAAGGAAAAATGAATGCCATCACACATGTAGGGAATTCTCTTCCTCACTCAGAGCCCCTCTACACTTAGGTTTGTGACACCAGAATTACAAATATGTGTCTCAAACAGAATAACCAGTGAGACAAGTTTCTTCTGATAACTCAAAATTATCCACAATCCCTAGAGAAGGGTTACACTCAGCAATTACAAGTTACAATTACAACTACAATTATGTTATCCAGGACCCTGTCCTGTTAAAGGCTAAACCCCCTTATTCTTAACTTAGCCCTTACAATCAGTCCTTGGTGGTCTTCCGATGACATCTGTAAGCCCCATTGGTGGAGTTGCCCAAGCTGTCTGCAGGAACAGTAATGTACACCGATTTCTGTTCATGTTTATACCATTTTCTTGCTGCTGGCTTGGCCATCACGTCTCCAAATGCTCCAAACCTTTAGTCTCAATTGGTAGCTTATCTATGATTTATGATTTACGTAGTACTTGAATTGATCTCCCTCCATTGTCTGGTTTTTAAGGTCATCAGGCCTTAACCCCTTCCTCTATTGTGGTTGCAAAACATATATGTTTATTTTGCCTTTAATTCTGAACTGGGATATGTGACTTTTTGTTTCCACTTAAACTTATAACTTCAGCGGAATCTCACACAAGGAGTTAATCCATTGTTGTCCTTCACACTTAATTAGTGAACAGCATTGAAAAACTCAGAATGTGACTGAGAGGTGCCTATCAGTCTGAGCAGGTAGGCATTAAGAACACTCAATGAAGTATAGTCACGGTAATGTAGTAATGTAGAGAAATGTACTGGCCAATTTGCACACAGCCAGGTCCCACAAACATCAGTGAGACCAATGACCAGAGATCTGTTTATTCATTGTGTTATGTCAGCAGTAAATATTGTCCAGAGCACCAGGAATACTGTCCACAATGTCCGCCCTTGGCCTGCTGCAATGTTCTAGTGAAGCTCAACGCAAACTGGAGGATCAGCACCTCATCTTCTGATTAGGCACTTTACAGCCTTCCAGACTTAGCATTGAGTTCAACAACTTCAGATCATGAACTCTCTCCTCCATCCTCACCCCCTTTTTGATCTTTTTTCTCATAATTATTAATTTTTAAATATATATATTTTTTTTTTCTTTTCCCACCTATTTCTATTATTATTTTTAAAATTTATTTCCACTTATTATTTTATCTCCACCTTTTAAGCTATTTTAATCCCTTCCCCCCACCCCACCCCCACTAGGGCCATCTGTCACTTGCTCATCCTTCTTTCTACCCTTAATGTCACCATTAGCACATCCTTTAGCTAATATCACCACCGTCAACACCACTTTGACCTTTTGTTTATGACATCTTTGGCAATCTCTCCTTTGTCTCCACCTTTCACTGACCCTTTATCCAGCTCCTCCTGTCCTAAACCCCTTAAACAGCTTATATTTCACCACATTTCTATTTCTCTTTAGTTCTGATGAAGATCGATACGGACTCGAAACGTTAACTCTGTCTTTCTCTCCACAGATGCTGTCAGACCTACTGAGTTTTTCCAGCAATTTTTGTTTTTGTTTCAGATTTCTAGCATCTGCAGTATTTTGCTTTTACCAGGAATATTATGTTCTTTTTCTTTGAATAGTGCCGTGAAATCTTTTAGGTCCACCTGAGAGGGTATACAGTCTGCAGTCTCATTGAAAACTCCGACAGTGCAGCATTCCCCTAGTACTTCAATCAAATATGAGGGCAGGGGACTTTTGTTTCTTCTGAAGAGACAAATTACATGGATTGAGTGAGATTACTCATCTTCAATAAGCTTGAAATCGGTAGGAACTGCATAAGGTCCTGTAGAACAACCATGTCCACTTCATGCAGGTATATTTCCTGTGTGCCTGTATAGGAGGTAGAAGCTATGAAGGTCTTGACAAGAAAAATAAGATTCAGTAAGAAGAATTCTGAATCATAATTGCATGTGCTGTTAAAACATGGATTCCTTTATTCTTCCCCAGAGTCTCTCTGCTATATATGTATAGTAGGTTTAAGTAGACAAAATGCACAAAGCAATTTTCAATACACTACAGAAAGGCTGTGATTTCCAGAAACACCAAGCATCCCGACAGCTCCATCCCCAATATCAGCAGCATGATGGAAAGGTGAGGCAAGTGGGAGAAGCATCCAGTCTCCTCATCAGAATCTCTTTCAGGAGTCAAAAATGGCTGGACATCTGAGGGAAACAAATTTTGCCCCAAATTCCTATCATACTGCCCTGACTGCACTAGATTTCCATTTCTAAAAACCCTAAGTTTCTATTCTCAAAATTGTAGATTGTTGGACTGATTAGTCCAGAAATTATCATTTTTAATATTCTTATCTATTCCATGCCTGGCAGCACACGAAGCAACTCCTTCCACATACAACAGATCATGGGCTGGCTTTTAACATAATAAAGATTCTTTTTAATGTGGACAGGTCATTATCCTGATCAATGGATGGGCTCCATTTGTTAGGGATGGTAATCCCTTGGCATCAGACATGCCGGCCTAGTGTTCAGAGGCCAGAGCACTGGAGCAACAATACTGATGGGGAAGGCATTCTACTCCTTGTCGATGTGAGTATTTCATCCAGAGGCTGGAAATTGCAGGCAGAATTTTCATCCCGAGGTGGAGTCTGCTGGCAATTTCTTGCTATCAGCTGGCATAGCGGGTTGTCGGCCTTTTTTCAGGGAGGCAGTTTCTGAGGTGATGTCTATCTGCCTGCCAGCAAAGTGGAGCCAATAAGGCCAATTAAAGCGCCAATCGAGGGCACTCTTCATTAGCCATCTGGATTTTGCAGATGACGGACAGGTCCCCAATGTGACTGGAGCCATAGATGGAATGGAGACGGCCTCCCAATGGCAGGCCTGGGGGGGTGGGGGGCAGAGGTGCATTCTGCAAAGGAGCCCAGCATAAATCTTCTGGGGCTGCCAAGGACATGGCCGTTGGCCATCTTATGGAGGGGCAGCTGTGGTCACAGTACATAGATACCAGTTGCAGTTCTTCAGATATTGCCACCATCTTGTACAGTCTCATTGGTCCTCCCAGCTGTGGAACCTGCCAACCATCATTAATTGGACTGGGCTCCTGGAGGTGCCTTCCTAATTAGCCGCCCACTCGAAAATCTCCTCCAAGGTCCTGCCAAGGCCACTTCCAGGTTCCCATCAGGATCAGGACCTTAGAACTAAAATTTAGCCCCTCCTCTCCACTTGACGGCCAACATTTCTTTAAAGATGAACAGTAAAGCCTGCTACTTTTAAAGCAATCTTAACCTGTTTTTTTTATGGGTTAACACTTCAACAAGAATCAAGAACAGAGAATTATCATTGGCACACATTATGTGTTCATCCACAATATCACTAACAGTAATTACCAGACTCAATCCTCAAATAAAACATTGATAATATTGAGGTAGCCAGCATGTTGCTAATCCTACAAATTCCATTAACTATTACGTTGATAATTAGGTTAACATATTCAATTACCGCCAAGAAGAAATGGTCAGTTGTATGAAAAATAATTCTGTATCAGTAATTCCCCACAGCCACAGAACTTTCTAATCTTAACTGAATCCCAATCATGAGCTTCAATACTTCATAAGCGATTTGCAAGTCTTCACCAATATAATTTTTGTGGCTATATACCCACTGTCTTCCCCTTTCATTGAACAATTAAGGTATCCTTGTCAATTGCATGACACTCTAACAACACACAGCCATGTCAATAGCTCAACTTAACACATCTGTAAGTATTGGCAACCAGGGCATGAATGGCAGAGTACAATATGTAAAGAACAATGTAAACCTAAAATAACAGAAATGTTAAAAGCTACAGTTGACCTATGTAAAACAACAGAGTGAAGACGATTCAGAAAGATGCCCCTTAGAAAGTTCCCCTGTTGTTCCATTTACTTTCCTTCCATTCTTGACATGTTATATACAAATCTATTTACTTCAGTGACAATTTGGCAGCTGATAAAGCAGCTGCAATTCTCTCACAAAGTAAAATGTTTCCTAGGCTATTTTTAAGTATTAGAAAAGCCATTTAATGGTTCAAAAAAATTATCCCGTTGTGCATGAAAAGACAGCAATATACCATTGCACAGATGGGTTTGTCAGGTAACTTGTATTTTAAAGGTCATATCCTCACTGAAGGCTCTTTTGTACAGAAGATCCATCTAAAGCTTTTCCTGTGAATATATTCTGTAAAACAGAGAATAACCCACTTCTGGTTTAGTTCTCTGACAGAATGTTCAGAATAATTTTATACGTTAAAAATATTTTTAATTGTATTGATATATAATTTTGGATACTCAGGTATTTTTTTCACTCATTTTTCCAGTTACATAAGATCAACAAAGGAGAACAGTGTAGGGTGGATCCTTTCTCTCACTGATGGCCATTCACAGCACTTCAGCTCTAAAAGACCTTTGGAATGTGAATTAGAAAAATAGAAATCTGGTCTGGCTGCTGCTATAAAATTCTTCTAATGGTTGGTTTTAACAGTTTAGCTCAAAGTAACAGCTGATCTCTCCTGTTGTCATGCAGCATTTTGGAAGAGAATCAAGAGAATTGTGAGATCTATCAGCATTGTGATGAGAGATAAAGTTGGTTTGGCAGTACTAATCCCCACAAATATTGAATTTAGCATTTTGATTAGTTTGTGGATAGCTGTTACTTAGTCATTCAGACCTTTCTCTGGTTGATTGTGTTCCAGTCTGTTTCAATGGGTCTCTCTCTCTCTCTCATCTGTTGGTCACGATTCTCACTATTTCTCACTTTCATCTTTGGCTATCAGCTGTCAATAATTAGAATGTTAGCCATTCTCAGCCAGTTACAAAACAGCTCAATCTAATCAGACCCTTTTGGGTTGGCTGGCTGTACACAATCCCATAGGTGTTCCCTGATTTCACATATTGACTTCAGCAGAAGAAAGAATACCAGAAAACCCAAAGAAATTGCATAAGCAGCTTCTTCTTCTTTTTGAGATCTCTGCCTGAAGGAGGATCTGACCCACAGCGCCATGACCTCCACTATGGGCAGGGCAAGGAAGCAGATCCTGAACCCACCCCAGCTGGAACAGGGATGGAACCCTGTGCTGTTGGCATCAATGTGATCCACAATGGCCATCCGTCACCCCAAGGAGTCCAAATCGCTGTGGCAATATGCCCATTTACATGCATGCTGTAGTTTAGAGCTATGGAGGTTGATGGCAGAGACTCCAATTTCTTTCCATGGCTGATGAGGAATCTCTACTGTTCTTATGCCTGTCATAGTTGGAAGGATTTACAAGTTATTACTCAACTTGTTTGGCTGTGTTATGGATGCAGCTTCTTTGCCATCAAGTCCTGAGGTGGGACTTGAACCTGGAGCTTCTGGCTCAGAGGCAGGGACACTATCCATGCACCAGAAGACCTCCATAAACAGTTATTTATATAATTTACCAAGGATTTCTGCTGAAGTTACAGTAAGAGATCAGGAGAGGAACTGCAGAAATTATTGGTGTACAAAGATAAACAGCAGTTGTATTTAATGCTGCATTTGTTTTGGAACCTTACAGGAAATGAAATACAATATCTTTTCTAAGTTTCACATCATTGAAGGATACATAACCAATGCACTTTATCACTGAAGTACCAGTTTTATAAATGGCTGTTTTGGAAAAATAAGCTAGTTACACAAATAATATCACCTCTTTTCTATTCTCACCTGACAAATAGACCATTACAACATCTCAAGGGCAGAAACTTCTGCTCGTTGGCTGGGCATGCACGTGACCCGAACTAGCATAAAATGATACACGATGATGTCAGGCAAGAGTCCTGATGTCATCGTGCACTCGTGCGATATTTCAGTGGGTGGGTGCGCGCAGGAGTCGGCAGCACACCCGCTGACAATTAACAGGTATATTAAGGCCATTAAAGTACCAATTGAATTAAATTTTTCGCTGCCTGTCCAACCTTGCGGTTAGCAGGCAGCCAATCGGCCTTTGGATTTTTTGTGAAACGTCATCCACGGGCGGGATGAGATTTCGTTCAGTGATTTTAAAAAATAACAATTTTTCAAGTTAATTTCTAACATGTCCCAGGGGATATGTTGTAAACATTTTTAATTTTTTTATTTTCATTGTTCGAAATCTTCATCTCCCTGAGGCAGCTCAGTTACTCAGGGAGCTTTTCCTGTGCTTACCTGTGAACTTGCGCACTCACCCTCCTCCCCACCCCCCACATCCCCCACCCCTCCACAAAGGCAACGCTGAACGCTTCAGTGCACATTTCACACTGGGCGGGCCTTAATTGGCCTGACAGTGTGAAATTGCGGTCAGGCCCTGATCGGGGCAGCGGTTGGCTTCACATCTGCTCCCATTCACCCCCACCAAGCCCGCCCGATGAGGGCAAAATTCTGCCCAAGAGCTTTGTTCAGTGTGAGTCAAATCGCCTTAATGGAAGTTCTGATCATGACTATACTAGTCCTCCATCTTTGTTTGACCAACTAAGTTGCTGGGTTTTGCATTTTGTCTCATCACCTTCTTTTCTACTCCCTCCAACATTTTACATTTTTACCACATCTGACATTCAACTGTGAGAACAGCATTAGCTGGGTAATGTCACACACAAAAAAACATATCCTCTTATGGTTATGCATTTTGAAAAGGCCAATCTATAATCACTTCTACTCAGAAAATAACAGCTGCTCATGTTTTGATCTACAGGTCCCTACTGTTAGATTTATTAACACTTTGAGGGGTAAATTTCACACAAGTTGAGTACTATTTAATTGCAAAAGAATATTTCCTGAAAAGTACTGGACCATCAAATATAATTGCATAATTTCCAGCAAATCAAAACTTTTGTCTGCAGCATTCTCTGAGCAATGTAATTTACTGGGATGATGAATCAGCTTTCAGAGTTTTTGCCTTTGGACACAGTTTGTGAAGGACCCAAAATTCAATTAGACAAGGACGTGATGCCAAGTTTAACTAAACCAACAAAGAATAAATGCGCTAACTATTCTTTCCTTTCTCCAATTTTCACAGATTACTGTTTGCTTGGGTATTTCCTATGCCTTTTACCCAAGTATTTGAACTACTTTCATTCTTTTAGTTGCATCACTGAAATCTTTGATATCGTCTAACAATTTTCTAATAAACACTTTTCAGGTCATTCGCCCTTATAACTCCATTTCCTAAATGGCAATACATAGTCTTCCTCCCCTTCCTTGCCTCTATAATTTTCAATCTTATTAAAAAGATTGTTTACCTATTTAGTCTTTAGTCTCGAAAAAGTGAAACCTGAATACTACACTTGACGTGTGGGTGCACACCCAACACACCCGAGAATGAAATAAAGCATGTTGACATCAGCTGAGCATGCTGACAACAATGTGCACTCTCACGATATTTCGCTAGGTGGGCACATGATTCATTTGGAGATGCGCCTGCCTTTAACTGAGTGGCCAGTTAAGGCCCTTGAGAGACCAATTGTCTCCGACTTTATGTAGCCCATGTGATTTTCGGGCCGTTGGACAAAACGGGCAGGCGGGCAGGCCACAATTTGCAAAACCTCATTTGCAGGCAGGATAAGAGGGGTCAGTGGGCTTGACAAAGTGAATTGTAAGCGAATTGGATATCACTTGCTGCTGGTTGCTTCTGTGAACAGGATAAATTTATTTTGTTTCAGAGCTGCATTCAGAGTATTTAGAGGCCTCAGTTCAGGACTCAGGGTTGTCTTCCAGGCCCCCACAGGATTCACAACATGTGGGGCCTTCCAAGTATCAGACTGCCTTCCCTTACCCTGGGAATGGGGATTGTGCTCTCTGTGGAGGCACCTCCTCTGAGGAAGAAGAGAGGGCCAGAAGGAGGAGAAGGCCAGGTGTCCCAATGCAGCTTCCAGGGGGGTGACCTGTGGAAAGAGAGGCACAGGCACAAGGGGCGCAAGGCCAACAGGATGGCCAAGGCGCAAAGGGCCGCAGAAGATGGCGATATCCTGCTGCCAAGGTTTACAGTCAGCAATGCAGCTACCTCAATATATGAGGTGCAATGCCGAAGGAGGCTCTGTCTCTCAAGGGAGACAGTGACCTCCATCTGTTAGAGGATTGGCCCTGAGATCAGCTCCGACTGTGTGGGTGGACACCCCATGCCAGTGGCTCTGAAGGTCGCAGTGGCCCTAACCTTCTATGCCTCTGGCTCATTCCAGGGCCCAGTGGGGGATCTATGTGGAGCCTTCCAATCAGCTGTCCACAGCTGCGTCAAACTGGTGACAGAATCCCTGTTCAGGCGTGCATTGACTTTCATTCATTACCATACTGACGAGACCAGCCAGGCAGAATGAACCAGAGGCTTTGCAGTGATTGCTGGGTTCCCCCGGGTTCCAGGATGCAATTGACTGCACGCACGTGGCCATCAAGGTGCCTTCGTCAACAGGAAGGGCTTCCACTCCATGAACGTGCAGGGTGTGTGTGATCACAGGATGCAGATTCTGCAAGTCTGTGCAAGGTACCCAGGCAGCTGTCATGATGCTTACATCCTGAGTCACTTCCAGGTCCCAAGGTTCTTCAATGCTCCAGCACTAGATGGATGGCTGCTGGGTGTCAAGGGCTATCCACTTAGAAGGCGGCTCATGATGCCTCGCCACCACCCAAGAACAGAGGCCAAGCAATGGTACAACAGGAGCCACGCCTCCATAAGGGTGGTAGTAGAGAGAGCCCTCGGTCTTCTCAAGATGCGCTTCCGATGCCTAGACCATTCAGGGGGCGCACTGAAATACCCCCCAGATCGTGTGTCACTGATAGCGGTTGCATGCCGTGCTCTCCACAATCTGGCACTGGAAAGGGGGGACGCAGTGGAGGAAGAAGATCTTGACGCAGCTGCACAGGCAACAGACAGGTGAAGTAGTGAGTCCGAGGACGAGCACGCTCAGGAGAACGCTGAGGGTATACACGCTGACTTGGGTAACCTCCAGGGAGGTAGGGACACCCAGGACTCTTTGATCCAATGCTCCTTCAGCTAGCCTATCAAATAAGGAGCACCATCACATGCCAGGGCTGCAGGCTCCATACTCGATCCCTGATAGGACTAGCTCCTTGATCAACAACATACATCATGTGCCACTGCAATAAAGTTTAAGGAGTCACATGTCCATCATGACATTATGGCTTACCCTGCACCTACAGAACAAATGAAGCATCCAGAGGCCTGTTGCAAATAAAACATCTCATTTACTGCTGACTGACAAACATTGCAGAAATTAACATTGACTGGTGTTTCATATCACACCATTAAAAAAAACAGGAAAATGAGGGAAAGAAATATCACCCGTGATCAGGCCGTGTTGTGTTTAAGGTGCTTTAAGTCTTTGCTGGCGGGTGCTATGTCTAGTTGCTCCCCCCTCGCTGGCACCAGCATTGGAGGCAGCCTGCTGACTCTGCTGTCTTGTTGGCCTTGATGACCTTAGCGGGCGTCCTCTGGCCCGTGGAGCCTGTGGCCAGTGCCATGGCTGGCATCTCCCCTGTCGCCGCAGCCTAATCAGATGCCACAGTCACTGGCAGAGGGGCAGAGGATCTGCTGCTATCATCCAGATCACCGTGAAAGCGTGCCCGCAGGGATGACAGACAGCTCGTATGCCAACGTGAGGTCGCACTGGACCTCCCTGTTCACCAATGTTGGACAGGCACCTAGCTGGGATACTGGGTGCCCAATCCATTTCCCACACTGACACTGACCAGCTGAAGTCATTGCCGGTGTGAGGGCTTGCAGGTCTGAGCGCATCCCCAGGAACACCTGGTTGAGTCCCTGGTGGGGCCTCTCCATGAGAGTCGTCATTCTCTCCATGGAGGAGGCAATGCGCTCAGCCATGAGGGTCAATGCAGTGCTTATGTTCCGCATGGACTCTTCCTCAACGGACACCATGGCACGCATTCCCTCATTTATCTCTGCCAGATCCTCCCAAACACCCTGCTGTTTATTCAGCATCTGCTGCCTCATGGGCAATTCCAGAGGTCCATCATCAGCCAACGACTGAGCATTGTCCTGGTCCCCAGCAGTCCTCCAACTGCCTGCACTTCAAGTGAATGTGAAGTGCTCTCACCAATGTGCACCGAGATACTAGACAGCGATCTTATGCCCACTGAGGTGCTGGTTTCTGCGCTGATGCCTGCTTGACAGAGAGGGTCTGACGCTGGTGCATGCTCAGCATGCTGGTCCTCTGGGGTCAGGGATGGGCCTTCAGGCTCCTCAGAACTAAGGGCTGCTAGTGAACCTAAAAGGGAGAAGAAGGGCATGTCATTAGTTTAACTCATTAGACTGTCAGTGTGCATGCCTGGCACACTAATAAGACAGATATGTGCATCATGGTGCCCTCGTCTTTCTATTATCAATGGGGATTCCAGGTGCGAGGCTCACAACAATATACAGAGTACACTGGAATGGTTGCAAAAAGCCACATTCTCATCTCAGGGCACTGCACATTTACCTCCCTCTGGCACTCCAACCTCACTGCGGCTGCTTCACCGAGGTGCATGGCACATCTCCTATTCCAGGGCCTCTTGCTCGTACTTACTGAGGATGAAGGCGTGTGGGAGTCCCCCACCAGTCTCAGTATTCTTATGGGATGTTTTCTCTTGAAAGGACAGAGGAGCATTGATTAGTCCACCCTGTACCTGCATTGCCATTGCAGCCTGGCCAACTACACCTGAGGGAAACATTGCAGGGCTCAGCACATTCATGACCCTGGAGCAGCAAGGCCCTCAGTCCAAGCAGCCAGGGCTCACCCTCTTGGCCAGATCTTGCCTCGTTGACATTTGCCACTCACACTGTAACACCTCTGAGGTCCTTGGGGGATGGGCAGCTCTTACCTGTGCTGCAAAGTAACCTACGCCAACATGTTACTCAACCTTCTCGATCGCAGGAGATTGTTAAAGCGCTTCCGGCACTGAGCCTATGTGCACCTCACCATGTCATGGCTTCTGACCTTGGATGCCACCTCCTCCCAGGCCTTTTTGATGAGGTGGGGGGCCTCCTCCTTCCGTCCCTGGGGACAAGTATTTCTCTCCTCGCTGCCACCTCCTCCAGCGAAGCACTTATCTGAGAAACACGAGGCCAAATGCCCCGCTGACCTGCCCTTCTGCCTGCCATGTCCACCCGCTACGGTCTCCATGCACAGGGCTTCACATCCTTTGGTGGCAGCCTTCCAGGGGCTGCTGAGGCTGCATTTGAACTGGCCACCAGGTCGCCATTGGATCTTGCGGACAATAAGCTCCTGCCCCTTTGTGTTCATTTACAGGCTGCGTCTCACGCTGGGCAGGCCTTAATTGGCCCGCCCGCGTAAAATCACAGTGCGCTGCCGATCACGGGCGGCAGTCAGCATCCCAGCCACTCCCACCCGCCCCCATTGAGAACCCCCGCCAAGGGTAAAATTCTGCCCATTAACTCATCTTTTTTCTTTTATGTGTGTTTACAGCTGTATCTGTAATTATTCCTAATTTCAGCGTTCGAATTTTTCATTCGAACACAAAATCGGGAGTAAACTGCACAGTCTCTCCACTCAACAGGCAGTCAAAACTCAGGTGTACCTTCCTTCCCCAATGCAGCAGGGACTGCAATGCATATTTTTTGTCCTTTTTATTAGGCACTAGCTGTGTGCTCAGAATTGGGTCAGAAAATTGTGCAGCCGCAATGTCTCGGCTAGACCAGAAGGTGCATCGCATCTATAGCTGACCTTGTACCATTTTGTAATGCCATCTTGTTTTACTAATCTCCATTTGCTCATTGCACAGAGAAACTGTTGTTTAAAATACACACGAAGATCATGGGACAGAGCAGGTGAGGATTGCTAGCGACAACTATAAAAGAATTGTTTTAAATCTTCTCGGCGCAGGAAGAGTGCCAAGGTAATGGTATCACATTTTACTTACCTATAATCTGTGGCATATGATAAACATCAACAATATTGTCTTTTCTCTTGATGCTGCAATGACACAGCATGAAATGCACTCAGACAATCTTTAACTGGTTAATATGGGAAGATACTGCTTTAGGGCTCACTTTGCTGTTGGCATAGAAATATGTTTTCATTATTGTGCATAGATCCTTGTTTGCCAGCAGCAAATGCGCAGGAGGTAATATTCTGTGGGGCTTCTCCCATTTCTTTGTAACTTTGGTGGACCAACAACTAAAACCTCCCCCCCCATCAAAAAAAAGTAGCATCAATTCCAGTGCAATTCTGATGTCTGCTCACTAGCCTTCTAGACTCCACCCTTTGGAAATTTTAGCTCATTCAGTACTCTGCTGCCCATTCTATCCTGCAGAGATTTTGTTGTTGAGAGCTGCTGTCTCATTAGCATCAACCACACTGTTCAGTATAGGAAATGAAATGGCAATGGTGGACTGGGAGATGCAGAAGCATTCAGGTGGAGGGAACAGGGGCAGATGTGACTGGATCATTGGCCTTGTCCTCAAAGCTGAATATGCAGAGTTGAGCACAGTTACTCTGCACCTTCACCATCAATGCTTCATATGGAAGCCTGTGTCACGAGACTGGTGCCACCTCTTCAAAATTAACCACCACAAGGTCTAACCAGGTGGTCAGTCCTGCCCATGGCTGTCAGGGTGCATGTTACTAAGAAAGTTTGAAAGGGACACACAGGGAAGTTAAACAGATTCTTTCCTTGTTGTTCTACCATTAAGTTCATTGTGGACTACAGTCCCTCCTTTTCTTTGACTCCAATGACTGATAAGGCTACACTTCAGCTGATTTTGAATTTGGAGTTTCACAGATTGCCACCAGTCTAGTTTGTGACTCTATGACTGTGTGCAGCCTTCCCTTTAGAACCAGGCAAATATTTGGATTTTAACTTTTCATTAACATAGAATGGCACCCTAACGGTCAAGGTATACACTGGCCCATAAATTCCGCACTCCCCAGCGTCAGATTTGCGGAGTACCCCAAAGATAAGCTGGGGATTCCTCTGGCTAGTTCCCAGGTAAGGGTTTACACAGCAATTGCCTGGAAGTGCTAACTTCCTCTGGACAATTGCACAGTGCTGGGAACCATCCGAAAATGCGGTTTAAATCGCTAACTTCGTTTGATTCCGCCGGGGTTATACCAATAGTACCCCAGAAAAAGTTGGAAGAATTAAAGCCTCTTCTAACTTCTGTGTAAATATTGTAAAGGCCCAGACTAACCCCACGGGATTCCCCCCATACCCACCCGAGTCCCCCCATTTCCCCCCAACCTCCAACAACCCCACATCACCCCCACACCAATCTCACCTGCACCCCCACGACCTCAGACTCCGCGCAATCTCAGACACACCCCACGATCTCCGACCCCACTCTGTGATCTCTGACCCCCACGTGACCTTGACCCACCACCCGTGACCTCAGGACATCCCCAACCCCCCTGACATCTGGACACCCCCAACCAAGCCCCCCAACCTCCAGTACCCCCAATCCACCCGACATCTGGACACTCCCAACCCCCAATTCCTATCTACTTACCTGAGACATTTGCTTTCCCCTGGCTTGTCAATTTCCCTGGCGGTTTAAACTCACCTTCTTTACAGCAGCAAGTACTGTGAAAAAGGGGGCTTGGCCTCCTTGAATACGCTGGAGCTAGATTTCGCAGGGGCCTGCGAGGAGTCTTTCGATGCAGGCTCCAAGCAGCTCCAGTGAACAGAAGTGGCAATGCAATTTTCAAGGCCAGGTAAATGTGCATTTATTTCTTCTCATTTCTGTGGGCCAGCACTTTCCAACTCTAATTGGGGGTTATGACCATTACCTTATGTGCATGGATAACAACAACCCAGTAATTTCACATGTTATTTTAATTTTCGTGTGATACTGTAGTAATTATGGTTGTATTTAGTGTGTAACATAACTTTGAGAATAATACTTGTTAGGCAAGATCACATGATCTTTGGTAATTAATAGGAGAGCAGTGCGGGCTACCTCAGCAGTCAGTGTAGAGATAGATTTGGAGTTGAAAGCACAAATGCACTTGCTGCTGTGTATATTGTAAATAAATTTAATGTTTCCACCCAAGAAGTGTCTGCAGATCAACTCTATCACTAATAGCCAACCCGGCCACCCTACAATAAACTGGCAACGAGGATAAAACAGGATTGAACAGAAGACATCAAGTTAAGAAGAAATCAGCTCTGTACCTCACTCAGTGATCGTAAATAGCAAGCTCTGTTAGAATTGAAGATGTTATCCTCTCTCAACATGCCACAATTTGAGAGAATTGATCCTTTTGAACCAGCCACAGACGATTGGTCTCAATACATTGAATGCCTTACATTCCTTTTTCAAGCAAATGAGGTTATGGGGGAAGAGGTGAGAGATCCTCTTGATTACTTGTGAGACCAAAATCTACAGTCTGATTGAAAATTTGACAGCAGCCAGTGCCCCTGATTGAAAGAAGTTCAATGAATTGGTGGACCTCGTCAAAGGTCACTTTCAACCCAAGCCCTCAGTCACGATGCAGAGGTTCAGGTTTAATTCGTGAAATGGAGCCAATTTTGGTGAGACAATGTTGAAGCAGCTAATGGAACATTGTGACTTTGGTACGACTCTGAACGATATGTTCAAAGATCATTTAGCATGTGGTGTGAAAGAGGACTCTTCAGAAAAGATTATTGTCCAAACTTAATCTGATTTCAAGAAGATGCTAGAGATAGCGCTGGCCTTGGAAAGCACAGTAAGAGATTCAAAAGCAATACGGGGTGCGCAAAATGGTGCCTGCATAACGGGTGGGAAAGCTCAACTTAAAGAGGAGTGAAAAAGCAAGACTCCGCCAAGAAGCATGAAACAGCCCCCACTAGCTGAAGCATAAGCAAAATTGAAGAATAATTTTGACTGACTGACTGTAACAATCAGTCTTTTAGTGATTGGCAATTTTAAAAAAATAGAATGCTACTATTGTCACAGAAATGGACATATGATGAAGCAATGCAAGGAAAGATTCAAGGAGGCTCCTAAACAAAAGAAGAAACCCAATGAAATCTATAATATGGAAGAGCACTGAAACAACAAATTCAGACATTTAACTCATTGTTTAACCTGGAAATTAGAAAGACGGAACCAATGTTTGTCACAGTGAAAGTAAACGGCAAACCTGTTAGAATGGAATTGGACACAGGAGCTTCCACTACAGCAATTGGGGAACATACCTTCAGATATTTGAATTATGGTGAACATCAATTAAGTTTAGAAGAAACAGGCGCCAAGCTAAAAACATATATGGATGAAGACATTCAAGTAAACTGCGTAAGCAGAGTAACTGTCCATTATGGAAGCCAATCAGCAAAGCTACCCATGATGGTGGTAGCAGATGAAGGGCCAAGCCACCTGGGACAAAATTGGTTAAAGGAGATTAAGCTAGAATGGGCTGAAATTTCCCAATTGAGAGCAAATTGGCTACCAGAGCTACTTAGGAAGTACGTCACCGTCTTTAAAGACGCACTGGGGAAAATCCAGGGACTGCAGGCCAAGATTCATGTGGATCCGAAAAGGAACTCTTCGCTTCATAAAGGCGAGACCGGTGCCATATGCCCTGCCAGGAAAAGTCGACATTGAACTGAGCAGACTAGAAGAACTGGGCTTTATACAATAAGATAAAAGCAAGATACTGCGGATGCTGGAAATCTGAAACAAAAACAGAAAATGCTGGAAAAACTGAGCTGGTCTGACAACATCAGTGGAGAGAGAAAAACAAAATTAATGTTTCAAGTCCGTATGACCCTTCTTCAGAGCAGAAAGCTCTCAAAGGGAAAGGAGTCACTTTTAATTTAACTACATAGTGCCCATCCAGGAATTTCCCAAATGAAGACCATTGCACACAGCTATCTAGGGTGGCCTGGGATGGATGGCAAAATAGAGAGTTTAGTAAAACACTGTGTGCAATTTCAGAAACTGCAAAAGTTGTCAGTGACAGCTCCATTTCACTGAGGTAGACCCTGGGTGCTGTTACACATTGTTCACAGGAAAGGTCCAACATAGTGAATGTATGTTTCTGCTCATTGTCGATGCCCATTCAAAATGGTTGGACATATATGAGGTGAAGTCACCAATGTCGGCCGCTACAATTGAGAAACTACATCAGAACTTTGCCATTCACAGACTACCAGAAGTAGTCGCTTCTGATAATGACATGGCATTTACGAGTGCTGACTTTCAACAGTTTATCAGCCTCAAAGGTATCACCCATGCGAAAACTGTCCCATACCACCTTTCCTCAAATGGATTGGTTGAACGGGTGGTTCAAACAATCAAGGCAAGCATGAAAAAGCTAACTGCTGATTCCTTGGCAGCCAAACTAGCACACTTTCTTTTTCATTACAGGACTACTCCTCACACAACAACAGGTGTCACACATGCAGAGTTATTGTTGAAATGCCATCTCAGGATGAGATTAAGCTTAATAATGCCAAATTTAGAGGGGAAGGTGGAAAGGAGTCAGGGAAGCCAGAAAACTAGACACAACTGGCATAGTTGCGAGACGAAATTTACCATGGGAGAGCCTGTATGCATGAAAGATTTCGGGGAAGGACTAAAGTAGTTACCGGGCGAAACAAGTGCGGTGACTGGACCTCTATCTTATCACGTGGAGGTGGAAGGCAAGGTCATCCGTAAACATGTGGACCATTTAAGGAAGAGAGAGAGACAAATCACCAAGAATTGGTTCGACCAGTGATCATGACCGGGTCTGCATTTCCTGTTGAGGATACACAACCCAGGGTTGACATGTCTGATGTTCCTGTAAGAGTTGAGGATACTGAACTGCCAGTGCCCACCAAAGCACCAGATGTTCAGGCAACACCAGTAAAGGAGGTTCCTGTCAAAGAATCTGAAGTTGTGGAGCTGCGACATTCCACATGTACCAGGAAACCACCTGAAAATCTGAATTTGTAAATTCCTTACCCAGTGTAAATATTATGTTATCTTGAAAAATATGTATAGCAAAATTACGGGGGAGGAATGTAGTAATTATGGTTTTATTTAGTGTGTAATGTACCTTTAAGAATGATACTTGTTAGGCCAGATCACATGATCTGTAATAACCAATAGGAGAGTAGCGCAGGCTACCTCAGCACTCAATGTAGAGATAAAGTTGGAGTTGAAAGCTCACATGTAGTTGCTGCTGAGTATATTGTAAATAAACTTAATGTTTCCACTCAAGAAGTGTTTGCAGATCAACTCTATCACAAATCGCACAACTTGGCCACCCTACAAAAGACACCATGCAACAATTAAGTGTGGCCTGGTGTTACGACCAGGCTAGGAGTGAAATGGCTCTCCTCCATTCAGCCTCCTTGGTCGATTCAAGATTCAAGTTTATTTTTTACAAGGATATGTCTTTTCCAAATCAGAATATGGTATTTACACAGTAGGCAATAAGGAACCAGTCAAACAAATCTCTTTTGAGTCAAAGCAACAGCAAATTTATTAACCACTAAGCACGAGGGAAAAAAATAATAAAAATGTGACGTCAAGCACACAGGTATCAGAAATAAAGGAAGTTGGAGCCCAATAAAAGAAAAGTTAAAATAATATATGGTTAAGTGTCCTTTGCTTGTCCTTGAGGCGTAGATTGTTAAATGTTGGGGCCGATTTAGATTAGTTGGTTTTGTGGTCAGGTGTAGATGATGTTGCAATTATTACGAGGCCTCGGTTTGCTGGTAGGTTTCTAGTAACATTGCCTTCTGAATAATGGTTGCCACAGACAGAACTCCTTGGAAATACACAATGGGTGAAGTATAACAGGCTGGTTATACTTGTTCCAAAAGGGAGAGAGGGAGAGAGAGAATGAGTTTTCAGCCTGTTTCTTCTGCTGAAGTCTTTCTTGCAATCTCTCTGCAGTAGCTGCAGCCTGGTCTGTTATACTTCACCCATTGTGTATTTCCACAGGGTTTTGCATGGGTCTGTCTGGGGCAGTCATTGTTTCAATATCCAGCACTTGGCATTTTAATGTCTCTTCCTTAGACAGTGCCGAGTTTCAATGGGTCTGAAGGTTTGTTTGTTTTCACCTTCACATTGGAAGGTGGCCTTGCATTTTTAAGTAGTTTGTTTTGCCTCATTTCAAATTGCAACATTTCCAGTCAGTTGAACGTGTGTAAACCATATATTCAAAATTAAAGGGACATAGCCTCATGACAATGGGAAGCATCTTTAAGAGGCTTAAGTGTCAAACTGTGGGCTACTTTGTCTTGACACTTTTCCTCAGGCCTAGAGATCTCTTCTTGTCTCTCAACCAGGAAACAAGGGAGCCACCACGCCCACCATCACCTATCTCTTGCCATGCTTGCTGCACATTGTGAAGGAATTGGCTTCTCCTTAGTGAAATCTATCCTTTTCTGTTACATCTCTTATGGCCAAAAATCCAAACTGTCATCTTCACATCTGTATTCAGGACAGTCCAATTTAACAAAGGCGACCTCAACAGACTCCCTATTTTCATCTGTAGTAGGTCTAATGCCTATTGCAGAGCTCTGAGATGCAGAGGGATGTGGGTGTCTTAGTGCATGAATCACAAAAGGCTAGTGTGCAGATACAACAAGTAATTATGAAAGCTAATAGAATGTTATCATTTATTATGAGGGGAATTGAATACAATTATGCATTTATACATTTTATTCAGTTATACAGTTATGCTTCAGTTATACAGAGCACTAGTGAGATCTCAACTGGGGCTGACTTTTTCCTTTGCTGGGTGCATGTAATTGGTGGGCCCAGGAGCAGCTGGGAAACAGGCTCTCGAGCACGATCGGCCCAGGGGTGATTTCAAATTGCAACATTTCCAGTCAGTTGAACGTGTGTAAACCATATATTCAAAATTAAAGGGGCATAGCGTCATGACAATGGGAAGCATCTGTCCAGCATGAAATGCATCTTCCCAATGGTCGGGAAGGGCCGGGCAGGGGCCTGTCGGGCACTGGGTCCAATGGCGACCCGGCGGGTGGTTTAAAATCAGCAGCAGCAGCTCCCTGAAGGCTGCCGAGGAGAATCGTATTCAACTGTCTTGAGACTGGAACAATGGCCTCAACAGCAGCTGGAGACATAAGGCGGGAGGGCAGGTTGGGTGGGCACTCGGCTCCCTGTTTTTCAGACGAGTGCCTCACGTTTCTCGAAGAAGGGGTGGGTGTCAGTTGGGACACCCTGGTTCCGAGGGATGGCAGGAGGAGGTCACTGCACCACACCAAAAAAGCTTGGGAGGAGGTGGCAGCTGATGTCAGCAGCAATGACACTGTGAGGTGCACACGGGTGCAGTGCTGCAAAAGGTTCAATGACCTGCTGCGCTTGGCAAGGGTGAGTACTGTGTTGGCATGGATCAGTGTGCAGAAGTGTTAAAGGCTGGCCGTCCCCCCGTAGAGGTCAGGGGTGTTAGTCTGAGTGCCCCCTGTCAATGACACCGGAGATGGCCAAGGGGGTGAGCCCTGGCTGCTTGGACTGAGTGCCTTATGGCTAGAGGGCCATGACTCAAGTGTGTCCTGTGAGGTGTTCCTCAGGGGCTGTTGGCCAGGCTGCAATGGTGCTGCAGGTAGAGAGTGGACTAATCAATGCTCCTCTGTCCTTAGAGGAGAAGAGGAGCCATAAGAACATGGAGAGGTCAAGGACAGGCGGAGCACCCCCCCCCCCCCCGCCCCCCCATCCTTCCACCCCCCTCAACCTCCTAATACTGACAAGGGAGATTTGGGGCTGAAAGTAGCACGAGTATGTCACGATTCAAAAAATGATGCAGTGACCCTGGCGACCATGTGTACAGGAAGTGTGTCCAGCTGCAGCTACTTGCTAACCGTATTTCAGACCTGGAGCTGCGGGTGGATTCACTGTGGAGCACCAGCATTGTTGAGATTATCGTGGACAGCATTTTCACTGAGGTGGTCACACTGCAGGTAAAGACTGAAGAAGCAGAAAGAGGATGGGTAACCATCAGGCAGAGTAGAGAAAGGCAGGTAGTACAGAAGTCCCCTGTGGCCATCCCCTTCTCTAACAGATATATCGTTTTGGGTAATTTTGGGGGAGATGACTTCTCAAGGGAAAACAGCAGGAGCCAAGTCCATGGCACCATGGGTGGCTCTGCTGCAGAAGAGAAGAGGAAGAAGAGTAACAGGCCTTTCGTGATAGGGGATTCAATAGTAAGGGGAACAGATAGGTGCTTCTGCAGCTGCAAAAGAGACTCCAGGATGGGTATGTTTCCTCCCTGGTAGCAAGGTCAAGGATGTCTCAGAGAGGCTGCAGAGCATTCTAAAGTGGGAAGGTGAACAGCCAATGGTCATAGTACATATTGGTACTAATGACATAGGTAAAAAAAAGGGATGAGGTCCTACAAGCTGAATTTAGGGAGTTAGGACATAAATTAAAAGGTAGGACCTCAAAGGTAGTAATCTCAGGATTACTACCAGTGTCATATGCTAGCAAGAGTAGAACTAACAGATATATCAGATGAATACATGGCTGAAGAAATGGTGTAGGGGGAGGGATTCAGATTCCTGGGACATTGGGACCGGTTCTGGGGAAGGTGGGACCAGTACAAACTGGATGGGTTGCGTCTGGGCAGGGCCGGGACCAATGTCCTCGGGGGTGGGGCGGGGGGGTTGGGGGGGGCAGTGTTCCCTATTTTGGTTAGGGAGGGTTTAAACTAGAATGGCAAGGGGATGGGAATCTGGGACAGAGGAGGGGGGAATCCAAGGATAGAAACAAAAGACAGAAAAGTAAGAAGCAAAAGTTGGAAGGCAGAAAAAACAAAGGAAAAAAACAAATGGGATCATAGTGCAAAATAAAGCTAAGATGATTAACTAGGTTAAAAAGACAAGTCTAAATGCATTGTATCTTAATGTGTGGACCATTCGCAATAAGGTCGGTGAATTAACTTCACAAGTAGATATAAATGGTTATGATATAGTTACAATTACAGAGACATGGCTCCAGGGTTACCAAGGATGGGAACTGAACATCCAGGGGTATTCAATATTTAGGAAGGACAGGCAAATAGGAAGAGGAGGTGGGGTAGCAGGTTAGTAAAGGAGGAAATCAATGCAATAGTGAGGAAGGATATTGGCTCAGAAAATCATGATGTGGAATCTGTTTGGTGGAGATAAGAAACACCAAGGAGCAGAAAACATTGGTGGGGGTTGTCTACAGGCCCCCAAACAGTAATGGAGGTGTAAGGGAAGGCATTAAACAGGAAATTAGATATGCATGCAATAAGGGTATAACTGTAATCATGAGTGACTTTGATCTACAGGTAGATTGGACAAACCAAACTAACAACGATATTGCGGAGGATGATTTCCTGGAGTGTGTACGAAATGGTTTTTTAGACCAATACATTGAGGAACCAAATAGAGAGCAGGCTATCCTACACTGGGTATTGTGCAATGAGAAAGGATTAATTAACAATCTTGTTGTGCGGGGTCCCTTGGGGAAGAGCAATCATAGAATGACAGAATTGTTCATTAGGATGAAGAGCGAAGAAGTTGAATCCAAAACTAGGGTCTTGAATCTAAATAAAGGGAACTATGAGGGTATGAGGTGAGAGTTGGCAATGATGAATTGGGGAACCTTACAAAAAGGGTTGACCTTGGGTAGGCAATGTCCAATATTTAAGGAACGTATGCATGAATACAACAATTATTCATTCCTAAGATAAAAGCAAAATACTGCAGATGCTGGAAATTTGAAACAAAAACAGAAAATGCTGGAAAAACTCAGCAGGTCTGACAGCATTTGTGGAAAGAGAAAAACAAAGTTAATGTTTCAAGTCCATATGATCCTTCTTCAGAGGTCTGTTGAAGGGTCATACAGACTTAAAACATTAACTTTGTTTTTCTCTCTCTACAGATGCTGTCAGACATGCTGAGTTTTTCCAGCATTTTATGTTTGTATTTTAATTATTCATTCCTGCCTGGCACAAAAGTAAAACAGGAAAGATGGCTCAACCATGGCTTACAAAACAAATTAGGGCCATAATGTTCCCGTGTGTAAAACGATGCGTGGTGACGTCGGGCGAGTGTCCCAACATCACCATGCACCTTTGCGAAATTTGGGAAGTTGAGCATGCTATAAGTTCAGATGTGCACCTGCCATCAATTAGCGGGCCAGTTAAGACCCTTGAGGCAGCAAATCATCTCGAGCAAATCTTCAGGACATTGCACGGGCACAACAAGCAGGCGGGTAGGAGAAAGTTGTATAAACCTTATTCACAGGAGGGAGAAGAGGGGTGAGTAGGGTCGTGAATGTGATCTTTCAGGTAGCTAAGTGTGAAAATAATTTTTACTTGCCTGAGTGAGCAGGAAGTCTTCAAAACTCATGCCAGCTGCTTGGACAAGCCTTGGTCAGGATTATACAGTAAAGATCATTCCTGGGGCCTGCAACTTTCAGGAAGCCTTCTCTTACCCTGGGAATGGGAGTTGTCCTCTCCACTGGATGCACCTCCTCTGAGGAGGAAAGGAAGGCCAGAAGGGGGAGGTGGCCAGGAGTCCACATTCAGTCTCCAAGGGAGTCACCTTTGAGAAGAGAGGCGCAGGCATGAGGGCTACAGAGCCAATAGGAAGTGCAAGGCGGAAGGGGCTGCAGAAGACAACAATATCCTGCTGCCAGGGTTTACAGGAGGTGAAGCAGCTACCTCAATATGTCTGGGGTGCAGTGTCGAAGGAGGCTCCATCTCTCAAGGGTGACAGTCATCTCCATCTGTCAGATGATAGGTCCTGAGATCTCTGCAAACTGTATGGGTGGGCACCCCATGCCAATGGCTCTAAAGGTCACAGCTTCTATGCCTCTGGCACTTTCCAGCGGTCGGTGGGTGATCTCTGTAGAGTCTCCCTATCAGCTGTCCACACTTGCATCAAGCAGGTGACAGGCGCTTATTCAGGCATGCAGTGACCTGCATCCACTACCGCTGGGATGAGGCCAGCCAGGTAGAGCGAGCCAGAGGCTTTGCAGTGATTGCTGGCTTACCCCGCATCCAGTGTGCAATAGACTGCACACATATGGCCATCAAGATGCCAGCAGATGAGCCCGGTGCCTTCGTCAACAGGAAGGGCTTCCACTCCATTAACCTGCAGGTAGTGTGTGATCACAAGCTGAAGATTCTGCAAGTCTGGGCAAGGTACCCAGGCAGCTCCATGACGCCTACATCCTCAGACATTTCCAGGTGCCGAGGCTCTTCAGTGCTCTAGCCCGGCTGGATGGATGGCTGCTGGGTGACAAGGGCTATCCCCTCAAAAGGTGGCTCATGAAATCTCTCTGCCATCCAAGAACAGAGGCTGAGCAGCGGTACAATAGCTGCCACACCTCCACAAGGGCTGTGGTGCAGAGAACCATCGGTCTTCTCAAGATGTGCTTCCAATGCCTGGACCGCTCAGGGGGTGCACTCCAGTACCCCCCAGATCATGTGTGTCGCTGATAGTTGTTGCATGCAGCATTCTCCACAATCTGGCACTGGAAAGGGTCGACACAGCGGATGAGGAACATGTGGATGCTGTTGCTCCAGATGCACACGATGAGTCCAACAGTGAGTCCGAGGAGCAGCAGGCACAGGAGAACACTGAGGGGGTAGATGCTGACCTGGGCATACTCCAGGGAGGCAGGGACAACCAGGAGGCTTTAATCCAAAGTACCTTCAACTAGCCCACCACAGATAGACTTTCAACACACATCAGGGCTGCAGGCTCCACACTCAATACCTGAGTGCTAAATCAGCTTGGATACTAACATTAACTAAGGCCCTTGTCAATAAAGCTCAATGTCAAACAACTCACTCATAACACCATGGCTTCCCGTACACATGCAAAAGTAAGGAATCACCCTGAAGCATGGCAACATGTCAAAATGTATTGAGTAAACAAAAGTAAATTCATAAAGCAAATCAAAAACAGTATTGGACATCACACCAAGTCTTCCAGAAAGTACTATGGACCAACATAAAAGCACCGGTGAGAAACCCGTGCTGTGCCTAAGGTGCCTTAAATTTACGCTTATGGGTGCTATGCCTAGATGCTGTCCCCTCACTGGCACTGGCATCTGAGACAGCCTGCTCACAGTACTGTCCTGTTGGCCTCAATGGCCTTGGCGGATGTCCTCTGGCCTGTGGAGCATTTGATGGCCACGCCTGGGAGGGAGCGGCCAGTTCCACAGCTGGCATCTTCCGAGTCACTGCAGCCTCATCAGATGCCATGGTCACTCACAGAGGGGCGGAGGAGCTGCTGCCCTCATCCAGAGCGCCCTGAGAGGATCCCCCAGAGATGACAGGCAGCTACTGCACCAACGTGAGGTCACTTTGGAATTCCCTGCTCATCGCTGATAGACGGACACTGAGCTGGGATACTTGGTGCCCAGACCATCTCACACACTGTCACTGACCAGCTGAAGTCATGGCCGGTGTGAGGGCTTGCTGGTCCGAGCGCATCGCCGGGATGACCTCAGTGTTCTCCTGGAGGTGTCTTTCCATGAGAGTCGCCGCTCTCTCCATGGAGGAAGCATGGGGCTCAGCCATGAGGCTCAATGCATCAGTGATGCTCCGTGCGGACAGCACGGGCACCATGCCACACATAGCCTCACGTATCTCCACCAGATCGTCCCGCATACCCTGCTGCAGTTCCAGCATTCGTTGCCTCACGGACGACTCCAGGGGCACATCATCAGCCACCGGCCGAGCAAGGTGTCACTTTGCTAAGCAAGGAGGCACAAGCACGTGGAGTGCAAAAGCAAGCAAGTGGATCGGTGCCCCGCCAACTGGAAGCTCCCCACCCTGACTTTGATATGCTTAGCAGTTCCAGCACTCTGCCTCGGTGCAGAACCTTGGCTTTTAGCCCCATTCTATACTCTGGGTATCAGTGTCACATGTGCTGTGGATGCGGAAAACATCCTAGCTCAACCCTCTCAGCGTGAACTGGGCATGGGCATTCTCTGCTGGCACACCCAGTGAAGGATCCATGCCGTGAGGGGTTCAATGATGTTACTGTACTCTGAGTTGGCGGAGATGTGGGGGGGGTGGCGGTTTGGGGGAAAGGGTGACGGCTGCATTAAGTGACTTGAAGCAACATGGTACTCACCCTTCTCGAGAGCAGGTGATCACTGAATCTTTTGCGGCACTGGAGCCATGTGTGCCACACCACATCATAGAAGCTAACAGTCTCGGCCACCTCCTCCCATGCACGTTTGATCAGGTGGGGGAGCCTCCACCTCCTGTCCCTCAGAATGAGCACCTCCTGCTGCACTGCCACCTCCTCCAGAAGGGCAGCTAGGCACGTGTCTGAAAAATGAAGGGCACACTGCCCCGCTGCCATAGCTACCTTCCAGCCTGGCCTGCCTTGCCCTGCTGGCCTACCCTCTGGCCTGGCCTGCCCCAATGGCCTACTCTCCGGGCTTGCATTGCCAACATTGCTCCGCTGCAGAGCCCTTCTCCCAGCTACTTTAAGCAGTGTTTCCAAGGCTGCCAGGCCTTCCTTTATACAGGCCGCTGGGTTACCTTTGGACCCAGCGGGCTGAGCGTGCCCACCACTGCCCGCCCACTCCCATTATGCATGGAAGTTGTGAACTACGGCCGCCCATGTAAAATGGCTACATGGACCGATCGTGGATGGCGATCAGGGCCGCTCCGGCCCACACCCGCCTATGCCCATCCCCATCCAGCCCACCGTGCCCAACAAGGGAAAAATTCTCCCATGTGCATAGTTTTAGATTCAAAGAAGATACATGTAAAATTGTCAGAAAAAGCAGAAAATCTGAGGATTGGGAGCAGTTTAGAATTCAGCAAAAGTGGATAAAAAGATTGATCAAGAAGGGGGAAATGGAGTATTAGAGTAACCTTGCAAGGAACGTAATAACTGTCTGTAAAAGCTTCTATAAATATGTGAAGAGAAAAAGATTAGCGAAGAAAATGTAGGTCCCTTACAGCCTGAAACAGGGGCAATTACAATGGGGAACAAAGAAATGGCAGAAGAAATGGCAGAGGGATGAATTGAAGAAAATCAGTATTAGTTTAAAAAAATGGTGCTAGAGAAATTAAGGGGTTAAAGGCTGAAAAATCTCCAGGGCCTGATAATCTAAATCCCAGAGTACTAAAGGAAGTGATCCTGGAAATATTGGATGCATTGGTGGTCATCTTCCAAAATTCTATAGGCTCTGGAGCAGTTTGGAGGGTAGCAAGTGTAACCCCACTATTTAAAAAAGGAGAGAGAGAAAAAACAGAGAATTGCAGACCAATTAGCTTAATATCAGTAGTGGGGAAAATGCTAGAGTCTATTATAAAAGACGTGGTAACAGAACACTAGGAAAGCATTACCGGGATTAGACAAAGTCAGCGTGGGTTTATGAAAGGGAAATCATGCTTAAATAATCTACTGGAGTTTTTTGAGGATGTAACTCGTCGAAAAGATATGGGACAACCAGTGGATGTGGTGTATTTGGACTTCAAGAAGGCTTTTGATAAGGTCCCACATAAGAGGCTAGTGAGAAAAATTAAAGCACATGGGAATGGGGCTAATATACTGGCATGGATTGAGAATTGGTTGACAAACCAGAAACAAAGAGTGGGAATAAATGGGCCTTTTTCTGGGTGGCAGGCGGTGAGTGGTGGTGTACAGCAGGGATCAGTGCTTGGGCCCCAGCTATTCACGGTATATATAAATGACTTGGATGAGGGAACCAAATGCAATATTTCCAAGTTTGCTGACGACACAGAACTGGGTGGAGTTGTGAGTTGTGAGAAGGATGCAAGGAAGCTTCAGAATGATTTAGACAAATTGCGTGTTTGGGCAAACACATGGCAGATGCAGTATAACATGGATAAATGTGAAGTTATATGTTTCAGTGTGAAAATCAGAAAGGCAGAGTGTTATTGAAATGGTGATATATTGGGAAATGTGGATGTACAAAGGGATCTGGGTGTCCTTGTACACCCAGTCAATGAAAGTACATAGGCAGGTGCGGCAAGCAATTAGGAAGGCAAATGGTATGTCGGCCTTCATTGTAAGAGGATTTGAGTTCAGAAGTAGGGATTTCTTACTGGAGTTATATAGGGCCTTGGTAGGATCCCAACTGGAGTACTGCATGCACCTAAGAAAGAATATACTTGCCATAGAGGGATGCAGCAAAGGTTCACTAGGCTGATACCGGGGATGGCAAGACTGTTGTATGGAGAGAGATTGGTTTGACTTGGCCTGTATTCACTAGAGTTTAGAAGAATGAGAGGGGATCTGATTGAAACATGTAAAATTCTAACAGGGCTAGACAGACTGGATGCAGGGAGGATGTTTCCCCTGCTTGGAGAGTCTAGAACCAGGGGTCACAGTCTCAGGATATGGGGTAGGCCATTTAATACTAAGATGAGGAAAAAATCTCTTCTCTTAGAGGTTCGTCAACCTGTGGAATTCTCTCCACAGAAGGCTGTGGAGGCTGGGTCACTGAGTAAATTCGAGAAAGAAATTGATACATTTTTGGATATTAGGGGCATCAAGGGGTATGGAGGGAAAGCAGGAATATGCCATTGAGATAGAGGATCAGCCATGATCATATTGGCTGGCAGAGCAGACTCGAAGGGCCAAATGGTCTACTCCTGCTCCTAGTTTCTATAAGAGCACAATACCCATTACCAGGGTAACAGAAGGCTGCCTGATACATGGAAGGGTACACCTGGTAAAATCCTCCGGGAGCCTTGGAGACACCGATGAGTCCTAAAATGAAGCCTGGAAATGCTCAGACTGAAGCTCAGAAAAGAGATGAGCTCAAATAAGCAAAGAGCAGCAAACTCTCCCCTAAACTCCTCATTGCTCCCGAAGGCAATGCTGCTGGCCCTTTTCTATCCTGCCCTTGGATGAGGTTTTGCAAAAATTGGGCTGCCCGTCTGCCTGTTTTGCCTGTGCACAAAAATCACATGGGCAACATAAATTCTGGAGCCTTTTTAATAGTCTTAAGTGGTCTTTTTATTGATGGCGCATGATTTCCCATCCAATTGGGTCATGCATGCACCTGCCCGCGAGATATAAAATTCTGCCCCTGCAGTATTTGTCACCTTATTTATGGAAGAATGTAAATGCGTTGCAAGCAGTTCAGAGAAGGTTTCCCAAACTAATGCCTGGAATGGGTGGGTTGTCTTATGAGGAAAGGTTGGACAGGCTAGGCTTGTATGCTGGAGTTTAGAAGAGTAATGTTTGACTTGATTGAAACATCTAAGATCCTGAGGGGACTTGACAGGGTGGATGTGGAGAGGATGTAGAGAATCTAGAACTAGGGGTCACTTTTTAGAAATAAGGGGTCGCCCATTTAAAACAGAATTTTTTTTTTTTCTCAAAGGGTTGTGAGTCTTTCGAGCTTTCTTCCTGAAAAGGTGGTGGAAGTAGAGTCTTTGAATATTTTTAAGGCAGAGGCGGATAGATTCTTGGCAAGCAATGGGGTGATAGGTTATCGAGGTTAGGCAGGATGCAGATTTGAGGATATTATCAGATCAGCTTTGGTCTTATTAAATGGCAGAGCAGGCTCGAGGGGTTGAATGGCTTCCTTCTGCTCCTTGTTCATATGTTTGTATGTTCGTAACACCTGTTTTTTCTCATTTGCCGCTTTCTAATATATTAGATAGTGTTTGCAAACTCATTTTGAGCCTGTAAAATGGGTGGTGCAGCAACATTAAATTTGTAGGCCTATGTGCCATACATATTTTGAACAGCTAATTAATATATGCATATGGGCTGACTTTGGCTGACTTGCTGAGGTCTGTTCTTTCTTCCTGACTGGCAGCCAACTTCATTGAACATTGCACTCTGCATCATTATGTCTAGCAAACTCTTGCTAAGCACTCTGTATTTTTCACCTGTCTGAGCAGTGCCCCTGGATGCCAAGCATGCCAGCCCTCTCTGTCACAACAGCTCTTGAATGGGAACATCATAAAAACTTCACCTCAGTTGAAAAAAGTACTCCTGTATCCCATCAATCTGGGCTTGAGACAAACTCAGGACCTGGAGATGAGAGTGCAATATGCTACAGATTATACCATTTTGGGATTTAGGTTGCCATAAATGCCCACTATTAATGGAACTTTAGAAGTTATATTTTTAATTTAGGTCAAAAAAAATACTTCCCTTAAAGCAAAAAATATACTTGCCCTTAAAGCGTATCTTTAAATCACTGAACCGTTCTGAATTTTCCACATCCCCAAACATCAAGCATTCTTCTTGCCATTAACTCACCATTGTTATAATAATGAGGTTGAACCTGGAAGATTTGATGAGATCAGCCCTCCTTCAATACGGTGAGTGCAAGATTCACCATACACACCTCCCACCCACTCTGCACTTGGACTGAAAATCCAACGTGCTATATGCAATCAATCCGGGTTTGATGCAAATTCATGACCTGGAAGCGAGAGACAAGTATACTGACAGCTTGTGTCATCCAATCTCACAGTTTGCAGATTACATTCAACAGCAAAATAATTGAAACAGAATATAAAAATATGTTGAAATACACCAGGATAAAATAATAAAAGCAATCAGTGGAATTTTCCGTCCCTGTTGGCATCGGGTGTCATGGTTGGTGTGAGCAGACAATACCGCGGATAGGCCAAAGATCGGTTTCACGCCATCATGAAACTGGTTTGAAATCATCCGCTCCACCCATCAGTGGTGGGCCACGTCGGGAATGTAATTTTAACAAGTTTGGAATTTTATTATAAACCCTGTTTGCCGATGCGTCCTCCCACGCTGGATCATCCGAGCATATCAGCGTGATTGCATGTTGATGTGTTTCACAAAAGCATTTATAAGGTGCACTTCTGGTGGGTTGCACTTCTAAGGGAATTCTGAGGTGAGTGCACAGTGAAGTGCACAGCACTCATGAGGGTCACCCATTTAAATTCAAGGTTGAGGTGTCAGGCATTCAGACGAGGACACAGGTAAGTGGCTTTATCCTGACTGGCTAACAGTGCATTGCCACAACAAGGGCTGCACTGTATCTGAGGAGAGTTGGGGGCAAGGAAGCACACTGTGAAGTGGATTGGATGAGAGGGGGTGGGGGGAGCAAGGGCTGCACTACACCTGAGGCAAGTTGGAAGGGGAAAGGCAGTACAGTCTGATGGTAGTGCACAAGCACATGCAGGAGTGGGTGCGGGGGAGAGAAGCATCCATGCATTAGGGAAACCTTGTATAAAATGACCATTCCTCTGCAACTGATACAGTTCAGGTGCAGCCTTAGTGACATGCATAGAGTCGGACCTCTAGCTCATCTGCCCACTCAAGCAACACAGAGGCATCAAAGTACCACCAAATGCTTCAGAGCTTTTCAATCCTTGGGTACAGACTGCAAACTAATGTGCCCTTTAGTGGACTGCAGAACAATTGGACAACTGAGCAAGTTGTGCTACCTCCTTGCAACTTCTGGCCATGGAGCAGTCACTGGTGAAAGTGCTCACAGCCCCTTGAAAAGTTATCATTCATGTTTGGACCAGTCTCCCCCATGGTTCAAGCTAACAGTGCAGTCTTCCAGCGTGGGTTAGGCGAATGCCTGCACCTGAGCTGAGGGCACAGCAAGCAGTCCAGTGACTGAAGCTGACGCCAACTGGTCAGGGGGAGTGGGGCAGGGGTGGTGGGGTTTCGAGCAGCTATGCAGCACACTAATCTCTGGCCATCCAAGTGATGGCCAGCACTCTCTGGTATGCATTAAGGGGCCTTCAGACTTAACCAAGAGAAGTTCTTAGTATACCCATGCTAACCCATGCATCTCTCTCTTTTGATTTGCTCCACCAAAGTTTGAGTTGCAGCACAAGAAGCTTGTACCTTCTGTCTGCTGCAGTCTGAGGCCACTGCATGGGCATCATCAGCCACATCTTCTGCAGGTAGCCCTTGTCCCTGAGGAGTCAACCCTGCAGCCTTTGTGAACCCTGAAAGATGTTTACATTGCATCTGTGAATGTTTGACTCCAGCCTGGCTGATGGCAGCGCATGTACCCTCTGTGATATGGCTCCTGTCATAGAGATGCAGCGGATGCCCATAATCCCTACATTCAAGGAGGATGACGACGACATACAGTGGGGACACTCCATAGATCCTCACATGGCCAGTGTGGATGTTTGACTCCTATCTGGCTGATGGCAGATCACTTGCGCTCTTTGAGCAGGGTCATATCATGGAGATACAGTGAGGAAATTTCAACTTCTCCTGATCCTATGGCATCCTTCATGAGCTGAACTCTTCAGGGCCATACTGTCCCTGGACACAGATGCTGATGAGATGGGGGGGGCCAGTCACACCTCAAAGGTGCTGGAAGCACAGAGAGAAAATGGCTATATAGGAAAATGCCTGATCACCATCATCCTAGCCTTCAAGGATCTCCTCACCCTCATCCCCATCAATGTCCTCCTTATCGGAGGAGATGTGCAGCTCCTTGATCTCCTCCTCAGCCAGCTCCTCACCCCATTGCAGAGCCAGTTGTGATAGGCACAGCTGGTGACAATGATGTAGGACACCCTCTCTGCACTGTATTACAGGGTCCACCAGAAAGAGATGAGTACATGCAGGAGGGATACATCAGGATCTTGGAGACTGGTGACCTAGCTGTATACCTCATGGTTTACAGGGAGTGGAGAAGAAGGAGAAGAGAGCAACAAAGGCACCTGACTGGACAGAGGGAGGAGCAGTACCCTCAAGAGGAAGGGACAGCTGAGGCTCCTGTGTGTGCTGCTGAAGTGCCACACGGATCAGTCGCTGGTTGGCACCTAGCTAGACCTAGGGTCTATAGATGGCACTTTTTATTCCTGCAGAAGACCAAGAACCTGTGTCGCTGAAGACTGCGCATGTCTAGGGAACTGGTTGGTCACATCTGCCACCTGCTGCAGGATTTGGTGCCACGGGGACATGGAGGGCATCCACTGCCAATGGCTGTGAAAGTGACTGCTGCGCTCAATTTTTATGCCAGTGGCTCCTTTCAGGGCTCCACTGGTGACCTATGTGGGATAATACAAGCCTCCACCCACAAATGCATCCATGAGGTCATAGGCAACATCTTCGCAAAGGCATGCAACTTTGTGCATTTCGTCCAGGATCAGGACAGCCAGGAAGCAAGAGCACTGGGGTTTGCCCAGGTCTCAGTTTTCACACAGGTGCAGGGTCCCAATGACTGGACTCATGTGGTGCTCAGATCTCCATGGCAACAAGCGGTCAACTACATCAACCTCAAGGGCTTCCACTCGCTGAATATTCAACTGGTGTGCAACCACCACAAATGCATCTTACAAGTCTGCACACAGTTCCCAAGGAGTGTCCACAACTCCTACCTTTCAGTAGGTCTCAGATTCCTGATGTCTTTCAGGGTCCACAGGGCTACAGGGTTGACTTCTCGGGGACAAGGGCTACCCTGCAGAGGACGTGGCTGATGATGCCCATGTAGCGGCCTCAGACTGCAGCAAAGAGAAGGTACAAGCCTCTTGTGCTGCAACTTGCACTTTGGTGGAGCAAGCCATCAGAATGTTGAAAATGAGGTTCTGTTGCCTGGACCGGCCTGGTGGAGACCTGCAATACAGTCCACAGAAGGTGTCACACATCGTTGTCTCCTGCTGTGCCTTTCACAACCTGGCTCTGCAACGTGGGAGAGGAGCTGACTGAGGAGGAGATTGAGGAGCTGCACGTTTCATCCGATGAGGAGGACGTCAATGGGGATGAGGGTGAGGAGGTCCTTGAAGGCCAAGGTGATGGTGATCAGTCCATCACACTGGACCAGACAAAGCAGGTGTACTTGGGAAGCCATCATAACTGCTAGATTTAAGGAGGATGATGATGACATGCAGTGAGGAGACACCATAGATCCTCACATTGCATCAGTGAATGTTTGCCTCCAAAACAAAAACAGAATTACCTGGAAAAACTCAGCAGGTCTGGCAGCATCGGCGGAGAAGAAAAGAGTTGACGTTTCGAGTCCTCATGACCCTTCGACAGAACTGGTCTGTCGAAGGGTCATGAGGACTCGAAACGTCAACTCTTTTCTTCTCCGCCGATGCTGCCAGACCTGCTGAGTTTTTCCAGGTAATTCTGTTTTTGTTTTGGATTTCCAGCATCCGCAGTTTTTTTGTTTTTATCTCTAATGTTTGCCTCCAGTCTGGCTGAGAGTACACAGAGAAAATGATGGAACTCTGTGCCGCCAGCCCAGGACATTCTGGCAGCAATGATAAGCCCCATCGAGGTGCAGGCATGACTAATGTGAGCAGTGACTGTGAAGGTGCACCATCAGTGTGCTGGGAAGATTGCACAAAACACAGGGAGGAGGCTCTGAACTGAAACACCTGCCTTTATCTTGTGCAGGGATCAAAGTTTCACATTTGATTGACATGAACACTGCTCAGCAGAACAAAGGACCATAGGCAGGGAGACATTCTTGGGAATTTATTTACAACAGTGACATTACGTACAAGTGATTAACACCTGTTCCCAGACTGTGCCACAATGCTGCTGCCCGGGGAACTGGCCAAGCACGCCGTGTCGGAGGGCACCAAGGCGCTAACCAAGTACACCAGCTCCAAGTGAAATGCCACAATGCACTGAACAAAAGAACTACATGTTCTTAATCATCCTAACCCTGCCACTACATCTTGGTGTTCCCCGACATCCACAGCAGAGGTGGAGAACATAGGAACATAAGAACTAGGAGCAGGAGTAGACAATTCAACCCCTCAAGCCTGCCCCGCCTTTCAATATGATCATGGCTGATCTCATTTCGGCCTCAACTCCAATTTCCCACCCTCTCCCCGTAACCTCTCAACCCATTACTAATTAAAAATCTATCTATCTCCTCCTTAAATTGATTCAGTGTCCTGGCACCTACTGCACTCTGAGGTAGTGAATTCCACAGATTCACAATCCCTTGAGAAAAGTAATTCCTCCTCATCTCTGATTTAAATCTACCACCCCTTAGCCTAAAACTATGGAGGCAGACTGCTGACTGATACACCCTGTCTGTGATGATGTTGGCGAGCGTCCTCTGGAGGGCTGAAACCTAGAGGGTCCCGACCTACTGTTGAGGTTCTGCTGTGTGACAGTGGCACCCTCCCCGGCCTCTGGAGCTGGAGCTGCTGGGATCACAGGAAGAGGGCATTCGGATGGGCTGCACACTCAGGAGTCACCTGGGTGGATGGCCCCAAGATGAGCATCTGCGGATCCTCCTTCCCATTGGTGCCTGAGGGCCCCTGGATGACTCCTTGAGGAGAAGGGGAAGCTGGACTGAGATTGAGCTGCCTGCACCCTTCTTGAATTGACACTATTGGAGGTCAACTAGGGCGTAAACGATTAAGTTCAGTCTATGCAGCAGTGCAGGACCGATGTCCTTGATCAATGTCCCCATGGCAGTCATCATAGTACCGTGTTGACCTCAGTGCATTGGCATGCTGGCATTGTCACCTCAGAGTGAAGGCGGACGGACTCCTCCATTGTCCCTTGCAATCTGAGGAGTGCACCAGACATCCCTTCCTGACGTTCTCATGATTGTGTTTACAGCTCCACCAACTGATTGAGGACTGAGTCCAAAAACTCATCATCTGACTTGGACACAGCAGATCCCGTGCCTCCACAATCCTCCGAGTGCTGGCGACCTTGGGTGTCGCTGACTCCATCTGCTGTGGAACAGATTGTGCTGTGCTCACCAGATAGTGAACCTGAGCCTGCTCTACATGTAGATCCCACTGAGGTGTGTGTCGCTGTGCTGGTGGAGGGTGTGAGTGAGCACTGTGACAGGTCTTCAATGGTGCTGCCCTCAGGATCCTCAACTAAGATACTGTTGGCGCTGGAGTCGGAACCAAAATTGTCTGAGGCCAACGTGGCAGATATGCCTTTGAGAAAAGTGGAGATTATTGGTGCATGCCCATCATGGTACGCAGAACAGTGGACTCACAGTCGAGTTGCCAGAGGGATGATCTGGTGCATGATCCTCACTTGGATGCTTAGCACCGAACTTGCTGCCTTTTATGTTTTTGGTTATCAGATTCGCTTTGTCCGGCGAACCTAGCCTGGCCCTTGATATTAACACATTAGTTGGTGCTTGAAGCAATATAGGCAGAGACACCAAATAACTGAACAAACACTGGTAGTTTATTGGGACTAAGAATGGAGCACTAACACCATGTTCTTCACCATTTTCTTCAATCACCTCCTGCTCTCGACTTCCAGTTACCCAAGAAGCTCACACTGTGTAGCGATTGGGTCAATACAGTCGCATGGTCAACTAACTGCATTCTCTCAAAGGTATATAACACTCCATTTCGCCACGTCCCTCCCCCTTTATTTGAAAGTACAATTGACAAGCATCACAAGATCCCAATTAGTTACATAAATAACTATTTACAAGTCAAGTCACTTAGGAGGCTTCCTTGGACATGTCAAGTATCGTAGCTCAGCGGCCTTGGCTGGTTATTCTCAGGGGGCTACTGTCCATCAGGCTTTTCAGTGGAAGTGGGCAAGTTTCTGACTCGACCGCTCGGGTCCAACAGGCCCCACCACTACTTCCAAATCACGTGACATTTCTTCCACGTACGCTGCAGACTCAAACGCAAATGATGATGGCATTCTTTCTTATGGGACTGTCTCTCTTCTCTGGAGATGATCTATGTGTCATCTAATTATTTGGCTGTTTACCAACATATTATAGGAGAGAGGTCCTGTCATGGCACTCGCTTTACCTAATAGCTAATTGGGCCCATCTCCAAAGTTCTTCACAAGAACCATGTCTCCCACCATGAAATTTATTTCATGGTTATGGCCATCATATCTAACCATCTGGGCGTCTTGGCTTCTCTCCACCCTTGCTCCTAAATTCAGCCTGATAAGTGTTAGACGGGTGCAGTGCCTTTTCATTAGTAATTCAGTGGGGGCAGTACTAGTGGTGGTGTGTGGCGTTGCCCAGTATGCAAACAGGAACCGTGACAATCTGGTGCTGATGGAATCCCCGTCCAGCTTTTTCATCCTGGACTTAAAAGTTTGGACTGCCCACTCACCCTAACCATTAGAGGCAGGGTGGTAAGGAGAGATTTTGATATGAGTTATTCTGTTGAGGGTTGTAAACCTGTGGAACACCCCCGCTGGTAAATGCAGTCCCGTTGTCGGACACGAGCACCTCTGGTAACCCATGTGCTGCAAATGGTCTATGGTGGCAACAGACTTCTTGGACATCCATCCACTTGGAGTGGGCAGCTATTTATAAATGGAAGATCGTGCCCAAGAAGGGTCCCACGTAGTCAACATGCAGGCGCACCCTTGGCCATTCACAGGGGTGCAATGCAGCGAAGAAGTTTTTGTACCTGCTGGCATTGAAGACAACTTTTGATTAGACTTTTGATATCCGCGTCCATCCCTGGCCACCACAAGTAGTTGCGCGCGAGCATTTTTATCCTACTAATGCCAGGGTGAGCATTATGTAATTCGCCCTCTGGGGGACACAATAACCCTTGTGCCCCAGAGCAATATGCCATCCTGGCAAGTGAGCTCACATCTGCAATTGAGCTTCATGTTATCAGACTTTGGCTCGTCTGACTATTCAAGACCTGCTCCCAGGCGTGAGATAAAAGTGGATCCTGGCTTGCCCACTCACAGATTTGTTTGGATGGACAGGAAAGGAATCCAAAAAATTTAGTATGAAGACAAGTTCCTGGTGAATTGGAACCTTCACGTTGTTATCTGGCAGAAGGAGGCAGCTCAGTGATTCAGCATGTGCAATCTGGCTTCCCGATCGGTGAATAAAAGTGTATTTGTAAGCAGCCAATATCAGTGTACACCTCTGGATGTGAGCAGATGCGATGGTGGTGGGTAGGGGTATCGCCTTATCTTCTCTAAATAATCCCAGCAAAGACTTGTGGTTGGATATAATGTGAAAATGGTGAGTGTGAAGGTATTGATGGATTTTCCGAACACCAAACATAGCAGACAAGCCCTCCTTCCTAATTTGAGAATATCGTCGCTCTGCAGCACTGCCCATACAAGGTGTATAACCATATGGGTTATTCGGAGCCTTCCGATGTGAACGTACAGCCCCTACTCCACAAGGGGATGTGTTGCAAGTTAAAATCAATTCTTTCTTTGGGTCACAGTGCTCCAGTAGGGCTGATGATCTCAACAATTGCTTTACCTTCAGAAACGCCTCCAGGTGCGGAGCTTGCCAAATCCATTTCTGTTTTTTCTTAAGAAATGTGTATAACGGAGCCAGTGCGGTTGATAGATTTGGGAGAAATCACCCACAGTAGTTCATCATGCCTACAAAGGCCTTTAGTCCTGTCGTGTTTCTCGGTGCAGGTGCCTCGAGAATAGCCTTGACTTTTTCTTCCACGACGTGCAGGCCCTGCGTGTCAACCTCATGTAACATGTAAACTACCTCACTGGCTTGGAAAAGACATTTTTCATGCTTCAAGTGTACTCCCGTTTGTGAGAAACGTTTCAGCACCTCCTCCAAATTAGCTAAGTGTTCTTCGTCAGTTCATCCAGCAACTAAGACATCATTCAGATAAACAACGACATGGGGCAGCCTCTGAAGCAGATTTTCCAAGGTATGCTGGAAAATAGCACACACCAATGAGACCCAAAGGGTAATCGAGTATAATGATACAATCCTCAATGTGTATTGATGGTCACAAATTCCCTAGAGCTTTCTTCCAACTCTACCTGCTGGTGGGAGTGGCTCATGTTAAGTTTTGAATATGTGATGCGCCCTGCTAATTTCAAATATAATTATAACTATAATTCAATCTTCAGTATCAGGTGTCTATCAAGTTTGGCCATGCTGTTCACAGTTAACTTATAGGACCACACAAGCGAACACTTTGTTTTGGCTTCTGTACGGGTACTATGGGTGCCGCCCACTTGGAAAATAGCACCGATTGCAAGGTACCCAATTTTTCCAGCCTGTTTATCTCAGTCTCGACCTTGCCCCATACAGCATAAGAGACTGGTCTGGCTCTGATAAATCTGGGGGTTGCATTAGCATCTACATGGATTTTGGCTTGTAGCCCACAAATTCTTCCTAGCACCTCACTGAAAATGGAAGCGTGCTTTTGTAACACTTCCTGTAAGTTTCTCGTACTGCTTGGAAAAATCTCAGCCCATTGCAATTTAATCTTTTTAAGGCAGTTGCAACCAATTAAACTGGGGCCCACCCCAGTTACTAATATAAGGAGTAAATTTGCAGACCGATCCCCATGCTACACCAGGACTTGACATATCCCTTTCACTCTTATTTCTTCACCCGTATATGCTTTTTAAATTTATTGTCTAACTCTTCCAAACATAAAGGATACACTCCTTTATTCAAGTGTCTGAACGCATGTTCTCCTGTGACAGACATTGATGCCCCAGTATCGACCTCCATCTTGATGGGTTGTTCATTGACTCTAATGACTACCTGGATTGGCTCAGTTCTACCCACTTTCAGGTTGTACAATGAATAGATGTCAGATTCTGCTTCCTCTGGTTCTTCAATGAGTCGGATTTTGCGATTTCTAACATTGTTTTTAAAATGCTGTCTCAGCCTATCTTTACAGTGCCACATTATGTGACCATTGCAGTGGCAGAAAAAGCATTTGATATTTCTGAACTGTCGATTACCTGCAGGCTGCTTGGATGTATTTCTCTCATTAATGTCATGGGTTTTCACTGTATTAATGTTGTTCTTCAATGGTTTGTACATAGTGGGCTTTCCCTGCCTTTGCGTGGAGTCCAATGTTTTCGCACCTTTTATTACTGAACCTTCCTGCCCTACAAGACGGACGGCACAATGTTGTATATAATTTATCGCCTCTGAGTCTGTAATAGTCTATCCATGGCTGTTGCCAATTCTAATGCCTTACTGAAGACTAGATTAGTTTCACATAGCAATCGCTTTTGAATGGGATTGTCCCCGATTCCGCACATCAATCAGCCTCTCAACATGTCATTAATTAAAGTTCCAAACTCTCAATATTCCATTAATTCCTTTAAATCAGCTACACAGCCAGCAATTTTCCCTCCTGGAAGCCTATTCCTCGAATTGAATTTAAAATGCTGCATAGTGATTGAGGGCTTTGACTTCAGGTGGTTGTTTATAATGCTCATTAACTCGTCGAAAGTCTTCGAGCTGGGGGTGTTAGGTGAAATGAGGCAGCAGATCAGCCTGTATGTTTTGCTTCCACATGTGGACAAAAGAATCACCCTCTTCTTGTCCTCCCCTGTGATGTCGTTAGCGGTAAAGAAGAACGTTAGGCATTCGACATAATGAGACCAATTATCGGAAACGGGTCAAATGGTTCAAGATGCCCAAACTACAGCATGCTCAATGACTAAGGAGATAGTGCTTTCAAACAGCTTTCAAGGTGGTGGCGAAGCAACGTATCTGGCTTACCGCAGCTTTCTTGATTGCCATCAATTGATCCGGTTTATCCTCTTCACCGGCTTTGTGTTTTTGGTCATCATGTTCACCTTGTCCGGTGAATCAAGCCTGGCCCTTGATATTAGCACATTAGTTGGTGCTTTAAGAAATATGGGTAGAGACACCAATTAACTGAACAAACACTGATAGTTTATTGGGACTAAGAACAGAGTACTAACACCATGGGAAGAATTTTCCGGTCGGCGAGCGGGGTTGCAGTCTGCTCGCTGATGTGTAAAATGATGTGCAGTGACGTCAGGTGTCCCGACATCACCGCACATCATTTAGATTTTCAGTTCAGCAGGCGCACAGCCTAGTTGGCTGTGTGCCCACCGAACTGTCAAAGGCTTATTAAGTTCTGTCAAAAACTAATTAAAACTGTTAAATGAGCTGCCCGTCCAACCTTAAGGTTGGCAGGCAGGCGAAGAGCCCAGGCAGCCTTCGCATTTTTCATGAAACCTCATCCATGGGCGGGATAAGGTTTCATGAAGTGTTTTAAAATTCAGTAATTTTTTTTTAAAATTTCATTGACATGTCCCAGCTCATGAGACACTGTCACATGAGGCGACATGTCTTATAATAGTTTCTTTTCTGTATTTAGCTTTTGAAAACTTTAACTAATCTCCCTGAGGCTCCTCCATGCTCCAGGGACATTTCCGAGCACTTTTATGCACGTGCGCAGAAGAGTAGAGGTTCTGACTCAAGGAGTCCCTCCCCTGCCTGCACAGCGCTTCTGGGCACACGTCGCACTGGGCGAGCCTTAATTGGCCTTCCCACGTAAAATGGCGGCGCGCACCCGATCAGGGGCGCCAATCGGGCTCGCACTCGCTCCCGCCAGCTCCCGCACAACACCCCCCGCTGGGGAAAATTCAGCCCCACATGTGCTTCGACAATCACCTCCAGCTCTAGACTTAAAGTTACCCAAGAAGCCTGCACTGTGTAGCAATTGGTCAATAGAATCACATGGTCAACTAACTACAGTCTCTCAAAGGTACATAGCACTGCACTTTACCACACTGTCGCTGCTGCAGAAATGGCTATGTCCTCTCCGGCCAGCTAACATGTGGTCTTCGAAGGGAGTGAGGGCCTTGATGTCCAGCCCTCCACCCCATATCTGGGACTTCTCCCTCTAATTGTGCGTGATCATGTCCTGCATAAAGACAGATGGAGAGAAGGGGAGCAAGGCTCATGCCAGACCAAATGAGAAGGATGCCAGATATGCATGCGGGTGTGCTCAGTGGAGCCATGGATGGGATAAGAAGGCCATCTCCAGAGGAGATGAGGCCAGATAGAGATATGAGGGTGTGTGTGAGAGAGTGAGTGGTGATGTCCCTTAAGCTGGCAATGAGTGAGATCCAATGAATGTGTGATGGGCTTGTGAGTTTAGAGTGACAAGATGTTGACTTACCCTGGCAGCACGGATGAGATTGTTCATCCTCTTTCTGCTCTAGATGAACAACCTCTTGTGGGCAGTGTTGGCACTGCCACCACCTCCCAAGCTGGATTGGTGATGTTTCTGTCCCTGCTGCGGCCAAAGTGGGGGTATAGGATATCATGCCGGACCTCCATGGCATCCAAAAGGCACTTCAGGGATGCTTCACTGAATAGGGAGTCTGCAGTCTTCTTGTGTTTTGGGGCCATGCCTTCTCTGGAGCAGTCCTGAGCTGGAAGAACTGAGAGGTGTGCGTGGAGCTGCACTTTAACTATGGCGCCCAGCATGAGGAAGCAGCGAGATGATGGCGCAGCGGTTGAATCAGAGGCCACCCGCCAGCAAAATTGCATGTTTATTGGGAACGCATGATTAATGAGGCGGGATTGGGACGATATGGCATGAAAACCAGCCATTGTGGGCAGTGGGTAAAACATCATTTTTCCTGCCCACTACAGCAATTAGTAGAAATCTGGGACAATTCCACCCATAATCTTTTGCATCCAATTCTATCAAGCAGTATCACTAAAATAACTCCACTTCGCATTTTCAGTCATGAATTTCTTGAGATTCAGATGAATACTTGAAATGAAAGCTTTTACAAAATTACTTGCATCCATTTAGCCACTTTTTCTATCACTACACATTCTATTTAGAGGTCTTGTTGTGCAGTGGGTAGTGTTCCTGCCTCTAAGCCAGCTGCTCCATGTTCCAGTCCCACCAACACTTGATCAGTTAGGAAGATCCATTTGTAAAGTGACCAAACAGGTTGACTATAAACCTGCATATACTTCCAACATACACCAATGACAGGTGGTAAGAGTAGGAGAAATTGCTGTTCAGTCTTGTGTTGGAAAGTTGGAGCCTCCACCGTCACTTATATATATGATGTAGCTTTGGATAAAGCACATGTTGCCACTGCAATGTGAACTGTAATACAACCACCACACACTTTATATAAGGCAGTGTAGTACAATTCATCATTTATGTTGGTGCAATTTAAATGACAGTTAAATCCACCAAACCTTTTGCTATAAACAAAATTTATTTTGTGTAAACTTTATGCACTCCAACTAAATAGGCTAAACTCACTTAAAAAAAGGCATTTCTAAATAGTTTGGGAAACATTTAAAGAACCAAATTAAATATTGTATCATACAGTGTGGCACTACAGCTTTAAGAACCGATAACATTTATCACACATATAATTACATTATTTTCTGGGCACACAGCCAGATGCTCCTTGCAATTTTTGTGATTCTTTCAAATTTGTAATGCAAATTTCATAGAATCGTCCCCCTGTGAAATAATATTAACACCGAGAACCATCTGTCTATGAGCCGAGTTTCAGAATAAGTTTGATGCATCTGAAGCGGTTTGCTTGCTTAGTCAATAGAAGAGACAGAAATGGTACTTCTATTTTGAACAACACAAATAAAAAAAGAACATTAAAACTCTAAAGATAAATGATCGATGATAAAATTCCTGAGAACTCAGATGCAAACTACAGGGGGGCAGACAATAGGAATGTTTCATCATTTTGGAATTGCTAATTTCAGCACATGTGAAGCTGCAGCAAGATCTATTTACTGCATATTTTTCTTAATGCGCTTCGCAAATAAATGCTCTGATTTTAAATTATAAGGGGTCTTCAAATAGTTTTATAATGGTTATTGGTACAGAGGAAAGTGCTTTGGTAAAACAGCTTAAGAGCGGAGGGATGCTCAAGCCTTTATCTTTATGAGTCACTGAATAGTCTACCATGGAGCCTAGAAAACTATGCCTAAATTTTAAGGCATGTTCCCATTAATTTACATGTTTATCTCATGTTGTTGAAGCTAACTGACCGTGATGTTCTGATTTAGGATTTATTCACCAAGGAAAGCTTTCCAAACTCTCACAATGCTCAAATTTCAAAGTGAAAAGATGAGTGAATAAGAAGCATAAGTAGAAGTAGCATGAGCTGCTTCAAAGCTGGATTACTACATCTCATGAGGCCTGGCTTTGATGTTCCGTAGCAGTCTTCATTTGAATTTTCCCGCAAATACGCCAGTTTCAAAACTGCTTCCAGTTGTCTCAATCTCTTTCCAAAGCAATAGGCTCTTCTTCAAAGATCTGTTTTGCACTGCATCCCCTCAGAATAAATCCCAGCCACCATTTAATGAACCAAGCATGAAACTGGCCACCAGACGTCAATCACAGCATAAATCTGTCAGCATAGACAGATTTTGTATACTTCCTGCTTTGGGACTCTTAGATTGAGATTGCAAAATGGATAACATTCTTTGGAGCAACTTTCACAGTCTCCTCAAGTCGATCTAAAGTCATGCTTATTTTGCAGAACAGTTCAATAGTTGAAATGTTACAATATGTGCAAAGAGGTTTCCAGTGCTTTGGCATTTTGAAAGGAAGATTTAGAACTCTAGCTGAAACACAAAGGGAAGCTGTAAAAAGTTACAATATGAATTTATTTAATTTCCTGGCTGCCGACTTTCTCCCTTCTAGTGTGGGGAACAATGAACATCACCTAGCTACCTGTACCAGGGTGACGGGTGGGGGAACACAGTGTGAAGAAAAAACAACAGGAGGTGGTGACTGTTGTTGTCAGAGGCAACAGCACAATCATTTAAATTTATACTAGATTTCCCAGCAGCAGTGTTGTAATGCAGTATCATGATTGCCAGAACTCACTGCACTTTTAACAGTGCTTCATGCTCTCTTGCATTAACAAGAGATGATATTGGCCACATTCCACAATACAATGCAGCTTTTAAATCTCCACTCTCAGGTCATACTATTATCTGCTTGTTTATCTTCTCTCATTTATTGATAGCCAGGTTAAGTCATACAGTGGGAAGCCATTCTCAACTGACCTCAAACAGCAGCAACCATGTCTTGTGTATTTATGTTTACTCATTTCTTACCTTTCATTCTGAAAAATGGCTCTGATCCTGAGATTCAATGAGAACCATATCATTACAGTAGTGTGAATAAAAGAAATGTAGAAAAAGGTCCAAAAAAATTGATTAAGTGGGCAAAAGTCAACTTGGGGGGTGCAAAATAAGTGGTATGGCATCTGTCGCCTGTTATACAATTGATGTCAATAGAACTTTGAAAAGGCACTGACTTTGACTGATGGTGTAAATTCTGAATTCTATGCTTTCAACCAGTCCTAGTTCTAAATGAACATCTCAGGTGTGTGTGTAACTGTAGGGTCAAACAAAAAGGCCAATATTCTATGTGATTATGGCCCTACCCTCCTCATTCTTTCCTCCATTTCTGCCCATTATATGCTATACGCATTCAGTTGTGTGGACTGTCACAGGGTCATCAGTCACTTGTTTGTATCTTGCGCTTTCACAGAGCATTGGCCCTTACTTAGCTATTAACACATTCTGCTATCTTACCTTTATGTCACTATCAGCATCTTCTTTGGTCTTTAACACTACCATTAGCACTCCCTTTGTCTCGTGCCTATGACACCTTTGTCAATCCCTCCTGACCTCCCACCTATCCCTGCCAACCTATTATGCCCCATTTGCTCCACCCCCTCTTAAACAGTATCAAATCCATCACATCACACTTCTACTTCTCTTTAGCTCTGACCTGAAATGTTAACTCTGTTTCTCTCTCCACAGATGCTTCTAGACCAATTGACTTTTTCCAGCATTTTCTATTTTTATTTCCAATTTTCAGCACCTGCAGTATTTTGCTTTTATTTTTGCAATTCCTTTGTGTCTTCAATGTAGAAAAAAACATCCCAAAGTGTTTAGTTCAGGGCAACTCTATCAGCCTGTCAAACATAGTTCCAATGATTCGTAAAATAATGATTTACTCAACTGACCTGCTCTGGGGCTGGCTTCTACTGCACATTAATAAGCTCATTGGCATGATGAAGTAGTTTATACACTTAACAAATCATGCGTATCTTTCCCAGGAACTAACATGATGTATCGGAGAGTGTTTTTCTGTAACACATTCTATTACATACTTAGTACACTGTGATTGATGTATTCTTTCTTATAAGATATCATTTGATTAAAGTACTTCAAAAACACCCATGTTCCTTCCTTAGAGCAAAGAGGCAGCTTGTTTTACTTTTTTTGCATTGAGTGCAAGTCCATTTGAGAAGGTCATAAAACCTGAGACAATGTACTCTTTGCCTGCACTCTCAATATTAATGCACTGTTATATCAAGAGTCCATCTTCTTTGCATTGCAGTCACAGCAGGGCACTTGTTAATATGAATGTAGTAATCAAGAAACAGAACGTGAGAAAAAGCTTCCGTTACCATAGGAACACCTAGAGTGGTTACATTGCCAAAATATCAATACTGGCTTCATAGCACCTGGGTGTTTATACTAGGGAGGTACAGGTATGAAGGCATGTGGAGCCTAGAAATAAGCCTTTATATGAAAGTACTTTTATATTACAGTTGAGAGAGTCCCATGAACTGCAATAGTTCAAAAAAGTAGTTCATCACCACTTTCTCAAAAACAATAGGGAAAGGACAACAAATGCTGGCTTTGCCAGTGATGCCAGCATCCCACGAACAAATAAAAAACATACAATACTGACCTCCATGTACTGCCCTTTCTCATTTATTGTGCTCACCAGAGAATTGTCTCAATAGGACTGCAGGAGGTTGTTTAAGGATACGGCCAGAATCTTCCGTTCTGGAGAGTTCGGTGCCGAGCATGGAAATGAGAGTGATTCCCGCTGTGGGGTTGGACTGCTGAGCGTGCGTGATCTGCACTGTTCAGCTTATTACATATGCATCCACTAGGAGCTCGCCCATTCTTGCAGTGGAGGTGGATAGGAAGCTGCTATCCCCGCCACTACCTCATGGGGTTGAAGGTCCAAGCACCATATTTAAAAGGCACCCAGATAGCCTGCAGCATCCCTTCCACCTTCGCCTAGCCACTGCTCCATCCTTCCCTGCTAACACTTCCTCCCTTACTTGGTCATCTTCTATGCAACTTGCACTGTCACCACCAGGCCTCAAGCATAGTCTGGCATTTACAGATGCTTCCCAAAGTGGACAATACAGCAGCCACTCACTGTTAATCATGGAAGAAGTCTACCTCGCCAGATGCACGTTATTTATGTGCACTCATGAACGTGAATGTTCTACTTTCTTGCTGGTGGGGAACGTAATTTGGAAGGGGAACTTAATTCTGGCAAGGTGGCCTTTTAATGAGCATGCATGATATGCTAATACATGCAAAAAGGACTTCCTGATATTGTTGGTGGGGAGCTTGACCCACCTTTAACCCACCTTTAAAGCTCTGGGAACATAATTGTGAAAGTCATCCCGCTGTTAGCAAACTGATTTTTGACCTTCTGCCAAATTTAGATCCCCCCGCCCCCCAAGCTTCCCACTGCTGCCAGGACTGGAAGATTCTGCCCTGTGTTTCCTATGGATATGTAGAGTGTAAAAATATCAGTCTATCCCTTTGTTTCAATTAGAGATTTTCAATTGAGCAGCTTCTTACATTATTAATATCTGACATCAAATGCAACAGGTCATGCAGTTCTAGATGTTTGGTGCACTAGCAGGGGGTTGATCCTGTAGCAACAACCATGAAAAATGGATCTCAGATACTGCCTGAACAATGAAGGCTAAATCATTTAAAATTACATGTACAGCTTATGGTGGGAGCGAATGTGCATTAATTAATTACAGCACTCTTCCAAAGTAAAAGAGCCTTTATTATCTTCTTAAATAGTGGCTTACTTCCAGCAGCTCTGTTAGAAAAGAATTATATTGCACACCAACACAAGACCAAAATATTGGCATTGACACTTGAAAATATTTTAAGTCGCACAAATGCATTGTAAAAATGCTTGGCAAAAAAATAAATTCTTGGGTTCTGGGCAGTGCTGGAAAGGCTGGCATTTATTGCCTATTCTTAATTGCCCCAAAAAAGTGACATGGCCTTCTTGTCACATTGCAAGTAGAAGCTTGCTAGGCCACTTCTGAAGGGAGTTAAAACTCAATAACATTACTGTAAAACTCTAGTCACGTATAGGCCAAAACGAGTAAGGCTTTCCTTGTCTGAAAGGTATTATTGAACCATAACAACCAGACAGTTTAAATGTCACTTTTACTTTTGCCAGCATTTTATTCTCAGCTTTTAAAACTTAATTCAAATTCTTAAATTGCTGTGAGGTGTATCCAATATTGGCCCTCATACCTTAGTGAGTCAATTAGTGAGCTGCAGGCAGCAACAGGCAGGTCTTTGGCAAAACTGAATTGAAGATTTGTCCATTGCTGTCTTTGCAGCAGCACCCAGGCAAGTGAGGAAGTTGTGTGCTTGGGAGAGGGGGCAGGTAATCAAGTTGTCAAGGGGGCATTTCTGGGGCAGGAGGTGGGGCGGGAAGAGCATTAGCAATGTGGCCAGGAAACAGTGTCTGGAAATGATCTGCATTTTTTTTCAATGTAAGGTAACAAGGAGAACTCCAGTTCCGCCTGACTCTACATGCTGCCAGACCTGCTGAGTTTTTCCAGGTAATTCTGTTTTTGTTTAAGTTATTTTAGTAGCTCACTTTGTTGGTTGTGACTTGAAATGGTTCCTTTAAGAGCTATGTAAAACCAAAATATGCTGTCTCAGGGCAAACCAGTTTTGAAGTGAGTATCTCAAAGAAGCATATGCAAATAGGGTTTACTTCTGTTTCAAGCATAGGTACTGTATGACAATTTTTGACCATTTTCAATAAGGTGAACAGTGCACCTCTAGCTCAGAATGAGTGTGCCTTAATGCTTCCTACCCCCCATATTTAAGGTTTAAGACCCTGCTTAGCTCCACCCTCCCCAAAAAAACAGGTACATTGGCTGGATTTCTAGGCCACATACTCTGGATTACCAGCTCAGTAATATAACCATTACCTTATCATATCCGATATTTCAGCTTGCATCTGTATCTTCATCAGAAGGTGAATTTCCAATCTCAAGTGTGTTGTCACAGAAAAGGATCAAGTGAAATGAATTGGTGATTCCTGGCAGGCAGAAAATTAACATGAGATACATCACCACTCTTACTAAGAAGCAGGTCAATAGGTGGCTGGAGGCAGCCTTTCAGTTAGGAAATAGTATGCAAATAAAACAATTAAAAACGTGGGAAAATAAAAATGAAGTTAATGAAAGATTTATCTGGTTATTTTGGAGACCAGACCAAGTGCAGATTTGCAGATTAATGATTTTATTCCCTTCCCCCAGCCAACCTTTGATTTGCATATATAGATATTGTCTTCTACTATATGGAGTTTAGTTATGGATTCAAATCCCAAGTTTGTAAACTGAGTCAACATGAAGGGGACAAGTGTGGATCTGCTTAATCACCTGCTTTAGTTCACCAAAAAATATCATAGAACAAATTAAAGCCATATCTGTTTTAATAATGAGTGAAGAATTAAAATTCTGACAACATTTATTGATTACACAGCTAAATCCCGATAACTTTCATTCCATTAATGCTGGACTGGGATTGATTAATGTCACTCAGTGACACTGGTATTCAGACTGGAATAATGTATAACATTAGTCAGTGTAACTATTTTCTTGTATTAGAGGCTCCTTATATTGTAGATTGGGAAAAAGCAATAGACTAAACTTTCAGATATTGATTAGAGAAGATTTGTGCCGAGCTTTATCTGTATGACTATACTAATAGTTTTGACACAAAAACAAATTGGTGCAACTTTGAAAGATTAGCAGCATATTAATGTTTGGTGATAGCGTTTATCAGTTGTGCCAGCAGATTGCTGGATGCTGGAAATGACAGTCAACTTTAACCTGATTTCAAAATTGCATTTTTCAGATTGAGCAAGTAATTGCTTCCTACTACTGGCTTCTTCTTGAAAGAAGGGTCACCTCCTGAACCAATTGTTATTTAGGCATGAAGTAAAGATTTTCAACATGCTCAGAATTTTCTAAATCTGCAATGACCAATTTGAATTGAGAACTGTTGGAGGAACTAATTATCATAAATTGAACTGAATGCCAGTCCTAAACATGGCAGCAGTGACTGCATTTCAATTGAACTTCAATGGCTTTCTTCAGGAAGTCCCAAGGTCATGATAGGCATGTTCTAAACAAGTTCAAATCCCACCACAGCAGCTGGCAAAATTTAAATTCAATTAATAAACATAGAATATAAAGTTCAGCAATGGTGACTATGACAACCATCATTGAGTGTTGTAAAAACCCATCTGGTTTACTAATGTGTTATAGCGAAGGAAATCTGCCATCCTCACAAGGTCTGGGCTACATTTGACTTCAGACTCACAACATGGTTGACTCTTAGCTGCCCTCTGAAATGGTCTAGGACTATTCAGTCCAAGGGAAATTAGTGATGGGCAACAAATGCTGGCCTTGTCAGCAATGTCCACATCACATGAAAGAATAAAAAAGAAAAATAATGCAATTTCTTTCTTTTGCTTTTTAGATTTCATATTAGAAGCCTGGGGCAGTTTTATAGAAGGACTTGGTAGTACAATGTGCTAGAACATTGTAATAACTTGATGGAGCAGCAGGTTTGGTGAACAAAAGGCTAAACTTTATTTAGAAGACATGTAGAAGTGCTTGCATGCTAGACGCGATCTATCCATCGGAAGGCCCGCCCACAGGATTACCCGCACAATAAGTTTATTGGTCAAAGCCCCCATAATTGCATCACATGATGAGTGATTGATAGGAGGGAGAGACGATACAGCCAGTTACTACACTGCCTCCCCCTGTACGTTTCTTACATTTACAATAAAAATAAAGTCAGGAAAACCAGCAAACATTTGTACAGTCTCTGGTGGTTACAAATCAAGTCTCTGAGGAGCTTGGCAGAGATGATTAGAGTGGCATAGCTCTACCGAAGGAGGTTCCTGAACAGGATAAATGGGATCTGGAGCTGCACTAGGAGATATATTGTGGGAACTGGGTAGTTCTGTATTTGGCAACTCATTTTATACGTCTGGAATATCAGCTCTAGGACAATCACATATCTCAGAAGTTGGTAGCGAAGCATCAATCACAGGATCATAATTCTTGCACTCATTGGGATGTTTCTCTAGCCCTAATATGATCTACTTGTTTATGTACAGTTCTATATCCAACTTGCACTTGAAAAGATATTGGACCAGTCTCTGAAATGACAGTTCCTGGAGTCCAACAGGGTCCACTTCCAAAATGATGCACGTATACAGGGTTGCTTACCTGGAATGTACAAGCCTTGCTGTGTAGACCATGGTTCAGTTTTTGATTATTCTGGCTCTGTGTTACATTCCCCCCTAGATTTGGAAACACCAAGTGTAAATGCGTATGCAAACAGTGTTTCATCAGTACTCTGACAATGTTGAACCTGTATGTAACTTAGGAGAAATCTGGAAAGGCGAGATTCCAGAGCACTTCCAGATAACTTCTTCATACCAGCTTTAAAAGCCTGGACAGCTCTTTTGGCGAGACCATTAGATGGAGGATGCCAGGGAGTGGCCTTTATGTGCCGGATACCACTCAGGTCCCTGAATCTTTGAAATTCCATGCTGATGAAAGCTGTTCCATTATCAAAAACAATAATCTCAGGTAAACGATGTATACTAAAGGAATGATACAGTTTTTCAATAGTTGTGGCTGAAATTGGTGTTTTTACATCATAGACACCAAGCCGTTTTGCATGTGCATTGATGATTAATAGGAACAAAGTGGTCCCACATAGTCAATATGCAGTCTAACCGAAGGTTGACCAAGCCATTCCCATGGGTGAAGAGGAGCTGAAACAGGTAGCTTCTGGTATTGCTGGCAAAGTGTTTCACATGCTCTTGATATCACCATTGCTGGCCGCCAGACATAGCTATGTGCCAGCATCTTCATCTTCGGTATGCCTGGGTGTGCACTGTGGAACTCTGCCAAGCGTGATTCTCTCCCCTGTGATGGGACCATGACTCTTGAACCCCACAGTAAAATTCCATCATGACAACTCGGTTCAGTGTTTCTAGGATGAAATAGTCGTAAGGTCATTGGACACAAGTGTTCTTGGCCATCCTTGTAAAACAAAATCTCTGATTTTTGATAGTACCGGGTCTCTGTTTGTCCAATTCTTGATCTGATTGGCACATACAGGTGTTGAATCCAAGAAATTTAACAAAACACTAACCCTTGTGGAACGGATGTATTGTCAAGGCTACCCGGTGATGGAAGTTGACTAAGTGCATCTGCATTGGCTATATGCGAGCCAGGGTGGTACATGAATGTGTAATCATAAGCATCAAAGCCCAATGTTGGATTCTTGCTGAAGCCAAGGGCAAAGGGCTTTGTCTTTGCTGAACAAACCTCTCAGCGGCTTATGGTCAGACACAATTGTAAAATGTCACCCGCATGGGTATTGGTGAAACATCTTGACACCAAATATAACCGACAATCCTTCTTTTTTCCAACTGAAAGTAGCCCTTTTTAACTTGGGGGAAAGTGTTCTTGAAACGTAACCAATGGGACTTTCTGATCTGTCCTCCATTTGATATGATTGAATGGCTCCTACCCCAAAAGGAGAAGCATCACACGTCAACACAAGCTGTTTAGATGGGTCATAATGTACCAACAAGCATGATGAATGAAGCAGTTTCTTCACTGTTACAAAGGCTTCTTCTTGCTGTGAACCCCATGACCAGCGGTGGTTCTTCCTCAGCAATAAATGTAGTGGTGCTGGTACAGTGAATGGATTACAATGAATGAAAAAACAGTTATAGTAATTAATCATACCTAAGAAAGATTTAAGCTCTGTCACATTAGATGGTGATGGTGCATCTTTAATTGCTTGGACCTTGTCTTCAACAAGATGCAGCCCCATAACGTCCACTCTGTGACCTGAGTAGGTTATCTCATGCTTGAAATGTCATTTTTCTCATTTCAAATGCACACCTGCTTCCATAAATCTTCTCAGCACTTCCTCAAGGTTGGCTAAATTTCAGCTTCAATCAGTCCAGTGATGAAACCATCAAACAAATGCACAACCACGCGAGGAAGTGCCTGTTGGAGGCTCGGGGTTAGCTGAAAAATAGCACATGCTGATGAAACTCCAAAAGATAATCGCGTGTACCGGCAGAGGCCTTCATGGGTATTAATTGTCACATATTCTCTTGACACGCTGTCCAATTCCAATTGTTGATAGACATGACTCATGTCCAGCTTTGTTTATGACTTGCCACCTGCTAACTTGACATACAAGTCATCGATTCTAGGGATGGAGCATTTGTCTAACTTAGCTGCTTTGTTGACTATCAGTTTGCAGTCACCGCATGTACATTTAGTCTGGTCTAGCTTGACAACTGGGATTATTGGTGCAGCCCACTCAAACAACTGGACAGGCTGAATTATTCCCAGGTTTTCCAACCTGCTCAACTCTGCTTTCACATATTTCTTCAAGAGCTGTGGAATTCCATCAGACTTCAAATGGAATGTTGCTGACCGGTCAAGTTATATTTTCTGCAGCCAATCTCTATCCAAAAGATTGGACCCTTCCCACTTTGTGATTATCGCAGACAGTTGGGCTGTCTGTTGTTTTTAGCAGACTGGGACAGCACCAAAGCCTTTGACCTGAATGGATTCTCCAGTGTAAGTTCTCAGCTTGGTAGACGTCTGCTCCAAAGTCAATGGCTGACTCCCTTCACTGGAGGTACTTGGACATGTGCTCCCCAACAACAGTAGTTGAAGCACCAGTATCCGCCTCTATCTGCAGTTGCTGCCATTTACTTGCACTATCACTGTAATGGGCTCAGATTTAACAGTAGTCATGTGATACCAGGAGTATACATCAGTAGCAGCAGCCTCAGCCTTTGCTGTGTCAGTTAGCTTAATCAGATTTGTTCATTGTTTTGTTGTTTGCCTACCCTTTGTTGTGCATTACCTAACCAGATGTTCTTTCCTGTGGCAATAATTGCATTCTGCCTCTTTGAATCTACAAACGTCTGCTCCGTGGTTTCCTCCACATCTGTAGCAAATGCGTATCTTATTAGCTGACGGGCTTCCCAAGTCTTCATGTAGTGGGCATAGAAGCTCTTTTAAAATCTGCTGTTCTGTTTCTCGTGCCTCGGTCAGTGGCAGGTACCAACCCAGCATGAAGTATGGTGCCATTATCCACAAGCCACAAAGCCTATGAGTCTTTTGTGGCACTCTCTGAGAGAAAGTTCCAGGGCGCAGTTGAAATTGATATCGGATTCGGCTAGCAAGCAGCACTGTATGGCGTCATCCCTGACTCTGCATACAAGTCCTTTCCACACCATATCATTCAACATATTCCCAAACTCTCAGTATTCAGTTAACTGTTTCAGATTCTTCACAAAGGTAGCAATGGACTCTCCCAGGGCACGAACTCTCAAATTAAACTTGAAGCGCTGCATGATCACAGATGGTTTGGGTTGAAAGTGTGATTTTACGAGTTCCACTAACTCACTGTATGACTTAGAACTGGGTGTGTTTGGGGAGGTCTGGTTTCAAATCAGGTTATACGTTTTGCTTCCACATGTACTCAGCAGGATAACTTTGTGTTTTTCTTCAGCAGTAATCTCGTTCGCAACAAAATAGAGCCCGAGTCACTCGACATACTGACTCCAATCTTCAATGTCAGCATTGTATGAATTGATTCTTCCGAACAGTGGCATGACTAGTAAGAATTGTTCAACTTCATTTTACTCACATCAACTACGATGAAGTACACAGCAGAAGTCAGTTTTATCCTCATCGCCAAATGTAATAACTTGATGGAGCAGCAGGTTTGTGAAGACAAGGCTAAATTTTATTTAGGAGACATGTAGAGGTGCTTATATGCTAGATGTGATCTCTCCATCAAAAGCCCCATCCACAGGGTTACCCGTGCAATAAGCTTATTGGTCAATGCCCTTGTAATCGCATCACATGATGATTGATTGACAGGAGGGAGGGACAATACATCTAGTTACTACACAACACCATTTTGTTTAATTGACACATTGGTTCAAATCCAGGCAGCTGAAATGAAGATCCTTTTCTTTCAGTTGAAAGGGTCAGAGCAAAATGAGTTGAGACAGTCCAGTTCTTCCTGATAGGATGAAGCAGAATTACACTGTTGAGAAATGTTGACATGGAATGTCAGAATAGTGGCAGCATATTAATTGAAATCCAGCCAGGTTACAGTTAAAGTGGAGTGTACCCTTTTTCTGATCAGTGTCTGGATAAACGATAGAAGACCTCAGAATCACAACACAGCAACTTCACTCTGAACATCCAAAACCAGAATGCATCTTGAAGTGACCATTTGCATCACAGCTTGTAAAGTAAATTCCCTCCATCTTTCAGAAATAGCTAACCATGATTTCTCCTAAGTCTATGTGATGTTTCAAACTCTTCACACATTGTTTCTGATGATAAAGAAGCCAAATCATAAACTGAATATAACCTAGATAGTTAAGATGTGATTTATGGGATTTTGAAAGCAATTAATGGGGTAGATAGAAACATTTTTCATGGGTGGAAAAGTCTAGAACAAAGGGGCATCATCTTAAAAATAAATCTAGGACATTCAGGACAGAAGTTAGGAAACACTTCACCAAGCAAACAGTGTTAGAATGTGAAACTCTCTCCCACAAAAAGCTATGGGTTATAGCTCAATTAAATTATTTAAAATCTGAAATGAATAGAATTTTGCTAGTCAAGCATATGAAAGGAAATGAAGCCAAGGCAGATGGATGGAGTTAGGATACAGATTAGCAAGGATCTCACTGAATGGTGGCACAGAATCTAGGGGCTGAGTGGCCTACTCCTATTCCAATGTTTTTATGTTCCTGTGTCCTGGTCTCTCTTCAAGTTGAAAGAGTTAAATTGAAGCTGTATTATGAAAGTTTCCACTAAGAAAATGACAAAAGTTCCACTTCTGTGGAAGTTTGAATTTCCAGAATAATGGCACGGATGGAAAGATATGAGCAGGTAATGGTAATGCAAGGAGAATTGAATCCAATCATAGATGCATTCAAACAGCAGCAAAATGGATTCTATGGAAACCAATGATTTTCAGTCATTTTTCAGGAGCATCTGACAAATTTTACAATCTAAATCCAACATGGGCCAGCAAGTCAGGGCTCAGGGTTCCTCCCCAAGCTGTGGAAATGTAGCTTCACTGCAGCAACTTCAATGATTGGTTTCCTACCTGACAGTGGCCCAGGGCCTGATAAGGAAAGGGAATTAAGGGGCAAGGGGCGATCATGGTGACTCTTTAAACAGGCTAAGTTCTTGCTTTGAGGGAGCTGTCTGATTCCTCACAGCTCAGGGAAGCAGACAGACATGTGTTAAATTTCAAAAGCTGAATGACAATGAGACTCGCTGCCATATTATCATATGTAAAACTAGAACCTGCCTCCTTGAATTGGGTGGGCTATCATCACCCTTCCAATTTCAGTTATAGCCAGAAATGGGCAGGTTGGGATTGGGTTTGGGTTACAAAACAGATGGCTCATAATAGTACAGCTGAACCAACCCAAACCCGCTTGTTTTTTTAGTCAAAATGCAGCCATAATACACTACATCAAAGGAGAAACATTAATATTTTTGGAAGAATGCTATCAATATGTATTGGCTTTTCTTGGAGTCTGTTGCCATTTCTCTCCTGCTAGGCTGGCCATGAACAGCAGTTATATGGCAGTGACACTAAAGGTGCTTTATACATGAACCTTAATTGAACTCTTATGTTTTCAGTGCAGGCATTTTTTCCCCCAAGAATTTGCAGCACAAATAGACAACAACGAAGCAAGCATCATGGAAAAATAAACTCAAAGAATGAAATGCCTGCAAGGTACCAGAGTAATACAAAAGATATTGTAAAAGCTTCAAGCAAATGAGAGGAAATAGGTGTAGCTGTGGTTAATAATTTAGAAGCTCCATAAACTTAGAGGTAATGCCAATGGTCTTTATAATCAAATTTTATTTTTCTGAACAGAGACCCTGAGGCAAAAGGCCAATGCCCAAAATGGAGAATACCATCAAGTTAGGAAAGATTGGTAGAAAACATGCTTAATTTAAGCCATACTTAGGATTTTCTTGCTTTTCATTAATTTCATCTCCTTCCCTTCTCTCCTAAAAGTGCTGACTCGTTCCTGGGATATTGCTGCACTAACAGCAGTCTAACCTCTGGCATCTTGTCCAATTGACCATTATTCACCTGAATCTTAATAGTAACTGTTTGGCAGGCTGGACCCCAGAGGGGGTGAGTTGGTGGAGATGGCAGTGCTATTAAGGAAGCATTACAACCAAGTTTTCTCTTGTCCTCAATCAAATGCACCCCTGCATATTTCCAGCATGGATTATTATAAATCAATCAGGCACATGAATCTGGGCAATTTCTTTGGTCCCATGTTAAGGAAGTTCAATTGCAATACCCTGACTGATTAATTAACTCAACATAGATCAAACCTGGAACTTTCCTGGTCCCTGCAGCTCAGCAACTCACTGATAAGCTTGCTAAGCCACGAGAGGCAAAATTTAGATGATAAAAGTCTTAGGCTACAGGCCTGCATCACCCAGAGGAGGAAAGGACATCTGGGGGAGGGAGCTACACACCGGTAAACTCCTTTCATAATTTAGAAAACTGGCAAGGCTGAGCAATTTGGGAAAGTAAATGTGCAACTTGAGCAAGAACATGCTGTTAAGATTTTCATTAATTTTAGCTAACTGAAGTATTATTTTGGTTCATATAGCAATGAAGTCTTCTTGGCAAAAAATATCACAGGGAAAACTTCTGTACTCAACACAAACCTTAATCTTCTATATGTACTATCCTCAGGTGTCAAAGTGCAAAATGACAAGGAGTTGTAGCATTAATTAAGTCACAGCCAACTGAACATCTTACTGTGTCTTCTTCATTATTAGCAAGCTGGCAAGTTAATTATCACATGGAAACTATTCCCTAGCCTCAGTTCTTGTCATTTTGTATTATTAATTTCAGGTTATCCACAGATATGCAAGAGTTATGTAATAGTTATCACCCGTTGAACATTTTTGACTCCAAACTAATTACGTTTTTAGAAAACTGCACTTGCAATCATTTAATAAAAATAGGTGCCAACTTTACTCTTTTATATCTAATTTAACCAGTCATAAATTGATAATATTTACTGTAACAGAGTTATAACCATGAACTCTTTTTCTTCAAAGGGTTCATTAGTTATTGCACAAAGAATAAACTATCTAGACTAGTAACCAAAACAGTGAAATCCTTCAAAGCAGTTTAGAAAACAACATTGCCGTCTTACAATGCCAACTTCATTAATAATTCTGGAAATATTTCTCAGGTCAGGAAGCATATTTAAGGAGAGAAACAGTTAATAGGCAGAATTATAACCGCCAGCATGAGCACGGAGGATAAAATTCCTGAAAAGGGGCATCAGGTCAACCACTTCCGAATTTAACCCAGGCAGGTTTGCTGGCAACCAAGAACTCCATGGTGCTGCCAGGTAAGCAAATACAATATTCAAAGAGGCAACTAATTGATTATTTAACCCAATGTTCTGGCTTTAGCAACCAATGCATGGGTTTCCCGAGTTGTGTGGAACTCACCAGAGTCAACTAGGCAAGTGCACAGTGGGGAATGCCTCTTCAGGGAAACATTCAAAGAAATGAAATTGAATAACTGTAGCCCTGCCTAGGTGAGAGGCTAGTGCTCACAGCACTTCTACTGAAAGTGAGCTTTTACTGCTTGCCAGGTGATTTCCAACTTCTTGGAAGTTAGTTCACCTGTCTTGCATTTTACTCACCTTGATCTGCACTTCCCTGCTGTCAGCTTAAACCATGATGAGGAACAACAGGACGGCACCAGTAACACCAACAAAAGCAGGATCTACACCAGCAGCAGCAGTGACTTCTCCTCAGCCGCAAACTGCTCCACAGGACAGAGGGGATGGACACTGAGATCCAACTCAAAGGAGGTGCAACCCCTAAAACAGAGCCTGGGGTTTTCCATGCTGGCCAGTATCAGGTATGGTCATTGGCCTGAGCGGACAATATGGCGAGAAGGCCAAATATCGGTTTCATGACGTTGTGAAACCAGTTAGTGATTGTCCATTCCACCCGCCGATGGTAAGCCATGGTCCCCGCCATCAGATGTCAGGAACCTCATTGTAATACATCTGCATATCATTATAAGGCCAGCTCACCGGACTCATCGCTCCCCACTGGATCGTCCACCCACATGTGGGGAAAACTCACCAACATGTTTCACAACAGCATATATAAGGCATGTAGTTGGTGGGCTGCACTTCTCTTGGGTCTTCAAGGTTTGTTTGCCTACCTTGCTTCGGGCAGCACTCACAGTTATCAGCACCAGGCTTCACAGACAGCACCATTTCACTTTTGGGGGGGCTCATGGGTAAGTCTCTACCTACCAGATCAGCCATATATGGGCAGATTTTCAATGGCTACAGGACAAGATCTTGGTTGGGGAAAGGGAAGAAGTGAAATCAGGCAAAGAAAGAGGCTGTACTGGGGAAGGAGGTTACTCCAGCGTGTGTGTGGGGGCAAATGTTGATCTGTGCAAGCAGCCTCAAGAGGGTGAGGGCTGAGGAGGCAGTCTTCAGAGGAGATGAGGCCAGATGGACATGTGAGGGTGTGTGAGTGGGAATGGGTGGTGATATCTCTTAAGCTGGCACTGAGTGAGATGCCACTGGATGTGTGATGGGCTTGAATGTATGAGTTTAGAGTGATGAAATGATTGCCATAACCTGGCTGCATGGATGAGATCATTCATCCTCTATATGCATTGAATGGCCAACCTCCTCTGTGCAACATTAGCACTGATCAGCCCTGCCATTGCCTACCAAGCCAGAGTGGTAATGTAGCTGTCCCTCCTGCGGCCAGAGCGAGGGTAAAGGTCATCACAGCGGGCCTCCACAGCATCCAAAAGGCGCTCAAGGGCTGCAGTTTTCTTGTCCTTCTGGGCCATGTCTTCTTTGCAGTCCCGGCTGGAAGCACTGAGCGCTGTAATTTAACTGTGGTGCCTGGCATGATGAAGCAGCGAGGTGATGGCATGGCGGGTGAATGAGAGCCCGCCTGCCATGGAAACGGCCTGTTACCTGGGAATGAATAACTAATGTGGTGGGTTTGGGATGATACAGAGTGAAAACCCGCCTTTGTGGCCAGTGGGTAAAACATTGTTTTAACCATACACTACCATACTTAGTGCAAATCTAGGACGATTCTGCCCAGAGTCTACAGGCAGAGGGTCAACTCAATCTAGTGCCTTAGGAGGCTCAGGCTCTTATGAAAAGCCACTGCTGATATTTGAAGTTGCAGAATGAGACCTCTTCCCAGAGGAACAGATCGGAAAGCACTTAATGGCTGACAAGACAGTTGTCAGTGGAAGCAGCACTCTGCTCAAACATGGTTCCCTGCCTTGCCAGCAGTTCTATATTGTCTTCTCGTGCAAGGAGAGAAAGCAAAAAGTTATGAGTGTGAGAATTGGATTGTTTGCGGAGGAGAGAAGGAAAACATTTGTGGAGGGTGACTGTGAGGCAATTCTGCAATATGTCAATAAGATATGGGTGAGTGTGAGTGTTGGTTGTTCAGGTGGGGATGGAAGGATGTGCCTGGAAAGACAGAAATGAGTGAAGCTGCAAGGCTGCAAAATATACTGGTCTGAGGAACTCTGTGCAGGAGAATGCTGGGGAAATTGGAGTTTATGATCTGGTATATGAAAGTGTTAAGCCGCTCCCCTTTTTTTGCCCCATGAGGTCATTAAGCCTATCGGGGTATTACTATAGGTTCAATGGATCACAAGCCTGCTACTCACTTCTTCAGCCACTTGCAAACCTGTTTAGTTAGAGAGACTGGTCTCTTTCTCCCATCCGTGGGGAGCAGGGTTCACTTCAGTCCCTCAAATCCACAGCAGGGTCTCTAGGTAAGAGCGAGACACTTGAGGTGCACAAACTTCCCAGGCCTCCTTTCCATTCCTGTAATTGTTGAAGCCTCAAGAATAAAAGCAGAGTTCAAGAACTCTGACTCCTGCTGGGTGCCTTTAACTGGAAATCCTTCATGTAAGAAATTGGATAGACCACTTGGCATCAACCTAGGCACCGAAAATGATAATGGCAATCGCAGCCCTGTTGACTCTGCACAGTCCTCCTTACTAATACTAGGGGGCTAGTGAAAATTGGGAGAGCTGTCTCACAGACTAATCAAGCAACAGCCTGACATAGTCATCCTCACACAATCATACCTTACAGATAATGTCCCAGGGACTACCATCACCACCCCTGGATTTGTCCTGTCCCACTGACAGGACAGGCCCAACACTGGTGCAGTGGTCTACAGTTGGGAGGGAGGTGCCCTGAGAGCTCTTAACGTCGACTCCAGACCCCATTAAGTCTCATGGCATCAGGTCAAACTTGGGCAAGGAAACCTCCTGCTGATTAAAATGTCCCACCCTCCCTCAGCTGATGAATCAATGCTCCTCCATGTTGGCCACCACTTGGAGGAAGCACAGAGGGTGGCAAGGGTGCAGAGTGTACTCTGGGTGGGGGACTTCAATGTCCATCACCAAGATTGGCTCAGTAGCACCACTACGGACGGTGCTGGCCGAGACCAAAAGGACATAATTGCTGGACTAGGTTTGCGACAGGCGGTGAGGGAACCAATAAGAGGGAAAAACATACTTGGCCTTATCCTCACCAACCTGCCTGCTGCAGATGCATCTGTCCATGAAAGTATCGGTAGGAATGACCACCACACAGTTGTTGTGGAGACGAAGTCCGGCCTTCATACTGATGATGCCCTCCATTGTGTTGTGTGGCACTAGATTTCGAACAGATCTAGCAACTCAAGACTGGGTATCTATGAGGCACTGTGGGCCATTAGCAGCAGCAGAATTTCACTCAAGCACAATGTGTAACCTCATGGCCTGGCATATCCCCCACTCTACCATTGCCATCAAGCCAGGGGATCAACCCTGGTTGAATGAAGAGTGCAGGAGGGCATGCTAGGAGCAGCACCAGGCATACCTAAAAATGAGGTGTTAACCTGGTGAAGGTATAAAGCAGGACTACTTGCATGACAAACAGCATAAGCAACAAGTGATAGACAGAGCTAAGCGTTCCCACAATCAATGGATCAAATCTAAACTCTGCAATCCTGCCACATCCAGTGGTGAATGGTGGTGGACAATTAAACAACTCACTGGAGAAGGAGACTCCACAAATATCCCCATCCTCGATGATGAAGGAGCCCAGCACATCATTGCAATAGATAAGGCTGAAGCATTTGCTACAATCTTAAGCAAGGAGTGCTGAGTGGATGATCCATCTCGGCCTCCTCTGGAGGTCCTCAGCATCACCGATGCCAGTCTTCAGCCAATTCAACTCACTTCACATGATATCAATAAATGGCTGAAGGTACTGGATACAGCAAAGGCAATGGGCCCTGACAATATTCTGGCAATAGTGCTGAAGACATATGATCCAGAACTTGCCGTGCCCCTAGCCAAGCTGTTCCAGTACAGCTACAACACTGGCATCTACCTGGCTAAGTGGAAGGTTGTCCAGATACATCCTATACACAAAAAGCAGGACAAATTCAACCCAGCCAATTACCACCCCATCAGTCTACTCTTGGTCATCAGTAAAGTAATAGAAGGGGTCATCAACAAGTGCTATCAAGTGACAGGAAAATGTTGTGGCTGTTGGAGGTCAGTCATCTCAGCTCTAGGACATCACTGCAGAAGTTCTTTAGGGTAGTGTCCTTGGCCTAACCATCTTCAGCTGCTTCATCAGTGATCTTCCTTTCATCATAAGGTCAGAGGGGAATGTTCGCTGATGATTGCACAATGTTCACCAACATTCGCGACTCCTTAGATACTGAAGCAGTCCACGTCCAAATGCAGCAAGACCTAGACAATATCCAGGCTTGGGCTAACAAGTGGCAAGTAACATTCACGCCACACAAAAGGTGGGCAATGACCATCTCCAGCAAGAGAGAATCCAACCATTGCCCCTTGATATTCAATGGCATTACCATCACTGAATCCCCCACTATCAACATCCTAGGGGTTACCATTGAAACTGAACTGGACTAGCCATCTAAATACTGTGGTTTACAAGAGCAGGTCAGAGCCTCGGAATCGAGTGACTGGTAACTAACCTCCTGACTCCCCCAAGCCCATCCTGCATCTACAAGGCACAAGTCAGGAGTGTGATGAAATACTCCCCACTTGCCTGGATGAGTGCAGCTCCCACAACACTCAAGAAGCTTGACACCATCCAGAACAAAGCAGCCCACTTGATTGGCACCTCATCCACAAATATTCATTCCCTTCGCCACCGACGCACAGTAGCAGCAGTGTGTACCATCTACAAGATGCACTGCAGGAATATACCAAGACTCATTCGACTGCACCTTCAAAGCCCACGACCACTACCATCTAGAAGGACAAGAGCAGCAGGTAGATTGGAACATCACCACCTAGAAGGCCCCCTCCAAGTCACTCCCATCCTGACTTGGAAATATATCGCCGTTCCTTCACTGTCGCTGGGTCCAAATCTTGGAACTCCCTTCCTAACAGCACTGTGTGTGTACCTACACCACATGGACTGCAGCAGTTCAAGAAGGCAGCTCACAGCCACCTACTCAAACGCAACTAGGGATGGGCAATAAATGCTGGCCCAGCCAGCGAAGCCCACATCCCATGAATGAATAAAAAAAAAAGAATAATTTGTCAGACTATGATGAGCACTGGGTGAGCTGTTTCTTTAGAGAGCCAGCACAGAAAGGACAGGCTGAATGGCCTCTTCCAGCACTGTAACCATTCTGTGATTCTCTCCAGGACTTATTTTAGTTAACAGGATCAGAAGTGTTAAACACAGTTCAGCATGAGTACAGCTGCTCTAACCTGTTAGCTAATTAAAATGTCTCGGCAAACAGTGTGAATTTGAGAAGAATATAAAGAACTGCAAACTAACAGCAGGTAGTCATCATTGCCAACTAGACAAAAATTAAGGTGAGTCAACTGACTAGTTAAAAATGATGAGTCCATACTCCTATCGTTTCAATAGAAGCAGTAACAATTGTGGAACAACTTGACTTCAGATTTGTTCCTCACAACGTATTATTTTTCCTAATCAAGTTTCACTTAAAAAATTCTTTAAATTAAGGCTTTAAAAAGGTCATAGAAAATAACAATTACAAAACTGAAATCTAGATGTCAAAGGATTGAGTATTTTCAAGAGAAGAGGGATAATATATTGGTCTTCTGGATTTCTTGGGATCCACTAGCCCAAGTTTGCCAGAATTGATTCTGGAACCAAATCGTACGTTTGCATTAGCTTTACTCAAAACAAGGTCAAAAATTGTGCAATTTGGTACAGTGTCAAGATCGAGGTTCAGTGATTTCATGAGTTAACCAGAGGCATTCGTCTAATGCTTAGGGCACCTATCTAGCTTTGTATAAGGGAGCAGACCTAGAACAATAGAAAAAAAATGGCAGTACAATCTGAGAGCAGGACACCGATAAGGATTACCTTGGGACTACCTATCTGCTACAGATGGGTCCTTAATGCAAAGGAAGATGATGGCATGCAAAAACCTATTTAACATACAATGAACTTGATTTTATTTCTTATTGGAATTCCGGAATCACAGAGAAAATTAACAAGTGATGTCACCTGTGATGTATCTCACAGTTGTAAGCAAGATGTCATTGATTACATTGGGTTAAATAATGAGCAGTCCATGCCTGTATGCAACTAGACCAGGACAACATTCAGGGTTGGGCTGATTAATGACAAGCAACATTCACAACACACAAGTGCCAGGCTAAGAATATCTCCAACAAGAGAGACTCCCCACCTCCCTTCGACATTCAGTGGCATTAAGATTGTCGAAAATCCCACCATTGACATTCTGGGGGTTACCGTTGACCAAGCACTTAACTGGGCCAGCCACATAAACACTATGGCTGCAAGAACAGTTCAGAGGCTGAATATTCTGCAAAAGATGACTCACCTTCTGACACCTCAAAACTTTGTTCCCACCTACAAAATACACGTCAGGAGTGTGGTGGAATACACTCCACTTGACTGGATGAGTTCAGCTGCAAAAACACTCAAGAAGATCAATACCATCCAGAACAAAACAACCCGCTTGATTGGCACTCCATATACCTAACTTAAGCATTCACTCCCTCCACCATCGATTCAACATGGCTTTAGTATGTACCATCAGTGCTACTTGCCGAGGCTTCCTTGATAGCAGCTCCCATACCTGTGGCCTCTACCACTTAGAAGAACTCACATGAAAATGGTGGAGTTTCCATTTGCAAGTTCTCCTCCAAATTATTCACCATTCTAACTTATAAACATCAGTGTTCCTTCATGGAACTGATTTCTTCCTACCCTTGATTTTATTTTTGTCCCCTTGTCTGATCTCTTCCCACCTATATCTGTGATCCTTCTGACTCCCTGCACCACTTTAGTAGTTTGCAGCTTCCTTGACTCTAACCATGTCCTTTTCACCTTGGGTGTCCACATCTCTACATTTCCATTCTTCACCAGGGTGACCTGAGGGCTCTCTGCTTCTTCCCCAAACTGAGGCCCCGCCAGTCAGCCTCCACTACCGCCCTCCCCTGTCTGGCTGAACCTTTACTCACATTGAACAGCTTCTCCTTTCATTTCAATCACTCTCTCCACGTAAAAAAAGATGCTGTTACGGGAACCTGCAAGGGTCCTAGTTATGCCTGCCTTTTTAGGGATATGTGGAGTATTCTTTGTTCCAGTTCCATTCAGATCCGCCCCTCCACCTCTTGTTCTGATACATCGATGACTATAATTGATGCCGTTTCCTGCTCCAACCCTGAACTGGAAAGTTTCATTAATTTTGCTTCCAGTTTTCATCCTTTTCTCACCTTCAAATGGTCCATCTCGACACTCTCCTTCTCTTCCTCAGATTGTCTGTTTACATTTCTAAGGTTAGACCATCAACCAATATCCATTGTAAACCTGCCAACTCGCTTGACTGCATTTCCTCATATCCCACTTCCTGTGGAAACTCCATTCTATTGTTCCACTTTCTCCATCTTGTTACATCTGTTCTGATGATGCCACCTTCCATGCCAGAGGTTCAAATATGTCTTCCCTTTTCCTTAACCAAGGATTCCACACCTACTGTTGTGGTCGGGGCCCTCAATTGTGGGTCCCTTCCATTCCTGAACTTTTGTCCTCAACCCTTCCTCAATCTCCCAGAACCATAATAATGCTTTCCTTGTCCTCACCTTCTACTCAACTAGCCTTCAAATTCAATGGATTATCCACCATAATTTTCATAATCAAGCACATCTTCCTTTCCATCCCTTTCAGTGTTCAGAAGGGACCGTTCCCTTCACTGCACCGTGGTCCACTTCTCAATCGCCCTCAACACATTCTCTCTTTTCCACGGCACCTTCCCACACAAGCTCAGGAGATGCAACGCCTGCCCTTTTATCACCTCCCTTTCTACTTCCAGGTCTCCAAACATTCCTTCTGGAGGAAACAGTGATTTGACTGTACTTCTTTCAATTTATTATACTATATTCACACCTCATGATGTGCTCTTCTTTACACTGGGAAGATCAAATACAGATTTGCACAAGATCCCTGTGTTTTGTGATTTGTCTTGTGGTCTAATCTATACTGGAATGTTTCCCTCTACCCATAATTAACTCTGATCTAACTCAGGTAGGTTATTTCAAAATTAATTTATTTATACTATATACATGATGTGCTACTAGATAAGCACATATCTCTTGTGTGTGGATTATTTCATCTGCTCTGCAGAGTCTCTAGTACATGACTGCTGATATCACTGTTATATCATGATACACTTCACTAACACATTCCCATAACTATGAACCAATTATACTACACTCTGTTCAGTCCCCACGTGCCACCCAGTTGCCTGTCATTTTAATTCTCTGTCCCACTCCCACTGTGATTCTCCATTCACTGCCTCCTACACTGCTCCAATGAAGTTCAGTGTAAATCAGAAGAACAGCACTTCACTTTTCAATAGCATTCTGGATTCAACACTGCCTTCAACAATTTTAGATCTTAACATCTACCCCCACTTTTTCAGATAGCAGCTGTCAGTGATGATTATGCAATCTATATTAATGAGAAAGTTTGCCCACAGCAGAATCATCACCAACAGATACTACCTTTAAAAATGGGGGAAGAAGTTAAGATCTAAAAGTGTTGAGTCTAGAATGCTGTCATTGAAAAGTATGGTGCTGTTCTTCCACTTTGCACTTTTCTCAGATTGCCCCTTGTACAGTATTTCCGTCAGTATATTAGATAAATACAGCTCCATACCTATTGCTTGTAGAACACCAGTGCTTGTAACACCAGTGTTTCAGCAGCTAAGGTGCTTTTAACTACACTTTGTTTTTTTTCTTTTGCTTCCCAGGCCAATGGACAATGTTTATATTCTTTCCCATCGAGAATATGATAAACTCTGCTGTGCTAGAACAGCCATTCAGAAGATTGGCATGTGAAGCATCGTTAAAAATGGCCAACCTCATTTCTTCTGGATCACCCAAGTCTGAAAACTTGAGTGTACATTCCTCTGAATTTAATAGCTTTAATGATTTATTTGCTTTCAGAACTTCTGAACTGTAGCATGTACTCAGTTCCAATACATTATAACTAGCATCAGGTCTAGTCTAAATGCTCAAGCAGTTCAACTGTCCAATCACACTTCTTAATTGGTCTAATTCTTCCTTGGATGAAGGATCCTCTTTTTATGAGGACCTGGCCCAATTTATTGTGATGCAAATAACTTTTGCTAATTAAGACTGTTGATTCAAGGTCACACCTGACTTACAAACATACAAACAAGGAGCAGGAGTAGGCCATTTAGCCCCTCGATCCTACTCCACTGTTAAATAAGATCATGGCTGATCTGATAGTAACCTGAAATCTGCATCCCATCTACCCCCAATAACCTATCACCCCCTTGCTTACCAACAATCTGCTTACCTCTGCCTTAAAAATATTCAAAGACTGAGCTTCCACCACCTTTCCAGGAAGAAAAAATTTCACCTCATCTCTGTCTTAAATGGGCAACCCCTTATTTTTAAACAGTGACTCCTAGTTCTAGATTCTCCCACAAGAGGAAACACCCTTTCACATCCACCCTGTCAAGTCCCCTAAGGATCTTATATGTTTCAATCAAGACTTATTCTTAATGTCTAACCCTATATATTTAAAGGCTCCCAAAGCCTGACTTACAACCTTAAATTCCTTCTTTATTTTATCTATCACCCATTGCTCAAATTCTGTAGAACCTCCTTACAGAAAATCATCAACATGCATTATAAAGATGCCTGCTAGTTCCTCCTTGTGATACCAATAGAACATTGCTGGGTCTGCCCTTAGCTGAATACAATCTATTTTCAAAAGGACGGAAATATTGTATTCTTGACACATCTGTTAACACACTTGTTCAATTTCCACAGTTTCTCTTCAATATCACTAGCTTCTTTAGGTGGTTTCAAAAACATTTCCCTTTGAAAGTTCTCACCCTGCATGAAGGCAGCTTTTGTAACAATTGATTTACATTCCCAGGAATATGTTGCTAAAAAAGCTAAGTAAACCTTCAAGCTCACTTTTCCAGCAGTAAGGGAATCCACCCTGACATCTTGATCACCAAGCCTTTCTTCAAATCCCTGAGCTACTAGTCTCATTTTAGCCTTATACATGCCATCAGGAAGAACCTTTTATGTATATATCTACCTGTGTGATAAGGTTGCCCGTCCCCTGTCTGTTTTTTTCAGTGTATACACCAAATTCTTTCCAACTTTCCTGCTTTTTTTGTTTGGTATCCTTCACCAATTTATCTTCTAATTTGTTAGTAGCCACTAAAACTTCTTGATCATAAGGGCTTCTACTTCTAGTGGTATTCCTAGCCTGTTCTATGGTCCTAGTTCTTGTCAAACTATGACCTCTACTCATCGCCCTCTCTCTTTCTAGACTACTGCTACACGATCTCTGCCTCTTACATTCAGAGTCCCTTTCACAAGTCTGTGATCTTTTCCTAGAACCATGACCACTTCCGAGTCCACTTCCAGAACTCACATTGTGTTTTCTGGCCTTCAACATCTTTACCTCATTTTACCAATCCATGTGTCTTACCTCCTGTCCCTCATCTTGCACATTCAGCCAAAGTTTGTATTTGCCAGTAGCTTTTCTTGCTGTCCCCATAATGGTGGCATCCCTCCACTGAGCCCTACTGGCATATATGTTACTCTTACCAATCTTGCGTAGTTGTCCTTTGGATAAAAAGCCTTATTCCGCACTTCAGTGTCACTTTGTTCATATTCAGTCATCCCTTTATCTGCCATGACCTGCTCCTTGTAATTAATTATCCAACATATGCATATGTGAATTGCATTCAATTTCTTTGCCCTGTTCAGATTCAGTATAATCAGTGCCTGTTGGCTTTGAGGAAAGTACCCTGACAGTTTGATTCCCATGTTGCAAAATGTTTTTCCATCAATGCCTATAAGTTTACCAGGTCCTTTCGATTCTTCCAGCCCTTCTCTTTTGTAATACGCCATGTCCCCTGGATTAAACTGCATTTCTGATGGCCTTAACCAGCCCAAAACCTCAGACATGATAAATGCCTTTTTCCCTGAATGCAGGGCATTCAAATACTCAGAAAAAGTTTAACTAATTGTAGTCCCTTCCAAAGCCGGGGGATGATCCCACATCAGCGAAGGTACTTTTGGTTTTCTCCCATAAACTAATTGATAGGAACTGTAGCCCCCAAACATTTGAAGTGAATTTTTCACTTGGACTGCCCACGCCAAGGCAAATGTCAGCATACACAGTATCTTTACAGTGCAGAAGGAGGCTATTCAGCCCATCAAGTCTGCACTAGCTCTCTGAAAGAGCATTCCACCTAGTCCCACTCTTCTGCCTTATCCTTCTAACCTTGCACATTCTCTTTTTTCAGGCGGCAATCTAATTCCCTTTTGAATGCCATGATTGAACCTGCCTCCACCACCCTTTCAGGAAGTTTGTTCCGGACTCCAACCACCTCTGGGTGAAAAAAAATTTCCTCACATCACATTTGCTCCTTTTGCCAATCCTGTTCCTGTTTCCTATGTTCTTAATACATGAATGCAAAGTACAATTTCCATACAGATTTTACAGTAAGATCAAGCTGTTTCTTACTACTCTGTTTATGAAAAACAAATCTTCAATGTAATGTCCCTAAAGATGGGCTTGCCTTCTCTACCTTATGTTTCATTATCAAAATCACAAATGACATCCTGTGATTGTGACAAGGATAAACTTGCCCTTGTCCTCCTTGATCTGTCTACAGCCTTTGACAAGGTTGATCGCACCATCCTCCTGTTGTGATCCTCGTAGAGACCAATAACTTAAAAAAAAGAAATTTGAACTTCCAGTTGATACCTGAAAGAATGACACAACCAAGATTTCATGTTTTCAGACATTAACAGACTAAAAGTATTATTTACTGAACACTATTTTTGCAGGTGCTACAGATGGGGAGAGCTGGAGGGATCATTTTTCCTCTTTGCATTCACCTTTCTCTTGTCCTCAACAAGATGTATATTTTTAGAGGGAGCGTTTTAAACCCCTTTATTATTATTGTGACTCTAAAGAATAGACATAAAACAGGCTTCCTGGTAAGTTTAAGTCAGAAGAAAAGATAAATGTTTATTCATATAACACCCCAAAATGTAAACATTATCAAAACATTCGGTCCTTCAAAACAGACAAACATGCAAGAACGCACACGCGCACACATGCACACACACACACACACATACACAACCATGCCCTCACGCACGGAGAGATGAATTCTAGAGTCGAAGCATGCACCTGGGTTAGTAACAGAATAACAACAGCTGAGTTGGTCAGCTAAGATTTTGTGAAGGATCTCATCAATTACTGTATGATTTTTTTTCACAAATCCCATAACTAAAATAATTTTCTGCAGCTGTGTTCATCACTACGATGTTCATATTTTTCATACATACTTTTAAATTCATCATTGAAAAATTCCACCCCATTGTCAGTTAGGAATTTAGCTGATGCTCCCAGTCCAGTTCCTATCCATTTTTCCATTACCTTGTCCACAATTACCTTTTTATCTTTACCATATATTACTTTTGACAGTTTGAATTTAGTTGCCATGTCCAAGAATTGCAAGAGAAGAATGATTTTGTCCTTATCCCATACCTTCAAATCCAGTGCTACAACTTCATTAAAGTCTCTTGCTAATGGAATTATCATGGCAGACCATGATGGTGTCTTTCTATATTTCCTACATATATCACAGGCAGGATTTTCCCCTCATCAGGCAGGTGCGGTGGGCGGGCCCAGGAACGGCCATGAAACCAACCGCCGCCCGCGATCAGGCTCTGACATCGATCTCATGCTGGCTGGCCAATTAACGGCCAGCCAGTATGAAACACATGCTAGGGTTGGGCCGGAAGGAGGGTGAGTGTGGAAGTTTGCGCATGCGCCCAAGTGCGGGCAATGAAAGCTCCCTGAGGCACAGAGACATGAAGATTTTAAAAATAAGAAAGGAAAAAATTAGCAATGTTAAAAATATGCCCCTTCATGTGACTCTGTCACATGAGCAGGGACATGTTACAAATGAAATTTTAAAATTTTAATTTAATTTTTAATTGCTGTTGGAAACCTCATCCCACCGGTGGATGTGGTTTCCTAAAAAATCCAAAGGCTGCCATAAGGTTGGACAGGTAGCGAAAAATTTCATTCAATTACAACTTTAATGGCCTTAATAGACCTGTTAATTATTGGCAGGTGTGCTGCCAACTCCCTCATGCACCCACCGACCAAACTATCACATAAGTGCGTGATGGCATCAGGGCGCTCGCCCAGAATCATTGCATGTCATTGGTGCATTGGCCCGCTCAGCACAAAGTTGTGCTTTACATTTCTCACTGATCTCTTCTATAAGTTTAGTATATTCAGCTTTCGTTAGCCCTGCATCTTTTAGTGGAATTTTTAACCTAAGGCAAGATGGATGGGCAAATTGCCAATGTAATTTTGAAACAATTTGTATTTTTTCTTTTAAACTCCTACCCCCGATGTCATCAACACTCCTTTAACATCATGACTCGAAATACTAGGTCTTGTTGAGGGGATGCAATAATGTCCTGATTGTGTAAACTCTAAATCTATAGATTTCTCCAAAACAATTGCCTTATTGTGTTCCATTTCTAAATTTATCTGAGCCTTTTTAACAAGCAGTTTACTCAATAGTAAGGGTATTTCACTGGATGCTACGTGTGCGCTGATAAAATTATTTATTCCAGCTATGTTACATGGAATCATCGCTTTCTTTAGTGATATTAATCTGTTATCATCCCCAAACCTGAAATAAGTGCAACTTTCATAGTCCTTAACCTTATTTCAGTCTTTAATATTTAAAGAATCCAGGTAGCATTTTAACCAATCCACTCCACGTACTATGGGCATAAGCACACTGTCTAATACAGCACAATGAATGAGTCTGCATCTAGAACACCTATTACCAGGCTAAAACTTCTGATGGCCAATACAATTCCTCTGACTGATCAGTATCATCATCTCCCCAGCTGATCCTTCCTTGTCATGTGTCATTTCAAAAACCCTGTTATTCCGTTTTGGATAATTCATCACATAATAATATTTTGAGTCACATCTGAAGCACCTGTTTACCATTCCTCAGTTATTCCAGGGGTTTGTTCTCCTGCCATAGTTTCCCAATTCCTGTCATCTATTAGAGTCACCAAAAGGGTCTCCCTTTTTTGTGGTTCTTCTTTCATATTGATGTTTGCACCTTGTATCTAAATGGTCATGAAATACTGCCAGCATCGAATGCCCCATCTTTTGCGTCATTGCTGAATGTTCCATCAGTGCCATGAAAGTGGCTGAAGGTGAATGTTTCCCCCAAAACGTTTTAAAGCTTCAGATACCTGTTCCAAAACTGTGTCTCTTTCTGAGAACCTAACTCCAGTCAAGACCAGGAGCCTATCCATGTTCGATACTTCAGCACAATCCAACAATTTGAAGGCAAGTACTAAATGTGTGATCTCCAAATAGAATTTCTGCAATCTGCTATATAACCTGTTAAATTCCATTATATATTTTTCTATGGAATAACAATTCATCTTTCTAAATTTATCAAAATCTGATCATGCCTCATATGTATTTAAAAGGTCACCTTTCTTATATGTTTTGCCCATACATTTTAAGAAATTATCCAAACATTCCTCAAGGTCCAAATGGTGAAGCTCTAGCTCTGAAAATACTTTGCACCTGATTCTACTTCTGGTGGGAAGAAAAAGCACCAAAGCCACTTGCTTTTTCTGTGCTGAGGACATAACTCATGTCCAGATATCTACTTCATTCTTCCTTTGATCATAAGGTTCAGCTTCACAGTGGAAAATCATACCCTGATACTTCATACTTGGTTTCAGCCATTCTTACTCAAATGTAACTCTGATAACAATCTTCTGTCTAAGAAGGTATCTTAGTTTCCAACCTTCACCTTTGGCCAACCATCCTCTGCTACCAATGTTAACTGGATTCACGCTGATTGGTGATGTTAACATTAAAACACAGCAGCTTTCTTTGCTGGAGTGAGTTTATTGACTTAGTTCACCACCAGCACTACTCCAACACATGCAGTGACCCAGCTATTTCCATTTATAATTATTATGGCACCCATAAAACAATTTCACTAAATGGGAACGATCAATTCCTAACAGTTAAAAGGAAAATTTTGAGCAATGCATTGCAATCTGGGAAGTGGTTGACAATACAACTTTGGCTAAATATGGTCTCACTTTCAGATAGCTTATCCCTGTTGTTCTATTTCCATTTATAGGTGTACAAATACACATCACCTGTTTAACATTAAACCTTAACAATGTGATTGCTAATAAATTTGAACATTTTAATTAATAAGACATTGACATGGAAGTCTCACTTTATACCAATCTAGCCTGCCCGCAGTGTGTTATGGCTGCAGAGTGAGTTGGCTTCTGGCCGACTTTATTTCTGGCACTGGGGGTTGGTGTGGAGGAGTGGGCAGGCATGGGCAGTCCTCCCTCCCATACAATGCAGCCCACAATTTTAGACAAGTCTGTCAGCCTGGGCAAATCTTTTGCATTAAACTGTTAAGAATGATAAAGATCAAGCCCCTAGTGCCATGGAGAATACAACCTGATATAATGTTTTACAACCGCGTGAGAAGAGGTAGAATGGCTCCCCTTTTTCCCTATTCCTCGGTTGATTGCAGCAGGTTTTTTTTTAAAAAAGAGGATATGTTTCCCAATTCAGTGAGTATTTAATTGTTTATGTGCTGTGACTATAAAGACACACATGGGCAGGTTGAATGGATAGAGAAAGAGAGGGAACCCACTCAGGGTCTTGCTCCTTCAGTTTCTCAGTGGCTTGTACTGGTCTGCAGGAAAAAAAAAAACAGGTGCTTAAATACAGAAAGGGTTGCTTGTCATATGACCCTCTTTCCCCAACTGCCCAGTGACCTACATATGGGCATGGCTAGTGTATTCCAGTTGTAACTTGATTAGATCATGGCTGGGAATTCCTCTTTCAGACAGTGTCTCATTGACCAAGTCATTATGTCCAATGGTTTGTCTCCACTCAGTTGAGTAGCCAAGTGATTGGATTCTTGGTGTCTCCCCCCAACCCTGTCCACATTCCTACTCCTTCAAGGCAATTGTTCCTGGTGTGGCTTTGCAGACACCTTCAATGGATTTGGAATGTAGATGGTACAGTGATGCAAATGTGCAGCCGTCTTTGTGATCCTAAGTCTCTGAAATGTGGATTTAGCAGTACATTTTTTTAAAAATTGATATAAAGTATGGTTCCACAATAACAATATTGAAATATGATTTGCTATATGCTTGCATATGATGGTATCACAGGATCAATAATGTGGCCTTTTCTAAGCTTTCTCCCAAAAATTCATTTCCTAAAGGAAGTATCTATTTGAAAGATTTTTGAAGCTTTTGAAATGTCATAGTGGATAAATTATCACCAAAAGTGCTTGATTTAAAGTTAGTTTAAAGCATTTCAGTCAGGGAAACATCATTACTGTTAACAAAAGCAAAATACCACAGAGTTGAAAATCTTAAATAAAAACAGAAAATGCTAAAAACACTCAACAGACCAGGCAGCATCTGTGGAGAGAGAAACAGTGTTAACATTTCCAGTTTCTTGCCCGACTCAGGCTGGGTGAGATTTGTGTAGTACAGCGGGTTCCCACGGCCTTCTGCCCAGGGCTGCAGCGTTGGAGGGAAGGAGGACACACCCCTTTTTTACAGCATTGCTGCCATAAAGCTGGTAAGTTTAAAGGTCCAGCCACTTTAACAGGACAGGGCGAAGGTAAGTGTATAAGGTAAGTGGGCAGGATTTGGTTGGGTGGTGGAGGGGTCAGGTCTGGCCTGGAAGCTGAGGGGGAGCCAGGGGTCAGGTTGGGGCCCAGGTTGGGGACGGGAGTGAGGAGGTTCAGGTCAGGCCTTGGGGGGGAGAGAGAGTTGGTGGGTAGTGGGAGTCCCGTGAGGGGTCAAGAGAGACCCAGGGGGTAGTGGTGGGGTAGATGGAGACCAATGGGTGTTCAGGTGGGGGTAGTCAAGGGGTGGTAGTGGAGGGGTGGGGAGAGTCCCATGAGAGGGGGGTAGTGCCTAGTTGGGTGGAGTCCTGTGGGTCAGGTGCATAGTGGGCGGTCAGAGGTGTCCCATGGGGGTATCAGGGGACGTCAGTACAATTGTTATCCAGAAGGCAGAGGTGGTTTTAATTGTTCTAACTTTTTCTGGGGAACTATTGCTGTATGACAGTCAGAACCATCCAAAGTTTGTGATTTAAATCACATTGTCAGATGGTTCCCCATGCAGGACAATTGCCTAAAGGAAGTGTGAACTTCCCAGACAGTTGTTGTGCAATCCTTACTTCTAGGCGGGTGAGAATGGGGGTGGGTGGGTTCCTTAGCACATCTTTGATGCAGATACACTGCCTTGCGGCTCAGAAGTTATGGCCTATTATGTTCAACTTCCCACTGTGTAAATTAAAGTTTTTTTCATTATATTATATATTATCCAGTCTTAAGATGCAGTGATACTGGAATTGGTGCATTATGCAAAGTGGTTTTGGGTGCATAATGACAAGAAAAGAATAGTATAATTTTGGAATTGAGTTGGGAATCTGAAAACCAAGCAATGAAAATGAATGATTATTGAAACAAAGAAATTTCAACATAGGAGGCTGTTTGGCCCATTGAGGTTCTGCAGATGCTAGCTTGTCTTCACAGTGACTCACTAATTTACCTGCTTTTTACATTTTCTTAAAACCTTTATATGGCCAGGATTTTTCCTATGGTGGGTGGGCTGGGTGGGAGCAGATGGGGGCAGGTACGGAGCCGATTGCTGCCCGTGATCGGCTCTGCACCGCCAATTTACACGTGGTGGAGGGGGGTGCCATTAAGGCCCGCCCAGCATAATGCATGACCAGTAGCACTCAGCGCTACTTGTGCAGGCTGGGGAAGGAGGAAGAGTCAGGGCCTGCGCTCTTTCGTGCATGAGCGCAGCAATCTCCCTGAGGCAAGGAGCTGCCTCAGGGCGATTGAATGTATAATAGAATTGAATTAAAAATTTATTCAAATATGTCCCCTCATGTGACTGTGTCACGTGAATTAGGACATGTTTATAAAGGTGGGAAAATTTACTGATTTATTTTATAAAAGCTTCAGGAAACCTCAACCTGCCTGTGGATGAGCTTTCCTGAAAAAACGCGAAGGCCGCTTAGGCTTTTCGCCAGCCCACCAATCTTAAGGTTGAACAGGCACCAATCTTAAGGACTTTAATTAATTTCTTAACGGCCTTAATAATAACGGCGCGCACCCGCCAAACAAAATATCAAAATGGCACACGATGAAGTTGGAACGCACGCCCAATGTCATCATGCATTATTTTATGTGTCGGTATGACAGGCCCGCCCCCACATGCTGACCGGAAGATTCTGCCCTATGTTTCTTTCCTAAATGTTTGTATAATCCACCCTTAAATTATATAAAATTGACTAATTGCGTTAATGCATTTACCATTGTTAGGAAATAGAGTTATTTTGGTATTTGTGGGTGTTAAGAATGAGTTTTGACATTAATGTTTAACTTTAATTTGTATTTCTGTACTGGTGAGTTAAGAAAATGTCAAGTTGAGTTTTAGTTTCACTTAAAAATGTGCCTGGATTTCTAATAAGAGTTTACGACTGTAAGAGAAGTTAAGCAAACACGACAGTAGAAAAACTGGGCTGTTACCTAGCAACAGGGATCTAGAGGAGCAGGTACCTGCCACAGGCACACATAGAAAAATGAAAGAAACAGCAGTTTGATTTGGAAGCTGTTTGAGTTCAGTCAGCCTTGAAGACAGCTGCCAAGCAGAAGCAACTTAGGAGGGGCAGATAGCCAGTCCCAAGCTAAAGAAGAAAGTCCCCAAGAATCCACAGGAGTGGAGCAGGAGAAATTCCCAAGCAGACCTACTAGTCAAAGGAAGGACAGGAACCTGGAAAAGGTACTGTTAAGTGAAGCTAAGAGTGAGGGGCAGAGAAAGGCTCCAAGCTTAAAGCTCCAAGCTGCAGGAAGCAGATTCAAAGCAATACAAAGGCTTGTGAGAAGCCAGGAGATCCAAAGAGATGGCTGAAGGTCTGCAACTCTTTGCTATGGGCTTATGAAGCAGTGGCATCCGTTAATGGCTGAGTTGGTGAGAGTTCATGGAAGACAGCTTGAATGCATCCAGGTAAGAGGAACATCAGAGGAGAGTTTGAAACCCTGGAGGTGGACTCTTGCGGCAGGGGTCTGAGAAATTAAAGAAACAGCAGTTTGATTTGGAAGCTGTTTGAGTTCAGTCAGTCTTGAAGACAGCTGCCAAGCAGAAGCAACTTAGGAGGGGCAGATAGATTAGGAGGGGCAGGAGAAGATTCCAAAGTAAGTCCTTGGCGAATGGAGATTGGAAACCCCCAAGTGAAGGACGAAGTTCAGTGAGACCGGTTGGCTCATGGTGTGACAAGCGCCTGGGGGGAGTTGATGAGAGATCCATAACATCTGTCTGGGGTGGCATCTGTCACTTGTTTCAGAGTGTGGTGTGTCTGACAACAGATTGGTTTACATGGGCTGTGTACTTACTGTAAAGCTATAGTTGTGGTTGAAGGAATATTGTAATATACTTCATCTTTTCTAGTTTAATAAATATTTTACACTTTTGTTAAAAGTTCATCAGCTGACACTGGTGAATCTGTTCAGTTGCCCTTTTCCACGTGTCTAAACAAACAAATAAAAGTTAGGATCTATCAAGCTGGGTTCCACCCTGGGATCAGGCTTGTCCAGTAATAACCTCAGCTGGGGATCGTAAAGTGGGGGTTCTTGTGGGATTTGAAAAAATGGACAACGGGTGATTGGACACAGCATAATAATTGGTTTGAGATTAGAAATTCTTGAACATTGGTGGGATCAATGAATCCTTCAAAAACGAGTACATGGAGGTAAAGAGGAACTGAACATAGCAATTGGAGTTGCTGTGAGGTATATTATACTAGTTGGAATGTGAAACAGCTTTGGAAGTTGCTAAGGCTTTCTACAGGTGGAAAATGTAACTGACTGATTTGCAGAAATTTACCAAGAGTAAGCTAATGGAATTGGCGGATAAGTTGGAGTTAAAATTACCCAAAGGGGCAAGGAAAGCAGACACAGTTGAGATAATAGCACAGCATTTAAAACTGGAAGGGATAACAGAGAGATCACGTTCTCCAGGGGATCAGTCAAGTGAGTTAGTTAAGATCCAGTTACAAATGAAGCAACTTGAACTAGAGGCAAAAGAAAAAGAAAGGGAAAGAGAAAGAGAAGAAAAAGAAAAGAAAAAGACAGGGCAAAAAAGGAAAAAGAGTGAGTATCTCAAAGAGAAATGGAAATGCGAAAACTTGACCTCCAAGGGGAGAAGTTAGCAATGGAGGAAAGAGAGAAGGAACGAGAAAGGTACTACCAGCTTAAAAGGCTGGACCTTTAAAAAGAGATCTTAGATGCTGAGGAAAGTTCTGATGGCAAAAAAGCCTTCAATCCAAAACCTAATGGGGAGATATTTAAGTTTGTGCAAGCTCTCCCAAAGTTTCAGGAAAGGGATGTAAAGGCATTCTTTATTTTGTTTGAAAAGGTAGCTAGGCAAATGAAGTGGCCAAAAGAAATATGGACATAGCCCTTATAGAGTAGGTTAGTAGGTAGAGCTCATGAAGTCTATGCTTCACTTTCAGAAAAAGATGCTGGTGGATTATGATGCAGTAAAAAAGGCAACTCTGACTGCAAATGAGTTAGTCCCTGAGGCATACAGGCAGAAATTTCGGAAAATAAGGAAACAGCCTGGGCAGGCCTATATTGATTTTGAGAGGGTAAAGCAAAGTAATTTTGACCATTGATAAGGACATTAAAGGTAGAGACAACATATAAAGCTCTTAGGGAAATAATTATCTTGAACAAATATAAGATTTACTTCCTCCTATAATTAGAACCCATGTTGAAGATTAGAAGGTTAAAACAGCAGAGGTGGCTGATGATTATAAACTGGTCCATAGATCTAAACCCTTTCTCTGTCACCCCAACAAACCTGAAAAGGAAAAAAGATGGGAAAGTGAAAGGAAGGCAAGGGAAGAGAAGGGGCAGTTGGGGATTCTCAGGAAATTTCTCCTCAGACCAGAAAGGAAGGTGCTGAGGGCGGAAGTGACTTCAATTGTTTTCATTGTAATATGGTGGGACATATTCAGGCAGATTGCTAGAGATTAAATGGTAGACCTGTTGCAGTAGTAGAAATACCAAAGGAATCCTCAGGAAAGGTTACATCAGAAAAGGAAATGGTTGTTAAAACTATGGCAGTGGTGCAGGTGAAATGTGTTCCCTCAGAACATACAGGAAAGGGAGATATGGTTCAGGATAGTCCACAGAATTCTTTTTTCATTACTAGAGAAGGAAGTAGGGCTATCAGAGGGTCTGGGTGTTTGTGTCAAAGGGAGAAGTGTTCCCTTACTCCTCCAACAAAATAAGTAAACAGATTAAAATTTTGAGAGATACAGAGGAAGACCAATCACTAATGGTGGCTGATGATACAATCTGTGTTCCAGATAGCTTTATTAAGGGAAAAGTATTGATAAAGAGGTATTAATAGAATTTATGAACCTGTTTCTTTGTGTAAAGTTAACTTACTAAGTCACTTTGTAAATGGAATTATTACAGTGGGAATTATTCCTAAATCACCTAGGGGTGGGTTTTATTCTGGGTAATGATGTGGATAGTGGAGACATAATGAGACGACAACTGTATTGCAACAGATAGCTGATCATGTTGATCTTAACCAACTTCAGAAAAACAAATATCTCATCAGCAATGAGATATTTATTGCTGATAACAAGAAATTGAAGGAAGACCTGATATATGTAGAAAACCAATTTTAATATGTGAAAGAGGAGTTTGCATGTATGAAATACAAGAATTGATGAGATTAATTGAGAATCAGTCACAGAAATTAGAACATTTGGCCGAGGACTTGAAATGTCTAAATTATAAATTATAGAAGCAAATTTAACAAAGGACAATCTTCAGTTAAAACTGGATGAACTTCAAGCATCAGAAATTGCTATGAAATATCAGGGAAAATGCCTTGAACAAGAAAAGGGATTGTTGGTAAATGAGAATAATTAGTTGAATGCAGAATTAAAAATCAAAACTAACAAATTGCAAGAACTTTGTCATGGAAAAAGCAATGAGATTCAATGCAAACTGGAGAAGATGAAAGAGAAGATTTGTTATATGGAGTGTCACAATTCCAAAGTTGTTCCTGTGAATAAAAACTCTTTGCTGAATTATGGTCCAGTTGAGCAACGAACTGATCCAAGTAAAACTACTGAAATATATCAACCTCTGTAATGGACAATATGAAAACAATTAAAGTGCATGCAGAATTGGAAATTAAGAATTGTCAACAGAAAGGACTGAAATCACAAAATGATCTGGAAAGGTCAATGACCAGAGACACTGTGCTTGCTGGTGCTAATATACAAAATACAGCAGTTGCAATCCAGGCAAGTGGACAGTTTTCAAAAGACCATTCAAAACCTAGAAAGGAGTGGAATGATATAGTTTGTGGATTATGCAAAAGAATTGAAGGATTGGAACAAACTATGAAACTCCACAGAGGACATAACTGACATTGCTCAAAGGGAAGTGGAAAAGACCCATTTGAAATGGGATCTGAAGAAACAACAAAACCGTAAAAGGTTTAAGGATCAAACCACACAGGAGCATGAAAGCCTCTTGTATGAATACAAAAAACATCTCAACACTATCCTTGAAAAGGCAGAAAGAGATTTTGACCAGAGAAGAAATTAGATGTTAATGTGCAAAAATGCCATTTTGACTTTATTAAATCAAAATGAGAATTTGCCACATCTGGGGCTGAATTTTCCCCCCATTGGGGAGGAAGTTGATGAGCGGGCGTGTGCGGGCGCGCTTCCGATTGGCGCCCCCCAATCGGAGACGCGGCGTCATTTTAAGTGGGTGGGCCAATTAAGGCCCGCCCAGTGTGATGTCCGCTAGGATTCCTAAAATCAAGAGTGCGCTCTTTCATGCGTGCGCACGAATGAGCACACTCATCTCCCTGAGGCTAAGTGCTGCTTCAGAGAGATTGGTTCTAAATGTAAAAAAGCTCAAAATAGAAAAATAAAATTTCCCTAACATGTCCCCTCGTGTGACAATATCACGTGAGTTGGGACATGTTCATAATTTCCAAAAAAGCTTTATTAAAGTTTTTAAAACCCTACATGAAACCTAATCCTGCCCATGGATGAGGTTTTATGTTTTTTCTAGTTCCTGCCGGGGCTCCTGGCCTGCTTACCAACCTTAAGGTTGGGCGGGCAGGTCCACTAATTACTTTAATTGGCCGTTGACAGGTTGGCAGGTGCACAGTTGATTTTGTTGCACCCCCGCCTGCCTGAAAATTTAAATGGGGCGCAGTGACATTGGGAGTTCCGCCTGAGGTCACTGCGTATCATTTTACACGTTGGCGAGCGGGCCCCGCTCCAACCCTGCCCCCACTCGCCGACAGTAAAATCCAGCCCTTGAGTTCGGAGAATGAGCTTGGGCATGAAATTATGCCTACAGCAAATGGAAAGGTGATTGGGTGGTAGACTTAAATGAGACATTCTTTGCCGAGTTAAAGACAGGGATTAAGAAGAAAAAAAACACAAGGGTTGAGTTATGCTAATGCTATGATGTACAAATTCTACTAACCTTGTTAAATTTATTGACTTTGTTTAAGTATGTTTTATAATTGTACAATATGATGTATAATTGTGAAACAGGATGGACAATTTGTTTGTAATATAGAGAAGAAGCTGGGTTGATGTTTATGATGTTACGTTCGTGTGAGGTGGGCGCAAGCCATTGTAACTGAACCCTCACTGTTGTGAAGCTTTCTTCCCTCCAGAAAGATAGATGTTAGGAAATAGAGATAGTTTAAGTAAGTAATTTTGGTATTGGTGGGTGTTAGGAATGAGTTTTGGCTTTAATGTTTAAGTTTGATTTGTATTTCTGTGTGTTAAGAAAAGGTCAAATTGAGTTTAGCTTCACTTTAAAAGGTGCCTGCATTTCTAATGAGAGGTTACAACTAAAAGAGAAGTTAAGTAAACACAAGAGTAGAAACAAATTGGGCTTTTGCCTTGAAACAGGAGTCCAGAGAGGCAGATCCCTCCCAGATACAGACAGGAAAACTAAAGAAACAGCATGTACCTCAAGGCCACTTTCCTGTGCTATCTCCACATTCCTTGCTGTCACGAGTATCCAGAAACCTATTGATTTCTGTCTTTAACATGCTCAATGATTGAGCTTCCACAGACTGCTAGGGGTAATGAATTCCAAACATTCACCGCCCTCAGTGAAGAAATTCTTCCTTATCTCAGTCTTAATTGACCTGCTCCTTATTCTGAGACCATGTTCCCTGGTTCTAAACTCACCAGCTAGGGGAAACATCCTATCCACATTTCATGCCCTGTAAGAAGTTGTAAGTTTCAATGAGATCACCTCTTATTCTTTGAAACTAGAAAATACAGGTCCAGCTTCCTCAATCTCTCCTCATAAGACAATCCTGCCATCCCAAGGATTAGTCAGATGAACATCCATTGCACTTCCTCTGTGACATGTATACCTTTCCTTAGATAAGGAGACCAAAACTGTATACAATATTCTAGGTACGGTCTATTTTATTCCAGTGTGTCTATTCACATGACTCCAATACTCTTTCTGAAAAGGAAGGCACAGTACAAAACTGTACACGGCTATCTCTGCCTAACCAATGTCTCCTTTACTATAGTTTTTTTTCCAATTGTATTCAACACTCCTTGATGTAAAATCCAAATTATCATTTGCAATTTTATTGGTTTCTCTTCACCTATAATGATTTGTGTATCTGCAATCTTGTTGCTTTATATTCTTCCATTCTCTGTTCTTTTCTTCAAAATGTACCATTTCATTATTATCTATGCTGAACTGCGTTTGCCACATATTTGCCCATTCTTCTAACTTGTCAATGTTCTGGGACATTCACTCTTATAATTTTCCCATAATTTGATACCATCATCAAATTTTAATATTATTTCCTGTATGCCCATGGTCAAATTCACTGAAGCAAGTTGAAATCGAGAGGTCCAGCAGAGATCCCTGGATGTCTTCCTCATTGACATGCTGCCCTTTGATGGCCTTATTTGCAATTATTTATTCAGCTTCCACATGTTTTCTGGTGACATGCAGCTATGAATCCACTATCTCTCTTGACCCCTCCACTGTCTCTGTGCTGTCACACTGCTTGTCCAACATTCATTCTAGGATCAACCACAATTTCTTCTAATTAAATATTGGAAAGACCAAAGTCAACAGCTTTAGCCTCTGCCCCAACTCCATATCATCACAACAGGCTCCAGGGGCTGGATTTTTAAAAAAGGTCAGGGTATGGATTGGGGATGGGCAGCTGTGCAATTTGGTGCCATCATCCTCCATGCTGGTTCCCCACCATGAGCATTTTGACAGCGGGCAAATCAAACAGCCAGTTGAGGCCAATAAGGTTTCATTAAGAGGTGTTTCCTACACTGATGGAACTTCCATTGTGCAAAGTGGGAAGCCCACGTCAAAGTGATGGACTCAGGACGGGAAAAGCGAGAGGAGGAGCGAACTATGATTGTTCACAAGGACCAGCCCTCGCAACTGTACAGTAGCAGCTGTTGGCCATCCCCTGGAGGGACTGACCCTCCAGGATCATGGCTCGTCAGCTGCAGCATTTTCAAAATGTAAATCTACCTGCACTTATCCCTTGCATTCTGCATGCTCATATCTCAGCTGTGGGGCTGCTGATCTCAGTAATGGAGGGCATCCCAATGTCCCTGCAGTATCAGATTCCCTCACGCTGTCTCTGATTGGACAGCAACTATGCTCCTGATCTTTAATTGGCTCGTGCAATGGAATTGCATTGGGCATGTCTAAAGCACATAATGGACAGGGCCCATAACCAGCATCATGACCAGTTCCCAAACTCCTAAATAAAAAAAAAACAATCCCAGATTCCTCCCAGTAATGTCTCCAGCTGAACCAGACTTTCAATGACCACAGTTATTATTTGACCCAAGCTGAGGTCATCCTCTTGGACTTAGACTGCCTACCTTTCTTAACAAATACCTTTGCCCCTAGCTCAACCTACCATAGCTTTATCAATTCCAGAATTGACTATTCCATTGCTTTCCTGAATAGTGTCCCATCCTCTGCCAACTTCAGCTCATCCAAAAACTCTGCTGTTCACATCATAACTTTCACAAGCCCATTCGATTACTCCCACTTCTAATATGCCTTGCTCTGTATTAGTGTCATTTCTTTCCTTCTGCCTCTGTTACAGGGAGAAGGCGAGGTTCTGAAAGACTTCCTATTCAACAGCTGCCAGTTCAGGCCTTGGAATAAGGTGAGCAGATACTTAGCCACACTGCACAATAATTTTGTTTTCTTGTCACTTTTTAATTACTTTAACACATTGGTCAGTCAAAACTGATTTGGAGAAAATGCTAAAAACATAAAACTTTTAATCCTGCACCTCACTACAGATGGAGTACCACTTCCACTTTCTTTTGTAGCTTTGCTAAATCTTGTATTAGTTCCAGAACTGCCGTTTGTTCCACAGGGCAGGTTTTTCCGGTCGGCGAGCGGGGGCGGGGCCCACTCGCCGACACATAAAATGATGCGGGGATACGTCGGGCATGCGTCCTGACTCCACCCCGCGTCAATTAGATTTTCAGTTTGGCAGGCACCGAACTGTCAACGGCCTATTAAGGCCATTAAAAAACTAATTAACTGATTGATGGACCTGCCCGTCCAACCTTAAGGCAGGCCAAGCATGAAACCTCATCCACGGGCCAGATGAAGTTTCATGAGGGTTTTTAAATTATCAAATGTTTAAATAAAATTTATGGACATGTCCCAACTCATGTGACAGTGTGACATGAGGGAACATGGCATGGAAGTTTTTTAATTACCTTTATGTCAGTTTTTCAATCGGACCCAATCTCCCTGAGGCAGAAAAGAGCGCACTCCCACCTGAGGGAATCACCCCACCGCTCACACAGGGAGCGCACAATGCTTCCTGGCAGACATCACGCTGGGTGGGCCTTAATTGGCCTGCCCACATAAAATGGCGGCACGCCTCTGACCAGGGGCGCTGATCGGAGGCCCACCCACCTGCACCCGCTCCCGCACATCCCCCCCTGACGGGGGGAAAATGTTGCCCACTGTTTGCAGACTGGATTGATAGAACTCCCATTGGTTAATGCTATCAACACTGCATCCCATTTTCAGGGATTGATTTCTGTTACAATATTAACAATTTTATTAGGTGGACACATTAATAATGCCAATAAATTCCTTCTATTTTCTTCCACTAAGGAATACAGTGCATCATTTAAACTTCTTTCAAATCTTTTAAACCTAATTAAGTTTATTTAATTCTGTACTGTTAAATTGGTTTTAATATACAATACAAACAGAATGTAAGCAGAATACATTATACTATCCCGTGGGATATTATATATTGTTGTTTCCTGTCAGAATTACGGGAATTGGAATTCTCATTAAAAACAGAAACTCCATCAGCCATGGAAATGTTGCAAAACTAATTTTGACTTTAACAGAAAGAAGTTTCACCCAAAATGAAACCTTGCTTGCACAACAACCCATTGTTAATATACAGCCATCATAGCTTCATTCTTTTGAACAAATCTCTCAACTGTGTCTTTCCTGACCACTAACCACTAATAGGAATGCTAGCCAAACAAATGACATCGAAATCTAACTTATGTTTCAGTCAAACAATGTTTTAAGTGAAGCTTGCTGAATTTTCCTCAATAGGATATATTAACTGGGCATAAACTATTACTGAGCTGAGCCTACATCCTACACATATCTATTTCCAACTCAGGCAACAGGAGATGCCAATTTATGGATTTTATTTCATCAAAAAATCTGGTTCCATGGGCCTGAACTTTACTCTTGGTGGGCGCGCATGAGGCCCAGGAGCGGTCGGAAAACAGGACCCGGACTGCAATTGGCCCATGATCGCGGTTTCATGCTGGCTGGCCAATTAAGGCCCACCCAGCATGAAACGCATCTTTCAAATGGTTGGGAAGGGCCGGGCGGGGGGAGGGAGCCTGTTGGGCACGGGGTCCAATGGTGACCCAGTGAGCGGTTTAAAAATGGCAGAGGCAGCTCCCTGAAGGCCATGAGGGGAGAATCATATTCAGCGGTCTGGAGACTGGAGCTATGGCCTCAACAGCAGCTGGAGACGTCAGGCGAGAGGGCAGGTTGGGTGGACACTCGGCCCACCGCAACCCCCCCACCCATTTTTTGGATGGGTGTCTCGCGGTCCTCCTGGAGGAGGTGGGTGTCAGGCAGCACATCCTCATTTCCAGGGACAGCAGGAGCAGACCACTGCACTAGACTAAAAAAGCCTGGGAGGACGCAGCAGCTGAGGTCAACAGCCATGATGTTCTGTGGCACACATGGGTGCAGTCCCACAAAAGGTTCAATGACCTGCTGCACTCGGCAAGGGTGAGTACCATGTTGGCATGGATCAGCGTGGAGCATTGTTAAGATCTGGCCGTCCCCACCCCCGTGGAACTCAGGGTGTTAGAGTCTGAGTGCCAACTGTCAATGATGCTGGAGCTGGCCAAGGGGGTGAGCCCTGGCTGCTTGGACTGAGTGTCTCGAGCAGCTTGAGGGCCATGACTCGGATATGCCCTGCAAGGTGATCCTCAGCTGGGGTTGGCCAGGCTGCAATGGTGCTGCAGGTAGAGAATGGAGTATTCAATGCTCCTCTGTCCTTTCAGGAGAAGACAAACCATAACAACATAGAGAGGTCAAGGACAGGTGAAGGCCCCCCAAACCTCCTAATATTGATAAGGTTTGAACTGGATCCCTTGGAGCTGGAGAGCCACCACCCACCTCGTTCAGCCGGTCGTTGAGAGGCAGGAACCTCTGACAAAGATAAGAGTGCAGTGCACAGAAGTGAGAGTTTCATATTGTGCAAGCGTTCTTGTGTAATCTCTTAATTGATGGGAGCCTCAAACCTGGAGTCCCCATTGATCATTTAAAGATGATGGCACCATGAGGCAGATCTCCATTGTCTCACCAGGGTGCTTGGCATGTACAGTGACAGTGTGATGATTTAAACTAATGACACATCATTGTTCTCCCTTAGATTCAACAATAGGTACTCATTCGAAGGACCCCGAAGAGCCACTGTTGATGCCAGAGGACCACCAGGTTTCAGATGCACCTGCAGCACACCCGCTCTCCGAACCAGGCACCAGCATAGATATTAGCACCTCAGTGGGCGTTAGATGAGAGCTAGAATGTCAGTGCACGGCAGTGAGGGAACTTCACATTCGCTTGAGGTGCAGCTGGAGGTGAAGAGTCCCCAGGGCACAGGCTCCTGGAGCCCAGGACGATGCTGAGTCAAAAGCAGATGATGAGCCTCTGGAATCGTCTATTAGGCGGTAGATGCTGGATGTCCAGTATGATGTGCGGGAGGATATGGTGGAGATTTTTGAGGGTATGCGTGCCATGGTCCCTGTTGAGGAGGAGTCCATGCAGAGCACAAGCACTGTGTTGACCCTCATGACCAAGCGCACTGCCTCCTCCATTGAGAGAGTGGCGACTCTCACGTAGAAGCAGCTCCAGGGACAGAATCAGGCGTTTCTGGGGCTGTGCTCAGACCTGCAAGCCCTCATACAGGCAATGACCTTAAGTGGTCAGTGTCTGTGTGTGAGATGGGTGAGGCACCTAGTATCCCAGCTAGATGCCCATCCATAATTAGCGAGCAGGGAGGTCCAGAACAATCTCATGTTGGTGCTTGAGCTGCCTGTCATCTCTGTGGGCTCCTTCCAGGCTCCTCTGGATGACGCTAGCAGATCCTCTGCCCCTCTACCCATGACCATGGCATCTGATGAGGCTGCAATGACTGGGGAGATGCCAGCTGCAGCACTGGCCGCTCCCTCTCAGGCAGGGGATCCACTGACCAGAGGATGACCGCAAAGGTCATTGAGGCCAACAAGGCAGCGAGTCAGCAGGCTGTCTACAATGCTGCTGTCAACAGTGGTGGGGGGGGGGGCACCAAGATGCAGCAGTCATAAACATAAGTTTAAGGCACCATGAGCACAAGAGGGACTGTTCACAGGTGATCTTCTGTTCTGCAAAGTTTTGTTTATATGTTTACTTGTGTGGGCATTATCACCAGATATGGTAATGTTAATTTGTTTTGAGTGTGAAATTATATAAATTTTGCTTTTGTTGTAATGGCCTCAGTATGCTTCACCTTATTTTTTGGTGCAGGGTACGCCAGTATCTACTGCAAGATGATAGTAGCTCTCAACTTTATTGCACAGGCACTGAGTGGACATTGGGTTCAAATGGAAGGGTCATTTCAGACATTCGGGATGGAGGCAGCAGCCCTGGCATGAGGTTGAAGCTGATCTTTGGCAGCCTAGCTGAAGGGGTGTTGGATCAAGGCATCCCTGGTGTCACTGCCTCCCTGAAGGATATAGAGGTCTGCCTCCACGCCCTCAGCGTTCTCCTCATCGTGTCCTCTTCTGACTCACTACTGGATTCATCCTCTGTGGCCTGTGGAGCTGCCTCAAGATCCTCTTCCCCCAGTGAGTCCCCTTTTGTCAGTGCTGATTGTGGAGAGCGCAGTATGCAACCACTATCAGTGACAGAGAGTGCAAGAGGAGGACTCTGGGACAGGCAGTCAACAGCCCCGAGGAGGGTGCGAGAGGAGGGCCCTGGGACAGGCAGCCAGCAGCACCTAGAGGAGAGTGCGAGAGGAGGACTCTGGTACAGGCAGTCAGCAGCAGCTAGAGGAGAGGGGAGTGTCCTCTGCAGTCATCATCACCGAGTGAAAAAAAAAGTGACATCGCAGGAAAACCTTAAGTTTATTGGTTGGTAAGTAACTGCTAGTTTGAACTACCTATTCTAAGTTGATTTCAGATGAAGGGTGACTACTGGGGCCCAGGATCGGAGGCCTAACACTTCAGCTTCAACTCAGCAGAGAGAGCGAGCTCCAGTTGAGTTTAAAAAGTGTATTTTGAAACTCCAGTCTAACTTGCTTTCAGATTAAAGGTAAATAGGAGAAATATTTTACAGATTGATAAACTAAATAGCAGTAGAAAATTTAAAAACAAATTTAAAAACTAATTAAATAAAATAGAGATGCAGGGCCAGGCGATGTGCTGTAGCTGCATGATATGCGAGCTGGTGGACCCCATTGTGGTTCCGAGTGACCACATCTGTAGCAAATGTTATTTGCTCGAGGAACTCTGGCTCAGAGTTGATGAGCTGGAGTCTGAGCTTCGGACACTGCGACACATCAGGGAGGGGGAGAGTTACCTGGTCGCTGTGTTTCAGGAGACAGTCACACCCCTTAGATTAACAACCTTAAATTCAGCCAGTGGTCAGGGACAGGAGGGTGTGACTATGAGTGAGGCAGGTAGAGGGATCCAGGAAGTAGCACTGCAGGAGCCTCAGCCCTTGCCCTTATCCAACAGGTTTGAGATTCTTGAGCCCTGTGTGGACGAAAGTGGGTACTGTAGGGAGGATGAGCAAACTGACCATAGCACTGTGGTAAAGGGAGCCATTCAAGTGAGAGGAGAAAAGAGAAGTGTAGTTCTAATCGGGATAGTATAATTAGAGGAATAGATTCTGTTCTCTGTGGCCAGGATCGAGGGTTCCGTAGGCTGTGTTGCCTACCTGGTGCCAGGGTTAAGGATATCTGATCTGGGCTGCAGAGGAACTTGGAGTTGGAGGGGAAAGATCCAGTTGTTGTGGTCCACATAGGTGCCAACGATATTGGTAGAAGAAGGAAAGAGGTTCTGCTGAGGCAATACAAGCAGCTAGGGGCTAAATTAAAAAGCAGAACCAAAAAGGTAATAATCTCCGGATTACTGCCTGAGCCACAAGCTAATTGACACAGGATCCTGGAAAGATTCCGGTGGATTGGAAAAATGCTAATATAAATAATGCTTATTCAAAAAGTGGGGGGAGGCAGAAAGTAGGAAACTATAGACCAGTTAGTTTAATGTCTGTTGTTGGAAAATTTTTGGAATCCATTCTTAATTAGTAATGGGGCATTTGGAAAGTCAAAATGCAATCCATCAGAGCAGCATGGTTTTATGAAGAATAAATTGTGTTTGACTAATTTGCTAAGAGTTCTTTGAAGATGTGACAAACAAAATGGATAATGGGGATCCTGTAGATGTGGTATATCTGGACTTCCAGAAGGCTTTTGATAAGGTGCCGCACAAATGATTAAAAACAAGAAAAGATCACACAGAGTTAGGGGTAATATATTAGCTTGGATAGAGGATTGGCTAACCAACAGAAAGCAGAGAGTCGGGATAAATGGATCTTTTTCTGGATGGCAAGCTGTAACTAGTGGCGTGCCACAGGATTCAGTCCTTGGGCTCTAACTATTTACAATCTATATTAATGACCTGGATTCAGGGATAGAAAGTACTAATGCTAAATTTGCAGATAACACCAAAATAAGTGGGAAAGTAAGTTGCAATGAAGAAATAAGAAATTTACAAATGGATATGGACAGGTTAGATGAATGGGCCAAAATTTGGCAGATGGAGTGTGAGGCGATCCATTTTGGTCAGAAGATTAAAAAGGCGACTTATTATTTAAATGGAGAGGAACTTCAGAATGCTTCAGTGCAGAGGGATCTGGGTGTCCTCGTGCACGAATCACTGAAAGCTAGTATGCAGGTAATAAGGAAGGCAAGTGAAATTTTGGCATTTATTGCAAAATGAATAGGGTATAAAAATAGGGAAGTGTTGTTGCAACTGTACAAGGCATTGGTGAGATCGCACCTGGAGTACTGTGCACAGTTTTGGTCCCCTAACTTGAGGAAGGATGTAGTTGCATTGGAGGCAATTCAGAGGAAGTTCACTAGATTGATTCCAGAGAGATGCGGGGCTTGTCTTATGAGGACAATATGAGCAGTTTAGGCCTATACTCGCTAGAGTTTAGAAGGATAAGAGGAGATCTAATTGAGGTGTATAAGATGCTAAAGGGGATAGACAAAGCAGAAATGGATTGGATGTTTCCCCTTCCGGGGCATTCTAGAATGAGAGGCTATGGGGTGGTAGACTTAAATCATAGATGAGGAGGAATTATTTTTCTCAAAGGGTCGTGAATCTGTGGAATTTACTACCTCAGATTGCAGTGGATGCTGGGACGCTGAATAAATTTAAGGAAGAGATAGACAGATTTTTAATTAGTAATGGGTTGAAAGGTTATGGGGAGGGAGCGGGAAATTGGAGTTGAGGCCGAAATGAGATCAGTCATGATCATAATGAATGACGGGGTAGGCTCGAGGGGCTGAATTGCCTACTCCTGCTCCTAGTTTTTATGATCAGTGACACCCGCTCTGGGGGTATGGTAACACACCCCCTGAACGGTCCAGGCATCAGAAGCGCATCTTCAGAACACCTATGGCCCTCTCTATAACCGCCCTTATGGAGGTACGATAGAGGCAGATGCTGCTCTGCCCATGTTCTTGGTGGTGGAGAGGCATCATAAGCTATCTCTTCAATAGATAGCTCTTGTCACCCAGCAGCCATCCATCCAGTCAGGCTGGAGCACTAAATAGCCTTTGGCACCTGTGGGGGTCTGAAGGTGTAAGTGTCACAGGAGCTACCAAGATACCTTGCACAGACTTGCTGAATCTGCGTTTGTGGTCACACACTATCTGGACTTTCATGGAGTGAATCCTTTCCTGTTGACCAAGGCACTCGGCTGACCTGCTGGCGCCTTGATGGCCACATGTGTCTAGTCGATTGCACCCTGAATGGGGGGGACCCAGCAATCACTGAAAGCCCTCTGGCACACTCAGCCTGGCTGGCCTCGTCTGGAAATGAATAAATGTCAATACCCACCTGAACAGAGCTTCTGTCATCAGCTTGATGCAGCTATAGACAGCTGATTGGGACACTTCACAAATATCCCCCACTGACCCCAGAAAAGAGCCAGAGGCATAGAAGTTCAGGGCCACTGTGACCTTCAGAGCCATTGACATGGGGCTTCCACCCACACAGTTAGAGGTGATTTTAGGCTCAATCATCTGACAAATGGAGGTCACAGCCTCCCTGAAGAGGTGGAGCCTCCTTCGGCATTGCACCTTGGACATATTGATGTAGCTGCATCGCTGCCTGTGAACACTAGCAGCAGGATAGTGGTGTCTTCTATGGTCCCTTACACTTGGGTTTACCTGCTGGCCCTGCGCCCCTTGTGCCTGCGCCTCTCCTCCCACAGGTCACTCCCCTGGAAGTTGCATTCGGACACTTGTCCTCCTCTCCCTTCTGCCCCTCTCTTCCTCCTCAGAGGGGGTGCCTCCAGTGGACAGCACAATCCCCATTACCAGGATAACAGAAGGCTGTCTGATACCTGGAAGGATCCACACAGTCAAAATTCTCCACGGCCCTTGGAGACACCAATGAAGCCTGGAAATTCTAAGACTGAAGCTCAGAACAGAGATGAAGCTGTCAAGTTCAAATAAGCAGCCAACAGCAAACCATCTCCTAAACTCCTCACTACTCACACTGACGATGCTGCTGACCCTTTTTATCCCACCCTTGGATGAGGTTTTGCAAAAAATGGGCTGCCTGTCTGCCCGTTTTGCCCCTGTGACAAGTGCGAAATCATACAGGCAACATAAAATCGGAATCAATTGGGTTTTTAATGGCCTTAAGTGGCCTTTTAATTGATGGTGGGTGCACCTCTGTCACCTGCATGTGCCCGCCGACCTGAAGATTGCGCAATTGTGGGATGACATTGGGACATCATCTCACGCGATTTTACGCTCAATTGTGTCAAAGAATAAAATTCTGCCCATGATACATTCTATCTGCATGTACATCTTACCTACGTAACATTATGCCTGGTCACATTTTTCAGCTAATTTCCCTCGTTATAGACACTCATGTCCATGTTTGTAATAGAAGCTGTCCATGTAGACTTGTCAGACGGTAATGTGGCCTCCCCACATTGGTGGTATTAAAGTGCCTCAGCTTTGCACCCTCCCCAGCTCCACGGTTGATAATGCAGAGAAATGTTTGTGCTTGAACCAATTGTATTTCCCTGTTTTCCAAACTGGCTTTAAGCTTTTACTACTAAATAATAAAAGTAAATCAATGTATCTAAGGATAACAACAGAATTTATGGGTTTAAAATGAGGACTGAATTGCATCTTTATCCTTGGTCCAAGTGTCCCCCACCCTCTGATCTTAGTTCATCTGAGACTACACTTGTTCTGTATACAGCACTACAGGAAATCAACAGGCATAACTTATTTTTATATTGCAATCTTCAATCAACAGTTCCTTGCACTGATATTTATATATATCACCTCTGGCCGTGATAAAACCAGTATATATTATTTTTAAAATGAATTCATACTTCATTATGAAAATGTAGTATACTCAGGAACATTCTATAAATCGAGCTGAAGTTGATGGAGGAGCCATGAATAATGAGCTGTGGTTTTATACACAGAACCATGATATTGGGTTTGAAGATGATATGTATGCAACTCCAACATCCCAGTTCAATTTACCAATGTCAAATGGTTCGAGCTCATCTGGAAAACATTGTGCATCAATACTTCTTTATAGAAAATCCATTAGAAAAGCTCCATATTTACTTACATAGCACTACTGTACTATTTTCTCCTTTCAATTGAATGGTAAACTTGTCATCATAAGATTAGCTGTCCAGTCATGTACATGTTCAATTGATGCAAATTAATCAACTTAATTACCAGGAGATAAACCACTTGACCTTTCTTTAAAAAGTCGAGTGATGTTTCCATTGTTAGTATTTAGTGGAAAAGGAAATCAAAAAATGTAATCGAGTCACACACTTCAAAGATACTGAGGTTGATGATCTGATGCAAAAATGTTATAAATTTCTTGAAGCCATTTGGGTTTAAAAGATGCTCTAGTTTTTCATTTGCATTCAGTGGCCTAAAAGTGAATTTTCAGTGTTACAAATTATGGGGGCTGATTTTCGTTATTTCAAATTGCCCCATTTTTAGGTGCATATTGGGTGATAGTGGAAAAGAAAAACTTGTCATTAGAGATCTGCCCATTCCAACTTAAAGATGGACCATGTAAGTCAGCCAGCTGTCCTACGAGAAACAATGGGAGCTACTTATAATGGCCTGGATTTTGTGATAAGAATAACAATGCGGCTTCAGTGCTCACCATTATTTGGGGCTAAATTGAACAAGAACTTCCAGAGTTTGTGTAGGCTCAGTTAAATGTGGAAATCAGGAAGTTGCTGATAATTTACCCTGCTCTTCCATAAGCAGTTATGCCAACATCTCACTGCACAGTGTTGAAATCCATGACAAAGTGTGAATCTGCTGCACTTTCCCATTAGTTACTGACTAAACACATCAGAAAATGTTTTGGCCTGTGTTTTCAGGTGCAGGTGATTTTTTTAATGGTGTGATGAGTTTTAATTATGCCAACACCTCTCTAGCACCAAAAATGTACTTTTTCAAATGTGGAGTCTCATTCTTCAGAGTTTAGTTATATTGGAGATTTAAAAAGATAACCTCTTTTTTAACCTTTTTCCTGTCCGTTTTTTTATCTTTCCTACTTCAATCTTTCCCTCCCCATGTTATTTTCTGAGCATGATTTTATAATGAATTAATTATTCTTATTTATATTTTCTGTCTTAGAGATAATTATTCAATCTGATTTGTTAAAGAGTCATGTTGTTGCTTGCCTAGTTCACATACAGCACAGATCCCCTGTAGAGAGTGCCATACTGAAAACGATCTCAAGAGATTGTAATTTGCCACTCAAAAGCCCACTGTAATTCAATGGGAAGCAATAAGTGCAAACAATGGCAAGTTCTGTTGTTTAACCGGTTTATTAAATTGCCTTAACCTCGAAATTGGTGCTTTATCTAAACCCAGATGTTCCCGACTGCCCCATCCAACCTCCCACCATTTATTAGCTGCAGGACCAGAATAAGCTTTCACAGTATCAGATTTCCCTCTGGGCTATCCACCAGCAATCCAGCTTGCCTACTCAAAGCAAATGAGGCCCAGTCACACATCAATCAGGCCTCCTGACATCATCACACTGCTGGAGCAGTCACTCTTACCAATGTACCCAGCACACAAAAAATCAACCCCACCTAATTGTTAACACAACAGGGTCAAAAACTACAAGAAATTTAGAGGTATGGTACAAGTAAAGAAACAAAAGATGGGCCTTGAAGTTATCAAATGCAATGCTCACCAAACTGTTGTCAGTCTCCTTTTGTTCTGGGTCAGGTTATTAAGGAAATTGGCTCAGAAATAAATCTGCTGTAAAAAATTATCAGCAAGCAGACACCATCCACATCTCATCTTTAGGTTGTGCGCATTAGACCTCAGCTAAAGAAAAACAGAGAGACTATTTTAAATGATGTTGTGCCTGGATCATTCTAAAACTCTCAGGCAGATCCAATATCTATTTTTATTATCCACAATGCAACACAATGCCTGATAAAAATAAGGCAATGATATTAGAAGGAACAAATAGGGCTGAATTTTATTCTTGAGACGGGGGTCCCAACGACATAAAAACAAAAAAACTGCGGATGCTGGAAATCCAAAACAAAAACTAAAACAGAATTACCTGGAAAAACTCAGCAGGTCTGGCAGCATCGGCGGAGAAGAAAAGAGTTGACGTTTCGAGTCCTCACGACCCTTCGACAGAACTTGAGTTCGAGTCCAAGAAAGAGTTGAAATATAAGCTGGTTTAAGGTACGTGTGTGGGGGGCGGAGAGAGAGAGAGAGAGAGAAGTGGAGTGGGGGTGTGGTTATAGGGACAAACAAGCAGTGATAGAAGCAGATCATCAAAAGATGTCAACAACAATAAAACAAAAGAACACATAGGTGTTAAAGTTAAAGTTGGTGATATTATCTAAACGAATGTGCTAATTAAGAATGGATGGCAGGGCACTCAAGGTATAGCTCTAGTGGGGGTGGGGAGAGCATAAAAGATCTTAATTTTTTTTTTAAAAAATAATGGAAATAGGTGGGAAAAGGAAAATCTATATAATTTATTGGGAAAAAAAAGGAAGGGGGAAACAGAAAGGGGGTGGGGATGGGGGAGGGAGCTCACGACCTAAAGTTGTTGAATTCAATATTCAGTCCGGAAGTGCCTAGTCGGAAGATGAGGTGTTGTTCCTCCAGTTTGCGTTGGGCTTCACTGGAACAATGCAGCAAGCCAAGGACAGACATGTGGGCAAGAGAGCAGGGTGAAGTGTTAAAATGGCAAGCGACAGGGAGGTTTGGGTCATTCTTGTGGACAGACCGCAGGTGTTCTGCAAAGCGGTCGCCCAGTTTACGTTTGGTCTCTCCAAAGTAGAGGAGACCACATTGGGAGCAACAAATGCAGTAGACTAAGTTGGGGGAAATGCAAGTGAAATGCTGCTTCACTTGAAAGGAGTGTTTGGGTCCTTGGACGGTGAGGAGAGAGGAAGTGAAGGGGCAGGTGTTGCATCTTTTGCGTGGGCATGGGGTGGTGCCATAGGAGGGGGTTGAGGAGTAGGGGGTGATGGAGGAGTGGACCAGGGTGTCCCGGAGGGATCGATCCCTACAGAATGCCGATAAGGGGGGTGAAGGGAAGATGTGTTTGGTGGTGGCATCATGCTGGAGTTGGCGGAAATGGCGGAGGATGATCCTTTGAATGCGGAGGCTGGCGGGGTGATAAGTGAGGACAAGGGGGACCCTATCATGTTTCTGGGAGGGAGGAGAAGGCGTGAGGGCGGATGCGCGGGAGATGGGCCGGACACGGTTGAGGGCCCTGTCAATGACCGTGGGTGGAAAACCACGGTTAAGGAAGAAGGAGGACATGTCAGAGGAACTGTTTTTGAAGGTAGCATCATCGGAATAGATGCGACGGAGGCTGAACAGATCCGATGATGCTACCTTCAAAAACAGTTCCTCTGACATGTCCTCCTTCTTCCTTAACCGAGGTTTTCCACCCACGGTCGTTGACAGGGCCCTCAACCGTGTCCGGCCCATCTCCCGCGCATCCGCCCTCATGCCTTCTCCTCCCTCCCAGAAACATGATAGGGTCCCCCTTGTCCTCACTTATCACCCCACCAGCCTCCGCATTCAAAGGATCATCCTCCGCCATTTCTGCCAACTCCAGCATGATGCCACCACCAAACACATCTTCCCTTCACCCCCCCTTATCGGCATTCCGTAGGGATCGATCCCTCCGGGACACCCTGGTCCACTCCTCCATCACCCCCTACTCCTCAACCCCCTCCTATGGCACCACCCCATGCCCACGCAAAAGATGCAACACCTGCCCCTTCATTTCCTCTCTCCTCACCGTCCAAGGACCCAAACACTCCTTTCAAGTGAAGCAGCATTTCACTTGCATTTCCCCCAACTTAGTCTACTGCATTCGTTGCTCCCAATGTGGTCTCCTCTACTTTGGAGAGACCAAACGTAAACTGGGCGACCGCTTTGCAGAACACCTGCGGTCTGTCCGCAAGAATGACCCAAACCTCCCTGTTGCTTGCCATTTTAACACTCCACCCTGCTCTCTTGCCCACATGTCTGTCCTTGGCTTGCTGCATTGTTCCAGTGAAGCCCAACGCAAACTGGAGGAACAACACCTCATCTTCCGACTAGGCACTTTACAGCCTTCCGGACTGAATATTGAATTCAACAACTTTAGGTCGTGAGCTCCCTCCCCCATCCCCACCCCCTTTCTGTTTCCCCCTTCCTTTTTTTTCCCAATAAATTATATAGATTTTCCTTTTCCCACCTATTTCCATTATATTTTTTAAAAAAATGTAAAATCTTTTATGCTCTCCCCACCCCCACTAGAGCTATACCTTGAGTGCCCTGCCATCCATTCTTAATTAGCACATTCATTTAGATAATATCACCAACTTTAACTTTAACACCTATGTGTTCTTTTGTTTTATTGTTGTTGACATCTTTTGATGATCTGCTTCTATCACTGCTTGTTTGTCCCTACAACCACACCCCCACTCCACTTCTCTCTCTCTCTCTCTCTCCGCCCCCACACACATACCTTAAACCAGCTTATATTTCAACTCTTTCTTGGACTCGAACTCAAGTTCTGTCGAAGGGTCGTGAGGACTCGAAACGTCAACTCTTTTCTTCTCCGCCGATGCTGCCAGACCTGCTGAGTTTTTCCAGGTAATTCTGTTTTTGTTTTTGTCCCAACGACATGCTGGAAAGCCAGGGTTGAACTCGCCTCAGCAAGTTGTCTACTCCCAGCCACATTTTACAGGGGTCAGACAACTCAAAGGGAGCCAACAGGAGTTATTGAGAAGTCACTTTAAAGAACACCCACTTCCAGGAGCTGCTGGTTAATTGGAGGGTCAGCAATTCAGCGGTCTCAGCTGCGCCACCAGGAGCAATGGTCACTGCTGGTACTTCACGTGGAAGAAGGGAAGACCTTTGAAGCACCCTACCCTCCCAACCTGGTAAGTGGGGTCTGGGGACAACAGGGCCAGTCAGGCAGACAGTCAAAGGGGGAGTGGGCTTGGTAAGGTACATTGCCACAGGTACAACCACTGCTGCTAGGGGTCACTCTGTGGGCCAAAGAGTGGCCAAATAGGAGGGACACCCTTGGCCTAAAGGGAGGCTGCCAGGATGGACCAAGTGGCCTCCCCATGGGGAGGCAAGCCTGCCAACTGCTGAAAATTGCCAACGCCTGTGGAAGGGACCTCCTGGTGATAGCCAGGCGACAGGCTGATTGGGGACTGGACTCTTTTAGTATATGCTCATTATTCTATGTCCCACATGTGAAAAAGAAGACAAAGCTGAGATGAGGATCGGCCTTAACTGACAATTTAAGTGGCTCAGTTAGTATCTGGGTAGTCGGGATTTCCTCCATCTTCCACACTACTGGTAAAATGGCATGGCAGTGGAAAGATGGCAGGCACTCCATGTTCTGCCTTCCTTTGTCATTTTATACCACCACCCTCCCCACGACCACTCTTTAAGACTCCTCTTCAAATCTTCAATGGTATCTCCATATATCAGAATGTCACCAGGAAAAACTGCCTAGATTTACTTTCACTATGGTTGCTTGATATGTAACTAAATTAGATTGTTCCTCATCCATTGAGTTCAACAGACCCTAGACCCATAACCCAAGGTAATCTTGACCTATTGGGCTCCAAGAAGATGCAAAACTCCTCTTCTGACAACAAAACATGATATTGCAGCAACAGCACACGGTGAGTTCATAAATCTCAGAGCATGCTGAAGGGTATCTTATAAATTGATGAGACATTGGAAGGATATTTTCAGTGTATCAAAATATCTCCAATAATTATAATTATACAATTAAATCTGAAGCAATATGAGGAATCAACCAAGCCAGTATCATTCACAAACTAACCTAGAAGTTTCTTCTTTTTCAAATGTGGGACACAGAATAGAGAGCATATTCTAAAAAAAGTCCAGTCCTCAATCAGATCAATTAGGGAAGGAAACAAATAATTCCACAATTTGCTTCAACATTGTTAGGCTAAGAGAGAAAAAAGTATCATCAGAGTTCCAATGCTTCATATCAAGCACCTAATTTGTCCTTCATACCAAGATTCCATAGGTTCCTATATGAAGAATGCACACTTGGGTAGTGTACCAGACAGCTACTTATGACCATAGCATAGAAGACTGACTTTAGGAGAGGACAATACAAAAAAAAGAGCAAATTTATAATACATAGGACCAGGCTATGTGGAAATTACCAATCAATTACTTTTTAAAAATATTTAATACTGCTTGATTGTTCATGCCTGGTGATCTATTCCTATTTTGTTATGCAGTTGGGCTGTAAGGAACACATATCTAAACATATACACAAAAGCAAAATACTGCAGATGCTGGAAATCCCAAATATAAACAGGAATGCTGAAAATACTCAGCAAGTGAGGCAGCTTCTGTGCAGAGAAAAAAAGAATTCATGAGTTGAATTTTACCATCCCTCGGTGGTGGAAACAGGGATGGGTGTCAGTAAAATGGCAAGGAGCTGCACTGGGATGACTCCCCAATGCTGTCCCACTGCTGTGGAAGTTTCCCAGGAGACAGGCTGACTGGACTCTTTTAGCATATGCTCACTATTCCATGTCCCACATATGAAAAAGAAGACAAGGCTGAGATGAGGATTGTCCTCCCTTTCCACAGAGGCAGCCAACTAATTTGAATAACTAATGCCTCAATTAAGGACCATTAACACCCCCCCCCCCCCCACCAGTTTTTCTTTCCGATGGACACATGGCCGCGTGGAAAGGCTGCCAACTTCATGGAGGTGGTTTCCCTGTAGCAGCCTGGGGTGCAATTAGAACCAGAGTCTGCACAGCCCACAGAAGGAGCCACAGGCAGGAAAACCAGCCTCCACATCCCCAATGATTTCCCCGGAGGCTGTTCTCTTCCAATCGGTAGCATCTTCTGCTCTTGACAATCCTGATTTTTTTTTTAATTTACGTTTATCTGTCTAAGAACACCTCCTTGTTGAGATTCCAATCTGCCTCAACAGCATCCAGAAGGGGCTGCCCTCTGATTCGGTTGGCAGCATGAAGAGCCTACCTGCTATCCTTAATTGGGCAACTGGTAAAAGAGTAGAATAGGTCCCACTACCAAGTGGTTATGGTACTGGGTTTGTAACCCCAAGATCAAGAGTTCAAATCTCACAATGGCAAACTATGATACAATGTAACTTCATCTGAAACAGATGGAAACGGGTTTGTACTCGAAAGAGTTACCAGCAATTGAATGCTTGGGACTTCTATTTGGTCCTAACATTGGGGTCTTGAAGCAGATGGGAAAATTCTGCCACCCATTTCAGGTCGATGACCTTTCATCAGAACCTCTGATGAAAAATCATTGGCCTGAAACATGAACTCTGTTTCTCTTTCCACAGATGCTGCCTGATCTACTAAGTAATTCAAGCATTTTTTGTTATTATTAAGCATATGAACATTGCATAGCACTCAGTACAGTTGGAAATTTATCAACGGTATAAAACTGTGGTTGACTTTCTGGCTGCTATTATTGCTCATTTCAAAAAAAAATTGCATAAAGTATCCACTTTATCCAGGCAATTTTGACATGCTCCAGGCAGCACAAGATTATTGACTGAGATGCACAAAATAATTTTCATTAATTTGCCAAGAAGAAATCTGTATCATCCATGCTAAAGGCTATGGGACATTCTTAGGGTATCCAAACTTGCAGATGAAGATCACAACTACTTTAAATGCTTTACTGATGTTGACCAAAAAACTTATCTGCATCAGGAACTGCTATGTAGCAAGAGCCAGATAATGTATCTTGTTGTAGCATTAAAGGCATCTGCAAATTGGATTAAGGACTGTTGGAATTAACTATTGAATTAGCCCTAATTATAACCTCAATTTGCTCATAATTACTTTGGCACAAAACATCACCACTGGTCATCATTAGCAAATGGAAGTTGTAACAACTATGCTATGTTCAGTTAAATTGGCTCAAAAATTGATTACTGCCAGCACTAATTCCACCCAACCAATTCTGTAAATAGCAAAACATAGCCTGAAGGTGAGATTCATACCGTATTGGGAGTATAGTTCAGACACAGCTTGACAAATGACTATTAGAGTAAGGAGGTCTGCCATGTATTTTGATTTGAAATTTCCTTCACTTATATTTCACTGGTAGTTGACAGGTTCCAAACTCACTATTGAATATATTGGGATATCATCTCATCCAACATTATGATTGTTCCATCAGTTTCTGTTATTCAGATACACAAATATTCCAGCAGCTACTACCTGTATCTAAAAGAAAATATGTATTTGAATTAAACCAGAAATCCAGCATAGATTGCTTGAGCATGTTGAATACACGACAGCCTAAACCTATCCAATTAGGTACATCCTCAGTGAATTAAATCTCTCAGAAATTAATTCTTTTAGCTTGCCTGGGTTTCTTTTTTTTTACTTAGCTTCTTATCCTATCATGTCACTTGTCTGATGCATAAATGCTTTGCTTATAATTATAACTTTTTTTATTGGAGCTACAGTGCAGATGCTCAAATGAACTCACAACACAAACAGCATATCAATGATAAAAAGACAGTTTGCCTTTTGAGGAAATGCAAAAAGCATCAAATCAATTCACATTACGTCCATAAACTTAGGGCTGCTAAGATTTTTATTTAATATTATTTCTATTGCTCTATGAAATCATTTGATTGTAGTATTCATCTGACCATGGTATTCTGGACTATCTTAGGTGCATAATAATTTATTATAGGTCAATCTACATCTTTTACTGTTCTCATCATCACTATTCCCCTCCCCAATAGGGCATTATTTTTCTTTAGTATTCTTGAGGGGTACTTTTAAAAACTCTCTCTTTTCCTTCAATTTATGTCCTATTCTAAGCAAGTGACTGATCCATACTGGTGTATATACATAGGTACCAACTACCCTGTAGCAACTTGACTAAGTGGCCACATAGTACTTGTAAGTCAAGACTAGAAAGGTCAACAATATGAGCATATTTAACCAGAAAAGCCATCACAGCCAAATCTATTTTTTGTCCTCACCTGACATAACATATGCGCATACACAAGTTCTAGAAGTAGTAACAGGATGATGAACAATGATCAAGAGCATGATTTTTTGGCTGATTTTTTTTCTCTCTCTAACCCAAGGGGACTCACATCAATCAGTTTCCTTACTGCCATTTCTGCTAAAGTCAGTTCATTTTCTGTTGCAATCAACACCTTGATGGATACAATCTGATTAGAATCTCCAACAAAAATTATCATTTATATTTCATTTTTACATATACAGGGATAAGACGTAGAAACCATTTCCTCAGTTGCGACATTTTAAGTGATTACAATATTGAAATTCAGCATCTTTTTTTTATTTTCATACAAATGCATACATGAATTGATGTGCAGTTGCACTCACTGTATTTAGCTCAAAAGTCTTCCAGTACTTGAGTGGAAAATCAATCTCAGTTAAGTGTCAACAGTGACTCACATAGTGCTGTTGTTCAAATCTTTAGATAATTCTGTCACAAGAAAGATTGAGTATTTCCATTGAAAAATAAAACAATCAGATTATTCGGTGAGATGGTTATCTTAACAGCACAGACAGTTATTCTCTGCAGACCTGATTGCACCACATTTAGGCTGCTGTTTTAAACTGAACAGAAGATAGATCATCTTCTAAATCACAAACTGATGACCGTCTTAATGGGCATTGTTACTGTGGCTTACATACTCTTATCACTATGACATGTGGAGCTCCAACAGAATGACTATTATTCATTAATTGTCATTTTTAGGAAATGGATTGTGATTCTGCTCCTTTCTTAATATTTGATATTATAAGTTTAGAGAATGTCCAAATAGTATGATATTTAATAGGAAGGAGATTCAGTGGTCCAACATTACTTTTTCAACTTACATTTAATTAATTGCAGTTCAGGTCAAAATTAATCCCATTCATATTTTTAATAGTTTATTTTTAAGGAAGAGGAGAAATGAAAAAAAAAACAATTATGTATTGTTACCTGTAGAAATATTTTTGCAAATGTGATTTCATAAATGCTGCCTGAAAGGCAAAGAGGATCCAAATGGGTATTTGATTTTCTGTCTAGGTACTTCAGCCATTTTCCGACAAGAATAAATAAAGTAGATTTTGCTTGAATTTAAACAATTCTATGGGATGGTGATGGTAGTGCCTGGGACATTGTCCATAAGGTATGATACTGTGAGTATGACCATGTCAGACTAGTCTGTGAAACAGCTCTCCCAATTTTGGCACAAGCCCCAGATATCAGTCAGGAGGACATGCAAGTTGACAGGGTTGGGTTTGCTGTTGCCATTTGTAGTGCCTAGGTTGACACTGGGTGATCCTCCAGTTTCATTCCTCTTTGTGGACTTTGTTTGACACTAAGTGGTTTGCTAGGCCATTTCAGAGGGCAGCTAAGAGTCAACCATATTGCTGTGGGTTGGGAGTCACATTACCAGATAAGGATAGCAGCTTCCCTAACAGCCATTAGTGAACCAGATGCATTTTTATGACAATCGGTCATTATTACAGAGACTAGCTCTTTCTGTAAATTCCTTAACATAATTTAAATTCCACCAGCACCATGGTGGAATTCAAACCTGTGCCCCCAAAACATTAGCCTGGGCCTCTGGATTACTATTCCAGTGACATTACCACCATGCTACCACCTCCCATCTCCTTGACCCTCAACAATACTGATCCATAATTGGCTGGATAGGTTGATGTGGTTCCAAGTGTCAAGTCAACTGCTCTCATTGGGAAAGACCTTCAGTTTGACTACTTAATGGTTATGATAGTGCCCAGCTGTAGCACACTGTTGGCAAGCATGTTGGGAGGAATTTCTAGATGCCATGGGAGAGGGTTAGCAGGAATAGGTCTAAAAGCGGACTAGAGAATTTTCATGGGGTCCACAGAAGCAGTCATTCTCCCTTTAAGGATTGCCCTCCGCTACTGGTAAGAAAGTGTTTCCCTATGAGAAGTAAAATATGCTTATATTTTTTGTAGTTTAGAAAAATGACGGGCAACATCATTGAAACATACACGATTCTTAGAGGTATTGACAGAGCAGATGCCTGGAGAGTTTAGAACAAGAGGTCAGAAGCTGGAATTTTACACCATCAACCTCGCTGGCCCCCACATTCATCTCAGGAGTGCTCTGGCAGATTGAGCAAGGTTCATAAAACCAGATAACATGGCAGGGGCAGTATGCCCATCATCTACCTGTATCTGCAGGAATTTTACCAGTGGCAGGGTAGGTGTTGGGTGGCCTGCCCACCCTTGGGCCACTTAATGCCACTCAAGTGCCTCATCCCACTGCCACTGCTATTTTACCAGCAGCAGGGGTATTCACACCATCTGATCAGGCCCCAGATAAACCCTGGCAGGCTGGCAGTGGGCCCAGGGAGGGTCTGCTTTCCGGGCTCTCTGTGCCCAATGAAGGCCACCTCATGGTGATCACAGCTTGTGCTTGTTCCCCATCCTGGTGTCCTGCTCATTGTTCCCTATCCCCCTCACCAGAGCCTGCCTCACTGGTCCCAGAGAACCACCCCACTTACCTTGCTGTTCAGCCTTTATGCCATTCATGGAGAACTGTATGCGGTCCCATAGGTGGCCATTGGTCCTAATGGCAGTTTTGAACTGGAGAGCTACTGGCCATCTAATTGGCTGGCAGCTCTGGAAGGGGGGACATCCTCACAGATGGGGTTAGAAGACACGACCTGAGACACTTAACAGCCTGACAGCCTTAAAATCAGGTTGTAGCTTCCTAGCCCTGCGGAGGCAGGCTCGACCTTGACCTTTCAGCTGGGCATGGTGGGATGGGACCATCGCCTCCACAAAAAATTCAGCCGTAATCTCAGGTTGAGGTCAGCCATTTTTAAGACTGAGAAGAGGAGAAACATCTTCACTCAGAGGCTTGTGAATCCTTAAATTCTCTAAGCAAGAAAGTTGTGGATGTTCTGTTGTTGATTATATTCAAGGTTGAGATTAATAGGTTTTTGGACAAAGGGATAAATGGATGGCGTGGGAAAGTTGTCTTCAGGTAGAAAATCTTATTGAATGACAGAGAAGGTTCAAAGGGCTGCATTGCTTACTCCTGCTCCTATTTCTTATGTTCATGTATTTTTAAGCCTGAAGAAATAAGATTGGCATGCTTAGTGCATGTTTCACCCATTTCTCTTTGAATGTTGCAATTAGGGTCCTACAACAGGCACAGGGCTCTGACTTAAACAACTAAACACTGCCACCACGTTTGGACAAAAAGACTGGCCATCCTCTTAAAGGCCTGTCTGAAATTTATTTGAGGCAGACAAATGGGCACATAAAATCTCCACTAGACACTCAAGTGCCAGTCACTTGAAGAGCAGCCAACAATTTACAATCTCCAGCAGTGTTTCATTTTTGTGACCTTGCACTTCTCCAATTCGCAAGTAAAGCTCAACTAAGATATGTAAATAGTAATAAAATAGCCCTAGGATTTTAATTCTTTGATCAGTGAAGAAAAGTTATGTAAAAAACTGGTACTTGATTTCACACGTCAATGGCATCATTTTAGGATGTCCAATCATTCCTGATTCTCCATTAGAGGAAATTGTTTATCTATATATACCCTTGTTAATTATTTTAATATTATAAACATAAGAATAATTGTTGAAAGAAACAACTTAGCAGGAAATTCCTGTATTTCTCCCATAAAGAACTTGCTTTTCTGGAGATTTCTGTTCCACCTCAATGGTTTAAAGCTTGTATTATTCCCATTGTTGTGATGTGATGTGCATGTATCTTTAAGGGACAAGATATTAAACTGCTGTCCATCACTATTCACTATGTGGCAGGATGTTATGCATAATCCCATGACTCTGTACACATAACACACCAGCAGACCTACAGGTGGCTTCTCAGTTACTGTTGTCTGTATATAGTCTTATCTTCAAATAAATTGTTGTTTTACCAATCCTTGTCATATGATTGATATGTTTGCAATAAACAGAAAAAAACAACAGCTATAACCTTGGTTAGCAAATAGCCTGTTAAAAATAATGCACATTAACTTGTCCCTGCCATATTCTTAACTGATGCTTTTAGCTTTTCTGGAAAAAAAAACAAGTTTTGATAACTTTATTATGATTTAGTTCTATGGAACATGGTACAAAGTCAGTATTGCTTATGACATGATGTTTGGTTAATCAATCAATTTATTCAATTCTCAAGAATTATTGTAATAATTTTGCTACCAAAATGTTATATGATTAATGTGATCAGTCTTGTACCAAAATTGTATTGGTAGGTTGCTATAACATGGGGTCTGTGATTAATAGGTCAATATTATACAAATACTGAATGTTTCATCAATGCACAGTGCCTGCTAGACTAAAAAGAACAAGTGAGCTCTGAGGCAGATTGAACACACAGCTAAAAATAAATATTTTGCTAACTATGTATTGGCAAGAGTGCAAACAAGTTGTGAGAGGTATGACAGTTGTTGAAATATTACTACGACCAAAAGGCACCACAGGAAGGTTGACTGAGTGCAAAAGTGATGAGCAATGTCGAGACATTTAAAAAAAGTTAAAGCTGAAAGGAATTGTGAGAAGCGTTTAAGGTGCACATGCCAAAAACAGTATCTAGAAGGCAATTTGGAGTGAGAGAGAAAGAGAGAGCATGAGCGAGAGAGAGTATGAGCGAGACAGAAGGAGATTAAGGGAAGCTGGTCTAAATCAACTTAGGTGTTCTCTTGTTCTGAGAGTTCTTGTTACTGTTTTAATTTGATTTGCTTTTTAAATAAATTGATTTACATCCCTATTACAATACATATTACAAAAAGCCAATATGTTCTTGGATCCATTTAAAAGTTAATGAACTTGATGAGATTTTCCAATAAAGAACTGTAGAGGATTCAACTGAGAGGCCAGCTGACTTTTTTTTAACTGCTAAATAAATAAATTTGTACCTTATCTGTGTAGATTTTTCAGCAATACCAGTCTATTAGACACTGAAACACTTATTACTTTGAACAAGAGATCAAAAAATGGATAGTGAATCCAATATTTAGTTAAATATGCACAAATGTTTGACCTCAATGCCATAATGAAATGAAGCATTTATATTTAAATCAAGTCAACATTTCTCCTGATGGAATTGAGGCTGAATGAGTTTTTCCAGAGATGTAACACCAGTCATTTCAAACATGGTTTAATTTTGCCAGCAGACCTGTTGTACCTCTATTGGCGACCGTGCTTAATTAAATTAGTTCTAAGCTGAGGTTGAAAATAGTTTGTGATCCTGTGCTTGAAAAGGTCCATCTTTGGCGTGACTTTAACTGGTCAAATAAAAAAAATTCCATGCAGTTAAATGGCAAAAAATTGGAAGACCAAACTAAACCAGAATGCTAGTCTCATTTTTAAAAGGATTTTCAAAAAACAATGTATGAACAGCTATGATCATTAAATCGTTTAAAAATCCTTCTTCTGGTTACTCCTTATATACTCTGCTCATACTCTGCTCTGAGGTATTACATAGTTTTGACAACACAAACAGGCCATTAGGCCCAACAGGTCCAAGTCAGTATTTATGCTCCACTTGTCCTTCCTCCCAGATTTCTTGATTTAACCCTATGGACAAATCTTTCAATTTCTTTCTTCCTGATATATTTTTCTAGCTTTCCCTTAAATGCATTTATGTTCATAACCTCAACTACTTGTGGTAGTGAGTTCCACATTCCAACCAGTCTCTGGGTAAGGAGACTCTCCTGAAGTTCTGGTTGGATTCATTAGTGACTATCTTATATTTATGGCCTATGGTTCTGGAATGCGTCACAAATGGAAATATCGTCTGTGCCTCTACCCTATCAAACCCCTTCATAATTCTAAACAATTATGCCATTGGAGAAAAAAAGCCCCTACAAGTTCCATCTGTCCAGTTGAGTATAAGCTTTCAGTTCTGGTCTCATCCTTGTGAATCATTTTCTTGTGATATTTCAAAATAATTGAAAGCAAAATTTATTATTTTCCTTCTGTACACCTTGACCTCCATCCTTCCCATTTTCTCTCTCAAAACTTTTTTAAATCTATAGATCATCATCCTTTTTCTCGCTAAAAAAAAAGTCCTCGTTTTTTTCTGCTCCTCTGGTTGCTGTGTAATTAGTTTTTGATTAGCTATTTGAAGTTGATTTTCAGACAACCAAAATCCTCAAGCTTGATGAATGTCGTAATCATGACATAGCTGAAATCATTTCAATTTTTGATTTTAAAATAACTCTTCCAAACAGGATTAGTAACTAAAATATTTTGCTGCTAGTTTTAGGACTCCTGATATTGAGTTCCAGCATTGACTGATATTTGCACAGTTGCTGATGATTGAATTGTACCAGCCTTTAGCTGGGGCAAAGGATGGCCATCTTTTTCAGCACCCAGTGAAAAACAGCACCTCAGGGGCAGAACAGCTGGCAGAAACAATCATGTGGGGTAATTTTAACACCAAGATAGCTGGTTTTGGCTCAGGTGGAAAATTAAAATATTAAACGTATATGATACCTGAAGTCGACCTGCCTTGAAACCACTATTGACTGTTTTTTTTTAAAGAGGGGCATGATGAGGGATGGTCAATCAATCCATTTTCAGGAGGTGGGTCAGTTGTTAAAGCCTTTAAGGAGGCTAAATGCCTTTATTTAAACAGGTTTGTAACTTTTACAGCTGTTGTCCAGGTTTTCCAGGCCCAGGAAAACCCAGAGGTAAAAGGAGCCAAGAAGAGCTTCAAGTTTCCTTTATTATGAAGCAGAGCTTTCTTTTTGACCCTGTCTTGCTGTCATCTGTCGTTTTCAGACACAAGATCACTGACTACTTTGTGGGCCTGACAGAGCGGGATTGTTTCCTCCAGGCCCAGTAAACTTATCTGTCTACTGCATTCACTGCTTCCAATGTGGTTTCCTCTACATTGGATAGAGCAAACGCAAACTGGGTGACTGCTTTGCGGAACACCTTCGGTCTGTCCGCAAGCATGACCCAGACCTCCCTATTGCTTGCCATTTCAACACTCCATCCTGCTCTCATGCCCACATGTCCATCCTTGGCCTGCTGAAATGTTCCAGTAAAGCTCAATGCAACAGCACCTCATCTTCCGACTAGGTACTTTACAGCCTTCCGGACTGAATATTGAGTTCAACAACTTTAGATCATGAACTGTCTCCTCCTTCCCCACCCCCTTTCCGATCCCTCTTTTTCCTATCATTTATATATATTTTTCTTTTCCCACCTATTTCCATTACTTTTAAATGTATTTCTGTCCATTGTTTTATCTCTACCTTTTAGCCTATTACGATTCCTCCCACCCCACCCCCACTAAGACTATCTGTCCCTTGCTCGTCCTGCTTTTCACCCTTAATGTCCCCATTAGCACATTTCTTAGCTAATATTACCACCGTCAACACCTCTTTGTCCTTTTGTCTATGACATCTTTTGGCTATCTCCACCTATCACTGGCCTTCTATCCATCTCTATCTGTCCCCCCCCAAAACCAGCTTATATTTCACCTCTTTTCTATTTTTCCTTAGTTCTGATGAAGAGTCATTCGGACTCAAAATGTTAACTGTATTCCTCTCTGCAGATGCTGTCAGACCTGCTGAGTTTTCCCAGGTATTTTTGTTTTTGTTCTAGATTTCCAGCATCTGCAGTATTTTGCTTTTAAACTTATCTGTAACCCCTCACGTTCTTCCCAAGCCCCTCACATTCTTCCCAAACCATCTCTCACCTTCCCATCGCCACTAAACTTCATGCACCTTGACTGTGGTCTTTTTTTTTAGTCATCCTTGCCTGACAGGGCTCAATCCTATCCTTACCATGTGTTCTGAAACTCCAACACAGTAAATATAGTGTCTGGAAGTAGACCTCTTGTTAACTAATAACAGAAAGCATTGCTTGCAGATAATGAGAAGACCATGGAAATTATCTTTGCTCTTGAATGCAAGAAAACAAAAACATTCTGATGTACCCTAGAAATAAGTACTTATGAAAGAGACTACATCATAAAACTTTGAAAATATGTAGCTAGAAATCTGTCTCTATCTGCAGTAGGAAACATATATAGTTTTCTACTGATTGAACTGTGCAATATCATACAGTCTAAACTCTTATGGATCAGCAATATTTTGAGAAACTTAGTTGATATGAACAAGTAATAAGCTGAGGGAATGCTAATTCTCAAGAAAGAGCAATTGAACACATGGCAGACAAAATTTAACACAGAGACCAGGATTTCCCGGTCGGCGAGCGAGGGGCGGGGCCCGCTAACCGACATGTAAAATGGACGCGCGGTGACATCGAGCAGAACTCCCGACATCACCACACCCCAGTTAAATTTTCAGGTAGGCAGGGGCTCAGCAGAATCAGCTGTACGCCCGCCGACCTGTCAATAGCCAATTGAGGCCATTGACAGGGTCATTGAGGTAACTAATGGACCTGCCCGTCCAACCTTAAGGTTGGCGGGCAGGCCAGGAGCTCTGGTGGGCATTAGAAAAAGCATGAAACCTCATTCACAGGTGGGATGAGGTTTGATGTAGGTTTTTAAAAATGTAATTAAAGCGTATGTAAAAGTTATGGATATGTCCCAACTCATGTGACAGTGTCACATGAGGGGACATGTCAGAGAATTTTTTTTTTCTATTTTTCAGATTTTTTACTGCACAGCCGATCTCCCTGAGGCAGCTCTTAGCCTCCGGGAGATGAGTGCGCTCTTCCGTGTGCATGCGTGAAAGACCGCGCTCTCGACTCAGGGAAATCCCCCCACCCCACCCCCACAGGGAATGCATAGCGCTTCCATGTGGACGTCATGCTGGGCGGGCCTTAATTGGTCCACCCACGTAAAATGGTGGCGCACCCCCATTTGGGGGCACCCATCGGAAGTGTGCCTCCGTGCGCCCACTCTTCAACTTCCTCCCCCCAACGGGGGGAAAATTCTTTCCAGAGAAGTATTAGGTGATCCATTTTGGTAGCAGGAATGAAGAGAGGCAATCTGAACTAAATGATTCAATTTTACAAGGGGTGCAGGAAGAGAGAGACCTGTGTTTGCATGTACACACATTTTTGAAGGTGGTAGGACAAGTTGAGAAGGCTGTTAAAAAGTATCCTTGGCATTATTCATAAAGGAATAGAGCAGGAAGGTTATGCTAAATCTTTATAAAATGCTGGTTAGGCCTTAGCTGAATTGTGTTGAATTATGAGCACCACACTCTATGAAGGATGTGAAGATCTTGGAGAGGGTATAGGTGATATTTGCCAGAATGTTACCAGGGATAAGGAACTTCAGTTATTTGTAGAGACTGCAGAAGTTGGGATTGTTCCCCTAAGAGGAACAAGGCAAGAAGAGATTTATTAGAGGTGTTCAAAATCATTGTTGGTTTTGCGAGGGTAAATAAGGAGGAATTGTTTTCAGTAGCAGAAGGGTTGGGCTCCAGAAGATACAGATTAATGATGATTGGCAAAAAA